>NC_050466.1:20502727-21702727 GCF_903995425.1 Onychomys torridus
GTCCTGCCATATTACTTCCTGGGATTAAAAACATGTCTTACCACTGCCTGATTCTGTTTCTCTCATGTAACCCAGTGTGGCCTTGAACTCACAGCGATCGAGACAGATCTTTGCCTCCCAAGTGATAGGATTAAAGGTGTGTGCCATCACTGCCTGACCTCTATGTCTAATTTAGTGGCTGGCTCTGTCCTCTGATCCCCAGGCTTTATTAGGGTACACAATATATCACCACATACATGCATACATATATATTTCTGTAATATATACAACAATTACTGTCTCCTGATGGAAAGGTTGTAGCTGTCCACTCCATGAATATAGATGCCTCAATATTCCCAATCTGGTGTCAGAGAACTGGGGAGTTCCTAGAGAGCTAATGGGCTTAGGTTTACATTGGAATCCTGAAGAAGAAGGCTGTAACACCAGTGAAGGAAAGCCTTGGCAATAGGATGGATGAACTTTCCAGTGACTGTGTCTTAGTGTTTTTATTGCTGGAAAAAACACCATAACCATGGCAACTCTTATAAAGAAAACATTTAATTGGGGTGGCTCACTTACAGTTTCAAAGATTCAGTCCATTATCATGATGGCAGAGAGCATGGTGGCATGAAGACAGACATGGTTCTTGCTATATCTTGGCTTGCAGGGAACAAAAAGTCAACTTACACACTATACAGTATCCTGAGCATATCAGACCTCAAAGCCTGCCCCCACAGTAAAATACTTCCTCCAACAAAGCCATACCCACTCCAACAAAGCCACACCTCCTAATAGTGCCACTCCCTGTGAGATTATGGGGGCCAGTTATATTCAAACTACCATAGCTTCCTTCATCATGTCCTTCTATGTAGGCTGCCACCAAAAGGTGTGGCCCAGATGTAAGGTGGAGTTTTCCATATCAAATGTTCCAGATTTGGTGTGTGTCTTCTCACCTGAAGTGATCCAGTAAATAAAATCCCTCACAGGCATTCCCCAGTGCTTGGATTTCAGTTGATTCCAGATGCAGTCTAGTTGACAACCAAGATTAGACAACACAAGAACTTTTTCTTTGTGCTTTGGTTTGCAGCACTGGGAACAGAGCTCACAGCCTTGCCCATGCTAGGACAGTGTTCTGACATTGAGCTACATTCCCAGTGCTTGGTATTAGCTTCAACTTAAGGTTCTTTGCCTTTCCAAGTTTTTCTTCATCAAGAAAACCTCTAGGGAGTTTTGTAGAGCATCCTTCCACATACTCAAAACAAAAATATACCCAGAAAGACAGATAATATGTGCTTTTCTAATTTTATTTTCTAATTGTGTATGAGAGAGAGTGACTGTGCATGTGTGCATGCCATGGGGTATATGTGAAGGTCATAAGAAAACTTGCAAAAGTTGTCCTTTCTACCATGTTGGGCCAGGGGATAAAACTCAGGTTATAAGACTTGATAGAGAAGCATCTTTACCTGCTAAGCCATCTTGCTGGCCTACAAAGTTGTTTTTAACAATTCCACTTTACTCTCTTTATTGATTTTTTTAAGCCATGGTATCTTTTTTATAAGACGTTTGTGGTGATTTCAATGAGAATGGCCCCACAGACTCATAAATTTGAATGCTTGGTCACTAGGAAGTAGCACTATTAGGAGCTGTGGCCTTGTTGTAGTAGGTGTGACCTTGTTAGAGAAGTGTGTCACTATGGGGATGGGCATTGAGGTCTCCTATGCTCAAGCTACACCCAGTGTCCCAGCTCACTTCCTGTTGACTGCAAATCCAGATGTAGAACTCTCAGCTCCTTCTCCAGCATGCTGCCATGCTCCCTGCCATGATTACAGTGGACTAAACCTCTGAGACTGTAAGCCAGCTCCAATTAAATATTTTTCCTTTTTAACAGTTGCCATGGTCATGTTATCTCTTCACAGCAATAGAAACCCTGACTAAGACAACATTGATTTAGGGGTCATAGTATATAACTTTAGCTTATTACTATGTGTCTTGTATTAAACTATAATATACCAACCAACAGATGGTTTGGGAAGTGCTATGTTTGAGTGTTTTCCTAAAGGTTTATGTGAAGGAAGCTTCCAGTATATGCTGGTATAAAGCAAGTTTGCCTGTGTTTTGCTTCCTGTCTCACCATGTGATCTCTCACATGCATTCTCACTATTGTGATATCATCTTCTTGGAGGCCTTCACCAGTGCCAAATAAGTGCTGGCACTTTGCTCTTGAAACTCCAGAACTGTAAAATAATGAATCCCTTTTCTTTATATAGTAACCAACCTTGGACATTTTGCTATAGAAACACAAAACAGAATAACACAGGCCAGGCAGTGGTGGCTCACACCTTTAATGTCAGTGCTCGGGAGGCAGAGGTAGGTGGATCTCTGTGAGTTTGAGGCCAGCCTGGTTTACAGAGAAAGATCCAGGACAGAAACCAAACCTGTCTCAAAAAAAAAAAAAAAGAAAGAATAACACAGGAACTTTCAAACATATATTTTCATACATGAGAGAACAAGAACCCCTTTTCCATTTAATGCTAGAATGTTGACTGGCTTGATCTTGTGAAGGTGTTGTGCAAGTAACAACACCTCATATGAGTTCATGAGTGCAGTGGTCCTGTTTTATCCAGAAGATACTATTTCAGCTCTGTCCCTTCCAAACTCTGGTTTTTATAATCTTTCTGCTCCAACCCCTCTTCTAAGATGTTTCTAAATCTTGGGAGGAGGGAGAACTTTTCTCTTTTCTATTTTTATTATGTGTGTGGAAGTGTACCTGCTTGGCTCTGTATACACCATGTGTGTGTGGGTACACAAGGAGGCCAGAAACTCCTGGAACTGGAGTCACTATAGGTGGTTATGAACTACCGTGTAGGTGCTGAGGATTGAACCTACATTCTCAGCAAGAGAAGCAAGTGGCTCTTAACAACTAAGCGAAGTCTCCAGCTCAAAACTTTGTTCTTTATTTGTGATATTCAGAATTTCTTAAGATTCCATGACAATTTTATGTTTTGTGCTAAGTTTTTAAAATAATGTTTTTAATCAATTCTTTGAGAATTTCATGTGATATAAGTCCTTTTCTACTTTCAGATTTCTTTTTTTCTGTTTTCTTTTCTTTCTTTCTTTTTTTTTCTTGAGACAAGGTCTCATCACTTAATCCCAAGTGGTCCAGAACTCGATGTATAAAGCAGGTTGGCCTTGTACTCACAGTGATCTGCCCACTTCTGTCTCTTGAGTGCTGAGATTAAAGGTGTGCACCATCACTCCCAGCCCTATACTGAATGTTTTATTTCTGAAAACTACTGACATTGAGATTGAAGTTTTAATGGGGATCACATTGAATCTGTACATTGTTTTGGAGAATTAACAGCAGTGTCTCCCAAAACACAAAAACAGGGTACCTTTCCACTAATTTCTGTCATCTTATACTACTTGTGATATTAATTTGCTGTCATTCTTATACAGCATATTACTTTATGTTTACCACTGGTACTCATTTGAGAAATTTAATCATGACAATTTTTAATACTTGAGGTTCATTGAGTTTCTTAAATCTGTGGATTTATTGTTTCATGAAATTTAAGGAAAATTTCCCCTGTTAGCTCTCATGAGAATTTCAAATGCATAAAAATTCTGTTTCATTACAGGTCATTGATACTTTGTTTCTTTGGATGATTTTTGTATATTTTGGAGAGTTCCTATGACAAAATCTTCATATCTATTTTGTGCTCTAATGCCTAATTTTCAGGCATATTATAAGTATGTTCATCCAGTATATCTTAAATGATGTAGTTCTCCTATCTAGAAAGTCTACTTCTTCCTTCTACTATTTAATGCTTTACTTAGCTTTCAGATCATATGAACTATATTTATAACTATTAGTGTCATTTTTCTACCAATTCCAATATCTTTCTCATTTTTTTTCTTCTGGGTGTCTTGCTTTGTTTTGTTTTTGAGACAGTCACCTGTAGTACAAGTTTGGCCTCAAACTATGAGGCTGAAGGTGGCCTTGAACTACGAATCCTCCTGCCTCTGACTCCCAAGTGATGGGATTATAGGCATGTGCCACCACATCCATCATGGTTTCATTTGAAAGACAGGCTTTCATTATTTGACTCATGATCCTCTTGCCTCAGCCTCTCAAGTGTTGAGATTACATGATTGCTGATTGCCCAGCTTTAGGGTTGGTTTTGACAGATAGATGTATTGCCTTGTGGAGAGTTATTTTCTTTGAGTTTTATGCCCCATAATTTTCACTGGATGCCCAATAGTGTCGAATTTTAATTTGGGGACATTACAGACATTCTTGAACTTTTTTTTTAGACAGTTAAGTTCATGGAAATGCTTGAATCCTTTAGTACCATTCATTAAAGGTCTCTTGGATGAATAAAGAGCTTCAGTTATACATAGTATTGCACACCTATAATATTGAATATTTTGGAGACTAAAGCAGGAGGATTGTAAATTTGAGGTCAACTAGGGCAACTTAGCAAAAACATCTCAAAGTCTGAAAGGGCTAGGATGCTAGCTCAGTGGTGCAATACTTGTCTAGCTGTCATGTGTGAGACCAAGAGTTTGACTCCTGTGGTTGAAGGTAACAACAAATCACTGTGTATTCCACTCTTCACTAGTTGGGCAAGGTCTTCTTCAATCCTCTTCTGTTTTGTGAACTGTAAGATTTTAGCAGCCTGGCTGAAAGGAATAGACACTACTTCCAGATCTGGGTGTTCTAACCATTTCTAACCATAGTTTCCTCAAGTGCATGGATCTATAAAGTGCCTGAGAGGACCATCAGTGTACAAGGGCACCCCTGCAAGTCTCTGGAGTTATTTCTGCACATTGTTTTCTCTCAGTGCTATATCTGGTAAAAGCTACTCACTCTGGTTGCTTCAGATTCTCTACTCTCCTCCTCAATTCATGGAGCTTCCCAGCTTTTACTTGGGTTCCTGCTTTCTATGTCATGGTCTGGACAATATGTATTACAAACATGAGGCTCAACTCATGTTTCCCACTTCTCAGGGACCATAATTCTTTATTACTTTATATAATCCATGACTAGGAAATCAGCATCTTGTATCTTTTGTCCATATAAAAATATTTTCCCTTGTGGACTAAATCCAGTAAATAGTATAACAACTTGATCAATACTGGAAGTCTGACTCATTTTATTTATTTTATTTTTTCTTTCTTTTTTTTTTTTTTTTTTTTTGGTTTTTCGAGACAGGGTTTCTCTGTGTAGCTTTGCACTTTTCCTGGATCTCGCTTTGTAGCCCAGGCTGGCCTTGAACTCACAGAGATCCGCCTGCCTCTGCCTCCCAAGTGCTGGGATTAAAGGCGTGTGCCACCACCGCCCAGCTTACTTAATTTTCTAAGTTAGTGTATTCAAGGTGTGTTAGTCAGTGTTCTACTGCTGTAAAGAGACATCATGATCATGGCAACTCTTAAAAGAAAAGAAAAGAAAAAAGGAAAGGAAAGAAAAGACAAGACAAGAAAAGAAAAGGAAAGGAAAGGAAAGGAAAGAGAAGAGAAGAGAAAGGAAAAAAAAGAAAAGAAAAGAAAAGAAAAGAAAAGAAAAGAAAAGAAAAGAAAAGAAAAGAAAAGAAAAGAAAGCATTTAACTGGAGCTTGCTTACAGTTTCAGAGGTTTAGTCCATTATAATCATGGTAGGGAGCCTGGTGGCTAAGAGTTCTACATTCAGATCTACAGGCAGCAGGAAGAGAGAGACACTGGGCCTGGCTTGAGCTTTTGAAAGCCCAAAACTCACCCACAGTGACATATTTCCTCCAACAAGGCCACACCTCCTAATCCCTCTCAAGTAGTGCCACTCCCTGATGACCAATCACTCAAATGTATGAGCCTATAGGGGTCATTCCTATTCTAACTGTCATACAAGGAAATATGTCCCATTATGGAATCTTTGTACATATATGTCCTTTTACTTTGTTCATTCATCTTCATTCCTCACTATCATCCTCTTTCTTCACTTCAACTTCCAGAAAGGAAAAAAACTTGTTTATGTGCAAGTCAGGCCTCAGTCTGAGTAGCAGAACTACTCTTTCTCTGCCTCTGTCCCCCTTTATCTCTGGCTTTCTGTCTCTCTGTATCTTCTCTCTCTCTCTCTCTCTCTCTCTCTCTCTCTCTCTCTCTCTCTCTCTGATTTTGGAACAGAATCTCCCCATGTAGCTCAGGCTCCTTTTGAATTCAAGATCTTCCTGCCTCAGCCTCCTGAGTTTGGGGATCATAGTCATCTAGCACCAGGCCCACATTTATAACAGACATTTTTTTTTTACCTTATACAGTTGGGTGAGCTAGATAAACTGCCTCTCAAAGGCTGTCTTTAATGTCTGATGCTAGAATTTCAGAGTCCAGCATGCAGATAGGAAGATAAGATGAAGAAAGACATGAAACCTACAAGCCTATGCTGGTTCCCCCAAAGGTGGATTGAACTGTAAAACCAATCTTTTTCCTCTGATATTGATGGTGTGAGTGTCTTGAACACATCAAGACATTCTGTGTCAGATAAACAGACACTCCTGGCTCAGGGGTGAGGATTCTGTGAGCAAAAGCTCCTGAAAAGGACAAAACCTTCCACAGAACCTTCTGCAAGGTTGATTACCTAAATACAACTTCAATGATGTGAAGAAGTTGGAATGTTTCAAGTCCAGAGACAAATTATCCTGGTGCATCTACATCCCCCTTAATAGCTATTTAATACTTAATTTAATTTAATATTCAATTCTGCATGCGACCTGATGTCTTTGTGACTATTAGGCATGTACAAGTATACCTTTGGTTTCCAGACAACCAAAAAGCTAAGCATGCTGTGAGACAGTATCTGAGGCTTAAAGCAGTTTCCCCTGCTTTGCTGTAACTGACCTACCCACTGCTTTCACCAATGTACTTGAAAAGTGCCTTGATTTATGACTTTCTTTGTTTTGTCACTATAAAAACTCCATCAAAACATTACCACTTTGGAGTGTGGAATTTAGACTAACCTAATTTGTGTTCCTGAGCCATGGTCACTCAAATTTGGCTCTAGAACTAACTCTCATCCCCACCAAGGTGAAAGTTTTGCTATGTTTTGGTTTTTTAATCTAATTTTTAATTTAATTTTGTTATTTAAATGGTTTGATATTGACAATACAAAAGAAGGATATATTAGTTACTTTGCTCATTACTTTAAATAAACACCTGATTAGAAGCATCTTAAAGGGCTTATAGTTTGAAAGGGTATAACCTATCATGGCAGAGAAGGCATATCTTTGGACAGCTGTTTCCTTACTTTGTGGCATATCAAGGGGCAAAGCGAACAGAAAACAGATTCTTTCTATAAGCCTCATAACCCATCCAGCAGAGATCTACTTCCTCTAGCTAGGCCCTACCTATCAGAGGTCTACCACCTTCCCAAACAATGCCACCAGCTGGGACCAAGTGTTCAAACACATGAGTCTGTGGGGGACATTTATCTAAACCATAAAAAAATAGAGAGTAGCTGAAAACCCTGCTGTTGCCAGGCAGTGGTGGCACACGCCTTTAATCCCAACATTCACAGGAGACAGAGGCAGGAGGATCTCTGTGAGTTTGAGGCCAGCCTGGTCTACAGAATGAGTTTCAGAACAGGCTTCAAACCTACGCAAGAAACCCTGTCTCAAGAAAAAAAAAGAAAATCCTGCTGCGATCTTTCACCAGACAGACAGTGTGCTCAAGCTCTAAAGTGACTTCTGCTTTACTTCTGTCTTCCACTTCTCCCATAGGAGTTTACTCATGGCCCACCCTAACTGCAAACAGGAAGGAAAAAGGAAATGCAGTTGAGTTTCAAGTAATTTACCCACAGTCTTAGATTTTTATGCTAGACTAATAACCACAACCAAAAGCAAGTTGGGGAGGAAAGGGTTTATTTGGCTCACACTTCCATATCATGTACATCATTAAAGGAAGTCAGGACAGGAACTCAAACAGGGCAGGAACCTAGAGGCAGGAGCTGATGCAGAGACCATGGAGGGGTGCTGCTTACTGGCTTGATCATCATGGCTTGCTCAGCCTGCTTTCTTATGGAACCCAGGACCATTAGCCCAGGGATGACACCATTCATCATGGGCTAGACCCTCTCCCATCACTCATTAATCAAGACAATGTTCCACGGACTTGCCTGCAGGCAATCTGATAGAGGCATTGTCTCTATTGAGGTTTCCTCTTCCTAGCTTGTGTCAAGTTGACAAAAATACATCAACAACAACACCAAGATACATACTACGAACCTGTCACATTAAGTACTTTATAATTTAAGTCAGTTTAGTGAGTGAAATATTTTACCTATTCCTATCTATCCCAGTTTATTCCTACTACAAAGAAAAAAAGAAAATCTCATGTATTTATCTTGTATCTTTCACTCTTGACATTTTCATTAATTCAGCTGGTATTTATTAATGTCTCTTGAATTTTCTGAGAGCACATTTACATTAAAAAAGTCAAAACTCTTCTTTCTGTATTTACTTTGTTATATCGTTTTCTTCCTTAATTGCAGTTACTAGAATCTGAAAGAATATGTGGAATAATAATTAGAACAGCTTACCTGATCATCTTGAAAACATTTTAGTGTTTCACTCTAGAATATTTGCTTTTTTTATTCATAGCTTTTAAAAATTAATTTTACTTTTTTGACTGAAACATAGTATTTTGGTGCATGTACATGTTGCACATTGAACAAATCAGCATAGTAGCATTCTATCATCTTAGGTAAGTAGGTACTTCCTACTTCTACTCCGTGTTTTTGTTAGGAGTGCTTGGTGGATTTTATGAAAGCTTTTAAAGTATGTTGTCCATACTACCCTAATAAATCATCCTTTAGTTCATTTTCTTATGAATTACACTGATAGGTCTATTTATACTGAACCACAAAAGAGTTACTTTACCCAACCACTCTTATATTCCCTGAATATATTTAACACAATGATAATACCTTAGACATTATCAACTCGGAATTCTTTTGGATGCAAGGACTAGAAAGCCTATCACAAAACATCCTCAACAATAAAGACATTTGAGTTGTTTAGCACCAGGTGAAATGGTCATTTTAGGGGCTGAATAGCATCATCAAGGCCTCCAGCTCTTTTATTTTCCACACTGTCATTACCAGTATGCAGCAATAGAGAAGCTGATTGCATTGTTCAGTGTCTGACTTCTGATAGTTCTTCCCCTCTATGCTTTGCACCACAGCAAGCTTGTCAGAAAGTCCTGATTCTCCTTTTTCTCCCTTTGGGACCTGACATGGCTTCAAAACATGTAGTCCCCTTCTACTCACAAATCCTTTCATGCAGCATACCTCCTAACCACCATAAAAACCCATTAGCATCTCCCTTCCTTAACTCACTGATCTTTGGATGCATGTCCTTGTGGTCCTAGGAAGCCTCTTTGGGTAAATCAGTCATAAATCTTCTCCATCCTCTTGATATATGTGTAGTATCATCAGTCTTAGCATCAAAACCAATTTTTGTTGGGGATCTTCTCTCATGTCTAAAATTAGTACTGTGAGAAGGATGCTAAGATGATGAGCTCCATAGCTTAGCTTGTACTTTGAGTTGGGCTTCCCTGTGCTATGTTTGCTGGGTCCTACAGAAACTATGTTATAGATTTAACTGACCTAAATCAGAGGTTTTAGTAATTAATAATTAATTAGGATACTAGTATGGGATTGGAGCCTTCCTTAAAATAAACTTAGGTTGTGTGTTTTGGCCTAGACTTCTCTGTGTATCTCAAAATGAATCATTTGTCCTCCTTGCTGTGTAAACTCTGACTGGTGCAAGGATGGGGAAAAGGCTTTACCTAAGACTGTTTAGTTATGTGTATCAAGGAAGGATTGAAGGCCAAGCATAGTGGCATACACAAGTAATTTTAACACTCAGGAAGCTGAAGCAGGAAGATTGCAAGTTTAAAGTCAGCCTGAATTACCTGGTAGTACAATAACAATTAGAACAACATAAAAACATCAGGATATCTCTGATAAAGAAAAGGACCCAAGGGTAATACAGTTGTTCCAACTTCATACAGACATCTTAGCATTGTTTTTTCTGGCTAAATAGCAGAATCAGCTGCTGCATTTTCCAGACTCTTGAGCTACTGCCAGTGATCTGCCTCTCTAGTCTGTCCGGTGACAACAATAATTCCTTTCCCAAGGTTCCTCGCTTTTTTCATAGACACATATTTTGGGTAGAATGTCAGTCAAGGTCACACATACCTTGTGTATAGCATATATTTAAATCACAGTGCAAGTACTCACCAAGACATTTTTTAGCTCCTTCACTGACAGTGACAAAGGCACTTATTCACTTCTCAGAAAACAAGATACTGGGCTTTTAGACAAAGCATTCAATGGCATTTTTACCTTATTTATAAGCTACAGGCTTCAGGCCTCAAAGAGTGTCAGAATGTCTCATTTAAACAAATTTAAATTCAATTAAATGAAGCATGATCCATTTTTATCATCAGTCAGAAATCAGGGGTGAATTATCATAAAAAGCCTTTTTCTATAGGAGTGTGTGTGTGCATAGGTATTAAAGCCAAGGCTTTGCACATGCTAAGCATGTGTTCTATTACTGAACTGTACCCCAGCCCCATGACTCCACTTTTGTTTGATTTATAATGGCTTTTAAGACTCACATCTGCACTCTCACTGTGCCCTACATTTGGCAAAGTGATAGGAAAGGTTTAGTGCTTACTCTTTTGATTCCTGCAAATTTCAAATCATACAAGCCCCTACCCACATAAGAAGCATACCAAAACACACACACACACACACACACACACACACACACACACACACTCACTCACAATTAAAATTCCAAGCTCGTCTCCTTTCCTTACTCTCTCAAGGTAAGTTTTTAGACCAACTTGGGAGGCCCTGCTGGCCTCTTCAAAAAGAATACCACTGTGTAAATAATTATCATTTTCATATTTCATTAGTGTGTCTATGAGGTCATTAGTCATGAACTCTGTCCTAGTTAGGGTTTCTATTGCTGTGACAAAACACCATGACCAAAGCAACTTGGAGAGGAAAGGGTTAATTAGGCTTACACTTCCACATCACCATCACTGAAGGAAGTCCTGACAGGAACTCAAACAGGGCAGGAACCTGGAGACAGGAGCTGATGCAGAGGCCATGGAGAGATGCTGCTTACTGGCTTGCTTCCCACAGCTTTCTCAACCTGCTTTCTTATAGAACCCAGGACCACCAGCCCAGGGATGACACCACCCACCATGGGCTGGGCCCTCCCCATCAATCACTAATTAAGAAAATGTCCTACAGGGTTGCCTGCACCTGGATGTTATGAAGGTATTTTCTTTTCTTTTTTGTATTTAATTGACATTTGTCATTGGTGGCAGAGTGGTTTTGTTTTGTGAAGCCTTTTACTCCTGAAATCTATACTTTGCATCTGGAATGCTCTGTAGTTGGCCTATGGTAACACTGTAATTGGATCCTTGCTGTAGCCACCTTTAGACTTGCTACCACTAGAACTTCAGGGTGTTCCAGACATAGTGGCCATCTGGAGGGTGGCTTCTCCATTTTCTTAAATGAGGTTCCCTCCTTTCAGATGATTTTAGCTTGTGTCAAGTTGACATAAAACTAGCCAGCAGGTTGGGGATTTAGCTCAGTGGTAGAGCGCTCGCCTACCAAGTGTAAGGCCCTGGGCTTGATCCTCAGCTCAAAATAAATAAATAAATAAATAAATAAATAAATAAATAAATAAATAAATAAATCCTCAGCTCTAAATAAATAAATAAAACTAGCCAGCACCAGCCAGGCGGTGATGGTGCACACCTTTAATCCCAGCACTCAGGAGGCAGAGGCAGGTGAATCTCTGTGAGTTCGAGGCTAGCCTGGTTTACAAAGCGAGTTCCAGGACTGTTACACAGAGGAACCCTGTCTCAAAAAACAGAAAAAAAAAACTAGGCAGTACACACTCCACTCCAAATTTAATTTGGAGTAGAGGTTCACCCTGTTTTTACATATCAAACACAATATACATCTTCTATGTCTCTACTACAGTATCCCAAGATGTACTGTGTCTCTAAACAACACATGCTTTATACCATTATCCCAAAAGATGGGGGCTCAGGGTAAAAGGGTTTTACTTTACTGTTTTTCTACCTAACACAAAGGAAAATCTTCCTATGAAACCCACTGCAGGTTTCCTGATGCATCTTATGAACTAACCTGAGATTCTAACACACTCCTCAGTCAACCACCAACCACAGGGGCAAGATTGACTGAAATGAAATCACAAGACATTACCCAAGACTTTCACATCACTACAAGGTAAAGGTTGTGTTACTAAAAAAGAGAGTGGATGTCTCTTCATTACTAACCAACAGTATTTACCTAAAGAATGTGAGCACAGTCTCTTTGCAGATGGGTGTCGATTTAGAGCACATGTGCTAGCACATGATATACTGCATTATTTTGTGCACTGTTTTTCTGATCAGCTATTAACATGTTGGCATCACAGAAATGTACTAGGAAGCCATCCATCTTTCTCTAAGGAGTAGAACATGGGTTTTAGCTCACAATATGGATTTTAACTTATATCTTCAAAAGTTACATTATTTCATATATAATGTAAAAATCTTATATCAAAAAAATGTTATTGGTCAGTACAGTTCTTGGGAAAATGGACTTTGTCACTAGATATTATGATGGTAACAAAAGCTGATGTGGGAAGCTTTCCATATTTTTTCCATAGCTTAACTAGCATATTTCCAGAATTACATGGGTTTCTTTATCATTATGCGTGTGTGCACGCATTCCTGTGTTTAAGTGTGGGAATGCACATGTCATGACATGCATGTGAAGTCAGAGAACAATCTAAGGTTTCAGTCTTCACTTTCTGCCTTGTTATTCACCTGCTGCCTAGGCCAGGCTACTCTGAGATTCCCATCTCCACCATCTGTCTCATCATGGGAGCACTGGAATTTCAGACATGCGCTACCACACCTGGCTTTACTTGGCCTGTAGGGATACTAACTCAAATCCTTAAAGCAAATGCTTTACTCAGTGAGCCATCTGTCTGGTACAACTGTGTGATTCTAAAGGTTAAATAGGAATTAACACGGAATTGGTTTTGTGCTTTAATGGCTGGCTGTACTCTAACTACACTTTTAGGATTTAGAGTTCCAGAACTAGGTCCACTATTTTTCACTCATGTCTATATAACTCTCTTCTTCCTAAGGACCCCCTTTTAGGTTCAGAGTTATAATATAGCACGAATTCATTGTTGATTTCAAATTTACATTAAATCCAATTTCTCCCTTGTGGTCCAGAACTATATATCCCAGAAGGCCTAGTTGATTTCTCTACCCTATATACTGAAAGACATAACAAAGCACATTTCTACTTTGGCCTTCTTGCTTCCCCCTTTATTTTCTTGGTTTTCACCATCTCAGAAATGATGCTTCTATTTAACACTTATTCACACTTAAAAACTAGTGTTCATCCCACCGCCATCTAAAAAAGCCATAGTGTTTGTTCATTCTATATTCAAAATAAATTCTCTATTTCTTCTCTTTTGTCCATCCCTAATAATAAGATTTTAGATTAACCCAAATCTTGGTCATTTTTTTTTTGCTTCATCTATTCAGTATCTTTCAAACTATTAAATCCAGCTGGGCAGTGGTGGCACATACCTTTAATCCCAGCACTCTGGAGGCAGAGCCAGGAGGATCTCTGTGAGTTCGAGGCCAGCCTATGCTACAGAGTGAGATCCAGGACAGGCACTAAAACTACTGTCTCTAAAGAAACCCTGTCTCAAAAAAAACAAACCCTACTAAATCCATTTATAACATGACCCAACAAAAATTCTCTTCCATGCAACATCCAGATTAAAAGTTTCAAGGTCTGATGAAGCCACCACTAGAAACACTGCAATATTGACCCTTGACATCAAGAAAAAAAATCCCTTGTCTAATTTGTCACTTCAGAGACCAGGCAAGATGACATCATTGTCTCAACATCATCTCTCTCCTGACCCTCCTTCCTGCTCACACTGGTATTTGTGCTATTCCCTGGAGATGTGAAGCTTGCTCTACACTTAAACTTTTGTCACTAGTGTTATGGATCTCAGAGCAAATACCATTTTCTCAAAAGACCTCCCAGGTGATGGAGATGGCTCACTAAGTTTGATGGCTTCCCACACAAGCTTACAAACCTGAGTTTGGGTCAGTAGAACATATATAAAAGCTAGCCTTGGCCTGGTCTCCAAAGTGAATTCCAGGAAAGGCGCAAAGCTACACAGAGAAACCCTGTCTCAAAACAAAACAAAACAAAACAAAAAAGCTAGTCTTGGTGTTGTTTCTGTGTAATCCCAGCATTCCCACAGCAAGATGAGAGATAAAGATAGGAGAATCCCCCAAAAGCCTGAAGACTAACTATTCTAGAGTACCTAGTGCAATGGAAGAAACAAGAGAGTCCTTGCCTTAAACAAGGTAGAATGTAAGACCTGATTCCTGAAACTTGTTCTGGGACCTTCCACCCACAAACTGTCACCCACAAACTGTGTGCATCCTCAAAGACACACACACATCATCATCATCATCATCATCATACACAAAAATAAATACTTAAAGATGTTTATGAAAAAAGATCTTCCCTAAAATTCTTATGTATAGGGAACCATCTCAAACTCTCATGGATTCCAAATCCCTCATATATATATATCAGAATGGTAGCACCTAAATGACCACTTTGCATCTTTAAGTTTTCCACCGATTAAATATAATTATATATCTACCATAATTTTATTATATTAATTACATATCATCACAATTAATTTATATCCACCAATGGAATATAAATGGTATAAGAGCCAGAAAATAAATTTAGAATTTATTCAACAGCCAACTTTCAAAGGCGCAAAAAGCAGTGGATCTGATGACAAAACAAAAAGGCAATAGAATAAGTCAGAAATGCAGAATTCTGATGGAGGTGGGATGTAAAATTTGAGGAGTGCTGAGGACATCTGAGAAGAGCACTTAGAATGGAAACAGAGAAGTCAGAAGACAAAACTGTGAACACCACACACCATTTTCCTGCTTAAAATTCCTCAGTAGGTTACAGGGTAAGACATCAGATTAGAAATCCCCTTTATGAATTACATCAGGAGGTCAGAGAAACTAAAAAGCAACAAGAAACAAAGACAATGCAAAGCAAAGAAGGAATGTGAGAGGAAGGAGAGGAACATGGCACAAGGATGACCAGAAGCTGAAGCTACAAGGTAAGCAGGCCGTCCAGATGACATGAGATGAGAGTTGCCAGAGTAACTTATGTGTCTCACAAGCTTTATATCTACTGGGGTGGGGACTGGAGTGGGCTTGGCAGGCTAGCTTTGGAGATTCTCGTAATCCATGATCTTGCTCCCCTTATCTCAGAGTGCTGCTGCGTAACACTAGCTTGAGAGAGGGACTATTGTTTGAGAGTGAGTATTCTGAGGACCTGAAAACCACATAACCAAATAACCACAGTCATGGAGCTGGGAAAAATATGCCACAGGCTGCAACTAGGAGAAGGCCACACGAGATAGTCATGAGAAGAGGAGGATTGAACACCAACAGCGGCACAGAGTCAAGGCTGTGAAGCTGGTGCCCCTATCCACTGTGGTGACAAGGGATTACTGTGGAAGCTGAAAGCTCCAAACCTATGCCAACTGTGGTGATTTGAATGAAAATGCCAACAGACTCATCAGGAGGTGTGGCACTGTTGGGGCCTTGTTGAAGAAAGTGTGTCCCTGTGGGGGTGGGCTTTGAGATCTCCTATGCTCAAGCTAGGCCTAGTGTGGCAGTCTCTCCCTGTTGCCTGTGGATCAAGATGTGTAATCCTCAGCTCCTTCTCTAGCATCATGTCTGCCTGCATGCTGTCATGTTTCTCGCCATGATAAGAATGGAATGAATCTCTGAAGCCAGCCCCAACTAAAGTGTTTACTTTATAAGAGTGGTCATGGTGTCTCTTCACAGCAATAGAAAAGTTGGTACTGGGGACTGGGGTATTTCTGTGATAGGCCTGACCATGCTTTTGTTTTGAGGAATGTGGACTTTGGGACTTTGGATTAGGAAAGCAGTTGAATGCTCTAAGTAGATCTTAATGGGACATCCTAGTAGGAGCATGAAAAACAATGGTGTTGAGGGTGATTTGACTGTGGGGGCCTGCTGGTTCAGAGGTTTCAGAGGAGAAGAATTTTAGTATATGGCCTAGATACTGTTCTTGTGACATTTTGGCAAAGAATGTGTCTGCTTTCTGCCATTGTCCAAAAAAATTCACCTGGGGTTAAACTAAAGAATTATGGATTAACAGCTTTGACAGAGGAGATTTCAAAACAGACCTGTAATGAAAACGAGTAAACACAAAATGTACAGTTGGAGGAAAAAAAGGAGCACCGGGAAGTTTAAACAGATTAAAGAAAGCCCAATGCTCAGTGGAATAATGGGACTGGTGATCTCAGAGCAAGACCCCACCCAGCTAAACTTCCAACTTATAAAAAGTGAAACAGAATTAAAGAAAATCTTGGGTTCAGGCATGGCTGTGCACACTTTTAATCCCAACACCCAGAAGGCAGAGACAGGCAGATCTCTGAATCTACAAGGTAATCCTGGTCTACAGAGCAAGTTCCAGTACAGCCAACATTAGGCAGTGAACAAAAACAGAAAGATGGCAAAAATGTATTTGAATTAAGGGGGCATATTCCAATCCCACCAAGCAGCAGACACTTGGCAGCTTTCAGTCACATAGTTATGGCTTTAGAGTCAAGGATACAAGAAAGGGGTTGTGAAATCTCCATCCACAACTAAGGAAAGCAACTGAGTCCAGGAATATGTTGGGGTGTCTCTCTGAATGGAGACCTAGAGGGGCCATTGTGTGAAGTTGTGGAGGTGAAGCCTGGATTGCCTTGGAGACCCCAAGATGCTGGAGATGCCAGAACCGTGGGATATCTGCCAAGGGGAACTGCTGACAGGGAGTGGAACCAGAACAAGAGAAAGAGATGTATACTGCAGTCAACAAAGTGGAAAGGAGTTGGATATCTGAAGAGTGCTTTAACATTAGACATGGAGGTACAGAATTTGGAGTTTGTCATGCTGATATTTGGTCTTGCTTTGGTCCAGTATTTCCTCACTATGCCCCCTTTCATCCATTTTGGAATGGTAATGTATATCTTGTACCATTGTATGTTGGATGTATGTGATCTGCTTTTCATTTTGATTTTACAGGGGGTTATGGGTAAGAGATTGCATGACTCTCAGAAGAGACTTTGAATCATGTACTTTTAAACATTGTTGAGACTGTGATAGAATATGGAGACATCTGAAGTTAGACTAAATGCATTTTGCATTATGATATGGCTATAGGGGGCAGGGAGTAGAATGTGGTGATTTGAATGAAAATTGCCTCCATAGACACATAGAGAGTAGCATTATTGGAGGTGAAACCTTGTTGGAGTAGCTGTGACCTTGTTGGAAGAAGTGTGTCACAGGATTGGACTTTGAGGTTTCAGATGTAGAACTCTCAGTTCCTTCTCCAGCACCATGTCTGCCTGCATGCTGCCATTTTTCCCACCATGATGATAATGGACTAAACCTCTGAAACTGTAAGCCAGATCCAATTGACTCCATTCCTTTATAAGAGATTCCATGGTTATAACATCTATTTACAGCAATGAAATCCTAAGACACCAACTTACCACATGAAGTTTCTGCCAAGCTAAGAATCCTGAGCCTGGGTCCAGTAGCAAGTTGGAATTCCACAGCCTCCTTCCTCCTGCAAGATGGTTGACTACTGGACAATGATATGAAGCTGCTGGAGTGTCTACTTGGAGTTCATTTTGGTTTGTTTCTTCCAGTGGTTTGGTACTTTATTTACTTTACCTACTATCCAGTGTACTAGGCGACATCCACTGGTTTGGAGCTTTCAACACTGGGGTACACAAAGTGAAAGAGCAGGGCCAGAATGAGCTGGAACCTGTCTGGCCCATAGGCAAGCCTCACAACCTGAGTTTGATCACCACAGCCCGTCTAAGGTAGAAGGAGAGACTGATTCCACAAAGTTGTCCTATGACTTCCATATGTGCACCCATGGTATGCATGCACAGAGAGAGAGAGAGAGAGAGAGAGAGAGAGAGAGAGAGAGAGAGAGAGACTGTGTTAGTTACTTTTATGTTGCTGTGACAATACACCATGACCAAGGCAACTTATAAAAGAAAGTGTGGTCGGGCAGTGGTAGCACATGCCTTTAATCCCAGCACTCGGGAGGCAGAGCCAGGCGGATCTCTGTGAGTTCGAGACCAGCCTGGTCTTCAGAGCAAGATCCAGGACAGGCATCAAAGCTACACAGAGAAACCCTGTCTTTTAAAAAAAAAAAGTGTTTAAGCTGGGTACCGTGGTACATATCTTTAGTCCTAGTACTCAGAAGGCAGAGGCTCTCTGTGAGTTCAAGGCCAGCCTGGTCTACATAATGATTTCCAGGATAACCAGAGATACATAGTGAGATCTTGTCTCAAAAAGACTTGAAAAATATTTAATTAGGTGTCAGAGAGCTAAAGTCCATGATGGCAAAGCAATATTGTGATGGCAGGAACAGCGAGCTCTCACATCTTGATCTATAAGCAAGAGGCAGGGAGAACACACTGAAAATGACATGGACTTTTGAAACCTGAAAGCCCACCCCACAGTGGCACACCTTCTCCAACGAGACCACACCTCATAATCCTTTCCAAAAAGCTCCACCAAGTGGGGACCAAGCACTCAAATACATGAGCCTGTGTGGGCTATTCTCCTCCAAACTACCTCACACTTATAATGAGTAAAACATTAAAAAGGATAAATAAACTAAAAAGGATTTAAATAAATATGAATGAGCAGATAATTCTATTCCAGATTTACATAAGAAACTCAGCAACTGGGGTGGAGAAGGAGGGGATGGGAAGAGGGAGGGAGAGTCATACTAATAAAAAGGAGAATGTTGGAAATGAAAAATGTAATAAATAACTAAAAATCTCTCAATGGAAAAGCACCACCAACAGACTATACCAGGTGGAAGAATATCAATATCAGAGAAAAAGTTGAAAAATTAATACACTCAGACAACAGTGTTGTTACCAAAAAAAAGCCTCTTAACCACAATAGTCCAAACCCCTGGGACATGATTACAAGGACAAATCTTACAAAACTGTGCAGTAAAGAAGGAACCAAGGCACATATTTGAAGGACAGAAAAAAAAAAACACTAATCAATGGAATTATACCAAAAAATTCAAATCTGAGAAAGGAAATAGATATCCAAGCATGAACGGTATTTAGAATTCCATTCAGACACAACCAGAAAACTCCTTTCCCAGTCATATCATAGCTAAAATATTAAGTGCAAAGAACAAAGAAATAGTGAACGCTGCAAGAGAGAAGTGTCAAGTTACTTACAAAAGCAAACCTACCAGAATAATAGCAGACTTCTCCGCAGAAACCTGAAAAGCCAGGAGAACATGAATTGATGTATTTCCAGTGCTGAGAATAAATAACTGCAAAGCAAGGCTACTATATCTTGCAAAGTTATCCTTTAAAGTGAAAGGGGAAAGAAAGAGCTTCTACGGTCAGTATAAACTAAAGCAATTTGTGTCCACCAAGTCAGCATTGCATATGGTTCTTAAAGGAATAGTACAAAGAAGAGGAAGAACCACATCCCACAGTCTGATCAGCACATGTACACTACAGCATGCATGACACCCTCTTCCCCATACATATTTTTTTAAAGTAAAAACAGGTTTAAAAAGAAGGTGAGGTAGAGGAAGAGATTTGAAAACTCTGATTGTGAAATGAAGACAATATATGCAAATGCAATTAGACAAGTGTAAGCAGAGGGCAGGCAATGGTAGTACAATAACCCCAGTGCTGGAGGCAGAGGCTGGCAGATCTCTGTGACTTCAAGGTCACACTAGTCTATGTATAGCAAGTTACAGGCCAGTCAAGACCACATAGTGAAAGATTGTCTCAAAAAAAATCAAAAGTTAAACTGCTAAATTGTCATAGTATTTCACTGCCTTCTAAATACTTATCCTCATACCCATAGATTAGCCCAGATCACACACCTTATCAGAGAAGCTTCTTTTTGCAGTGGGAGAAATTAATATGGAGAACCCAAATTATCCAAGTGCAGGGAATAGGTGACTATGGAGTACTCATCCCCAAAGGGGGCATCTATTTCATAGCCCCACCAGGCAGTGGTGGCACATGCCTTTAATCCCAGCACTTGGGTGGCAGAGGCAGGTGGATCTTTGTGAGTTCAAGGCCAGCCTGGTCTACAGAGGGAGATCCAGGAAAGGTGAAAACTACACAGAGAAACCCTGTCTCAAAAGAGAGAGAGAGAGAGAGAGAGAGAGAGAGAGAGAGAGAGAGAGAAAGCAAGCAAGGATCTATGCATTTATTCTCTCTCTGCTCTTACCTGTGGATATTTCATAGCCACTTCCCATAAGGCTCAGGGACCACTACGGGGCGGGGGGGGGGGGGGCAGAAAGACTGTAAGATCTAGAGCTTGTGGAGGGTAGCTTCGGAACCGGGCACGACAGGAATTCATGAACAGCTGTGGTTGTCTACACAAGATCTGCACAAGAACAATCTAGTTGATATTTCAGCATGATAGAAAAGGGAGTAAAAAATCTCACTCCTAGTTAAGATGCTATAGGAAGTCCATGGCTGTCAGGGGAAAGGTCAGTTTTCTTAAGGGTGGGGTCCCTGGTAGCTTGTCCATACTACCATGGACAGTCCTTCTATATTCATGTGCTTGGGGGCAACACTAATTGGACTTCATATATGCATATATATAAAGAATTATGACTAATAAATATTTATATTAAATCATTTAGTAGTGGTATATTATGTTTTTAAAAAAGCAGTAGGTTCAAGATTGTATCTAGTAGTCACATATGTTTTCCTAGACTATTTTGTCTATGAGCTTGGGAAATAAAAATATTTCAAAGTGAAAAAATTTAGAGATCCCCCAAATAAATATCCTATTAATGTACCCTAGAGTCTAAGAAAAATGAGTATAATCCAAATCCCAAAGCAGTAGAAAGCAAAAGTAATAAAGATCAACATAGAGATTAATAAAATATATACTAAGGGAAAATACATAAGCTCAATCAAACAAAAAATTCTTTCTTATGAGAAAAAAAAAGACTGAGAAACCCTTAACCAAATTAACTCTCCAAAAAAGACATAAATTAATAAAATTGCAGAAGAAAAGGGAGTTGTTAGATTCCAATAAAATCCAGAGACTCATTGAGAAATACTTGAAAATTTTCTACTCCAAAAAAAAAAAAATAGACTAGATAAAATGGACAAATTCCTAAAGAGCTCTGATGTATCAAAATTAAATCAATATGATTTAAACAACTTAAACAGGCCCAAAACAAAAACAGGATTAAAGTACTAATAAAAATTCTCCAAAGTAAAGGTCTACTAGACAGATTCACTGCCAAATTCAAACTTTGAAAAAGCCAACACCAATGTTTCTCAAACTGTTCCATAAAATATAAAGTCAATGGATACCACAATACTCACTCTGAAAAAAACAAAATAACCCTGATACTAAACTGAATAAGAACACAATAAAAAGAGAAAAGTATAGAGTAACTTCTGTGATGAACTTAGGTACAACGATTCTCAATAAATGTCTTACAATCTGTATTGCAGACACATTAAGAAGATTATACACCATGGCTGAACTGTTTTAATTCCATGGATACAAGTTTGATTCAACATAAGCAGAAAAGAAGTGTAATATAGTACACAAATAGAACTAAGAACAGAAACTATGTTATCATCTCATCAGATGTGCCAAAGAGCATCAAGAAAATTCAACATCCCTTCTTTCATGATAAAGACCCCAAAGAAACTAGAAATCGATGGAATATACTGCAATATAACAAGGGTAAAGGTATGTGGCAAACCTATGGTTACCATTATACTAAATGGCGACAAAACTGTGATTGTTTTCTCTAAAATCTGCAAGAAGACAAAAGTATGCACTATCTCCTTTCTTATTCAATACAGGGCTTGATGTCTTAGCTAGAGCAATACAACAAGAGAAAGAAATAAAAGATGTACAAAAAAGAATGAAAGAAGTTAAATTTTTCATATTTTCAGATGGCATGATCATAGATGTAAAGGACCTTAAACCTGCACCAGAAAACTCTTAGAACTGATAAACCTTTCATCAAAGTAAAAGATACAAATCAGATAATAGACTTGCCAGGAAAGAAATAATGGGGGAAATGCCATTCACAATAGCTTTAAAAATACCTAGTAATAAACTTAGCAAAAGAGGTAAAAGACCTCTATAATGAAAACTTTACCATAATGAAAAAATAAATGTAAGAAGACACTAGAAGAGAAGACCTCCAATATTCATGGACTGACAGAATTTATGTTGTGGAAATGGCTACATTACTGAAAGCAAACTCCAGACTCAACGTAATCTCTGTCAAACTATCAGTGACATTCTTTAAAGAATGAGTGCAAGCAATTCACATGGGAGCCAAGAAAGACCTTCCACAGTCAAAGCAATCCTAAGTACAATGAGTAACGTTGGTGGGACCACCATACCTGATCGCAAATTCTATTACAGAGGGGGCCAGGGAGATGATGGATCAGTGGGAAAAAGCACTTGTATTGCAAGACTACCAACCTGAGTTTGGATCCCTGGAACCCAAGTAAAAGTCAAACATAATCTTTCCTCTGATCTCCACATCATGGAGAATAATCACTGCACAGAAGAGATAGCCTAATGACTAGGGGAAAAAACTCAACCAACTGTATACTAGACAGATGATTAATAGCTAGAGTATATGAACAGCCACAATATTAAGCAGCAAAAACAAATCATCCAATCAATATAAGTGCTGATGAACTGAATAGATAGCTCTCAAAAGAAAAAAATGCAAATGGCCAATAAATACTGGGGAAAAAAATCTCACATCATTAGTCATCATGAAAATGTAATTTAAAACTGCTTTGAGATTCATTCTCACCCAGTCAGAATGTCTCTCATCAAGAAAACTAATGACAACAATTGCTGGCAGGGATGTGGGACAAGAGGGACCTTTATACACTGTTGGTAGAGATGCAAACTTGAGAAGCTACTATGGAAATTAATATGCAAGCTCCTCCAAAGACTGAAATAGAACTCCCACATGACCTAGCTGTGCCACTCCCGGGAATAAGCCTTAAGGACTCTAAGTCAACATACCATAAAGATGCTTGCTGCTGTATTCACAAGAGCTAAGAAATGCAACTAGTCTGCATTTCCATCAACAGATGAATTCAATACAAATAAAAAACAAGCCCCGGGGGTGCCTTGATCCTGGAGGAGATGGGAATGGAGGGGAGAGGCTGGGGGGACGGTGGGGCTGGGGGCGGGAGGGGGAGGACAGGGGAACCCATGGCTGATGTGTAAAATTTAAAACACATAGTAATAAAGAAAAAAATTTTTAAATTTTAAAAATAAAAATAAAAAACAAGTAAATAGATTAAATGTGGCACATAGACACATTGGAATTTTACTCAGCCAGAAAGAAAAGTGAAATTGTGACTTTTATAAGAAAATGGACTGAATTGGAAAACATTGCAATAAAATAAGCAAGTTAGAAAGACAAATACCATGTGTCTCCTCTCATATGTAGAATATATATTTAAATTTATAAATATATATTTATATATATAGTGGGTGGGTTTTTGTGTGTAGGAAACTACAGGTGATCTTAAGGGAGGAGAGAGTAATGGAATGTAGAAAGTGTGGACCATTTGAAAGGAGGGGGAAAAGCAGCCAGAGAGAAGGAGGAAGCACTGGGAAGGCAGTTGGGAAGGGAGATGCATAGGAACAAATCATAGTGACTATTTGTGAAGAAGAAGGAGGAGGAGGAGCAGGAGGAGGAGGAAAAGGAGAAGAAGGAGAAGAAGGAGAAGAAGGAGAAAAGGAGGTAGTGTTTGAGTATAAGACAAGTGACTATAACCAAAACACTTACATGCATGTATAAAAATGTCACAATGAGACCCGTTAATTTGGTTTGTTGTTTGTTTTTTAGACAGGGCTCACTAAATAGCCCTAGCTGGTCTGGAACTCACTATGAAGACCAAGCTAGCCTTGAACTCACTAAGCTCTGCCTACCTCTGCCTCCCAAATTCTGCCCTTAGGGGTTTGCACCACTACAGCTGGCCCTGTAATTCATTATCTTATACAACTGATATATGCTAATAAAAGTGCCAAAAGATAAACCAGTGAGATGGTTTAGCAGGTAAAGATGCCTGCTGCCAAGTCTGGTGGCCCAGGTTCAATTCCATGGCCCCACATAGTAGAAGGACAGAATTGACTTTGGAAAGTTGCGCTCTGGCCTCTACCTACATGACATAGTACACACTTGTGCACACACATGCAAGCTAAATTAATAAAATGATTTTTAATGCCAAAAGCAGGGCTGTATAGATGGCTTAGCAGTTAAGAGCTCTTGCAGCACCCGCCATTCTCACAACCTCCAGTAACTCCACTCTAAGGGAATCCACTGCCCTCTTTTGGTCTCTGTGAGCAACTGCACTTGCAAACACATATACACCCCACATAGGCACACAAGAAATGAGTGTAAGCATGGAAGAAGGAACTTGACCAGCCTTACAGCACTGAAATAAGTTATCTAGCAGCACAAAACATGGGAGATATGCAGGGAAAATGGCTAATAAAATATACTAAAATCGTTGAAGAAAGCCAAGGGAGGTGCAGACCAATAATCCTGGTACTGGGGACGATCGAGAGTGAGTTCAAGACCAATCTAAGCTACATAGCAAGAATCTGTCTTGACAAATAGGATAAACAGACAGACAGCAAACATAAATGCCTGGTCGAAATAGAATAGAAATTACTGGCATCTCGAGCAAAATCAGGGACTTAAAATAAAACCTGAGGGACTTTCGCCTCTCATGTGTTTGAATTAAGGAAGTTGGGACTACATAGAAATTTTGATACAGAAACAGACTTATGAGACAGGGAGTTGAGCCATTAAAATAACTCCCCAAAGCACCCACTTTCTCTAATTCCAGATTGGAAATTCTTGTCAAATCCTGTCTGTGTGGCATACTCTAGATCTCAGCATTCAGATGAAAGCAGGTGAGTTGAAAGTTCAGTGTCAACATGGACTCTATAGGGAGATCGGGCCTTAAAACGAAAGAGGGGGGCTGGAGAGATAGCTCAGTAGTTAAGAGCACTGGATGCTCTTCCAGAGGTCATGAGTTCAATTCCCAGCAACCGCATGGTGGCTCACAACCATCCGTAATGAGATTTGGCGCCCTCTTCTGGCGTGCAAGCATACATGCCCTCATCTGTAAGTGCAAGTACACACTGCATACATAATAAAAAAGAAAGGGGATGGTGGAAGACCGGGAATTTGCCAGATGAGCCAAAGTTATCTGTGCCACTGCATTTTGGTCCCAGCAGGCCATGGTGCAGGTCTCACAGCCCATGTCTATGACGTCCTTGGCATGTTTATCCTTTGCGTGGAAGAGTTGTGAGTAGCAGCTTCAGGGCTTCAGTATAGGTGAGAAGGGAGAGGAAGGGAGGTAAGAGCTAGGAGCCAGCACTGGACAAGCACCAAAGTGAAGGGTGAGCCCATTGCAGTCCACTATTTAGAGCAGGTTCAGCCATGGCTGTGGATGTTGGGGACCCCAAGAGTGGTTTCCGCCACTGCGACGTGGTTGTGTTTATCAATGAAGAGGTGCTGAGGAATGGTGGTGGCCCGAGCTTCTACCTGACCTTCCGTTCACGGCCCTGGAAGGATATAGAAGATGGTCTGAAGTCTGTCGTGGCTGATACCCGTGTACCACGCACCATCAAGAGGGCCTGCGCCTGGAGTGCTCTTGCCCTGGGAGTGAGAGTGGCTAAGAGGCAACGAGAAAAGCAGTCACAACGTGTCCAGCAGCTGCACAATCAGATAGAAGAGCACGAGGCAGCCACCTGGACTTTGGCCACAGACCTGCAACGGCTGCGTGATGAGCGTGACGAAGTGGTCTCTGAGCTTCGCAGTGCAAGAGACAACCTGAAGCAAGTGCTACACGAGTGTGATATGCTGCACAAGAGGCTGATTGAGTTCGACCTGTCACAGCAACTTCTCGCTGAGATGCAAGATACTGAGTATCCGGGTACTCTGCCGTGGCCCCTAATTATCAAAGAACATATAGAGGCTCTTGACACAGACTTGCAGAGTGGGCAATATGCAATGACCCCGAAGAAAGACCAGATGGCATCCGTAACAGGTATGCCAAGTTCCCCTAGTCCTTGAGCCTAGGCCCCACATCCGCCTCTACCAGTGTTCTCTGCATCATTGCCAATGACATCCCCTCCCCAATCTAGAGAACGCTCAGAGTATACAGTACTCTACCGCTGAGCTATACCCTTAATCTGCAATCAGACTCTTTAGCACAGTAAACCTAATTGCATATATGGATCTCTTTCTCCAGATTCAATTATACACATGCATGTGTATATATAATTTGTATTGTTTTTTAGAAGGATAAAATACTACTGAATATGTCAGTTTATCTTTAAAAGGAAAACATTTCCAGTAGCAGATATGTTTACAGGTGGACAGCAGTTGACTGCTATCCAATTAGTTACCAGTCTGAAGAAGCTGATGTTATGAAACATACTCTTTTCTCTTTCTGTACTCTCCTTGACATCCTTCTTGCTTAACAGCAGACCTTCTGCAGGACATAGCTATGTTTTTAAAACATAAGATGTAGAGTGCTCTGGGTACATTGCTTTTTCTTTGAGAATGCTATTGCTGTTTCTTTAATTTGTTTTTATAAATATAATTCATGGGTGCTATTCTTTGTGTCTCTTAAGTTCTAGAAACTTTGCATGAAGCTGAAGAATTCTCAGCTTCCAGTGTGTGAGTCTTCATGAAATGCCCTTCAGCAGCAGCCTCCACCTCACTAAGACCTCAGCTAGCTACTGATACAGAAAACATGAGGAACTGAGAAGAAACTGTCTGGGTATATATTCTAGAAAAACAAAAAACATACAGATTCTGTTAGAATTTAATCCACTGTCATTGCGGAGTTCAAAGGGATGCAAAGGCCAATGTAAAATTTCAGAGGATGTCACAAGTTTGTTGAATTTCATTCATTTGTCCATTGAATGGTTACTGATAAATTGGCATATACTAGAAATTACAATTACATTACCAAGTATGCACATTATAATCCCTTTGGTTAAGGTTAGTTAGGTGATAGTAGAGAACATAATATCAGACATGGTGTGATTCATGGTGTCCTTTGTCCTGCATGAAATAGAACCTTTGCAGAAACTCTATTGAAAACATATCAGGATCCATTTCTGTAAGGGGGGGCAACACACTAAGAGACTTTTATTTGGAGAACACTGAAGAAAAAAAAATAGTCTTGTTAAAATTTAATTTCTCTCTTTGTCAGGGGATTACTTTGATAATTAAGGAAGAATTTAAAGAGCTATAGTGTTAATAACAAATTTGATAAATTTTGTGTAATTCATAAAACAAAGTTATTGATTACTTGGGATTTGCTAGGAGTTGGAACTCTATTGTATATTAACTGCTACACAGCATAACCCTTCTTGGTTTATTTAGCAAAGGAGCATAATTTGAGATACAAATTAGATCAGAACTGTTTTATCTGTCTTGCATATAATATGGTCCTGGATAAAACCAATAGAATAGCTGAATCCATTTTTTTTCAGTCAGTTTGGGGACAACATGAAAGAGATCTTCATGGATGGATTTAAGTGACTAAATTTAGTTTCAAGTTACACAAATGAGCAGTGGCAAAGAGCAGGAAGGTGGCCTCATTAAATTACAGGCAGGGCTTTTCTGATCCCCTTGCCATTTCCTCTCTTGAGGGTCATAGGTGTCTTCCTGGCTTCTCAGTAGCCTACGCGGAAGATCACCAGGTTGTCTTGAAGTATTTAGGAGAGTATTCGCTACAGTCTCCAGCCCTCAACCTTGAACTGCCTCTATCCCAAATCTCACTCCTACCAGAAGCAATGAAGAACATCAGGGTACCACAGAACTCTGTATGGATGGTGCTTCCTTTTGAGGGATTAATTGTGTTTTAAATAGAACTGATGTGTGGGTAGGCACTCTTCCCAGACGTCTCTGCCAGTAGGTGTTGTGGTGATATTTTATTTGTATGTTAATAAATAAAGTTTGCCTGGAAATCAGAGGTCAGAGTCAGCCACAAACAGAATGCAGGCAATGGTAGCACACGCCCTTAATCCGATCACATGGCAGACAGAGTCTCTGTGTGTTCAAGGACACAGCCAAGCATGGTGACACACGCTGTAATCCCAGTACCAACCATAGAGATCTGGAAGTCTGTATAGACAGGCAGTGACAAGGAAGTGAGGTAGCTGGGTTAAGAGCCAATGAGAAGGCAGAACAGAAAGGCAATAAAGGCGCAGATTAGACAGGAAGAGCCTCTCTTGGGAAGCTATGGTTATATGATGAGTTAAGGTTAGTTGGTGGCTATTGCTCTGATGTGGTGGTATTGTGTTCTCTGAAATATTGTGCACCCTAATAAACTTATCAGAGACAGAACAGCCACAATATTAAACATACAGGATAGGCAATGGTGTAGTGGATAGCCATCCCAGCATTGGCCTGGAAGTTCCAACCCCCATTGAGGCTTCGGTAATGGTCATGCCCACAAGGCAGGGTGGAGGAGGAAGCGGAAGAAGATCCAGGATTGAGAGCTGGTCTCTCTTGCGGCAGCCATCAGGTGAACCAAGATGGGTGCATACAAATACATCCAGGAGCCCTGGCTGTGCTTTAGGGAAGGTTGTGTGTAATGGAGAAGCTGCTCACTTTACTGCAGCCAGAAAGCAAAGAAAGAAAGAGGAAGGGGTCAGAGTTCTAATATCCTAGAGCATGACTCAATGATCTAACTTCTTTCTACTATAGGGCCCACTATTTCCCAGTGCTTGGTGACCAACCATTAGCATAGGTCTTTGGGGAATTGTAGTGGGTAGCCATTCCAGCCTTGGCCTAGAAGTTCCAACCCCCATTGAGGCTTCAGTAACGGTCACACCCACAAGGCAGGGCTGAGGGAGGACACTGAAGACCCAGGATCGAGAGGAGAGGCTTCTCTTGGTTCTGGGACACTGGACGCAGGAGGTAGACTGAGCAGAGTTCTCCAGAGAACACCGCCAGACTGCGCCATACCTTTGCCAGACCCTACAACCAGTCCCTTCATTTGTAAATTACCCCACAAAATAAACCTCCCTTTTAACTACATGGAGTAGCCTTAATAATTTCACCAATACAATGGTAGCACACACCTTTAATCCTAGCATTCCAGAGGCAGAAATCCATCTGCTCAAGGATACAGCCAAGCACAGTGACTCATTCCTTTAATCCCAGAAAGTGAGCCTTTAATCCCAGGGAATGATGGTAGAAAACAGAAAGATATATAAGGCATGAGGACCAGAAACTAGAAGCTTTGGGCTGGTTAAGCTTTTAGGCTTTGGAGCAGCACAGTTCAGCTGAGATTCGTTCTGGAAGAGGACTCAAAGGCTTCCAGCCTGGGGATCCAGGATCAGCTGAGGAACTGGTGAGGTGAGGTAGATGTGGATTGTTCTGCTTCTCTGATCTTCCAGCATTCACCCCAATACCTGGCTCCAGTTTCATTTTTATGAATAAGAACTGTTAACTGATACACTCTGATCTCTATGGCTTGCACCCCTGTATTTGTCTCTGTGTTTCTTATTTAATAAGACTGTTTAGAAATTTGTCTACAAGGTGTAGGATTTGCAGGCTTTCTATGCCCCTCAGTGGCAGCAAGGCATGGAGAAGCCAAGGAGGAATTGGACCTGGTAGGTTAGAGTCACCTTCAGTCTGAACTACAAGTGTTCCTGAGATTCCTGAAGGACCCTGCCCAGCTAGCCAGGATCCACTTTGTCAGAGTTTTTCTGATGTTAACTGATAATGGAGAGTGTACTTACCTGGTGTGTGTTCTACATAGTTTATATTTCAGAGATTTGTCGACTTACCTTCCATCCCAATGAGGGAAAATGAAGTTCAACCTCATTCCCTATTGGAATGTTGCTCCTCTTCTGATGATTAATTACCAAGAACTGGAGGCGCCCCTGTGGGGCCTTCAATCCATTGTCATTTTCCTGGCTCCCCTTGTTGTCTATGTCTGCATAGACCCTTGAGAGTAGGCATATCTGCAGTTCCTGAGCTACAAGAGTGAGGTGGGTATTTCTTCCTGATACCTGGGGTCCAACATCCCTTTGTGGAAGAAGTAATTTTCCTGAGGCTCCCCACAATTCCCTAATATAAGCAGAAATCTCTCTTGCTTTTCTGCCCTCCAAGGCTTTGTGCCTGTACTCCCATACACAATTTTTCTTCCTTTCTTTCCTTTCTTCCATCTTTCCTTCCTCCTCTTCCCCTGCCTCCTTCCACCACTCACTCTTTCTCTTCTCCCATCCATCTGTTCATTTGTCTGTCTTGTGGAGCCCAGATTGGTCTTGAACTAGATAACTGATTATCCTGCATACCCTGTTGCCTCTACCTCCTGAGTGATGGGACTAAGCATGTGGCCTGGGTTTATGTGAAGCCAAGTAATGTCATCCAGAGCCTTGCACATGCTAGGTTCCAATTGAACTACATCCTCAGTCCCTCTCCTACACATAATCTTACCAGGGTGCTTATAATTCTGGAAAGTAGCCAAATCATAGAATAATCACATGATAAATATTCCACAAGGCTTAGCAAATGTATATATAGACTGACTACCTGCTTGGTATTGGGATAGGAAAAGAGGCACATAACAAAATTGACCCTGCCTCCACAGTGTTCTCATCCCTCAGATTTGGGATGATTTGTAGAGTCTGCAGTATTAGAGAGGAAGGACTCCACAAGGGATATTAGCCCCAAAGCTAGACTGTCTGGGTTGGGGCACGTCTTGTGACATTCTTGGGTGCTATTATAGCTCCTTGGAATATAGGAAAGACAGGACACAAATGAAACTTGGAAGTATCATGGCCCATTTTAGTGTGGACTAATAGCATCAAGATTACTAGAGCATTTGTTGATTGTAAATTCTCAAGTACTACTTCATACACGCTGACTCCAGACATTTTGGAAGTGATGCCTAGCAGGCATGAGAGATGCATGCCTAAATTTGAGGTTTGTCTTCTATTTTTTTTGTTTTGTTTTGTTTTTTCAAGATAGGGTTTCTCTGTGTAGCTTTGGAGGCTGTCCTGGATCTCACTTTGTAGACCAGGCTGGCCTCAAACTCACAGAGGTCCACCTGGCTCTGCCTCCCGAGTGCTGGGATTAGAGGTATGTGCCACCACCACCCAGCTGAGGTTTGTCTTAATCCACAGCATAAGGTAGACAAATAGTCCTAGATCTCATTACATCTGGTTCATCTAAACCGACCTTCCCATTTATACTCTGAGGTCCACCAAAATATCTGTAGGTGTGGTTTTGTATAGACTAATGTGATTACCTAATGTTACAGGGATTTTTTTTTTCCACATCAAGTTGCGGGAATCTTTGACTAGATTCATTTACAATGGCTCCCAGTTCCCTCTTCATCCTAGTCTGGACATGTGAAGGGAAAGGCAGTAAAGTGTTTTTGCTGGAGGGGACTGGACTATGAAGCCAAACAATTGTGCTCAAAACGCTGCTCTGTTCTGCAACCTTAAACATGTTACTGAATATTCCAAGCCCCCTCAAGTGTTGGCTCTTCGATCTACCATCTGGGTTGTCCTCTATAATGATGTGATAATGGTTTAGAGGAATAGCAATTAAGAACCCACACATATCATTGAGTGCTTAGTATCTGAGACCTTATGGGTATTATACTGTTGGTGGCTGCTAAGGTTTGGATGTTATCTATCCTTCCCTGAAAGGTTTATGTTGGACGCTTGGTTCCCTAGGATGAGAAATGGTGGGACCTTTCACTGGTAAGTCCTAGTGAGAGGTCCTTAAGCTATTGGTAGCATACTACCAGAAGGGATCATTCTTCTGGAGTGAATTCTGAGAACACATTGTAAAAGCATGAGTATGAGTCCTTTTTTTGGGGGAGGGTTCCTATTTCAAGATATAATTTCTGCCTCATTCACATGCCCTGCCAGGTGATAGAGTCAATCAGTCTTTAATAGAGTAGAGCAGACACTATTGACATACTTTTGAATCTCTGGAAATGAGGGATAAATAAACCCCTTTTATTCTGCAAATTTTTCATTTATATTTGAGATTATAATTATATCATTTCTGCCTTCTCTTTCCTCCCACTGAACCCTCTCATATAGCCCTCTGCTTTCTCTTCCAAATCCATGTCCTCTTTCTTTATTAATTGTTGTTACATAATATATGCATATGGATATACATATATATTTCTAAATATAACCTGGTCTGTCTGTATAATGTTACTCCAATGTACAGTTTTAGGGCTGATCATTTGGTATCAATTAGCATGCTCTTCCCTGGGGAAGTCTATTTCTACCCGTATTAGTATTCGTTAGTTTCCTATAGTTCTTTGTGTAGGGTTGGGGCCTCTTGGGCTTTACCCACATCTACTTTGGCATGTCTATTGTCATTGTCCTTGTTCAGTTCATGCTTAGGCAGTCATGTTGGTGAGACTTTATGGGTGTAGCTTCCTGCATTCCTAGGGGACACAAGCCTACAGCAAACTCCCTGATCTGATGGCTGTTATCTTTCCACCTCCTCTTCTGCAATGTTTTCTGAGCCTTATGTATGGAAGTGTTTTATGGATGTATCCATTGGGACTGGGCTCCACAACTCTGCATTTTGGTTGGTTGTGGTTTTCTGTGATTGTCTCTGTCTGTTGCAAAGAGAAGTTTCCTTTATGAGTGGTGAGGACTACATTTATCTGTGGTTGTAATTAGGGATTGTGTATATTTAGTAAAATGGTGGTTATAGGTTCTCATCCATGATCCATGACTTCACTAACCCTTAGTGGTTGGATAGGTTTTCAGTACTAGAGTACTAGGCACGGTTTCACTCTTGCTAATCAAGCCTTAAGTCCAATTAAGCAGATGTTGGTTACCAGCAAAGTATGTTTGCCACTACTGCACACTTAGGGTTATCATGCCTTGCTGGTTGTTATTGTGGCTCATAGACATCATAGTTGTGTGCGTTGGTTGCTTCCTCTCTTTGAAAGCTTTCATGGTGCCTTCTGGTACAATGAAAGCTAGTCCTCAGGGAGGACTCCCTCATTCTTCTGTATTTACTTCCTTTCCCTCCCTAAAGATCCCCCATTTCTAATTTCCCCCATCAGATCACTTGTACCCTGCCATTACAATATCTATTACTCCCAACCCACTCCCCCCAAAATGGCTCCTTTTTACTTTCCAGGTTTCTCCTACAATTCTTCCTCCCCACTTTCCAAAGAATTCTCTGAGCCTCACCTAATGTTTGGCTGTGGGTATCTGCATCTGTTTCTATCAGTTTCTGGGCGAAGCCTCTCTGATAACAATTGAGCTAGGCACCAATCATGTTTGGCTTTCTGGATCTGGGTTACCTTAGTTAGGATGACCTTTTCTAATTCCACCCATTTGCCTGCAAATTTCATGACAGTCTTACAAAAGCAATCTACAGATTCAAAGCAATCCTCATCAAAATTCCAATACAATTCTTTATAGACATTGAAACAACAATACTCAACTTCATGTGTAAAAACAAAAAGCCAAGGATAGCTAAAAACAATTCTGAACAATAAAAGAACTTCTGAGCCGGGCAGTGGTGGCGCACACCTTTAATCCCAGCACTCGGGAGGCAGAGCCAGGTGGATCTCTGTGAGTTCGAGGCCAGCCTGGGCTACCAAGTGAGTTCCAGGAAAGGCGCAAAGCTACACAGAGAAACCCTGTCCTGAAAAAAACAAAAGCCAAAAAAAAAAAAAAAAAAAAAAACCGAAAAAAAAAACAAAACAAAAGATCCAGATTAGAAGTGGATCTTCCTACTTCAAATTAAGTAAAAGAACTGGAGGCATCACCATCCCTGATTTCAAGCTCTACTACAGAGCAATAGTAGTTAAAACCACATGCTATTGGCATAAAAACATACAGGTGGATCAGCTTATGCTTTTGGCAACTTTGTCAAATATTAAATAGATAAAGTTATATGTACTCTCATGTTTGGATCTTCAATTTCATCCCATTGGACTACATGTCTATGTTATGCCATTACTATATTGTTTTTATTATTATGGCTATGTAATCTATCATGAAATCTGGAATGGCAATCCCTTTAGGAGTGTTCCTTTTGTTCAGAATTGTTTTAAATATTCCAAGTCCTCTGTGAGTCCATATGAATTTTGGGATAGTTTTTTCTATTTCTGTGATGGGGATTTTGATTGAGATTGCATTGAATCTGTAAACAGGTTTTGGTAAAATATTAATTTTCACATAGAGTCCTTCATTTCCTTGGCTAGGTTTATTCCAAAATATTTCATTTTCTCTGAGGCTATTAGTGAATTGACATGTGTCCATGATCTGCTTATCTATATATTTGTTAGTGGTGTATAGAAAAGCTGTTGACTCTATATCCTGCCACATTACTAAAGTTGTTCATCATTTATACAAGTTTTCTAGTAGAATTCTTGGGGTCTCTATAGAACCATGTCATCTGCAAATATAGTTTGACTTCTTTCCCCATTGCACCCTTTAATTTCCTTCTCTTGCCTTATTGCTCCAGCTAGCACTTCCAGCACAATATTGACAAAAAAGCAAGATAGTGGATAGCCCTGTCTCAATCCTAAATCCAGTGGGATTACATTTAAGATGATGCTGGCTGTGGGTTTCTCATATATAGCTTTTATTGTCTTGAGGTATGTTCTCTCTAGGACTACATTCTCTTGGAGTTTAATTGTGAAGGCTTGTTGGACTTTGTCAAAGGCTTTTTCTGTATCTATTAAAATGATCATGTGATTTTTGTCTTTAAGTTCATTTATGTGGTTTATTAAATTTATTGACTTGCATATGTTGATCCATCCCTGCATTTCAAGGAAAGCCAAATTGGTCATGTTGAATAATCTTTTTGATATATTCTGTATTTTGTTTGCCAGCATTTTACTGAGCATTTTTGAGTTCATGTTCATCAGGGATATTGGCCTGTAGTTTTCTTTTTGGTTGTTTTGTGTTTACCTGTATTCAGTATTAGTGAAAATGGCTTTGTAGGAGTTTGAGAGATTACTCTCTCTCTCTCTCTCTCTCTCTCTCTCTCTCTCTCTCTCTCTCTCTCCTTTCTTACTTTTTTCATTCCTTCTCCTTTTCATCTTCTCCTGTTCCTCCTCCTTATTTGTATATTTTAAGAAGAATTGGCTGTAGATCTTCTTTGAAAGTCTGGTAAGATTCTGCTGTGAATTCATCTGACCCTGAACATTTTTTAACCTGGAAGGTTTTTTATTATTTCAGTCTCCTCATTTCTTATGGGTCTGCTTATGTTGTTGAGTTCTTCTTGGTTTAATTTTGGTGGTTTGGCTGAATCTAGAAATTTAGCCACTTCTTTTAGGTTTTCTAGCCTAATGGTGTACAGATAGTACATTTAAAATGTTCCTTTATAATATTGGGGATTTCTTCAGTATCTATTATAATGTTTCCCTATTCAATTCTGATTCCATTAATGTGGGTCCTCTCCTTCTTTCCTTCATTTGGTTACTTGGGACAAGGGTCTATCAAGCTTGTTTATCTTCTCAAAGAGCAAGCTCTTAGATTTGTTTATTTATTTATACTATTTATACTGTTTCCTTCATTTCTATTTCATTGACTTCTACTCTAATATTCATTATTTTTGTCTTGAACTAGGTATGGATTTGGTTTGTTCGTGTTTGTCAAAACTTTCCAGTTACATCATTTGTGCTCTTTCTGATTTTTTATATAGGCAGTTAGGACAATAAATTTCCTCATAGGATGCTTTGATTTTGTCCCAAGAGATTTTTTTGTGTTATGTTTCATTTTGATTTAGTTACAGAAAGTTTTTAAAATTTCTTCATGATTTCTTATTTGACTCAGTCATCATTCAACTCAGATATCTATTAAGTCCATATGATATATAATATCAACTAATTATAACGTTTCTCTGCTTATGTCCAAATGACCTGTCTATTGGGGAAAGTGTGGTATTAAAATCACCTAGCTACCATTTTATTGAAATCACCTATTAATGGATTGTTATTAATCTCTGTATTAAATCCAGTAATACATATTTATAAAACTGGGTACCAAAGAGTATGGTGCATATATGTTTAGGAGAGCAACATCTTCTTGGTTAACTTGTTCACTTGATTAGAATAAAGTATCCCTCTTTATCTCTTCAGATTAGTTTTAGTTTGTTGTCTATTTTGTCAGACAGTGGGATAATGTTGCCTTCTTGCTTTTTAGACCCATTTGTTTAGAGTGCTTTTGTCCATCCTTTTACTCTAAGGCAGTATCTATTTTTAAAACTGTTTCTTTGAGGAGGGAGCATTTTGAAACAGGGTTTCTCTGTGTAACAGCTCTGGCTGTCCTGGGACAGCCTGGAACCAGGCTGGCCTCAAACTCACACCTGCATCTGCCTCTGGAGTGCTGGGATTAAAGATGTGAAGTAGCTGAAGTTTTCTCCAGTCCTGCCCAGCCCCACGGACCCTGCAGCCACTTATAATCACTCAGAAGCTTATAATATTTAAAACTGCTCAGCCATTAGCTCAGGCCTACCACTGACTAGCTCATACATTTAAACTAAACTCAGCCAATTTCTGTTAATCTATGTGTTACCACATGTTCCGTGGCTTTACCTGTGTGCCATTATATGCTGCTCCCTGGACAGTGGGCTAGCATCTGCTGACTCAGCCTTCCTCTTCCCAGAATTCTCCTTGTCTGTTTATTCTGCCTATACTTCCTGCCTGGCTACTGGTCAATTAGCTTTTTATTTATCAACCAATCAGAGCAACACATTCACAGCATACAGACATCCCATAGCACACCACCACTACTCGGCAAAACTGTGCTTCTTATAGAGAACAGATGGATGGATTTTGTTGATCCATTCACCCAGCTTGTGTCTTTTGATTATAGAATTGAGACCATTAATATTTAAAGTTATTATTGAAATGTATGTGTTATGTTCATCCTGTTGTTAACTTTTGGTACTGTGTTGTCAGTGGTACTTTGCTTTAATAACTATAGCTTCGTATGTCTTCTTTTTAATTTTTTAAATTTTTATATGCACTGGTGTTTGACCTGCATGTCTTAGTGAGGGAGTCAGATCCACTCGAACTTGAGTTATGGACAGTTGCGAGCTGCCGTATAGGTGCTGGGAATTGAACCCGGGTCCTCTGGAAGAGCAACCAGTGCTCTTAACTGCTGAGCCATCTCTCCCAGCCACTGGCTTCATATTTCTTTACAGTCTTTCTGCTCTGCTCATTTCTCTCTTCAGCCAGAAATAACACTTACTGCATTTTCTTTAGGTTTGGTTTATTGGATATAATTTCTTTAATTTTTAAAGTAGATTTATTCATTTTATTTTACATGTAAGTGTTTTACCTGCATGCATGTATATGCACCACATATGCTTTATGCCCATAGAAGTCAGAAGAGGATATTGAATCCCCTGGAGTTGCAGAGGTTATGAACCACTATGTGGGTGCTGGGAATCAAACCCAGGTCCTCTTGAAGAGCAAAAGTTCTCTTAGCTGCTGAGCCATCTCTCCACCCCCACTCCAAAGGTAACTCTTCATTATTATTCTCTCATACATTACATGCACTCCTCCCAGATCCTCCCCTACTTCCTTCTCCCCCATATCCACTCCTCTTCTGCTTCCCTTCAAAAAAAAAAAAGAAAAGAGCAGGCCTCCCAAGGATATCAACCAAGCATGGCCTAACAAGTTACAGTAAGACTAGGCACAAAACTTCATATCAAGGCTGGATAAGGCAACCCAGTAGGAGAAGAAGGATCCCAAAAGCAAGCAAAAGAGTAACACACACACACACACACACACACACACACACACACACACACACACACACACACACACACACACACACACACACACACATGCTGTTGGGAGTCCCAGAAGAACACCAACCTATACAATCATAAGGTATATGCAGAGGACCTAGCTCAGATTTATACAGGATTGTTGGTTTAGTCTCTGTGAACCCCTATGAGCCCTGGTGAGTTGATTCAGTGGACTCTGTTCTCATGGTATCCTTGACTCCTCTGGCTCCTACAGTGCTTCCTCCTCCTATGGGGTTCCCCTGGCTCTGCCTAATGTTTGCCTGTGAGTCTCTGCATCTTCTCCCATTAGTTGCTGGAAGATGCCCCTCTGATGACAATTGGGCTAGGAACTGTTCTATGAGTATATAGCAGAATAATCATCATTAGGAATCATTTCATTGACTTTTTTTTATTTTTTGAGACAAGGTTTCTTTGTGTAGCTTTGCACCTTTCCTGGAACTCACTCTGTAGGCCAGGCTGGCCTCAAACTCACAGAGATCTGCCTGCCTCTGCCTCCCGAGTGCTGGGATTAAAGGCATGCGCCACTACCGTCCAGCCCTTCATTGACTTTCTTTCTCTTTCTTTCTCTCTTTCTTTTTTTACCATTCATGTTTGGTTCTATCCTGCGTCTTTGGGCTGGCCTGCCTCTGGTTCTTGTCAATCCAGGCAGTGTCAGGCATGGGCTCCTTCTCCTTAGCTGGGTCTCAAGCTGGACCAATCATTGGTTGGCCACTCCCACAAATTCTGTGCCATCATTACCCCAGCACATCTTGCAGGCAGGACAAATTGAAGGTCCAAGGTTTTGTGGCTGGTTGATGTCCCAATGCCACTGTTAGGAGCATTACCTGGTTATAGAAGATGGTCAGTTTGATCCATATCTCCCATTTGTAGGACAGTTTGCTAGGGTCAATTTTGTAGAGTCCAGGGAGTTTCTACTGCAGTAGATTTCTATATCATCCCCCAAGTACCCCCAATTCTAGTTGTCTCTCTCAGTACTCTCTCCTTCCATCCCTCCTACTTCCAGATGATCCCTCCTGTTCCCATCCCCATCTGCCCCCAGTCCACCAGCAAAATCTATTCTATTTCCCCTTCTCAGGAAGATTTATGCGTTCTCCCTTGAGCCCTCTTTGTTACTTAGCCTCTCTGGGTCTGTGGACTGTAGCCTGGTTATCCTTTACTTAACAGAAAACATCCACTTATAAGTGAGCACATACTATGTTTGTCTTTCTGGGTATGGGTAACTCACTCAGGATGATTTTTTTCCAGTTCCATCCATTTGCCTGAAAATTTAATGGTGTCATTGTTTTCATTGCTGAGTAATACTCCATTGTGTAAATGCCCTACATTTTCCTTATCTATTCTTTGGTTGAAGGGCATCTAGGTCACTTCCAGGTTCTGACTATTAAGAATAAAACTTCTATGAACATAACTGAGCAAGTGCCCCTGTGGTATGATTGACCATCCTTTGGGTATATGCCCAAGAGTAGTATAGCTGGGTCTAGAGGTAGATCAATTCCCCGTTTTCTGAAGTACTGCCATACTGATTTCCATAGTGCCTGTACAAGTTTATACTCCCACCAACAGTGAATCAGTGTTCCCCTCCACATCCTCTTCAGCATGAGCTGTCATTTGTGTTTTTGATCTTAGCCATTCTGACAGGTATAAGATAGAATCTCAGAGTCGTTTTGATTTGCATTTTCCTGATAGCTAAGGATGTTGAGCAATTCCTTTAAGTGTTTCTTGGCCATTTGAAATTCTTCTATTGAGAATTCTGTTTAGATCTGTACCCCACTTTTTAATTGGATTGGATTATTAGCCCTCTGTCAGGTGTGGGGTTGGTGAAGATCTTTTCCCATTCTGTAGGCTGCCATTTTGTCCTTTTGGCGGTGGCATTTGCCTTACAGAAGCTTTTCCGTTTCAAGAGGTTATTAATTGTTGGTCTGTGCCATTGGTTCTGTTCAGGAACTTATCTCCAGTGCCAATGCTTTCAAGGCTACTTTCTCTTCTATCAGATTCAGATTGACTAGTTTTATGTTGAGATCTTTGAGCCACTTGGACTTGAGTTTTGTGTAGGGTGATAGATATGAATCAATTTGCATTCTTCTACATGCTCACATCCATTTAGACCAGCACCATTTGTTGAAGATGCTTTCTTCTTTTCATTGTATTTTTCTGCCTTCTTTATCAAAAATCAGTTGTTCATAGGTGTGTGGATTTACATCTGGGTCTTTGATTCAATTCCATTGATCCCTGACTGTTCTTATGCCAATAACATGCAGATTACTATAGTTCTATAGCACAGCTTGAAATCAGGGATGGTGATAGCGCTGGATGTTCTTTTATTATACAGAATTGTTTTAGCTATCCTGGATTTTTTTGTTTTCCCATATGAAATTGTGTATTGTCCTTTCAAAGTCTGTAAAGGATTGTGTTGGAATTTTTATGAGGATTGCATTGAATCTGTAGAGTGTTTTTCATAGGGTGGTCATTTTTACTGTTAATCCTACTAACTCGTTAGCATGGGAGATCTCTCCATCTTCTGATAATTTCTTCAACTTATTTCTTCAAAGACTTAAAGTTTTTGTCTTACCAGTCTTTCACTTGCTTGGTTAGAGTTACCTCAAGATATTTTATATTATTTGTGGCTATTGTGTAAAGTGTTGCTTCCATGAATTCTTTCTCAGCCCATATATTTATGGGAGACACTAATTTTTTTTTTAGTTAAGCTTGTATCTAGCCACTTAAGTAAAGGCGTATATCAGCTGTAGGAGCTCCCTGGTAGAACTTTTGGGAATTGCTTGTGTATGCTATCATGTCATCTGCAAACAGCAATAGTTAGACTTCTTCCTTTCCCATTTGTATCTTCTTGATCTCCTTCAGTTGTCTTATTGCTCCAGCTAGAACTTCTGTTACTATTTTGAATAGATATAGAGTAGACAATCTTGTCTTGTTACTCATTTTAGTGGGATTGCTTTGAGTTTCTCTCCACTTAACTTGATGTTGGCTATAAGTTTGCTGTATATTGACTTCGTTATGTTTAGATATATCTCTTGTATCCCTAATCTCTCCAAGACTTTTATCATGAAGTTGTGGGTGTTGGATTTTGTCAAGGCTTTTTTAGCATCTAATGAGATGATCGTGTGGGATTTTTTTCTTTCAGTTTGTTTATATGATAGATTACATTGATTGATTTTTGTGTGTTGAAATATTTCTGCATCTCTGGGATGAAGCATACTTGATTATGGTATATGCTCTTCTTGATGTGTTCTTGAATTTGGTTTGTGAGTATTTTATTGAGTATTTTTGCACCTCTGTTCATGAGGAAAATTGTTCTGTAATTCTTTCTTGTTTGAGTCTTTATGTGGTTTGGGTATCAGGGTAACTGTGGCCTCAAAATGAATTTGGCAATGTCCCTTCTATTTTGTGGAATAATTTGAGGAGTACTGGCATTAGCTCTTCTTTGAAGGTCTGGCAGAATTCTGGGCTAAAATTACCATGACTGATAATGATTTAACTTTGGTGAGTGGTAGCTATCAAGAAATTATCCATTTCTTTTAGATTTTGCAATTTTGTGCAGTATAGATTTTTGAAGTATGACCTAATTCTTTGGATTTCCTTGGTGTCTGTTATTTTATCCCCTTTTTCATTTCTGATTTTGTTAATTTGGATATTCTCTCTCTGCCTTTTGGTTAGTTTGGATAAGGGTTTGTCTATCTTGTTGATTTTCCCAAATAATCAACTGTTACATTGATTTTTTTTGTATTCTATTTGCTTTGATTTTATTGATTTCAGTACTATTTGATTATTTCTTGCCATATACTCCTCTTGGGTGTGTTTGCTTCTTCTTTCTCTAGAGCTTTCAGATGTGCTGTTAAGTGACTAGTATGGGATTTCTCCAATTTCTTTATGTAGACACTTAGTGCTATGAACTTTCCTTTTAGCACTGCTTTCATTGTGTCCCATAAGTTTGGGTTTGTTGTGCACTCATTTTCTTTGAATTGTAGAAAGTCTTTTACTTATTTCTTTATTTCTTCCTTGACCCAGAGGTAACTCAGTAGAGAGTTGTTCAGTTTCCATGAGTTTGTAGGTTTTCTGTTGTGTCTGTTGTTTGTTATTGTTGTTGTTGTTGTTGTTGTTGTTGTTGTTGTTGAAATCCAGTTTTAATTCAGGGTGGTCTGATAGGATTCAGGGAGTTATTTCAATTTTCTTGTCTCTTTGAGACTTGCTTTGTAACCAAGTATGTGGTCAGTTTTGGAGAATGTTCCATGAGGTGCTGAGAAGGTGTACTCCTTTGTGCTTGGTTGAAATGTTACGTAGATATTTTTTAGGTCCATTTGGTTCATAACATCTGTTATCTCCAGTATTTCTCTGTTTAGTTTTTGCTGGATAACCTGTCCATTGGTGAGAGTGAGGTATTGGAGTCTCTCACTATCAATGTGTGTCTGTGATTTAAGCTTTAGTAGTGTTTCCTTTACAAACATAGGCTCCCTTACATTTGGGGCATAGATGTTAAAAACTGAAAGATCATTTTGGTGGCTGAGTGTGAAGTGTCCTTCCCTATCTCTTTTGATTAATTTTGGTTTGAAGCCTATTTTGTTGCATATTAGAATGGCTACACCAGCTTGCTTCTTAGGTCAATTTGCTTGGAAAATTTTTTCCCAACCCTTTACTCAGGAATAATGCTTATTTTTGAGCTTGAGGTGTATATCTTGTTTGCAGCAGAAGGATGGATCCTGTTTTTTGCATCCATTCTGTTAGTCTGTGTCTTCTTATTGGGGAATTGAGTATTTACTGGAGAATAGAAAGATATCAAAGACCAATGATTGCTAATTCCTGTTAGTTGTTGTTGGTGGTGGTGGTGGTAGTAGTGGTGGGGTGGGGTGTGTGTGTGTGTGTGTGTGTGTGTGTGTGTGTGTGTGTGTTTCCCTTTTTTGGTTTTGCTATTGAGAATTATTCATTTCCTGTGTTTTCATGGGTATAGCTAACCTCCCTGGGTTGAATTTTTCCTTCTAGTACCTTCTGTAGAGCTGGATTTGTGGATAGTTATTGTTTACATTTGACTTTATCATAGAATATCTTGTTTTCTCTATCTATGGTGATTGAAAGTTTTGCTGGGTATAGTAGTCTGGGCTGATATCCATGGTCTCTTAGAGTCTGCAATACATCAGTCCACATCCTTCTGGCTTTCAAGTCTCTATTGAGAAGTCAGGTATAATTGTAATAGGTCTGCCTTTGTATATTAGTTGTTCTTTTTCCTTGCAGCTTTTAATATTCTTTCTTTGTTCTTTATGTTTAGTGTTTTGATTATTATACGGTGAGGGGACTTTCTTTTCTGATCCAATCTATTTGGTGTTCTTTAAGCTTCTTGTTCATTTATAGGCATGTTCTTCTTTTAGGTTAGAAAATTTTTCTCCTATGGTTTTGTTAAAAATATTTTTGGGGCTTTGAGCAGGGATTCTTATTCTTCTATTCCTGGTATTCTTAGGTTTGGTCTTTTCATGATGTCCCAGATTTCCTGAGATGTTTTGTGTCAGGAAGTTTTTAGATTTAACATTTTCTTTGACTGATGTATTTATTTCTATTGTATCTTTAAAGCCGGAGATTCTCTCTTCCATCTCTAGATTTTTCATTTCCAGGATTACCTTAGTTTGTGCTTTCTTTATTGATTCTATTTCCATTTTCAGGTCTTGAACAGTTTTATTTGTTTCCTTGAACTGTTTTGTTTTTCTTGGCTTTAAGGAATTTCTTCATTTCCTCCAATCATTTGTGTTTTTCTCGATTTCTTTAAGGGATTTGTTCTTTTCCCCTATAAGGACCTTAGTTATCTTGTATTTCAGCTGTGTTGGAATATTAAGGATTTTCTGGGCTGTGGTGGTGACATAGTACCCTGGCTGTTGTTGTGTTCTTACACTGGCATCTAAGCATCTGAATTTGGGGTAATTGTAGGTCTAGGTGTCGATTTCTGATTTGTCTTTGTTAGATGGGTGCTATTTTCCTTGGTTACTGTTTCCTCTCTGGTCTTCTGGCCACAGTGGCCTGTGGTTCAGTAGTGTCTCTATTTGATTGGGGGCTGGAGTTCTGGCAGCTGCAGGAGTTGGGGTTGGGATATGATGGTAAGGAGGAGTGGTGGGGTGACTGAGGGTAGGCTGGGTGGCATAAGTGAGGACAGTACTTGGGCCGGTGGGCTACCTGCAGTTATGGTAGCTCACATGTCCTATGCTCCAGCAGGATGCCTCTACTGGAGGTGGGGGCCAGATATGATGATGAAGAGGGGAGGGCTGACTGGGGGGGGGGGTGGGAAAGCACAGGGAAAGTGGGAGTGGTCCATGGGCAACCAGGGGTTCTGGTGGCCAGCCAGAATGGCCTCTGGTGGGGCAGGGGCCTTCCACCAGAGTTGTGGGCCAAGATATGGTGACAAGGGGAGAAGGGGCAGTTGGAGGTAGGTTGTGTAAGCACCTAGGAAGTGTTGGCCATCTGCAGGGGTTGGAGGCTTAATTGGGGTCCTGGTTGCCAGCTTGGAGAGGGAGGCTTCCACGAGGATTGTGGACCCAGATGTGGTGACAAGGAGAGGGGTGATAGAGGGTTGGCTGGGCTGGCACTGAGGGAGTGTCAGAGATTTGCAGGTGAGGTGGTGCATTACCTGGGGTTCTGGATGCTGGATGCTGGTGTGGCCTCTGGTAAAGCAGTGATAGATATAAAAAAATGTTAAGATTGTTTATGTCATAGAAAGTCTTTGTCTCTTTCACTATTGGCAGATAGTTTTGCTGGGTATATTAGTCTAGGTTGGCCATCAGTCTTTGAGGACTGGGAATGCATTGCTCTAGGCTCTTTAAGCTTTTACAATTTCCATTTAGAAGTCAGCTGTATTCTGCTGAGTTTTCCTTTATTTGTGACTTGCGCTTATTTTCTCTTGTAGCTTTCAATACATTTTCTCTATTATGTAGAGTTTTTGTTTTAACTATGATGTGCCATGGGGATGTGGGAATTTTCTTTTCTTGTTATGTCCATTTGGTGTTCAGTGTGCTTCTTGTATCTGTACAGGTGTGTCTTTCCTTAGTTTGGACAAGTTTTCTTCTATGATCTTGTTGAAGAGCTGGTGCATGCCATTAACTTGGGATTCTTCTCCATCTATGCCTATAGTTCAAAGGTTTAATTTTTTCATGATATCCTATATTTTCTGTGTGTTCCTTTCTTTTAAATTGTTTTAAATTGTTCATATTCCATGCTTATTTGGTCTAGATCTTTGAGTTCGGATATCCTATATTCTGATTCTATTTCCTACTTTCCTTCAAGTTCCCTCATTGATTTCTTGGGGTTTTCAATGTCTTCTTCATTTCAGCTTGAGTCCTTCAATGTTTCTGTCTCCTGATTGAATTCTGTTCTCAAGTCCACAGAAATGACAATAGTGTAGGGAGTTTGAGTTATAATCTGGTAGACAGGAAAGAGGGTGGAGACAGCAATAGAGCCAGCATCTTCCCTAGTGTCGGTACTAGAAAGGGAGGTGACTACTGAGCACATGGTCCATTGACACCATTGGGGACATTGACAGAACCCTTCTCCTAAGCATAAGCAACTCCTGTTTGTCTCAACTACAAGAGCTGGCTCCCAGTTGCCCCTCCCTGGGAGGGCCTCACCTACATTGTATGGAAAGGTGTGATGACACAAAGTACCTCTTGCACTCTTGTGGGATGAGAGCTCACGAGCCCAGGGCTATGTGACTAGACTAATGAAGAACATAAAAAAGACTAACCCTTCTCCACAAATGGATATTTCAAAGAGTGATGTGAGATATGGCAGAAGTGAAGGCTTTGTCCTTTCACAAATTAGGCTCTCACTTATGTGCAGAAGACAAGAGAAAGCCCACTCTGAGGAAATTATTTTTCCAAGGACTTTCTCATTATCAAAGAAAACTGGATTCACCTAAACTGAACAACAAAAGGTAGTGAAAACCATTCATAACCCAAAAGCCAGGAGGAAGTTAGTTCCTAATATATTTTCTCTATACATAAAAATACCTTTCTATATACATGTATACAGACTGTAGGATTTTTTTATAGGTTCCACAGTTGTAGAAGCAGTGGCCCCAAGTGTATCCATCAGTTGTGGACTGTGGAGCCAGCATGAGGGAAAATCCAGGCACAGGAAGAATGTTTGGAGGATTAGAGGAGTGGAGAAACAGAGGAAGAAAGGGTTTCCTTACCAAAACAAATGGGACATAGTTTTGAGAGCCAATCTTATGTATCCCAAATGGCACTGAGTTTTTTATGTAGCCAAAGAAGACTTCTGCTCTTCCTGCCTCCACTGCCTAGTCACTGAGATAATAGGCATGCAGTGCTGGGGATTAAACCCAGAGTTTCATGCCTGCTAGGCAAGCACCTTAACTGCTGAACCACATCCTCAGCCCATTATTTTTACTTAACAGACATAAACACATTGTCATTCTTATTTGAGAATGTGATTTTAAATGAGTATATGATATTCTAGCATATGAATGAATGTTTCACTCAGTATTATGCTAGTGTACAGTTTTCTGATTCACAGGCAAAAGTGAATATTATCATTAAAAAATTCAGTCAGTCTGGGGGCTGGCAAGATGGCTTAGTGGGTAAAGCACTTACTGTGCAAGCTTGGTGATCTGTGTGCAACCCCTCAGAACCTACACAAGAGTGGAAAGCCAGAACCACTGCCATGAGTTGTGCTCTGACTTGTATCCATGTGCATAGTAAGAGTACACACCTACTCACACATCACACACACACAGGAATATTTTAACTTAAACAAACATTTAGTCTGATAGTTACCTTGTTTCGTTTCCATTTCTTCAGTGACTATGAAGATGGAGCATCTTCTCAAGTTGTCTATTTACAGCTTTTCTGCTGTGATTCACCTAGTTGAGTCTTTGCTCCAGTTCACTCACGGGAATGGCTGTCTTCTCTTGTTTTGTCAGTATTTGGCAGTACAGATATTCTCCTAACTCGTACACTTCAGAAAACAAACATTTTCTCTTGTTTTTGCTTTCATGTTTAGCTTTGTGTCTGATGTTACTTTAATGCTCAGAAATAATAAATTTTTATATATTGAAATGTCTTCCTTTTAACTGTAATTTTTTTCTGCTTTCAGTGTGTGTGTGTGTGTGTGTGTGTGTGTGTGTGTGTGCGCGCACGCTGGGGATTATTGCACAGCCCTGTGCATGCTCAGCAAGTGTTCTACTAGAACAGTTTCCCCAGCACTGTGTTCTTTGAGGTAATATACACAGCCAAATTTTAATAGACCAACAGTTCAATAGATAAACCACAGTACACACAAGCAAGCTGGTGTGTGTGGGGGGGGGGTAATTTACTTCAGATCAGTAGGGAAAGAGTGGAACATTGAAAATGATGGTTATCTATTAAAACAACAGGTTACAACAGGTTACTTATTTGGGGAAAATAGGTTTAGACACCTAACTTCACAACATTAAAATAAATGCAAGTATGCTTAAAGAGGTTAAAATTCTAATCTATGAAAGATCCAGAATCAAATATAGATGGATGTTTGATTCTAGCTTTACAACACATTCCAATAAACATATTATGGTATTTACTCACCAAATATGGCCTTTTTAATTATTATTTTGATATATGTGTGTGTTGTACATGTGTATGTGTGTATGGGTATGTGTACCAGCAGAGACCAGAGGAGGACCTCAAGTGTCTTCCTCTGTAAGTATCTGCTATATTCTCTTAGACAGGGTCTCTCACCTATCCTGAAGCCCAACATATGGGTCCATCTCTCTTCCACACAGTGCTGGAGTAAAAGGCATACATGATGGTGCTCCGATTTTATGTGGGTCATGAGGACTCAAACCCAGGTGCTCATCCTTACACATCAAGCCTCTAACCCTCTGAAAAAGCCTCCCTAGCTCAGATTCTTAAAAACTGACAGATAATTATACATAATAATGGGATACACTGTGACATTTCAATACATTTCACTATACATATGTAGTGATTAGTTCAGGGCAACTGATAAGTATTTCTTTGTGATGTGAACATTCACAAATCTCCCTACAGTTTTTAATGTTAAAAATGGTATTTTCCAACTATAGAACATTAGAGGTTATCCCTCCTACCCATCTTATCTCTGTACTCTGAAAGCATGCTGTCCATCCTCTTTTCCCTATACCCTTTCTGAATACTAATAGCCACGATTCCATTCCCTACTTTCTATGGAAACAGTTTTTCATATCAATGGCATATGGCATTGTCTTTCTATGCCAGAATCATTTCATATAACAAATATCCTCCAATTCTATTCACATTGCTGCAAATGACTGAAGTGCATTTTTTCCTCTATGTTAAAAGAAAAAAAAATGTGTTTTGCTTGCAAGCATGTCTGTGCACTATACATATGCCTGTTGCCTGTGGAGGTCAGAAGTGGGTGTTCAATCCCGTGGAACCGGAGTTACAAATGCTTGTAAGCTGCCATGTGGGCAGGGGGGTTTAATCTAGATCCTCTGGAAGAGCAGCCAGTGCTCTTAACTGCTGAGCCATCATCTCTCCAGTCCCAACTGCATTCTTTTGAAATTAAATAATGTTCTACTGTGTATTGTACAACACTTTCTTTATACCTTCATCTGCCAGTGGACACACAGGGAGCTTCCACATCTGGCTCTGGTGAATAGTACTGCAACTAACCTCTGGATTTGAACCCAGTAGTGGGACTTCTATATCATGTGGTAGTTCTATTTCTAGTTGTGTTCTCATACTCTTCATATTATTTTCCACAAATATATGTCCACAGCAACAGTTTTCAAACCTTTGTCAGTATTTGTTAGTTTTTGCTCTTTTAGTGGTGAATCTTGCTGTGGCTTCTTGGTATTTATCACCTATGTATTCTCTCAGCTGAAGCTTTAAAATCAAGGTATTTATTCCATTGAGCCTCATGCGTACAGCTTTCTAGTGGATTCTGAGACTATGTAACTTCACAATTCAGTCTTTTTCTAACTCAGTTTGACTATACATCTTCTGTTCCTCTCGGTTTTATCTCAGTCCCATTCACTCTCTACTCCCTCCTCCTGTGATCACAGCAGTCGGTGCTCTTAACCTCTGAGCCATCTCTCCAGCCCCAAAATTTATCATCTTTAAGGAAAAAGTTCAGCTTGATATCATTAGGCAAATATTTATTGCCTACTATATACTTGGTGGCATTCTCTTCAATCTTTTTAACTCTACACCATAGAATGTAATGTTATTTTAGAGATGGGTAAGCCAAGCCTAACTTAACTAAGTAAATTGTTCAGGGCCACATAGTTACTTTGTGGTTTAAAAGCCAAGGTTCAAAATCTGTTCTTACATATACGCTATGCTAGAAGATACAGCACTTAAAAGAAAAGAGGACATTGGACAAGCTATGGGCCTTAACACTGAAAATTCCAGCAGCTACAGATATAGACTCCTTTTGGGAATTAGAAGTGGCACAATAATGAATATGTTGTTCCCTTAGCCATCTGGGAAATGGAAATTAAAACTACATTGAGATTCCATCTCACCCCAGACAGAATCTACCAGCAAGAAAACTGATAAATGCTGGAGATGGTGGGAGAAAAGAAAACTCCTTATACATTGCTGGCAGGGGTGTAAACTGGTGTAGCCAGTACACAAATTGGTGTGTAGGGCCATCAAAAAACTAAAAATGCAACTACCATATGATTTGGCCATAACACTCCCAAATACATACATACATACATACATACATACATACATACATACATACATACACATATATATATATATATATATATATATATATATATATATTCAAAGGACTGTTCAGAGGCACTTACACATCCATGTATATTGCTGTACTCTTCCTAATAGCTAAGAAATAGAATCAGATCAATGAATAAGAAAAACATAGGCAGTTACATGCAATGGATTTTTATGCTGCCTTAAAACAATGAAATCATAGGGCTGGAGAGAAGGTGGAACATTAAGAGTACCTGCTGTTCTTCTAGAGGACCTGAGCTCACAACCACCTGGAACTTCAGCTCCCAGGAATCTAACACCATCTTCTGGCCTCTGTAGACACCTGCACTCATTTGCATATACACAACACACAAGTGCACACATATACATACTGTGGTGATATTTTATTTGTGCTTTGATAAATAAAGTTTGCCTGGAGATCAAGGGGAAAAGGCCAGCCATTTTAAGTAAACAAAATCAGACAGCACACGCCCTTAATTTGATCACTTAGCAGACAGAGTCTCTGCGTGGTCAAGTCCATACTCAGGAACAGAGCCAAGCGTGGTGCAACACAAACGCCTTTAATCCTAGTACCAACCATAGAGACCTAGAGGTCTGTACAGATGGAAAGTGACAGAACTGCACAGGAAGAGGAAGTGAGGTAGCTGGCCTAAGAGAACCAATGAGAGGGCAGAAAGCAAGGAAATAAAGGCGAGGGTAAGACAGGAAGTAGCTTGCATTTGGAAGCTGCAGAGTTGGTGAGGTAAGGTTGATTGGTGGCTTTCCTTATTGCCCTAATCTAAGGCTTTTACCCCTATATTTGGCTCCGTGTTTTTTATTTAATAAGACCATTTAGAAATTCATCTACTACAAATAAAAATAAAACTTTAAAAAAAAGAGAATCATAACATTTACTGGAAAATAAGTGGAACTAGAAATGACATTAAGTGACATAACAGACAATTATCACACACATATAAAAGCAGATTCTCATGTGGATCCTAGTAAAAATACACCTTTTTTACTTTATGTTTGTGTTTTGTGGGTATGGTTATTGATTATGAAATAGAAAGGCGACCATAAGAGCCAATCCCCTAGGACAAGAGTTACAGATGGTTTTGAGCTACCATATGGGTACTAGCATTTGAACCCAAGTCCTCTGCAAGAGCAGAAGGTGCTCTTATCTGCTGAGCCATCTCTCCAGCTCCCACATTCAATTGTTAAAAAATTAAGAGGGTCAATGAGATGGCTCAGTGGGTGAGCACAATGGGCACCAAGCCTGATAACCTGAATTTGATCCTTGAGATTCATATCATGGAGGGAGAACCGACTCCCACAAGTGGTCCTCTGACCTCTGCACATAAGTGCATGCATGTACACCAACTAGAAATGTAATTAAAAGTTTCAAGAAAGAGAGAACTGGTATGTTGTCCTATAGAAGGCTATAATGAAAGAGTGTATAAGAGTCCTGGCTTTATCTGCTTCCATGCTTTTCATTACTAGTTAATGATTAATGGCAGATGATATAATCATGTACAGCACTCTCCATGGTGCCTGGAAAATTCCAAAATCCTTTTTTATTCCAATTTTTAACATCTTTGAAATCAGCAGGCCTCTTATATTATAATTGGAAATATTGATCTTACAATTGATAGATCTTAGACTTGATGGAATAAGGCATTTGGTGCTTAATAAATGTTTAGCTGTTGTATGAGATGATTGTTCATTCATTCAATAAGGTTTTTTTCTCCTGCACAAATCATATGCCAGGCAGTGTTTTAGGTACTGAGACAGAATAAAAGATTCACCACCAACTCCTTTTCTCACTAAATTCATCTTCTAGAAGGAAATAGACTTGAAACATACATTAACAAGTAAGGGACACAGCATATATTATGGAGATAAGTAACACAAGGTAAGGAGAATGGAAAGTCATGGGAACGCTGTTATCTGTGTGTGTGTGTGTGTGTGTGTGTGTGTGTGTGTGTGTACGTGTGCACGCGAGCGCTCACGCAGCACATGTTAATGAATGTGCACATGCAAAGGCCCTGGTCTATGTGTTATTTCTTTGAAACAGGATTTCTACAAAATATTTTTAGCATATTCCCCTCCCCCAACTCCTCCGTCTCCCTACCCACTCAACTTCATGTTTTCTCTGTCCCTCCCTACCTCAAACAAAAAAACAGTAAGAAAAAAAATTCAAAACAAAACACACACACACACACACACACACACACACACACACACACACACACACACACACAAATCAAACAACAGTAACTAATAACAACAACAACAAAAACCATGGAGTTTCTTACCGACCTGAAGTTTGCCATTTCAACTCATCTGGCTGGCCAGCAAGCTCTTCTACCATCTGCTCCTGGAGATATGAGTATGCATGGCCATACCCAGCTAGGGCTTCAAATTCAGGTCCTTAAGCTTACAGAGCAAGTACTCTTAGCCAATGAGCCATCTCTTCAGCCCTGGAGTGTCATTTTCAACAGGCTGGGCAGGTAATGCTTCACTGACAAGATGACAGTTTCAAAATACTTGACTGGGGTGACAGGGTGAGCTATGAGAGCTAGGGAACAAGCTTTCCAGGTAGAAGGCATAGAAAGTGCAAGGGCCTTGAGATGAGCACACCCTGGGGTTTTAGGAGGGTCAACATGGCTAAAGAGGAATACAGGAATGTACTAGACAAAGTAGGCTACAGATTGTGGCTAGAAATTTAAATATGAAGGGAAGACTCTCAAAACTTTCAAAACTGCTCTAGATTTGGGAGTAGGAGCTGTGTTATCAGGGCTCAAACTGCCAAATGTCATAGCTACAGTGCACTTAAAGCCAAGGGATGACTCGGGGACAGGAGTGACATCAATTTAAGGAAAGCGAGGACAGAGAGAGTGCCATTTAGTTTCTTAAACACACTAATGCACAGCCAAAATGATTCATGATGCAGAAGAATTTAAGGGCAGAATGATAATGATACGTGATCAGAATAACTGAATGAGGCTAGCTTGGGGGAAAATGACATCCAGAGCTTAACATCAGTAAAATGACACACTGTAAACTGGCACTGAACTTTCAAAATGCATGCTGCCACAACATTCATTCACCATTCAAAACTCAAGACTAGTGAACATTCATGGTAGAGCACAAAAGTAGGGTTTCTCTAAGTAATATAAGGCAAATGCTTTATAAGCCTACTGGTTCTTAGAAGGGCTGGATGTATAATGCTAAATGCCATTGTCTATGTGGACAAAGCTGAGCTTAGATGTCAGCGTGGCCACTAACTTCAATGCTTCAGTGATCTCACCTCTGTAAATTGGGAATGATAATATACAACCTCAGAATTACTGTCCTGAATGAAACAATGTGTGTTAAGAGCTTAGCATGGGAGTTGCTCAGTTAAACTAGAGTTGCTACCAGGTGTGGTGCACACCTTTAATATCAGCACCTGAGAGGCAGGAAGATCTTTGTGAAGTTCAAAGTTGGCTAAGGCTACATAGTGAGACCCTGTCTCAAGGGAAAAAGAGGAGAGAGAGGGAGAGAAAGGGAGGAAAGGAAGGCAAGAAAGGAAAGAAGGAGGGAGAAGAAAACTAGAGCTGCTTTATTATTTAAAATGCATTGTTGTTCACTGTACATACCTCTTGAAACAAAGCAATCCAGATTTACAGTGCCTCCAAAAGACAGAAACAGTAAAAGTAGTGGAAAAGAGGAAATGCTTCCCCAGGGTTCTAAAGACAGTACTAGCTTTCAAGGACTAGACATTATGAACTTAAAGGGTGACCCTTCAAGTTGACTCAGAGGCATAGAATCCCTTACAAACAATACACATACTCCTCTTGCTAGCTGTAATCTTGTTTTTCTCTCCTTTTTTTTAAATTATACTTGTGTTTTAATTTTACACATCAACCATGTGTTCCCCTGTCCTCCCCCCTCCCGCCCCTACCATCCATTCCCATCTCCTCCAGGGCCAAGACTCCCCTGGGGATTCATTTAAACCTGGTGGGTTCAGAACAGGCAGGTCCAGTCCCCTCCTTCCAGGCTGAGCAAAGTGTCCCTGTATATGCCCAAGGTTCCAAACAGCCAGCTCATGCACTAAAGACAGGTCCCAGTCCTACTGTCTGGGTGCCTCCCAAACAGTTCAAGCTATTCAATTGTCCCCCTTATCTAGAGGGCCTGATCCAGTTGGGGGCTCCACAGCTTTTGGTTCATAGTTCATGTATTTCCATTCGTTTGGCTATTTGTCCCTGTGCTTTTCCAATCTTGGTCTCAACAATTCACACTCTTGCAGTCCCTCCTCTTTCTCGACAATTGGACTCCTGGAGCTCCACCTGGGGCCTGGCTGAGGATCTCTGCATCCACTTCCTTCAGTTATTGGATGAGAGTTCCAGCACAACTGTTGGGGTGTTTGGCCATCTGATCACCAGACTAGATCAGATCAGGCTTTCTCTCGACCATTGCCAGCAGTCTAGAAAGGATGTATCATTGTGGATTTCTGGGGACCTCTCCAGCACTCTGTCTATTCCTGTTCTCGTGTGGTCATCATTTATTCCTCGTTCTCCCTTTCTGTTCTTGATCCAGCTGGGATCTCCTGATCCCCTAAGCTTTCTTTCCCTCGAACCTTGCCCTTCATTACTCCCACTGTTGTCCAGGTTGTTCATGTAGATCTCATCCATTTCAGGCAAATGGATGGATCTAGAAAAAAATCATCCTGAGTGAGGTAACCCAGACTCAGAAAGACGAACATGGTAAGTACTCACTAATAGTAGGATACTAGATGTAAAACAAAGATGACTAGACTGCTACACAACTCCAGGGAGGCTACCTAGAAAACAGGACCCTAGGAAAGACACAGGGATCGCCCAATGACAGAGAAATGGATGTTTTTGTTATTTTGACACAGGTTTCTCTGTGTAGTTTTGGTACTTATCCTGGATCTCACTTTGTAGACCAAGCTGAATTCAAACTCACATAGCTCCACCTAGCTCTGCCTCCTGAGTGCTAGGATTAAAGGTGTGCACCACCACAGCCTGGCTTCTAGCTGTAATCTTTTTTTTTTTTTTTTTTTTTTTTGTATGTGGAGCTGAGGATCAAACCCAGGGCCTTGCACTTGCTAGGCAAGCGCTCTATCGCTGAGCTAAATCCCCAACCCCTAGCTGTAATCTTAAAGGTACTGAATTGTGAAATACATTCAGTAAAGGAGCTGAAACAAAAAATATTCTGTAGAAATCCCCTACTTCCCTGACCTATCCCACCAAATACTGTGTAGAGTCATTTTCCCAATTAAAGTTGTTAAAGCTGTGCATGAAAGTGCTGTTTATAACATCAATACCCAGGAGGTAGAAGCAGGAGGCTCAGGAGGCGTTCAAAGCCCCGTTATGTGAGATCATATCTCAGAGGGGAAAAGGGGGAGACAGAGGCATGGTAATCTGAGTTCGAGGCCAACCTGGTCTACAAAACAAGTTCCAGGATAGCTAGGGGTATGACACAGAGAAACCCTGTGTAGAAAAAACAAAAAAAAAAAGCAGGATGGGGAAGGTTGCATAAAACATGTAGCAGTCAGTCACAAAATGAAATGCAAACATTTAAGAACAATTGTGAGTCAGTGCTAAATTCCTCTCCCACCAAAATATCCGAAGTTATGTAAACAGAAAGGAGTAGTTATTATTTAACCTAGCCATCTAACAAATGAGTAGGCAGAGGGGTTACAAGGAATTCAGGGAATCTTTCAGCTCCTCTCCTGCCCCTGTTGGAAAGCATCTATTGATCAGAATGAACTTCAGTAATGAGTATAGGTCATTGGTGCTCACAAACATGTAAATACATTTATAAAGAAGTTAGAGTTGTTGGTGTATACATTTTGGTTTAGGTATTCTTGGCATCTTCATGTCTATGTAGGCCCTCATATTGAGTTATCTATTAAAAAGGTTCTGGTCTCTTCCTTACAATGGGACTTGGTCAAGTTGCAGACCTTTGAGATCATGATTCCTGATGACACGTCAAAAGAACAGGATCTAAAGATACAAATCAATCTGAACTCTTTAGGTTGTGCACACAGAATAAAAATGAAGTTATCCATGGTGGCATGGAATGTATCACCTTTATTAGATTTAATGTATCAATCCAAAATCACACATAGGAGATCAAATGAATACCACAACATACTTTATTTGTCCCCGATTCATTAGTTCCTTAAATGAATAAATCCAAAACTTGAAAGAGCAGCAAGCATCAGTTCTCACAAAGAGGCTTAGGTGGAAAATGATTCACCATTCATGAGTTCAAAGTCTTAGTCTGATCCACTGTTGTACTGGTATAAAATGAACTCACAGAGAGAAGCTAATTGAACACTCAACTCAGTTCATAGACTTTGAACTTCCTATATTTGATTGGAGTTGAAGCAATGTTTTTAACCTTCTATTATTATTTTATATTTTACTGCTCAGAGAATAAAAGATATGTCTGCTGTTAATTATCTAAGATAAAGCTATGACACCTAATGAAGAATTAGTAACATTAGTTTCCTGCTCAAAAGTAGAAAGGTTTTAAATAAACCCATACTTTTGGAAGCTACCTGAATATTCAAGTCATATACTTAGCAAGCCAAAAAGTCCATTTAATTAATCAGGCTTCTAGAGAATCATCCAAAATATGTATTAAAATAAAGCCACTATTCTTTATTGTACCAAGTGACTTTTACTAAATAACAAATAAGCAGAAGCCTTGGAGGACATCTTAAAAGCCATTCTACATATATTAGAGCAAATGGAGCACTTGACTCTGCTAAAGGAAACAGGACTGAATAATCCGGCTTTCTACCCAGTTGGAAGTCTCTGCTTTTGAGGTGGACATAGAGATAAGATAACAGGAAAGCAAACTGACAAACTTGCTTTCTTTTTAACAAAATTCCATAACCACAGTTAATGGCAAAATATCCTGGCATCAATTCTTAACAGCAGCATAGTGGTGAGCAGCCGCACTGTGCTTAGAGGTAGATTGGGACTTGATCCTGGGATCTGCCACCAAACTAACATCACTGAGACTTAAGATCAATATTTTAGGCTTAACCAAAATTTCTGAAGCAGATCTTTGGATTCTTCTGTTTTTAGTAGAGAAAATAGCTTGAGGAAATGAACATCTGCCCCATGATAATATCAGGTGTGCAAAGCTGACATTTGGGACCTAAACATGAACAGGATTAAACTTCAAGAAACTCAGCAGCTGAAGAATCCAGCAAACATAAGGATGAGTAGTCTCTATTACCCTACTCCAGAAGCCAGAGCCATTAGCAGCCCCTACAGGGATATACGTCTATCAAATAAATTTCTAAAATCATCCCAGCCGAGCTTTGGTTAGGCGGCCACCTGATGGATGGCACATTAGGGCCCACTAGATTCCACAGTTAGCACGTGCTACTGTGAGAGGAAGAAGTCAATGCATTAGAAATATCAATTTGAGCTCACTGAGGCACAAAAAGTATACAGCAGGGGTTTTCTTTTGTTACACAGGATGAATTAACTTTCTAAACAAGTTAAAAGCTGGGAAACAGTTCTAAATCACAGCCTTAAAAAACACATAGCCCATTCTAAATCAACCCTTTGCAAAATGCTGACAGTGTTGCTTTATCTTGTGGTGTAAATAAATATAATCAATACGTTCCAAACTGCAGAAGCCTCCACACCCCGCCCCCCCAAAAAAAAGAAAAGAAAAATCCTTGTTAGAATATAGTAGCTCTCATGGTAATGGAAAAACAGGCAGAGTTTTCTGTTGAGTGCATTTTTGTCTACAAAAGTTATCTTTGCAGTTATAAGGGTAGAATTCAGGACTTCACATAAACATGCAGTACCACTTGGGATATACTCCATCCCCCTTTTTCAAGTAAAAGAATTACACATATTTAAATAATTCTCTTTAGAAGGTGAAGATACTCATTCTTATTTTGAGCCAAATTTTAGGTTTATCATCAAAGATGAATTAAGTTTTAAACCTTATTTGGGGAAGCAAGTTAAATTCTCTATCATCTTTGATTTTGCAAATAACATCAAAGTAGCAAAATACAACTAACTGAAACATATAAAATTATACTTCAGTAGAAATGCTTTCAAAATTGGATTCAGAATCTTAAAATTATTTACTTTAAAGAGGCATAGTCTGAAGTGTAAGCTTTCTTTCAATTACATCTTAACAAATGGAGAAGAAAATGAAGGGGGGAGAAGACTGGTCCTAATACATTTTTGAAGTATTACTCATGCCCAAGCCAGCTTGCAACTCACTGAAGTCAGTCTGTGACTCTCAATTGCACAGCAATTCTTGGCTTTTAGCCAATGGAAGCACTAGACTGATTTGATTATACAGACTGATAACCAGTACGACTTTTCCTTCTTCCAATCATGTAAGATATAAACACAGCAATTATAAGGAAACCCAAGGCCACACCCACTGCAACAGGAATAAGAAAGTTGAGGTCAGAGTCAGCAGCACATTCTTCAGCTGTTAGAAAAGAACAGACAGACAGCAAAGAAGGGAAATTAGTAAAGAATGCAATGAGATAGAAGCATTTTGAGAGTGTAGACACATGCTAACCTTTGTAGAGCATTACCCTTCTTTTCTCAGTAACCACCCAAACATTTCTTCCATAGCTACAGGCCATTGTTTCTTAACAGTTCGTGTAAAATTACCAAATTTCTCAGTACAAAAAGGGAAAATGGGAACGGGTTCAAATTCAGAATTAGGCTTATAAAATATAGTTATATTATTAGTGTATACAATTTTAGAGTTGCCCAACAGCATTAGGGAAACTGCCTCCAAGTCTCCCCATTTCCTTCTCCCTTGCCACATCTAGCCTTAAAGTGTTTAAGTGGGAATGTGGACGTAGCTCAGTGCTAGAGTGCTCGCCTAGCATGCCTAAGGCTCCTGGGTTCCATAACGAGCACATTTGGAAAAAATAATTCTGTACAAGTAAGAGATAGGATCAGGATAATGTGCTATATAGTTCTTTTAAAGATTAATTTATTTGTATTTTATCTATGTGGGTGTTTTGCATGTATGTCTTTATACATGTGTTCAGTGCCCTGGAGGCCCGAAACAAAGTTACAGGTGGGTGATTGCTGGCATGTGGGTGCTGGGAACCAAACCCAGATCCTCTGCAAGACCAACAAATATTCCAGTATCATTGTTTTAACATAAGCATTAGGCAGCTCACAGGTTACATGTAATTCTTTTTAGCTAACTGATGGCCTTGCTGAAAAAAGAGCAGAATCTAAGGCATACAAGTCCATCCCATTGACTCACCAGACTACAGCGTGAGCAATGTGGACTCTAAAGTCTGACTTAAGACATAACTGAATTGGAAATCAGACTCTTTGCAGTACTACCTAATTAAGGCCTTTGTCAAGTTATTTAAGCTGGGTCTCACTTCCTTCAACTATTAAAAGGGAATACTGACACCTACATCATAATGTCCTTCAGGATTAAATACATTTTTATAGTATCTGACCCACAGCAAGTGATCCATAATTACTCACTCCCTTCCCTTTTCCTCCTATACTTATGATCAAGAGGCTTGAGTTTTGACAGCACAGAAATCCTAACAGGTGTGTCTTAGTAGATGACTGTGAAGGCCTGTATTCATTACTTCAAAATTAATGAAGCAAAACAAAGGACAACTCAAAGTGCCTACCTTTGGTCTCAAAAGTTCAAGCTTAAATCTGTCATCATTTTACTATTGAGCAACTTAATTTTATTCAGATTTTAATCCAAATACTAGCAGGTTCGTTGCTACCACACATGGAACATCTGTGAAGTCATATCCCCTTCCATACAATTCTAGACTTAAAAGTAAATAATCTCTAAGGTCTTTTCAGTACAAGGCTAAAGCAATGAATAAATTATACTGTTTTGTGTGATCTGTGATCCATCAAGAGCCTGCATATACCCTCTGAGATTTCCTCTTCTTACACTTTTATCATTCACACAAACTGTCATACTTCTGAAAACATAATGTGAATTTCAGTAACTACAATTAGCCTTTTTTTTGTGGAGGGTACTGTTTTACTGAAAGCTCCCTAACAGACACTGACAGCTGGGTACCTAAACACATTCGTACTGTTCATTAGTAAGTGACAGAAACTCTGAACAAGCCAATATACACATTAGAATGAATTAATGATCATTTCAGTATGAACACGGTCTCATCTGTTAAATCTTTGGATTTATTTATATATTCCATCATCAGCACCTCACTTTTACCATGAAAATGTTTCAATCTGTACTAGCTGTCTAGCTCATTTTAATGCCTCTCAACACGGTGCCCCACAGCGGCTATCTTGGAGAAGCAAGAGCAAAGCTGCTGCGCTTCATTGCCTCCCTTCTGAGATTGCTGTTAGCTTACATTTCATAAGTACCAGTCTGATGACAACACTAAATAGATTTGAATGCTCCAGAGATCAACAAGATGAGGTAGAGAAACACAACACAATCTGTCCTAATTAGTTCATAGAATTTTCTATCTTTTAGTGTTAATCAGGCATCCAAGGAGGAGGAAAGCAAGGCAAGTGGTTAATGTTTGACTCTTTGCAGTCTATATTGCTGAAAAATAAACATTTTCTGAAAAGCCCAGGTTGGGCATGGTAACACATGCCTGTGATCTTTGAATCTGGCAAGCCAACCCAAGTGGATCTCTGTGAGTTTGAAGCCAGCCTGGACTACATAGCAAGTACCAGATCAGCCAAGGCTATAGAAACGCTTGAGTCATAAAACATCCCCCCACAAAAAAAAAAATCCTTCTAATTAAGAAGCCAGTTTGAGTTCTGTGATAGCGTCCTTGGTCTGTTTTTAATCTAGGGGAAAATCACAAAGTTTGGGAATCAAATTTCATACTTCACTTGAAGTCGAAGGTAACAGTGAAAGTCATAATCTTAAAAAGATGTCATACTCTGGTTTCTTTTTAGGTCTTATAAAAATGCAGATGGCCCTAGAACTATCTCTACTTCATACCCCTGAAAACCAAGTCTTAGCATATCTGATGGGCATTTTAAGCCTTGAACTATATGCAAAAGCATAGCAATAATGAGTTTAAATCAGGACAGCTGTTACACATCAAAACAGAACACCAGTGGTGAAGCAGTATTTATTAATTCCAGTAAGATACAACTCTTTATGTCTTTTTATAATGGTCATGTTAAGTAAGTTTAAGGCATCTCAGGTTAGGATCCCAATTTAGCCAAAGCTTCTTAAGACAGACCTTAAAATATTGCACATATGTGGGTTTTTTTAGGCCAGTCTGCATTTTAAGTGAATCAAAGAACAGTTTTTAATGGGGGGAAAAAAGACTCATCTCAAAACGCTGGGGCCGATTTAGGAATGAAAATTTCAAGGAACAAAGTGCTTCACACACTGACAGGCAAGAAAACCTTGCTATTTGAACGCATTTTATAATACAATCATGAATAAATTTTGTAATATAATCAATCAGACTGCAGGTTCTAAAACTGCTCATATCCAGTATGATGGCGCTTGAGACCAATAAAATAAGCCAGCAACACTAGAGTAAATACTCCTGCCAGGGCTGCTCCCACTGCTATGGGCACAAGGAAGTTGTCTTCATCTCCACTGCAGTCTTGAGCTAGATGTGGAGAAAGGACAATTGAGAACAGAAACAATGACATTTCAAAGGTCTCCATTTTAAGTTAAAATAACAAGTCATTGGCATTCATTATCAGTAAATGAGGTGTTCCCCAAAAGTGATCCCTTAAAAAAACAAAATACAAACAGACAAAAAAAAAATCCAAACCAACACTTTTACGTAGTCACCTCTCCATAAAAAGCAGTCATTGGGGGAGAAATGTGTATAGCCATTGCAAGCTTCTTACAGAAAATAACACTGAATGAATATAATTTGATTTCCCTTGATCAGCCTAGAGCTTTCCAAGCCAACTATCATATTGAATCCTGAATGTTACAAGGTACTAACTCACCAACTGAACAGCTATTTCAAGCTGACAAGAGCTCAATGCATATGTGAGCTCACTTGGTAATGAGGAAAGATAATTTACCCCTACTGGCGTAACTGTTGGTTTCATGATGTGTATGTAGTCTAGGGAAAGAGGAATACTTAGTCACTACTGGTAGGAATGTAAAACTGGTTTAGCCACCATGGAAATCAGCATCAAGTTTCCACTGGAAGGAAGAAAACATGAATCTGGAAAGGGGACTGATCAGGAAGGGGACACGTTGATAGGGATGGGAGGGAGACAAAGGTTGCATGAAAGAGTAATCATAACACAATATAGAGATAATTCAAATTGTCAAAGGAACAAAATTAATCTGAAAAATTAAAAAGAGAAATACCACATATCCAGTGATCCAGGATATTCAGTACTGGTTATGTATCCACAGGAAAGTAGTACCAAAACAAAACATCCTAAAAATAGAATTACTAAATGATCCAGCTATACCACTCCTCAGTACATATCCAAAAAATAAAAAAATCAACACATCACGGAGATACCTGCACATCCATGTTTATTGCAGCACTAGTCACAAGATATAGTCAAGACCTAACTTAAAGTTCCAATAAGTGAATAGATAAAGAATGTTATGTATATGAGGAGTTTTATGTAGCCATAAATAAAATGAAATCCTTCCATTTGAAGGAAAATTGTGGAACTAAAATTAGTATGCTAAGGAAAATAAGCCAGGCTCAGACAAGTCCCCCTTTTTTATACGCAGATTCTAAATGTGTGTGTAAGTACAAAGGAGACCATGAAGGGCAGAAGAGCTTCTGAAGAGGCAGATGATATAGATGCGTGGTATATACACAATGTTATATATACGACAAGAAAGCAGAAGGGGAGGCCATTTGTCAGGAAGGGATAAGCAAGAGGGCAGCAGGAAGGACAGGGAGGGCACCAGGGAAGGAGAAAATGAGAAGAATATATATATATATATATGAAAATGCTGTAATAAAACACTGTATGCTAACTTAAAAAATGTGTAGTCCAGTGTGAGAGTCAAACAAAGAAATCAGGGTTGGAAATGCAAGATTCTATAGTTGGGCAAGCAAAACACAAAGTATCATGGAAATCATGGAAGTGTTTCAGGGACCCAGTCAACTCAACTTTGTTACATAATACACCTTGGAAAGGTGACATCTGAGCAGAGTTTTAAGACAAGGAATTAACCATGCAGGTAGCAGGAGGCAATGCAGGTATAAGAAACAAGTGCAGACAAAAACACAGAGGGTATGAAAACATGAAAATCCAAGAGCATTGTAAGGGGGTGACACGGAATAATGGATGGGCTGGATGGAAGCCAGAAAGAGGGTACTTAAGACAAACTCACTCTTAAGTGGTTCTGCTTTATACCAATGGAAACAAACAGCAACAGGAATTCAAGCACAGTACTTGTTTCAGAATTGTAGATGGAAAATTGCAGGTAGTAAGCTAGGAGCCACCTTTTTTTGGGGGGGGGGGGGGGCTGAGGATCGAACCCAGGGCCTTGTGCTTGCTAGGCAAGCACTCTATCACTGAGCTAAATCCCCAACCCTGAGCCACCTCTATTGATAGCATCCAAGTGACCAATGTAATACTCCTGAACTGGGTTAATGAAGTGTAGATGCAAAAGGGAGAGACCACAGATCCATTTTAGAAGGCAAAATTGACGAAAATGGATGTAAAGAGTGTAACAGGCTGCAATAACAGGATGGTTTCCAATTCTACACTTGAGTGTTTACATAGATGGTGGTGCCATCCATTGTGATAGCAATCCAAAAGAAAGAAATGTGAGTTTTAGTCTTGTTGCATTTGTAGTTACTGAGGATGAGTGGAATAGAGTGAAAGGGGCTATGTAGAAGAGGGAGATACTCAGTTTTGGATTGAATTTAAGATGTCTGAGTCCCCAGGTATATCATTCCTGAGTACATACCTAAAGGGGTGTATCCTACCATAAATACCTGCACATCTGTATCTATTGCTGCACTATACATAGTAGTAAACAAATCCATAGTAGGAACTAGCCTACATGTCTACAAAATGACTAAAGAAAATGTGGCACAAATACACAATGGAAATGAAATCATTCCATTTGAAGAAAATGTGATAGAACTAAAATTAGCATGTTAAGCAAAATAAGCCAGACTCAAAGACAAATCCCACATGATTACTCTCATACTCAGACACTGTGTTTTAATTTGCATATACAACCATGCAACTAGACCGTGGGAGGGGAAAGCTATTTATAAGGGAAGAAGGGTGTGATACAATATATGTGACATGAAAGCAGAGGGAGGGAAGGGGAAAGAGCATCAACAAGAATGAGTGTGTAGGAAAATGTTGTTATGAAAACCTTACCCTGTGTAGTTTTTTAAAACACTAACAAAACAAAAGATGTCTGGGTCCCAAACAAAATGTCTATGAATTTGGGACAAGTAAAATGAAAAGGGTCCATAGAGAAAACCCCTAGGAATTCTAATATCTGAAGGACAAAGGTATAAAAAAGTAGGAAATGCAGACAGAAGATGGTATCACAGATTAGGAGAGGGAGAGCTCCAATTAGTATGGGAGAAGAGTTTAATACACTACAGAATTCTGAAACAATGAATATTGGATCTAGCAATGTGGTGGATAAGGTACGAGTCAAACTGCTGCAGAGACAAGTAATTGGCAAGTGAATAGCTAGTGGTCAGTCATGACATAAAGGACTAAGGAGAAGAAAGTCATTTCTATACGATTAAGATTCAGAAAAAGACAGCATGGGGGTACTTAGAATAGGAACATAAAGAAAAGGTGGCATGTGGAATAGATAAATATGTTTGTAAGAAGAGATAAATGTTCCTAAAATGAGGGAAGGAAAATGTCCATAAAAAGAGCAGGGCTAATGTTTCCCCCCACTGTCTTGTGGGCAAAGTGGAGTTTGCTAGAATGTGTGTTCCATGTGATATCTTGGCAGATTAAAGAGCAGATGTGGAGTAACAGCTCCCCTTTATGAAAACATGTGAGTTTTTAGATGTCAGTGTCTTTAATTACCATCTTCAGTTTGAAGAAATAGTTATATTTAATGAAAAATCAAGTAAATTTTTAAAAAGGCCAAGACTAATGACATGTTGAAGATGTTCAATGGAAGGCTTCCTAGGACATAAGAGGAATGAGATTCCAGAAGTACTTACCATAAAAAGAAAAATCTACTTACTATGCCTGCAGGGAAGGCTGGAGAGACAGAAAAGACACTTGCAAAGATTCACAAAGAGGATCAGGATGCTAAAACACCACTCATATGTATTCCCCACTCCTTGCCTCATGTTGCCTGGAGTTTTCCTCCAGGTACTGTACTCTACCAGAGGCTGATAAAACACGTAGTTAAATACATTTACTAGGATTGTGTTAAAACAAGAATGAAGAGGGTTGGGGTTAGGAGCATTGGCTGCTCTTCCAGAGGACCTGGGTTTGACTCCCAGCATCCACATGGCAGCTCACAAACATTTGCAATTCCCATTCTAGGGGGTGCCTTGTTCTTCATTTCATACTGAAAGGGCACACACGTGGTACACAGACATACTTGTAGGCAAAACACTCATATACATAAAACAAAAAAGAATGAATAGGCTGAAATGCAGTGCTGACCATGATTTGCAATCACAAAATGTGCCAAGCTCTTTTCTGACCACCAGCCCCTAGGGCAATAACTGGAAACAAGATGCAAAGTTGGAGTCTACAGACATTCTGACGCTGACTCTGGCTGCCAACTTGATGGTCATTTTAAACTGGGTTCTACTAAGAACCCAGAGAGTTGACAATGCCGGATTTGACTTGTGAACAGATGATAATAAAGAGTTCCCAGTTAGCTCCACCCCTTCAATTTCCCAAATTACCACCCAGCCTATAAACTACTAGATGGCACATACCATAAAGTATTATGCCTTAAATTTAATACGTCTTGGACTCTTAAAAATTCATTATTATATTAATTTCTTATTTTGGCAAAAGTCTCAACAGTCCTCTTGTCCCCAAATTGGGTTATTTGACCTATCACTGAGATGACTTTCATAAATACTGACAATAAGGCTTTCATGTAAGACAAATATTCCCAGGGCAGATCAAAAGGGCAATTCCACTAATATAAAGACCTTTCCAAATGCTGTCACTTACTTAAAATGCTCAATTAGTATGTGAAGTATTAATTTATAATAACTACTGATTTTACGAATTCAACTTTTAAAGTATGTAGGTAATTGAAACAAATTGAAAACAAATTCTGATTTAAAAAGAGTTATTTCACTCTTTGTTCTTTGTTTTTGAAATAGGGTCTCATGCAGTCCAGATTGGCTCAAATTCAATATTTGGCCAAGGATGACCTAGAAATCCTGGTCTTCTGCTGAGATTCTGACTATGCTCCACCACTAAAACAGTTAATTTTAATGGGACTGTGTCATGAAGAAAAGAAATACTCATTATGTAGGTCAATTTGACCTCAGCTATTTGTTTAATGTACACTTAATACTATAGTGAAAATGTTTCTAAGAAAGGAAATAAACTGTCTTTGTGGGATTTTCTTGAGACAGGGTCTCAGCGTGTCATCTTGTTTGACCTTAAACTCACTATGTAGACCAGGTTGGGCTTGAACTCACAGGGATCTGCCTGCCTTTGTCTGTCTCCCAAGTGCTTCAATTAAAGGAGTGTGTGACATAATGTCTGATTGTTGAGATCCCCCACCCCCAGCACTGGGCTTGAACTCAGGGCCTGATACATGCTAAGAAAGTGCTCTATCACAGAGATACACCCAACCCTGTGAAAAAGTTTCCAAGCCACAAGAGCAATAAAAAGTTTAAAGATTAAAAACTTTCATGGCCATTAAATTTTCACTGAAGTTACCTATAAAGAAAAAAATAAAACCCTGCTAATCTTTAATTTCTACTCAGAGATCTCTCAAAGGTAATTTTCAGTCTAAGAATTAGAAAACACTTATCTATAAAAAAATGAAACTCCTCTTAAAAACTAATTAAGATTGTTTTTTTTTGAAAGAGTCACTTCGTGACTCACCTTCTAATGTAACATCTTATTTATTATCTTTTAGATCTATATTCAAAACATTTCAAATATATCACATGAAGCTGAACAGATACTTGAGACTGGCATGGGAAAGACGGCTCAGTGGGTAAAGTACATGTTATTACATAAGCATGAGGAACTAAGTTCAGATGCCTAGCATCCACTATGTGCATCTGCAACCCCAGGTCAGCACTAGTGGAGCCAGGGGCAGTGTGGCCAAGTGGTGTAGCGGAAAGAGTGAGCCTCAGGTTAATGAAGACTGTCAGAAAAACTAAGGTGGAAAGCATACAGGAAGAAACTTGACCTTGATGTAGACTTCTGGCCTTCACATGCATACCCACATATAACCACACACACACACACACACACACACACACACACACACACACACACACTATACACACATGCAAGTACACATGCATGTACACCACAAAAATATTTGAAGCTATTCAGTATAACATATATGTCTCCACCAATTTCAAAGACAAAATATAATGATTAGACAGGAATTTAGCTACCCAGGTAAAAGAGAATAGAAGAGAAATGAATCCAAGACAATTTAACTTTACCTAACAAACAGATGAAGTGCTACAATCTTAAAAACAGATGAATCTTCTAAGAATTCCTCCTGACAACATGCAGGAAATATAAGATGGTGCACTGTTCGCTGAGTTTAAGTATGCACTCGAAATAAACCAGATGGCTTCTTATCAGGTTCCTTCTAAAATACTTAGTGGTGTATATATCTTTTCTGAAATGGAAGGTACTAATCAAAGAAGTAAGAGTAAGAAGAATTTTCAAGCCTCTAATCCCTAGATGAAGAAAACTTTGAGGCTAACACCCCAAAGGAGTTCAGCAACTTGGCCCGAGTCTCCCACAGTAGCTAACAATCATATTGAGTGCTGTGATAATTAAATGTAATCCCAAGGTTTACCTCAGGAACCCAGGAGAAACATGCCAGCTGGGTTGCTACATTGTCTTGTATGACATACTAATATGGCTGAGAAATTACATGGAGGTTTTGAAGATAATCTAAAAGACAGAATGTGTTATAGATATGAAATGTTAGCCCCAACTTAGGAATTGAGAAAAGTGTACCAAAAAGATGCTCTGAAGCCAGGCATTGGTGGCACACGCCTTTAATCCCAGCACTGGAAAGGCAGAGCCAGGTGTATCTCTGTGAGTGCAAGGCCAGCCTGGTCTATATAGCGAGATCCAGGACAAGCACCAAAACTATACAGAGAAACCCTGTCTCGGGAAAAAAAAAATGCTTCTGAAGCTTTTACTATGAAACTAATATCCTAGGTTACTATTTTCCTGTGAATCTGACTCAACAAAGGTGCTTACATTAACACATGTGGGATGGACACACATATACATACACACATACATACACACACACACACACACACACACACACACACACACACACACTCCTTATCACAGACTTGCCAAATAAAATCATCCAGACCTGCAGCCTAGGTAATTCTTATTCTGCAGCCACCCTTGTGTCAGTCAAGCCTTACATATGGGATTTTTCTTTCCAGACAGAGCAGCACACAGACAAAATTTATTGAAAACAGTCTAGTTCTACTTTTCAGCACTTCTTCTAAGGTCATTTTTTTTTCTGTTTGAAATTGCCATCTGTAATATACAAATCTTCACTTTAACCAATGGGAAAAAATGTGAGCAAATTTCCTTAAGAAATAAAAGAATCTTTATTGGTTTGATTTAGAAGCAATGCTGGGCACACAGACAGGCAATATCTGAGAAGATATGGTACAACAACTAGCACTTTCAACATTTGAAGAAAAAACATGGAAAGTACTTACATGGACCAGTTTCTTAGACAAATGTTAAAGCATGGAAAAACATCCCAAACCAAATAGAGTATTACCATCCAGGCGCAAAACCATTACAACAAAACAAAACAAAAATACAGAAGATACAAAGACAGTGTGTCTACAGGAAATAATAGTATAAATAGCAGTACATAAACTGGCCCATGTAAAATACAAAAATATTTATTGAAGTCAGATCTTTCTATAAAACAGTGCTTTGGAGGTATTTTAATATGAATCCAATATACAATCTAAAGGTAAAAACTTTTAGAAACATTAACAGCATTAAGCCAGTGCCACCCACCTGTTCCAATTAGTCTTTTTAAAAAGCTGTTTTGTTGATTTATGACAAATGTCTAATACCTGTGCTCTCAAAAGCATAATCCTTTCTTTTAAGATTAACAAGCTTATGCTAAAACATAGTTAGTTTAAATGGAAAAATATTTTAAAAATCAGAATTGTTTCATTTCTAACAAGTGTTTTAAGCTGGCTATGCAGTTCCCTGTTGTTCTAGGAGATGGTTAGTCAGGAATATGATTCTGAACCAGTAAGGTTTTCAGGCTAAGTGGAAAGCAAGTTAAAGTGACACAATCTCTGTCACTCCTATATAACTCAAAAGACAGTTACAGACATACACATGCTAACATGCAATTGCCTATATATGTATGCATATGTACCATGTATTCAACATTAGCATTTTGGATCCCAGACAGTTCTTTATTTTCTCGTGAATGAAAGGTATATAATCTGCCCTCCACAAATAACAAGAACCTTCTACATATGGCTACAGATCAATATTTTAAGAAATGTTTGCTGGGTCATACCAATATGTATGCGTGTATATGTACATGCATGTATGTATGAAAGATCTCCTAGAAGCTGCAAGGAATACATGATGTGTTAACTATCAGGCTGAAAGAATTTGCTCTCATATAAGCATTAGGTGATGCACAAAAATGAACAACTGGTGCCTCTGAGTACAAAACTGAATACAGAAGTACCACAATGAACAGTAACAATGTAAGTTTTGGTTATCACAGAACCATTTAAACATGAAGCCAAAGTAGTCAATGCTGGAGCAGTCAATGCAAACTGGAAATGAAGAATGTGTTAATGGACTAAGGCAAGACCATGACTTTTGGATTAGGTACAAGCTATTTTATGAGTGTAAGTGCACTTCGTTATCTAGGTTCTGAGACATACTAACATTTCTTCTTGAAGAAAACAGGAAAGAACAAAGCACATTACCACCACCAAGGAAGACTGGAAGGTTCAAGAGAAATCTGCATTCATCTTAGTGCTGCATGTAGAGACCAATTTCTGGGTACAAAGCACTAATGCCCTCATTTGGCATTGCCTAGCAATTATCTCTAAAGCACCTAAAAACAGATTGAAATGCCCAGTTGGAATTGCCTTGTGTCTTGCAATTTAAAAGATTGAAATATCCAGTTTTTTTTTAAAAAAAAAGATTAAATAAAAAGATTAACATCTATTCTAAAATTTAAAAAGCTTTTGTGTTTTGTCATTTCAGTCACATTAAATACAAATGTATTCATAAAGGGTGAGAAAAGAATTTTACTGGCAAAAGCGTGATACTGCTGGGCTTTGCTCAAATCTACTGATATCTCTTTCATAGGTCAATATGGAGCAATGCCAAAGTAGCTAAGTCAACCTGCAAATAAAAGTCACAAACAATGCAAAAGGAGCAAGTACAAATTCCTGAGATCATGTTGTCCAAAATCAACCTCGTGCAGGCAGAGAAAACCTGCTTTTTCCTACACTGTACAATTTCTCATCAAAATTTGTAAGTCAAACACTGCAACACAAATCCCAGCCAGTGAAACAGAACCTTTGGTCAGGGAAACCAAAATCACATGACTCATTTGTAGTTGACAGTATTTGAGAGTCTTTTGTTTAAGTTTGAAATCTACCATATCACCCAATCTAAGAGCAGGACTGTAACTAAATGTACCTTCAATAGTATTACATACAGGAACTTGTACTTGCTATATTATTTTGTAACAGAGATCACATGTGGATTAGTGTTACAGAGTTTGATATCCAGCATAACTCTTTCTTCTGCCAATTAGGTAAGCAATCACTATAACGATAATCAAGCCTGAAAGACCAGCACCAACTATAATTGGTATTAGAATGGTGTCATCATCCAGCGAACACTCCTGGGCTGTAGGTGAGAAAAGTGTGTAACAAATAATGAGTATAATAAAAAAGAATGTCTAAAAGTAAAAGATGTTGATTCAAGTCAGAAATGCTCTTATAAAATAAATTTCAACTAACAAAGGCAGGTATATTTTTAAGATAAAGTATAGATGAAAGTGATGACTGGTTAAAGCTAAAATCCTAAAGTGTGTCTGTCTTTTCATTTCTGAGTACTTACAAAAATATTCATATGTGTGAATAATGAAAATCATGTGATACACACACTGTATTATAGTTCTAAGATGGGAGAATTACTTCATCAGCCCATGTCTACAAAACCAGTTTCACCTCTGAGTGGAAGAGTGTACCTCTCTAGGGAGATAAAGAACACCAGGGTAATCACTGAACTGAACAATTGCTGGCTCTGGAGTTCTTTATCAATGGGGGTCGGCAAACTATAGCTCATGGGCCAAACCTGGCTGAAGAGCTAAAAATAACATGAAAAATTTTAAATGACTGGAAAAGAGAACAGTCTTTTGTGAAACATGAGAGTTACATGAAATTCAAATTTTCATATCCTTAAAGTTTTACTGGACTGCAGGCACACTCATCTGTATGAATGGCCTAGGGCAGTTTCCAAACTACAATGGCGGAGCTGAAGAGTTGTGACATACCATATGACCTTCAAGCTCAGTTTAGACTTGTTCTCAAAAAGCTTGTATGTCCCTAGCTTAAAATATGTGATCTGAGTGGATGGAAGAGTTAAGGAACTAGGATCTCTTACTAATTTGAGTGTGTTTACTACATGTTTTATCAATCTGGCTCAGAATAGCAGGCCAGAGGGACTATTTTTTCTATTTATAGAAAGTAGTCTGATTTAATAAAATCCAATCAACACTCTTCAACCTGACTGCAATTCTATTTCCTCCCTCAATACACTTAAGTATTACCTGGGTGTTATATTTATAGTTACCCACAACCAAGAACCTAGTTCCACAAATAGATCATGCATTCAATATCAGTATTAAATGTTCTATATCTCTCTGGCACCCAAGCTTTCAAATTAGGCAAAGAGCATAGCTCATCTTGGACCACTGCCAACTAGATAAATAGACCTGAACTGAAAATAATACTGCAGATGACTTTAAATTCTTAACAAAAAATGATGTAGGGAAACTAAATGAAGATTTAAAAAATAAATCTATTACAGGATCAAAATGATTAAAGTAATAAGCAAAAAAAAAAACAACACAGGAAGAAATTGGATTATTTTGGTTTTTGTGAATCAGGATCTCATATACCCCAGGCTAGCCTCAAACTGACCGTGTAGCTAAGGATGACCTTAAACTCCAGATACCTCTGCCTTAACTGCCTGAGTACTATGATTATAAGCATATGTTACCACTCCTGGCAAAGGAAATGGACTCTTGAAATTTTTTAAGTTGTGATTAACCTTTCTTCCCCCAAGAATGGTAGGGTAAAGGGCCTGTTCTCTTTTGGACCCATGCAAGGCCGACTAGGTATTTGGTACCACTGCAAAGGCAGCTGAATAGTTCCCAGTATATTCACTTTAATCACAGCTTCTCCATTTACTTATTAACCTCTAGATTAATTGTTTGAAAGGATAGGGATGACTAGAATAGCTCTGCTCAACAAAGCTCTGCTCCACAAACCCCCAATTTTAAGTAATTGGTTTAAAAGCATAAGTCACTTAAGGAATTTGCTGTACTTTTCTGAATTATAAATGTTAATCTGCAATGCCAAATACATCTTTCATATTCACACAAATACAATATAATGAACCCTACATGAGGATTCCATTAAAAACCTGATAAAAGCCATCATTAGTCCAAAGTAGGTCTTCAAAGAGCTCTATTTGAACTAAGACTCTCTAAGTCATTTTGGCTAGCAAGACTAGAATTCATGGGATGTGATGCTTTATGGCCACCCTTTATCTTGTGTCTTAACCAAACCAAACTGTTTTCATTTGGGTATGTTTCCCAAGAAGATGGTCCCATGAAGGCAGATATAAGGTACTTAAAGCTGCTGCTCCAAGTGCCAACCCCACCCAAATTCAACCCTAGGGTAGCATCTGTTTCTTAAAAGGGATCTTTAAATACTTCGAATGATTTTCAGAATTTCAAAAATCACATCTACTTTGAACAAAGTAGTAAACCAAATGAAGTTACACAATTCATTTGAGGCTGTGAGAACATTCTATCAGAATCAAGAGCAGAATTCATATTTCTCTATGTTCATGTACAGAATCCCCAGGACTCAGAGGAAAGTCCACCTATAGGGTGATAGAACACAGTAGTTTGCTTGATTCTTACCTGTAGAATACTTTCCTTCGGTCACATTAAAAGGTTGCACCTTTAGGTTAAAGGTATTTATCTGAAACGTTCTGGACACTGAAACAACCTGCTCTTTGTTGCACATATAGGAACTTCCCAGAGGGGCATCCCAGAAGCTAAGGTTGTTATTTGAAATGCTGAAGGCTGCAGAAAAAAGGCAGGTTAGTTAACTTCTTAGTCTATGAACATAAGAAAAATTAGACAGTCGTTAGGGTTGTGTCTCGTGTGTGTGTGTGTGTGTGTGTGTGTGTGTGTGTGTGTGTGTGTGTAGATGCACCTGGATGTGGTGTACATGCGTGCAGTGATGGCCAGATGAAGATGATGATGATGATGATGATGTGTGTGTGTGTGTGTAAATGTGTGTGTGTGTAAATGCACCTGGATGTGTACATGAATGCAGTGATGGTAAGAAGAAGAAAAAGAAGGAGAAGGAGGAGGAGGAGGAGGAGGAGGAGGAGATGATGATGTGTGTGTGTGTGTATGTGTGTGTGTATGTGTGTGTGTGTGTATGTGTGTGTGTGTGTATGTGTGTGTGTGTGTAAATGCAGTGATGGCCAGATGACATCCTTGAGTAGAGACAGGGATCCACCTGTCTCTGCCTCCCCATCACTGAAATCATAAGTGCAGAACACCACACCCACTTTCTTTCACTCTGGTCTTTGTGTGTGCAAGCACTTGAACAACTGAGCTATCTATCTCCCTAGCACTTTCTTGAGGATTTTCAAAATATGGCTCTGACCCCAAAGAAACAACTCTTGCCATCACTAAGTTCACTTAACTTGTTTGTTTTATTTTGTTTGATTTCTGACAAAGAATCTCACTATATAGCTCAAACTGACCTAGGGCTCACTATGCATCCCAGGCTGTCCTCAAACTCATGATCCTCCTGTCTCTCTGTTTTCTAATGCTGAAATTCCAGGAATGCATCACATCTACTACCTAATCTTTCCATTAATGCTTCTATAGTCTAAAATTCAGTCATTTCCTTAACATTAATTTCCATACTTTGAAAAGATGATTCTGCAAAGGAGATAATTCTACAAGGGATAGTACACTATAGTCCTATGTTAGATTTTAAGTTGTGATCAAGAAATACTTTTTACATAGCATCTTCTATTTCATAAGACATGATCTGGTCATAAGCTAATTATCATTTCCACTCCTTCCATAAAAGCTACATTCTTCTCCCCTAGGCCAATGCTGTGCTTACCTGAGCCATTAGCCAAATACATGCTGACATTCACTTCCTTCAGATAGAAACGGTTTTCACTTTTCTGTTTGAAAAAGAGCTTCCAGTCAATAACATGTCACAGCTGTCTAAAGAAATAGTTAATACCCGCAGAATAGCAATCTTGCACTGTTATACAGATGAGGAAACCATAAGATATCAGCCAGCAGTATAAACTACAATTAAGTCTTGTCACTAATTGTAACAAAACCATTTTCCAATGCATTTCATTTCTAAACTCTTTGACCGCGGTACAGTATTCAGGAATTCTTGGATATAGGATAATTCATCTCTTCTGTTTTATTCTTCTTGTCACTTGCTGAGTCCATACTATCTAGCATAGGTCACAATGTAACCTTTTTTGGTTTTTCAAGACAGGGTTTCTCTGTGTAGACCTAGGTGTCCTGGAACTCACTTTGCAGACCAGGCTGGCCTTGAACTCAGAGATCCACCTGCCTCTGCCACCTGAGTGCTGGGATTAAAGGCATGCGCCACCATGCTAGGCTCACAATGTAACCTTTTAAATGGGTGCCCTGCTTTCAGATCCTCCAGTTCTGTTCTCTTATTTTCATTACTATTATCTATTTCATTTGCTCACCATATGGATTTTTCAATACTACTACCTTTGAATTTTTTTTCTAACCTTCATAGTTTGTGGCTGGAACCCAGGGCTTATTGCAAGTAGCATGCCAAGTGTTATTCAATTGAGGACATCATCAAGCTAAAATGTTCATCTACTAAAATTTTTACTACACGTCTTTAGTGAATTCATACCAGGGAATGTGTGGAAGTCAGAGGACAACTCATGGGACTTGGCTCTCTCCCTCCACCATGTTTGTTCTGGGGATGGAATTCAAGCTATCAGACTTGGCAGCAAGTGTCTTTACCCATTGGCCCATCTTGCCCATTTTTATTTTTACTTACCTATTTGTTTTTGTAAGACAAGGTCTATCATACAACCTCTGGCTGTCCTGGAACTCACTATGGAGGCCAGACTAGTCTCGAACTTACAGATCTGCCTGCCTCTATATCCCAAGTGCTGGGTAGTTTCATTTTTTTTTATTAACATACATTCTACTTTTATTTTGAGACAGTGTCTTGCTATGTAGCCTTGGATAGGCTGGAACCTTCTAAGTAGACCAAGCTGGCTTCAACTCAACAATCTCTGCCTCTGCCTCCCAAGTGCTGGATCAAAGGCTTGTACTACCACATCCTACTAAATATATTAATTGTATGTATTAAGAAAAGGTTTCTCTACATATACAGGAATGTACTGGATCTCACTATATAGACCAGGCTAGCCTAGAACTCACAGAAACTGCCTGCCTCTGCCTCCCAAGTGCTAGTATTAAAGGCGTGCACCACCACACCTAGAACTTATTTATACATATTAATGGGGCTCAGTGTGATATTCTGATACATGCATACAGTGTATACTAATCAAATAAGGGTACTTGGCATTCCCCTCACCTTCGAACTTTAATGTTTGAAGCTTAGATGTCCCCTCTTCTAGATCTTCATAAAATATAAAATAGGGTACTTTGAATTAATTATCCCATTGTGGAACACTTACTGTATCTTATCCAATATCCCTCAACCTAGCCTTCCCTCCCTATTTATTATCTTTCTGAAGCATTCAACTGATAAACCAGCCATTCTAATAAGTGCTTAGTATACACAAAGTAATATGTCTAAGTGTTTCATGGAACTAACAAGTTAAACTAGACTTGTACCTTGCCCTCCTAGTGCTTGTAATTTGCCAAGGAACATAAGATAGATACATAATAAATACATAAGTGGACAAAGGACATGTAATCTACACACTTGACGATTAAGTGCCAACCACTCTTCTTTTTGTATGTGAGACAGTGGAAATTGAACCTAGCATTCTACCCATGTTGGGCAAGCATCCTGACACTGAGCTACATGTTCCCAGCCATTTTATTTGCTATTTGAAACAGGGTCTCACTAAGTTACCCAGACTAGCACTGAACTCATGTAGTGCAGGGTGGCCTTGAATTTGCAATCCTCTTATCTCAGCCTCCCAAGTAGCTGAGAGTATAATACCTATACCACTAGCCCTGGCTCCAATACCTTTGTACTACTGATGCTGTTACTGTGCCCAGTTTAAGATGAGTCATTCAAGCACAGAGTTGCTAAGTGACCTCCCCCACTGCTGCCAATTAGTAATCAGTGAGCTGGAAATTAAAACCCAAAGTCCAGCTACAAATATATGGACTGGTTACTACTGTGCTCAGACTTCACAAGCTATTCCTGAAAGTCAGAGTGAAAGAAGCATGTGGTCCAGGAAGTGAAATAAAGGCTACAAGAACAGAATGCATTGAATGGCAGGAAAGGCTTATACCACCCTTCTGTAGAGTTTAGATGTTACCTTGTTGGCAAAATAGAATCAGTGAAGATTTATGGGGAAGAGTTGTGCTTTAGGGAGATGAATCTAAGGGAGATAAGGAAGATGTGAGATTAGGTAGGAGGTTTTTGAACAATCCAGGCAAGCTGTAGCACAGCTGGAAGCAGACCTGAGGCAGAGAGAGGGGAATGAAACAAAGAAGACAGAAATTTCAGTAGCAAGCATAATGGAGGGTTTGATGTCCTCTTACACAACCTTCCTCTGTTGACACAATGCCTCTGCCTGGCATTAAACACGCCCCAAGCATCATCCTCCCAACAGATCTTGATCGTATTCCTTTACCCAGGGACCACCTCTACTCTTCCACTTCTCCTCATCTCTCTATGTACAAATCTGACCTATTCCTGAGTGCCCTCAAACGTCATCCCTTCCATTAAACCTTCACCTCCTCTCCAGCCAGAACTAACCTCTTCCCCTCATCTTTGCTCCCACAGCACTTTGTGCTAACATCTGACTATGCTCATTAATGCTAGCTATTACTAGTACAGACACTATTATAAAGAATCTTAATGAGGACTGGAGAGATGGCTCAGCAATTGGGAGCACTGGCTGCTCTTCCAAGACCTGGTTCAATTCCCAGCACCCACATGGCTGCTTGCAGTTTGTGGCTTTACTTCCAAGGGATCTGGCGCCCTCACACAGACATTCATTCAGGCAAAACACTAATGCATATATATATATATTATATACATACACACACATATATTATGTCTGCCGGGTGTTGGTGGCATACGCCTTTAATCCTAGCACTGGGGAGGCAGAGCCAGGCCAGCCTGAGCTACAGAGTGAGTTCCAGGACAGGCACCAAAGCTACATGAAGAAACCCTGTCTCGAAAAACCAAAATAATAATAATGATATATATCTTTTTAAAAAAGAATCTTAAGCTGGGCGGTGGTGAGACATGCCTTTAATCCCAGCACTCAGGAGACAAAGGCAGGTGGATTTCTCTGAGTTCAAGGCCAGCCTGGTCTAAAAGTTCCAGGACAGCCAAGGCTACACAGAGAAACCCTGTCTCAAAAACAAACAAACAAAAAAAGAATCTTAACTATAAAAGATTTAAAATGTTATGTGTAAGCATGAGAATTATTTAGTAATACTGAAAAACATTATGATAAAAACTAATTAAATATGGAGTAATTATACAGGTAGTGTTTTTCTATGCGAGTTCATTCTTGCTCCTACATTGGAGTATACATAATGGCACAATGGCAACTTTCTATGACAAGAGTCCAGTCCACAGACAGTCAAACTGACTCAGAGATGAATAGGGATAAGCAAGCTTTACTTTATAATTAGTGTTATAAGTGAAAGCAAAGCCAAATACCCACACACACATATACCTACCCCTGTTTAGACTTTCAAGAGTACTTCTCAGAGAAAGAACTTAACTTTAGAAAACAGTTGGTACTCACCACAGCAAAGATAAAGTCAAGATAATTAATTTGGCTGTTGTTCAGCCTAAGTTGAGCAGTTTGAGGAAGACATTTGCCGGAGAAGTCAGTTGTAGCAGGGTTGATGTTAAAAATGAAAGGCACCTTCAAGGGAATAAAGAGAAGGAAGGTACGGATTAACTAAAAGTCCATAGCAAAGCCTTATACTCTCATAAAACCAACATCAATGTAGAACAAAAACACCTTTGTTTCAATACTTGAATTCGTGGTGTCTTACTTTCACAAGAACTTGGCACAAGCCCTCAAGCTATGACTCAGTCAACTTCAACAACAATAACAAGAGGGAAGCTTCCTCAGTAATGAGCCAAATAAAAACACATTTTTACAGAGTACAAGAGCCATCTGTCTGGCTTGTTTCAATCACAGGATCCTGAAAATGGGATTTGTTCACTGGCACTCCCCCTGGTGCCCCAATGAGGTACTGCAACCAAATGAGTACTTGGCTATCTCCGGGCTCTGACTCATCAAATGGCCTTGTTCCTGCACACTAACCTACAGTGTGGTTCAAAGAAAAGGGTGAAAGAGCTTTGGTTTGATTTTTAATTTCTGGTGGTGTTGTACCCAGGGTCTTATGTGTTATCCAAGTGCTCTACCACTTAACTCTATCTATTGCCATTCCCAACTTAACTATGTACACTGAGCTACTGAAGGCTGATATAATCTAAACCATAAAGAAGTCTTTTAAACTGGCAAGTTTGCTGCTGGCCAAGATGCCTTGAGGGTGACATTAACTCTTCATGGTTATAGTCATTCCAAACTAACCAAAGCTTGAGTCAACACTAAATCTGCATTTAAACTTGAATCATCCTAGTAAGTTCTTAAGTGCATGGTAGGCTATACATTACTTGAGATGAAAATATTTTTAAAAGTTTACTGACAAGACAGACAACCTTACCTTCTCCTCAGTGATGTTGAGCTGCAGTCCCATGGTTGCCAGCAGACAGGTGGCATTGCCATTAGTAACGTTATAGTTTCCAACCTTTGGAGTTGGAGTAGGTGTCGGAGTTGGAGTGGGTGTCGTAGTAGGAGAGGGTACAGTAGTGTGAATAATGGGTGCTACAGTGGTGACCGGTTTGTCATCCTCACACACATATTCTAAAACAAAGGAGAAAATAAGCTATGGTGGTCTTGTCTTCTTGCTTTATTAGGCCGGGAGAGAGCAAACTGCTTCCCAGAGTTAGGTTCCCACAGTCTACAAGAGTTAATTAGAGCAAATGAAGACCTTGGTGGTATAGTTTTCAAGTGGATGAAGCAGGGATTTTTTTTTTTTTTTTTTGGTTTTTTGAGACAGGGTTTCCCTGTGTAGCTTTGCGCCTTTCTTGGAATTCACTTGGTAGCCCAGGCTGGCCTCGAACTCACAGAGATCCGCCTGGCTCTGCCTCCCGAGTGCTGGGATTAAAGGCGTGCACCATCACCACCCCAGCTGAAGCAGGGATTTTTAAACTGTTTCACAAACAGATAATCTCTTGTGATTTTTGAGCAGAGTAGACAAACTCAATACATCAAAAGGTTGTAGCTACTGCAGTGTGGCCACATACTCTTCTTTTTCAGGCCCACAAAAGCCTTTATTTCAAAGAGCTTCATCTGCCTCTAATGGGAAATCCATAGCATGTCTGAAAACACCCCACACCAGCTAAAGAGTCTTTCCTTCCAACATACAACCACTGTGATGAAGGATAAAAAGAGTTTTGAAATCATTAAAGGATCTAAATACAAAGGAATCTTTTACTTCCATTACCCCTACAGAAGGTCACAGGAATTTAAATCCCTTCTTAGGAAGTGTTAGTAGTTTTCTAATAATAATATGAAATTTGTACATTTCCATTAAAAAGCACATAAAATTATTTTAAAATCAGCCGGGCAGTGGTGGCGCACGTCTGTAATCCCAGCACTCTGGAGGCAGAAGCAGGTAGATCTCTGTGAGTTCGAGGCCAGCCTGGTCTACAAAGCAAGTTCCAGGACAGCCTCCAAAGCTACAGAGAAACCGTCTCAAAACACCAAAAAAAATTATTTTACAATCAACTTCTAAAAAGTAAAGGTTAGAACACAGAAATCTAATTTCTAAATTTTGAGCACAGAACTGCTAATAGCACATGGCCAAGCTATTTGAGGATTTGTTCAATGGTCAGGTTTTATAAGCTGAAAACATCATAGAAAATATTTTTAAAAGACTATTCCAAAGTCTAGATAAATGGATCAGCAATTAAGAGTACTATCTGTTCTTCCAGAGGACCTGAGTTCAAGTTCCCACATGGTGTTTCACAACTGTGAGTAATTCCAGTTCCTGGGGATCCAACACCAGGCATGTATATGGGGCACAGACATACATTCAGGCAAAATACTCACACACAAAAAATTTTAAAAACACCAAAAACGACTATTCCAGAGCCAGGCATGGTGGTGTATGTCTTTAATGCAAGCAGTCTAAGAGGAAGAGGCAGGTAGATCTCTGGGAGTTGGAGGTCAGCCTGGTCTGTATAATGAGTTCTAGGCCCTGTCTCAAAAAAATGAGGCTGAGGACATACCTCAGCTGGTAAAGTGTTTGCTCTGCAATTCTGAGACCTGAGCTAAAACCCCAGAACTCCTATAGAAAATCTAAACATGGAGGCATATGCTTGCAATACCAGTGCTGAGGGAGCGGGTGGCCATAGGTAGAGGATCCCCACAACTCATTGGATAGCAGCCTAGCCTACTCAGTACTTTCCAGGCCAGTGAGAGACCCTATGTCAAAAGCTCATGTAGAGAGGACCTGAGAAATTATACCCAAGGTTGACCCCAGGCCTCCAGTGTGCATACTCGAGTGTTCTCGTTCTCGTCCTCTCTCTCTCTCTCTCTCTCTCTCTCTCTCTCTCTCTCTCTCTCTCTCACTCTCTCTCTCTCCACATACCATTCCTTGTATATTATAAACTTGCAACTGAAATTATCAGTAAGAATGACTATCACGCTGGGCGGTGGTGGCGCATGCCTTTAATCCCAGCACTCCGGAGGCAGAGGCAGGTGGGTCTCTATGAGTTTGAGGCCAGCCTGGTCTACAGAGTGAGATCCAGGACAGCAAGAACTAAACAGAGAAACATTGTCTTGAAAAACCAAAAAAAAAAAAAAAGAATGACTATCACTTTAAGGCAGGCATGGTGGTCACACCTTTAGTCCCAGGAGTCAGAGACAAGTGGATCTTTGAGTTCTGAGGCCAGCCTGGTCTACAGAGTGAGTTCCAGGATAGCCAGGACTGTTAAACAGAGAAACCCTATATCAAAAAAATAATAATTACTATCATTTTAAAATGACTGCGCCTTAAGAAATGTTCTCAGATGATGACCTCAATGAATGCTACCTGATACAGTCGGCCCTTAAAATAAGAGCCATATAATATAAACCCATACTTTAAGACTCACCTTTTTTACTCACTGTGCCATTTTCAACAAAAGCTTGTAGGTGAATATCCCAATAGCGCTGAACCACAAGGTCCGTGTGAAAAGTTAATAAACTATTGCACCTGTAGATGTTATTCAATGGAAATTTGACTCCCTGAAAACTCTTGTTAACAGGAACACTTCCTATAAAACAAGATTAACAATGGTATTGCCAGAAAGACATGAGAAACTGTTAATATATTTATATTAACATATAAATGCATGTTTTCTTTTCTTCTATGTCAAGTGATAAAATCTGGAGCATGTTGACAGGAATGGCAAGTTCACTGGGATTGAAACTGTAGGGAGTAATAAGGGTTGAGAAAGAAAGCAGTAAGACTGGAGGGATGGCTCAGTGGTTAAGAGCACTGGCAGCTCTTCCAGAGGTCCAGAGTTCAAGTCCCAGCACCCACATGGAGGATCAGAGCTGCCTGACTCCAGTTCCATGAGATCTGACACCCTCTTCTTGCCTCTGTGGGCAGCAAGCACGCGCACACTCTCACTCACTCACTCACATGCTCACACACACATGGTGCACAGACTTACACGCAAGCCAAAGACTCATACACAAAACAAAGTTAAAATCATAAAGAAACATTCTTTTTTTTTTTTTTTTGAGCTGAGGATCGAACCCAAGGTCTTGCGCTTGCTAGGCGAGCGCTCTACCACTAAGCTAAATCCCCAACCCAAAGAAACATTCTTTAAAAAGAAAGTATTACACTAAGTGATCTTGACAGCCCTCACATCAGTTTTTCTTTTTTTAATTGAAGATTATTTTCATACAATATATTTTGATCATATTTTCCCTCTCCTAACTCCTCCCTGATCCTTCTCACTTCCCTACTCACCCACCTTCAGGTTCCTCTCACTACTCCCTCTCTCAAAACAAGCAAGAATACAGCAAGGAAAATTGAAACAAACAAAAACCAGTAAGACCAAAAGTGTCCAAAAAAAAAAGTCCACAAAGACACACACACACACACACACACACACACACACACACACACACACACACAAGTCCATTTTTTTGCTGGAGAAAAATGATTTTGTTGTACCAGCAGGTATTGATTTCAAATAGTTTCTTGGTTAGGAGTGGGGCTTAGAAGAGGAAATAAGATCTAATTTAATTTAAGGACTGTACAAATATGCAGCAATAGGCAGAGAAAACCCCTAACTTTTCATTAACAGAGGAAACAAAAGGCCAATGAATGGGCTGCTTACGTGAAAAGTGAGAGTGGAAGGGAAGGGGTTGCCACCACTAAGAGAGTTGATGGGCAGGAGGAAAAACCACAGGTCAAATTAAAAATGCCTCTCTAGGTAGAATAGATAGGACTCAGTGACCATAAAAAAGGCAGCTCAGTGGGTAGAGTGCTGGCCTATAGGTACACTAGAGGCCCCAGGTTCAATACCTAGCACCCCATGAAATGAGGTGGGGGAGCCACACAGGCCAGTACTGAAATCCCACCACTCCAGAGGTAGAAGCTGGAAGACTGGGACTTCAAGCTCATGCTTGGCTTCAACTGGCTACATTACAAATGACAGATCCTTCCTCTTTCTTGGCTGCTAAGATGGCTCAGAAAGTAAAGCGACTTGGTGCACAGGCCTGGTAACCTCAGTTTAATTCTCAGGGTCTACATAAAAATGAAAGAAAAGAGCTGACTCCACAAAGTTGTTCTCTGACTTCCACATACACACACTATAGCACACATTCACACACACACATAACAGTGATGATGATAATTATTTTTCAAAGAAAAGGTAGAGTTGGATTAAACATAGATTTTTGTAATAAATCTCTACTTTTATGCTACTATACACAAGTATATTACATCAATGGTAATTTATTTATGAACTTCTTCCTAGATGGAATTTAAAGATGATTCCAGCCAGGCAGTGGTGGTGCACACCTTTAATCCCAGCACTATGGAGGCAGAGGCAGGTGGATCTCTGTGAGTTCGAGGCCAGCTTAGTCTACAGAGTGAGTTCCAGGACAGCCAGTGCTGATATACAGAGAAACGCTGCCTCAAAAATCTGAAAATGAATGAATGAATGAGGAAGAAAAATAGCCGAGCGGTGGTGATGCACGCCTTTAATCCCAGCACTTGGGAGGCAGAGCCAGGCAGATCTCTGTGAGTTCGAGGCCAGCCTAGTCTACAGAGCGAGATCTAGGACAGCCTCCAAAGCTACACAGAGAAACCTTGTCTTGAAAAACCGAAAGAAAGAAAGAAAGGAAGGAAGGAAGGAAGGAAGGAAGGAAGGAAGGAAGGAAGGAAGGAAGGAAGGAAGGAAGGAAGAAAGAAAGAAAAAGAAAGATGATTCCACTTCAAGAAATCTTTAGGTAAAAAAAGTTATACCACTCTAAACAGAGTTTTTATTAGAATACCTATAGTAAAAACTGCAAAATACTGGTCTAAATGGCTTAGTCTCTTAGAGAAACAGAAAAGAAGGTATTAATGATCATTAATGGAGGTCTGTGCCTCTCCATCATGTAATAAGGTAGCCACTAATGCTATCTTGGCACCCCCTAATGGACAGATGAGGTGCATGTTTTTTAAATTTGAATTTGTTTTGCTAAATTTGTCTCCTTGTTATCAAAAAGGAACAGATGTGAACTAGCTACATAAAGACAAACCTCAAAAAACAATGAAGGGGAAACCAGGTGTGGTGGTATACACCTTTACTTCCAGGAACCAGAGGCAGATGGATCTCTCTACATGTTTGAGGCAAGCCTATTCTACATAGTTGAATTCCTGGCCAACCAGAACTACTTGGTGAGACCCAAAAACAAATCAAACAAACCAAAAAAATGATGGGAAAAAAGAATTTCTAAACATATTAGGATTATACTATGAAACTATATAAAAATTACAACTATTATTTATGAACATAGATAATACATAGAAGAATTCTTCACCCTAAAGTTACAAGGCTGGTTGCTTCTAGCAGGCAGGGAGGAAAATGGAGCCAAGGAGTACCTTAAATGTATCTATAAAGTTTTAGTTCTTTAACATAATGAAGCAGTCATTTTAAAATTACATGTATTAGGCAAGACATACTTCTTTAATCCCAGTACCCAGGAGGCAGAGGCAGGTAGATCTCTGTGAACTGGAGACCAACCTGGTCTACAAAGGGAGTTCCAGGACAGCCAAGACAATATATTATATATTGTGAGATTCTGTCTAAAACAAAAAAAATAGTTCTGGGAAATGGGTCTCTGTAGGTCTGCTATATTATTCTCTTGAGCTTTTTAAATTTTAATCATGAAAACATTTTTAAATAGCAGCTTCAAGTTACTTCAATTATTAAATGACTAAAAATTAGCATTTCAAAATACTAAATTATTTCAAAGGCAATTCTCTAAAATGCATGTTAGAAAAGTATTTTAAATTCCAAATAGTTTTGATACTTTATTTATTTATTTATTCATTCATTCATTCATTTATTTTGGTTTTTCGAGACAGGGTTTCTCTGTGTAGCTTTGCACCTTTCCTGGATCTCGCTTGGTAGACCAGGCTGGCCTTGAACTCACAAAGATCTGCCTGCCTCTGTCTCTCGAGTGCTGGGATTACAGGCATGCGACACCACCACCCGGCCAATACTTTATTTATTATACAGAAGACATTCATAGAAAAATTCGTCAACCACTAGTTTAAAATATAGATAAAGAAGGGGGTTAGCATGTCAGTGATTTTATCTAATGTGTCAGACTAAAGCCATCTTTCTTTAATAGTTGCCCACGTGGTTGGGGCATGCATTATATCATCTCCTGATTATTATAACAGCCTCTGAAGCTGGCTTCTCTGCCTGTAGTCTTCTCATTTCCAAATTAATTCAGCAGTATAATTCTCTATAAACCATCCCTTCTGCTTTGCTTCTATCGTTTTCTGACTTAGAAAAACCTACCATGGCTTCCCTAGTGCCTACCCCATCATGCTAAAGGCCCTTTCTTGGCTTCCCAGGCCCCTATAATGAGGCCCAGTGCACTGAGCTAACTGTCTTTGCCTCCTGTTACACATACAGACAGGCTGGATCTTAATCAGGCAGTTCTGCAATAGCTGCTATTCATCCTCTGCTTCCCCTGGTGGAACCATCCTGATCAAATTCTTCCACTTCCTCACATTCCACCATTAGCTGCCACAACTCAGGACACATTTCTCCACCAAGCTCTTTTACTCCTCTATCATAAACTGACCTCTCTCTGTTTCCAATCTCTTTTCTCTGCTCCTCATCAGGACCACTGGTGAGAACACTCAGAAAGCAGACACTCAGCCCAGGGATACACAGATGCAACTGTAGAATGCATACTACATTCTAAATTTGCTGTGTGCTTTTTTTTGTTGAGAAAGAGAGTCTAGAACTTTCCTCAAATGCTCAGAAAAGATTCATGAACTCTCTACCCACTCAAACAGAAACTACAAACAAGAACAAAAAAATCCAGACTGAGCTCAATGTTCTCCATATCACTTGGGAACACAATAAAGCTTCGTCTCCCACAATGATTTCTAAACCCCTTGAAAGTAAAGGACAAATCTTATCCTAGTTATTAAAGATAATACAACCATGCCCCAGCCACAGAGATAAATATCTAAAATAGCCAATAAGTTCTTGTCTCAGTTATTCTCTCAAATTAAGAGATTAGTAGAATTAAAACTTTGATTTGCACAAGAAAACCCACAGAACCTTGCGGAGCTCACAGAGACTGAACCAACAACCAGGGAGCCTGCACGGGACTGACACAGGCCCTCTACATATATGTGACAGTTGTGCAGCTTGGTCTTCTTGTGGGAGTCCTAATAGTGGGAGCAGGCACTGTCTCTGATGCTGTTGCCTGCTTTGGGGACCCTTTCCTCCTACTGAATTACCTAGTCCAGTCTTAATAGGAGAGGAGGTGCCTAGTCTCACTGCAACTTGATACTCCACAGCTGGCTGATATCCATGAGAGCCCCCCCCCCCTTTTCTGAAGAGAAACAGAGGAGGAGGATTGGAGGGGAGAGAGTGGGAGGAGAGGGAAGAAAAACTATGGTTGGGATGTAAAAACATAATTTTTAAAAACTTGGGTTTGAATCAGAAGCGGGGTTGGGTATTTAGCTCAGTGGTACAGCGCTTGCCTAGCAAGTGCAAGGCCCAGGGTTCGATCCTCAGCTCAAAAAAAAAAAAATCAGAAGCGAACTTCTGCCCTCCGGGGTTCTCCCATTGTGCTGTAAGCCTGTATTTAAGACCTCCTCCCTCCTTCAATAAACGGCATTCAAAAAAGAAGAAGAAGAAGAAGAAGAAGAAGAAGAAGGGGGTCAAGCTGACTGGTGCTAGTTGGAGCTCACTGACTCTGGACTGACAGCTCGGGAACCTGCATGGGACTGAACTAGGCCTGCTGAATGTGGGTGACAGTTGTGTGGCTTGATCTGTTTGTGGGGTCCCTGGCAGCAGGACCAGGACTTATCCCAGGTGCATGAACTGGCTTTTTGGAGCCCATTCCCTGTGGTGGGATATCTTGCTCAGCCTTGATACAATGGGGAGGGGCTAGGCTCTCCTTCAACTTGGTATGCCAGACTTTGTTGACTACCACAGGAGGCCTTACCCACTCTGAGGAGCGGATGGGGGTAGAGTGGGAGGGAGGTGAGGAGGCGGGAGAAGGGGAGGGAGGGGGAACTAGGGTATGTAAAATGGAAAAATTTTTAATAAAAAAAAAAACACTTGGGTTTGATTTTCAAGTCTCAGTTGTGCTAGCTCTCAACTTTAATGTGAAGCTCATTCACTTCTGAGTCTTTTTGGAGGGAGGGAACAGGGTTAGAGACAGGGTTTCTCTGTATAATCCTGGCTGTCCTGGAACTCACTCTGTAGACCAGGCTGGTTTTGAACTCGGAGATTCAGCTACCTGCCTCTGCCTCCCAAGTGCTGGGATTAAAGGCACGCACTGGTACTACCTGGCTCACTTCCGAGTCTTTAAAATATGAGTTTTTGGGCTGGAGAGATGGCTCAGAGGTTAAGAGCACTGGCTGCTCTTCCAGAGGTCATGAGTTCAATTCCCAGCAACCACATGGTGGCTCACAACCATTTGTAATGAGATCTGGTGCCCTCTTCTGGTGTTCAGGTACATGCAAGCAAGCAGAACACTGTATAGATAATTAATAAATAAATCTTGAAAAAATATTTTTTAAAAAATGAGTTTTCCATCCACAAGTCCAGAAGTATTATTAATCCCCAGATCTAGGCACCTGATGCTGATCTGTCAGTGTTTCTGCAGTCATAGTAGCATACTATGTGTGAGAAGAGCTAAGTACTACAGATACCATATTAATCTAACCTCATTGGAGGGGGTTGAAAGGAGAGAATTTTGTGCCTAATGAAATCAGCATCATAAACTGAACATAGTGATGTGCAAACACCCATAATCTCAATACTCAGGAGTACTGAGATAAGACGAGTGTGCATTTCAAGTCAGCCTAGCTTGCTTCAGAGATAAAAAAAACTTAAAATCTCTACTATACATACTTTCAAAATATTTTAATGCATATTTGTTTTAAAAATGACAAGACTGGCCTAATTATCTAAGTTGTGCTTGACCTAAAGTTGTCTCAAAATAGCAAATGTTGAGCTTAGTTATTTTTTTTTTTAATTTCTTTATTGATGGTTGTGAGCCACCATGTGGGTGATGGGAATTGAACTCAGGACCTCTGGAAGAGCAGTCGGTGCTCTTAACCTCTGAGCCATCTCTCCAACCCAAGCTTAGTTATTTTAATTTTAATCACTATTGCTTTTCAAGTCAAAGTTTATCCTAATACTAAAAAGATCTGAAGGTCAGAGATTTCTTCTAATCTCAAATTACTGAACTTACATCCTTTCAATTAGTAAAGAATATTTTCATTCATCCAACATTTGCTGAGTGTCCACTAATGAATAAGTATATGAACTCTATAGCTCAGTAAACTTGGCTTCAAACACTCACTAAATTTGGAGCCTTTGGGAAAGTCACCAAGCCTCATTCCCTCCACTTACTTCCCAGGGTTGTGATAAATGGTACGCTCAATAAAACACTGCATGCGACAATCAGGGTAATCAATGGTATAGAGTAAAACATCCAGCATGACAGTCAATATCACTTTGTGCTCCACACTGTTCTATTCATGGAGTCAGGACTGAGATGAGTAAGAAGATTGATTTTTTCATTCTCATTAAGAAGATAGATGATTATTTTGTTTATACTTTTTGTTACTGGCAAAAGCAAGAGAATATAACACAAATCCAATTCTTAAGGTTACCTTTATCTGCAGCACCAGGAAATGTTGTGCTATCACTAGTGTTGTAGGAAAGCAAGATGCTGTCAATAAAATAATCAGATGCTTCCTTGATAAAATTCACTTTCCAAGAGAGAGCGGATCCAAATTGTACCACTATTTTGGTGCCGTTCTGGTCATCCCCACAGCTGCTTCCATTATATGTCACATTGGGAAGTTCTGAAATGGTTACAGTTTTCTAAAAGATAAAAAAGTTTAGGAGTGGGTGAGAAAAAACAGACAGTGGTGAGTCCCACCCCTTTGCCTAGTGTGCTACGGAAACCAATCTCAGATTCTTATACACCAGATGTCTGGACAAGTTCATGTATGTCTAAAGAAAATAGGAAAAGTTACCTGGACTCTTCTTATCTAGCTCTTTGCTCATTTCTGCAGATCTAGAGACGGAATTCAGGGTCTCATGCACAATGGGCAAGTGCTCAACCACTGAGCAGTTTCCCAGCTTGTAGACAAGCTTTTTTTGTTTTGTTTTTTTGTTTTGTTTTGTTTTGTTTTTTGTTTTTTGTTTTTTGAGACAGGGTTTCTCTGTGTAGTTTTGGTGCCTGTCCTGGATCTCACTCTGTAGACCAGGCTGGCCTCAAACTCACAGAGATCTGCCTGGCTCTGCCTCCCAATACTGGGATTAAAGGCGTGCGCCACCACCGTCTGGTTTTTTTTAAAGTGATACTATAGATAGGGCCTTAACAAAATGAAAATAAGGCAAGAAGAACAAGAAGAGAAAAACAAAAAGGTAGACAGAAATAGCAAAGTAGTTTTTAAAGGTTGGGAGCTCAACAGATGGGTCAGTGGTTGAGAGCACTGGCTGCTCATCCAGAGGGCCCAGGCTAGATTCCCAGAACCCACATTGTGGGCTCACAACTGTCTGTAACTCCAGTTACAGAGGAAGCAATGCCTTTTCTGACCTCCTTGGGGGCCAGGCACAAGTGGTGCACAAACACACAGACAAAAAAAATTTAAGCCCACATACCCATACACACACATAAATTTTTTTCAAATATCAAAATTTTTTAAAGATGAAAAGAAGAAATTGAAAATTTAATGTTAGTGTATTATTTCAGAAGTGGTTAAAACTGAAATACCATGAAGTCTTTCCTCATTTGCATATAAACATCTCCAAGGAAAACTCCCCCTCCCAAAAAAAATGAATTTTAAGTATCCACTCCAATATTAAACAGAATACTTTTTAAAGTATACTAGTTAAAAAAGAACCCACAGGTTTTACATGTTAGGTCAATTATCATGAAATCTCTTTTATCTTATTTGTACATATATATCTAAAGGGTACAGAAGGTCTAAATGTAAAGCCAGGCGTGGTGGCACACGCCTTTAATCTCAGCACTCAAGAGGCAGAGGCAGGCAGATCTCTTTGAGTTCAAGACCAGCCTGGTCTAGAGTTCCAGGCCGGCCAGGGCTGTTACACAGAGAAACCCTGTCTCAAACAAAACAAAACAAAACAAAAGTCTAAATGTAAATAAACCCCTACTCAAGACAAATACGGGACTGGGAAATAGTACAGTGACAGAGTGCTTACCTAGCACCTGAGAGACTCTGGGTTCAAACCCCAGCATCACTATCATCAAAACCAAAACCAAACCAAAAAAACCTATTTACTGTAAGAGACTAGAAAGATTGCTCAATAGTTAACAGCAGTGGCTATTCTTCCAGAGAATTCCCAGCACCCACATGGCAGCTAATTCTCATCTGTAATTCTGGTTCCACAGGATCTGACGCATGCCCTCTATTGACCTCCAATACAATCATGGTGCATATATACATAAAAAGTAAGTAAATCTCAAAAGACAAATATGTTTACTTACAACAGTTCTGTTTGTAGTTTCATATGATATTGTGAAATTCATCTCCCATTTTGCAAAAAGGCAAGTACCTTTCGAATCTGTCAAATTAAGTTGCAATGCATAGGACTGAACAGCTCCTAGATTAAAAAATAAATAAATTGTACAATATAAGATAAAAAATAAATTCTAGCCATTGCTGAAGTTCAACTCTAAAATGAAATCTGTCTGTTCAAGTATATGGTGCCCTGGTGGTTACTTCTCTTTGCAATTTTTAACAGAGCACTGGTAAAAAGGGGAACCTTTTCTCTTCTGGAAATAAGTGGTTCCTAGATCCTTGCTTGCTGCTTAGAATGGCAGAAACCAATGACTTTGACTCCCACATTCACTTGGGCCTTGTTAGTTCGGGTTTAGATCATTGCAGTGCTCTTCTTGTTTGTTTCTTGCAGTGCTGGGGATCAAACCAGGGCTTCACACATTGGCAAGTGCTCTACTGAGCTATATCCAATGCTTCTTCTGAGGTAACGAAAGTAGGGGGAAGTTTGGAAGGTGTATTAAACTCCTGCTTCTCTCAAACCCATTCAGTGAACCTTTCTCTGCAATAATGATAGATTAGATGTCTTATGCTCTTACTCAAACTCTGTTGTTAACAATATGACTAGGACACATAGAAGTCTTCCCAAATGATTTTTTATTCTGATGTGATCAGGGTTAGCTTTTCTAAACACATATATCACAAGACCACAGAAGCAACATTTCAAAGGGCTGTTAGAGCCTAGATCTGTAAGAAAAGTCAATTTTTACAAATGCAGAGTCCATAACTTTATTTCACTTTGAAACTGAACTGAGTAAAAAGGCTGATGAACCTTTCACATGGACCTACAATTACTTCCTAAATTCTCAACCTGCTCCTTCTGTAAATGGAGAAACTTTTCAGGCAGAAATGCTTTGGGACTTTTCATCTAACTTAACTCTCATCTTCTATACTGAAAGGTTACTGAAACATTACCTATTAAACTCAAGTGCCTAAAGCTTCAATATTCTAATGGAGAAGGGGGAAATATGCCAACAAATACACCTGCAACATAAATAACAGGCAACCATCTGAGAATTGTCTTGCCTGTCTCATACATTACCCAAGGGGAAAGTTGTTTCCTGTTAAGATAGTTGCACACCCTTTAATGCTATCCAAGCAATTCAGTGTCATCTACAGGCAGGGACATGTTATTAGACTAAAGAGAAAACTCCTGAGAGGAACACCAAGCTGGCATGCCTCAGCAGCAGCTTTCAAGCTGTACACAAAAGCCTACCTTTCAAGCTCCAGAGACCTAGCTGTCTTAGCAAGCCCAAACACTATGCTAAAGCTAAGCTGACACTAAGTACTGGCAAGGATTCAGAAAGACCTTGTATAAGGAACATAGGTTTTTGCCTTGATTCTTTTCTCCGTAGACATGGAATGGAGCTGTAAAGTAGATCCAAGTCTACACTGGACAGTGTGCTGCTGAGAACTCCAACTTACAATTTCCCTAATCTGGAGGTTTACTTTGCCTGTGCACCTGCACTCTCTCCACCCCCCACCCCTCTCAGCTTGGCATAAAGTCCCCAGCTCGTATCCCTGGTATAAAGCCTATCTGGTCATGATAAATGGATGATCTTTTTAATATATTGTTGCAATCAATTTACTATGGTTTTATTAAGAGTTTTGCATCTATATTCATTACAGGTATCAGTGTTCAGCTCTCTTTTGTTGTAGTCCTTAGAAGTTGAGTCTAGAATAGTGGTTACAAGAAGCCCGGTGGAGTAGATAGAATAAGGGGTGGAGAAATGCCAATCAATGGAAACTAAATTACAGATAGGACAGGACTGAGAAACCCTGATGTGCTTCAATGCACTCACTACACAGTGGGGTGACTAGAGAGAGCAGCAATGTATTGCATGTTTCAAAAAGAAAGGACTTTCAAAGCTTTCCCCATAAAGAAATGAGCAGCACCAGGGCTCAATGTTTAGCTTGATTTTTTAAAATTACACAATACTCAGGCTGGGCAGTGGTGGTGCACGCCTTTAATCCCAGCAGAGGCAGGCGGATCTCTGTGAGTTCGAGGCCAGCCTGGGCTACCAAGTGAGTTCCAGGAAAGGCGCAAAGCTACACAGGGAAACCCTGTCTCAAAAAACAAAAAAAAATTACACAATACTCGTATGCATAAAAATCATATCTCAAGCCGGGTAGTGGTGGCGCACGCCTGTAATCCTAGCACTCGGGAGGCAGAGCCAGGCAGATCTCTGTGAGTTCGAGGCCAGCCTGGGCTAACAAGCGAGTTCCAGGAAAGGTGCAAAGCTACACAGAGAAACCCTGTCTCAAAAAAAAAAAAATCGTATCTCATTTTATGGTGTACAAGCTTATGTTTTATGTATTAGTTAAAAATCAATTTAAAAATAAGAGTACTCTTCTTCTACTCAAACCACTCCAAACTATTATGAAAATAACTGAGAAGCCAGGCATGGTGGTGCACACTTACAAACCCAGCATTCAGGAAGCTGAGGCATGAGGCTGCAGTGATGGCTGAGTGGTTAAGAGCACCTGTTATTCTCCCAAAGAACAGGGGTTCAACATTCCCAGTACCTACATGGCAGCTCACAACTGTCTGTAACTCCAGTTCCAGGGATCCCATGTCCTCTTCTGGCTTCTATGGGCACGTAATTACATACATGCAAAACACTAATATACATTGTTAATATTCTGATCCACCCCTTGAAATTCCACCCCTTGGTGCCGCCCTGCATCTTGACGTAAGAGTCTCATTCTAAGAATAATCTCCTCCCCTTCCTCTCTTCCACTTTTCCTCCCATGAGGTGCGTACCCTTGATATCTCTCTCTCTCTCTCTCTCTCTCTCTCTCCCCCCCCCCCCTATCTTTCTCTTCATCTCTCTATTATAATAAACTTTCCATGTGGATGCAGCATCTGGGGTGTGAATTACTGGTCACCGCCACATCCACATGGCATGCATCTGCCCGCCAGCGCATCTGCCCAGCATGTTTCCCTGCACACGTGGGATACCCTCAGGGGTCCCCACCTCCGCACAATAATTCATAATGTACACAAAAAAATAAATCTAAAATACTAAAAAAAAAAAAAGGCTGGAGAGATAGCTCAGTGGTTAAGAGCACTAGATGCTGCAGAGGACCCGCGTTTGAGTCCCAGCACCATATAGTGGCTCACAACGCCCTTTAACTCCAGCTCCTGATATCCTCTTCCAGCATCGGCTGGCACCAGCCATACATGCAGGCAAATTAAAATTAAAATTAAATTTTAAAAATTTAAAAAGAGGCTGAGACAGGTGAATTAAATGTTCAAAGCTAACCTAAGCTACAAAATCGACTCAAAACACAGTATCTGGAGGCAAGCAGATCTCTGTGAGTTGGAGGCCAACCTGGTCTACAGAGTAAGTTCCAAGACAGTCAGGACTACATAAAGAAACCCTGTCTTGAAAAAAAATTTTTAATTAAGAAAAAAGAGTCTCCTATAGTAATTATTTTCTTCTCAAAAGATATTAAAGTAACCGGAAGAAAGCTGTGTAACATAGTAATAGGATCTATTTGCCCAAGGTAAGAAAGTAAAGGTTTTTAAGAAGAGAGTTCAGGTTGTAGTTCACATTTATCACTTGCAATCAAACTCAAGAGAGCTAATCTACCTTCTGAAGACAGAAAACAGAGGAATGCCCTGAGGACCCAGACACACCTGCCCACCCCTCTCCAAGTCCACCAGCATAGCTGTTGCTATTACTCCAAGGTTTATCAGCTCAAACTCAACAATTTCAAAATCCAGATTCATTCTTTCACTTCTTCCTCCAGATGGTCTCTTTTTTTTGTCAACCTGTATTCTATTCCCAGTCGACCACTCCATCCTTCCCCACTACAGACCCCTCTGGGCTATCCCTGGAAAGCACTGATCGATACCTTGCCTTCTCCAACACTCCTCTTTAAACACTTTTACTAGTTATCAAACTAAATTTAAATTCCTATTTGACTTTCAAAGTAATCTTTAATCTTGTCCTACCTATGGCTTCAATATCACTCAAACCATTTTCCCAGAATACACCCTTTAATCTCGTTGAACTTGTTTCCAATGGGCCCAAAGGCTTCTATATTGTGTCTAGCACTTGAGATCCACTTTCTTCTTGATGGCTTAAATATTCCTCAAGGACTACCACTCATTGGGGCTATAAAGGTGAAATAACTGTACCCTTCAACTTGATTCTAACTGCTGGTCCACATCACTGGCTGCTACACAAACTGAAAATGTTGAACACTTGCTTTCCCAATCTCCCTTACAGCTAAACTGTACCTAACAAAGAACTCTACCCCAGACTTAAAGTAAAAGAATTGAGAATGGAGCCAGCTATAGACAAAGCATCCTATGGTTAAGGAAATGGCTCAGCAGGTTCAAGTGTCCAGGCAAAAAGGTGACACTAACCAGTGGTAGAAGCTGAAGTTTTACACTTGGTCCTAACAGTGCAATCCAGTATTGAATTAGGTTTGGGTATATATAGCCAGAGGTGTTCCTCTTTCTAAGTAACTTTAATCTACTATGTACCTTTTTTAATTTTTGTACATTATTTATTTTCTTGTGGTTTGGGTACTGGAGATTGAACTGGGAAGCAATTGTGCTATCACTCAACTACATGCCCAATCCTTGTTCACTTTTTTTTAAAGCAAAACATGTTACTAAGATGTAACATACACAACATAACAGGCAAGGAAAAGGTGTACACAGTGTTAAGTACAGCTCAGAGCATTTTTTTATTCCATGGGCAAATGAGCCCTCCTTCAAGAAGCAGAAAATTCCAAGTACAGTCTAGGTATCCATGGGAACAGACTCCAGGACTCTCAGATACTGAAGTTCACAGATGCTCTAGTCCCTTACATAAAATGATGTATGAAGTATTTACACTTAACCCATCCACATCCTCCTATATACTTTAAAACCTCCCTGGATCACTTACATAATACAGTGTAAATATGATGTAAACAGTTATGCTATATTGTTTAGGAAACAGTGACCAAAAAGAAGTCTGTAATTCAGTATAGATACTATGCTTTTCTCTCCTACTTTGATCTATGGCTAGTTGAATTTGTGGATTTGTACCCTACGGAGAACAAAGAAGGCTAACTATACCCCCAAAGTCCCTACAGCTTCCCCATTCAGTTACTATTCACCTTCCAAGGTAAAACACCACCCTGACTTGTAAACAATATAGAGGACTACTGCCTATTTTGTAGCTTGATATAGAATAATTTACTGTGCTCTCTTTTGGGTCTGGCTTCTTCTGTGAAGTTATCTTGTTTGGTTTGTTTGCTGGTTTGTTTTGAGACAATCTTTTTTTCCCTTTCTGAAGCAGTGTCTCACTATGTAGCTTGGAACTCACTGTGTAGACTAAACTGGCCTTGAACAGATCACATGCTTCTGCCTCAGAAGTGCCAGGATTAAAAGAGTGAACCACCACACCTAGCCAGATAGTCTTGGTATGTATCCCAGAATGGCCTTGAATTCACTGTTTCCCAGGCTAGCTAAGAACTCCATTCTCCTGCCTGGAATGACAGGTCTGTTATCAAACTTTGCCCCACTATATTTTCAATAAATTCCCTTTCTGCTCTCTCATGCTTGTAACTGAGAACCTGGATTGAAGCTGGGCGTGGTGATGCATGCCTGTAATCCTAGCACTTGGGAATCTGTGGCAGGAAAAATTTAAGGCTATAGTCTAGAAATAGTAAGCCCCCTCAACCACTGTCTAAAAAAGAAAAACCACAGAACCCATGCTTGCATGCTATCCATTGTTTTGCAGTCATTTATCCAAAAACTTCCTTTGAATATAAAAGCCCTTACAAAGCAGTCCATAGTGCATATTTGCACATCTCAGCGGACTTTACACTACCTTGAATTACCCTCATAGTTTTTCAATATTTTTTTTATTATACGGACAAATGAAAGATAATTTTCAAATGAATAACTACCAAATGGCCAATAAATACATTAAAAAAGTATTCAACATCATCAGCTCTCAGGGCAAAGCAAATCCAGCTATTTTATATCATTGAATCCTGTCTCACCTACTGGCAAAAGCTCCAAATAGCACTTTGGAACTGTCACCTCACAGCAAACTAGTATGCTGTGAAAACTGAAATACAGTAAGTGATTTGTTATTAATAAAACACCAAAGTCTGTGAGTGAGTGATATATATGGATAAAGATTCTCTTTTGCTAGTGTTTCTATCACTCATTTGAATTCCAATATGCACCTTTAACCATAAGATCTTATCTAAGCTGCAGTCCCTAGAGTGTGTCTTTTATATGAATGTCATCTATCTTGTCTGTCACGTTGGAGGAGAACAGGTCTATTACTTTTCCTCTATCTCCTATCATTCCCAGCAGTGCTGAATACATATTAGGTTTTCAATAAATACTGACTGATTACATCAAATTGAAAATACCCTGCAACGTGGACCTGAAATACAGCTCAGTCCAATTACAAGGAAGGCCAATTCTTTTGAACTTCCAAATCATGAATTTATCAATGTTCTGGATATTGCCTCAAACCTCATGTCAGTTTTCCATAAACTGTGACTCGTTTTTTAATCTAGGAATAATGCTTTTCCCAAAAAGTGAAAGATTAATTTTGAAATGTTACACTTCAGTAGAATGTTTCTAGCAAGTGATTTCCACACTTACCTGCTATGCTTGATTTTTGTAGAATATCTAAACTATTTTAAAGACTGTAAGACCTTTAAGAGCCATAGCTGAATGTATCCTAGAATGTGTGATTATGGCGCTGAAAGTTTATTCTCAAAAGAAAAGAAAAGAAGGACTGGAGAGATGGCTCAGTGGCTAAGAGAACTGGCTGCTCTTCCAGAGGACCCAGGTTCAATTCCCAGCAACCACATGGCAGCTCATACCTGTCTGCAACTCTAGGTCCAGGGGATCCGGCACCTACATACATGCAGTCAAAATACCAGTTCACATAAAATAAAAATAAACTGAAACATATACACACATAAACAAAGAAAGAAAGAAAAAGGTCACACCTCAAAGTCAACATTCTCGTGCAATTATCTTCTCAGTACTGTTCCAAATAGATCATTTATAGGTTCTTCTAGTACTCAGACTTAGTTATCCAAACACAAAGCATTGTATTTTTTTTTTTTTAAAAAGTGAGCCAGGAGGTGGTGGTGCACACCTTTAATCCTAGCACTCGGGAGGCAGAGCCAAGTGGATCTCCGTGAGTTCGAGGTCAGCCTGGGCTACAAAGTAAGATCCAGGACAAGCAACAAAACTACACAGAGAAACCATGTCTCAAAACCTCCCCCCACCAAAAAAAAAAAATGGTTAGGTTTTTATAATTCTGTTTGGCCCAAATGTACCTGAAAAATGCACAGATTAAAACAATGGCCTATGGTGATGCATGCCTTTAATTCCAGTACTCAGGAGGCAGAGGCAGGTAGATTTTTGTGAGTTCTAGACCAGACTGGTCTACAGAGTGAGTTCCAGGACAGTCATGGCTACATAGAGACCCTGTCTTAAAAAAAAAAAGATAGTGAAAAAAGTCCACAGAAGAGGGCATGGAGAGATGGCTCTGGTTAAAAGCACAAGATGCTTTTCCAGAGGACCCAGGTTCAATTCCCAGAGCCCACAACAGTCTCTAATTCTAGTCCCAGGAGATGCAACACCCTCTTGTGGCCTCAAGAACCAGGCATAAATATGATACACAGACATACAAGCAGGCAAAACACTCAGAGATAAAATTTAAAAACTGAAAATAAAAATAAAAAATCCATACAACACAGTGACCTCAGAATCAATATAATGAAGCGATGAAGAGAATACATCTGCAGAGCTGAGAAGCTAAAATTCAGCTCAGGAAGCCAAGCTTACTAGCTGTCAGACTCCGGGCCAGTTACCCTTGCCAAGAATTACAGTATCTATTTGTCTAATGGGTTTTTTGATAGGATATAAACACTCGGAGCTGAGAGATGTTTTCCAAGCAAGTTAGAGACCCTGTTTACAAGCCTCCCTTAGGTAAAGACTGGGGCTCAAAGAAAGGGATCCTTTCCTATTTAAGGTGTATCTTTACTTTCATCATCCTAGGTCCTATCCTAAACTTTACCCATTTACCTTGAGGGTGGCCAAAACGTTTTGTTTGGGGGTGAGGGAGAGGGGAGAAGGCACATCTAGCTGGAGAGATGGTCCGATGGTTAGAGCATTGTTCTTGCAGAGGTCCTGGGTTCAATTCTCAGCACCCATATGGTGCTCACAACCATCCATTAACTCCAGTTTCAGGGAATCCAACTCCCTCTTTAGATCCCCAAGGCTACCAGGCTTGCATGTAGTACACAGACATACATGCAAGCAAAACATACATATAAAATAAATAAAATCTTTTTTTAAAGGTGTAGGACCAAGGAGATGGCTCATCAGGCAAAGGTACTTGCTACCAACCTGACAACCTAAATTCAATTCCTGAGGCACACAGGATAGAAGTGACTCCTTAAAGTTGCCCTCTGCTTTCCACATGCATTCCATGCACACATATGTATAACTACACACACACACTTTACGAAACAGGGCACAGCCTAAAATCCCAGCACCAGGAGACTGAGGCAGGACTGCCATGAATTCTAGGTCAGCCCAGGCTACACAGTGAGTTCCAGGCAAGCCTGGGCTAAGGAATGAGACCACTTAAAAAAAAAAAAAAGCAAGACATAAAGGCAAATACTCTTTCTTCTCTATTTAATGATGTCCTTCCTATAAGTTTACATCCAATTAGCTGTTCTCATGTTTACCTGTGACTCATTCACATTTTTCTTTTTATGTCTATGTTTCTACAACAGAAAATAAAGTTTTAAGCTATGAATGTTGGTCATGTGAAAAGTAACATTTAAAATTAACAAAACATACTATTCTAAACCATGAAATGACTTCCTTGATTTTTTTTTTTAAGGTCAGAGAATAGGTAAGAAAATGAGAAGACTCTATTGAAGTAATGGAAAAAATGCTTATTGCAGAGCCGCATTTGGCAGGCCTCCAGAGTTCTTTTGCAATGCACAGCGGGATTCCAACAAGTACTCATACAATACACTTTTGGAATTGAAGGATCTCTGGCCACGTTAATACAAAATTGTACAAAAAAGTACAGCCTTTCTTAAGCAGGGTCACAGAAGTTACCTCCAATGCTGTGAAATAATGCTGGGTTACAGACAAAAGTCTAACGCACATTACAGGAAAAGAAGGCTAGATACACAGGAATATATTTGAATATTATTACCCTATCAGATATGATAACCAATGACTAATGGATTAATGTCAAGCCTGTCCTTTCAAATGTCTATAGTATATATAGAGGAATTTTTATTCAATCATGAATTCGAAGTTATCAGTTAAACAAAATGTGCTAAGGCTGCAGAAAAAGACAAACAACAACAAGCCTTTCAGATGTTCTCCAAAAGGAGAGACAGATGCTGGTTGTCTGAGAAAACCTAATTCTCACCAAGTCCTTCTAGTTCTCCATATTAACCCTCATGCCTAAGCAGGCAGATTTCAAGTGCTAGATGTGACAGTGCATGCCTTAAATCCCAGCACTAAGGAGGTAGAGGTAGGTGGATCTCTAAGTTTGAGGTCAGTCTGGTTTACTTAGAGAGTTCCAGGGCTACATAGTAAGACCCTGTACACAAGTAGGAGAGACTACAATTACCATGAGATTATCCTATACTTATCTGCACTCTTACACTGATTTGGAAGTTCTTGATCCAATGACACAAAAGAGCTTTTTGAAAACATCCTTTATTGTCCACAGAAAACAGAGACCACATTTGTTCTAGTTCATTATCTTATCTACAATCCCAATGAATACCCCAAGCAAAATTTACTGGCCTTTAACCACTAGGTCTGGTGCTACAGAGACCATGGGAAAGACCAGCAGCTAAGGTCACCCCGTCCTCTCATAAGGTAAACAACAGAAAATAAGCTAGTATACCTAAGAGTTTGGGAGATAAGATTTATTCTTTTATTCCTTTTTTAGCTTAAGTAATTTCTTTCGAATTTATCTTTATTGAAAATTCATAATATATTCTGATCATGGTTTCCCCTTCCAACTCCTCCCTTATCCTTCCCACTCATATTATCCCAAATTGTTATAGGGCAGATCTCCTTAAAGCACCAAGGTCTCCACCCAGATGTCACTCAACCCTAGGAAGCCCAACAACCACATAATATAAACACACAGGTCATCCCACCAGCCAACTATCTCACCTATTCACTTCATTCCTCATTATCAGCTTCCTGTTTGTTATGGTCTTTTTCACTATCTGAAAATGTTATTATTTACCTGTTGGGCTATCTTCCACCTCTAAAATGTAGGTTCTATGACAGCAGAGTCTCCACTGTCTCGTTCATTGCTGTCTCCCTTTCATGTGGTTGAGTGGTTAGAATATAATAAGCAGTTAATAAACATCTGTGGGAGAGAGTGGCCCTCAACATTCAGGAGAGTTATCAAAGGGTTTTTACCTCTAAAAAGAGCCTCAAAGGTTTTTTAAAAGCCTCACTCAACCCTTTAAAAAACAGAAGTTAAGCCAGGTGGGATAACACACGCCTTTAATCCCAGCACTCAGGAGGCAGAGGCAGGTGGATCTCTGTGGGTTCCAGGCCAGTCTGGAACCAAAAATAGAAGTTAAGCTAGTTATAAAAATCGATGACCACAGAATTCTATCACTAAGAAAACACAATTAAGCAATGATGTTAGGAAATGGATTTCATCTGTTGCCCTTTTCATGTTTCTAACTCATACACCTTTTTTTCAACATGGTCTTTCATTGGTTATAATTCATTCAAATGAAAGCCAGCAAAAGTTGTCTGTGAACAGTGGTGGCACATGCCTTTAATCCCAGTACTCAAACAAACCAAATAAATGAATAAATTTCTGTGAAAACCACTAATGTAAAGTCTAAGAATATTTTCTATACTTACTTTAAAGCAAGGATTTGGTCTTCCTTTTCCACGATGCTGGAGATTAAACCCAGGACCTCGCAGTGCAGTAGTGGCGCACGCCTTTAATCCCAGCACTCGGAAGGCAGAAGCAGGCGGATCTCCATGATTTTGAGGCCAGCCTGGGCTACAGAGTGAGATCCAGGAAAGGCCCAAAGCTACAGAGAAACCCTGCCTACCAAAAAAAAAAAACAAACAAACAAACCTAGGGCCTTACACATGCTGTGCAAGTTCTCTATCACCAAGGTATAGGCCCAGACCTGTAGATTTTTTTCTTTTAGTTTTTTGAGACAGGTAACTGTTCTGTGTAACAGTTCTAGCTGTCCTGGATCTCACTCTGTAGACCAGGCTGGCTTCGAACTCACAAAGATCCGCCTACCTCTGCCTCTGCCTCCTGAGTGCTGGGATTAAAGGCATGCATGCACCACCAACCACCCAGCCATGGCTTGCTAAATTCTTAGGAGTATAAGGCACACAGGATCTTGAGCCTCACAGCAAAATCAAGAGATGTCTAACAGCTCTGGCTGTCCTGGAACTCTGTAGACCAGGCTGGCCTCGCCCAGAGATCCTCCTGCCTCTGCATCCTGAGTGCTGGGATTAACGGCTTGTGCCACCACAGCCTGGCTTCGGCTACACTTAAAAACTGGATCCTGGGCTGGAGAAGTGGCTTAGTGGTCACTCTTCTAGAGAACCCAGATTTGGTTCCCAGTATCCACGTCACAGGTTACATATGTCTATGAAAACTCCAGTTCTAGGGTACAAAAGTGCTGCCCTCTTCAAATCACCACAGGCACCAGGTACACATGTCATATACAGACATGCAGGCAGACAAAACACATTACATAAAATAAAAATAGATAAATAGAAAAAAATTTAACCCTGAATCCTACGTAATGTTGCTCCTGTAGATCCCTTTCTGAATTTGTAAATGGAGGGAGTCAGCTTTAGAAACCATCCAAAAGGATGAATCTAGTAACTCCAGAATCACTAGGTTTGAGCATTTCTTCTATGTATTAAGTTTTGACTGTTTATTTTCTACAGTTAGCAAACACTGCTTTCGTAAACGCAAAACAAAAGATTTCAAAAAAAATTAATGGCACAAAAGCCAACATGTAGGTCAACTATTTTTCTCAGTTTCTCTGAACAATAACAGCATTGTTTGTGCAGATTCAATTGGCAGGGAATTACTGGTTAATAGGTGCCTCTGTCAGATGTGTTCTTGTCACTGATAAGGTGTTTTCCACTGTAAACAAGCCTCTCCTGGGGTCAGCCAGCCCTCAGCAAATGCTCCCCGGGTAAGGGTTAGAATTAAGTGTTCATGCTAAGCCTCATGCCCCAATTTCAGAAGTGTTATAGGAGGAGTTGCTTACACAATGTGGTCAGCTAGATCAGATCAAGGACCTGCAAATGTTTTGGAGTCAGAATGTCTACAGAAGACCTCACAGAGTTTTGGGTTGTTTAAGTGAATTATATTTGAGAAATAAATAAGTAGTAAGAACACTGGAGTCATCAGGGTGGTGATATCACCACATATTACATAGCTTCTGGAAAATTCAACTGTGTATAAGCAAAAGGCTGAGAGTGAAAAGGAGAACAATCTTAGCACTGTTAGGGAAAGTTTTGATTGCACAGGCTCTCTAGCAAGGTCCTTGAGAGTTACTGGACAAACTCATCAAGCTATGCTCAGAAGCTGGGCTCCTCACACCTGGCACTGCTAAGGTGTTGAAGGAGAGAACTTTTTTTTTAGTTTTCTCTGTGTAACAGTCCTACCGATCCGGAACTCAGTCTGTAGACCAGATAGGCCTGCCTCTATCTCCCAAGTGCTGGGATTAAAGGCCTATGCCACCACGCCTAGCTGGAGACTACTCTTTGAGAGGGGCTATGCTGTTCTTGCAGGCAGATTAGTAGGATCCTGGCCTCTATTCACTAGAAGCCACCCAGTGGGACAAGCAGAAATGCCTCTAGGATATAGATGTATATACAAATACTATATGCATGAAATAGCAATAGATGAAAAAAAAATCATGGATATGAAGAAGATCAGGGGTATATGGGAGGATTTAGAGGGGGTAAAGGAAGAGAAAAATGTACTCTCAATATAATGTCAAAAAAAACCTCAAAACCTATTATGGAAAATTTTTTATATGCCTCTACAAGATATTACCAAATGCCCACTGAGTGAGAACACACTGTTCTACTCCACTGAATTGTGAATTACAAATGCAATTTTTTGCCTTCTCAATATCCCCTCAATCTACCTATCTCTACCCCATTCCAATCTGAGTCTTTGCCTTCTATCCCTTTATTAAAGTACAAACAGCAAGGGTCATCTATCCCTTTATTAAAGTACAAACAGCAAGGGCCACTAGGTAACAACAAGCAGATTAAATCGGGTCAGCAGGACTCACTGTGATCAAAGTTCAAGTTTAGGCTGTTACAGACTCTCAGTCTGTTGGGGCGGATCACAACCAACCAACCTCACTCAACCCATTTACTCCACCGAGGCACAAGCCAATCCTTCGGCTATTACCTCCCACTTTTAAATCACGAATAAGCCGACTATGGTGGGAAAGGAGAAAAAACAAACAAGACACTGTGAAGCAAAGGAAGTAGTTTCCAAAAGTCAGCTACACAAATACCATCTTGGAAGTTCCCTCACTTTAGCATCTAGTTGGGATTTTTCTGTCGGAAGCTGGCTGGGAGGAAGTAGCAAAAAGTTACAGGTAAAAGAAACAAAAAACAACAACAAAAGCAAACAAACAAACAAACAGGAGATTCTGAACACCTCCAAGTCAGCTATTCAGTCCCCATCTAAGTTCTCACTCATTCCTTAAGTCTCCAGAGGCTGGGTCTAAATTTTCTTTCCAGTAACTTAGTCCAGTTACCTTAGATCCCTTGGCTTTTGAAACTCCAAGAACATACTCAAACCCCGCACCAATACTCATCACCTTTTCTCCTAGCCTCCAATCCCACCTACAAAGCCCCCAACGCCTCCATCTCTGCCCCGTAGGCCCTACTGTCCTATCTAACCGCTGTCTTATCTAACCCGTCCTCTGGCCCACAACAATTTCACAGGGGTACAGCGTCTTCCGTTCCAACTTTCCTTCCTCACTCTATATAGTTTTTCCACCATCTTCAAAATTCTTCCCTGACCCAAGTAACCAAGACTCCCCAGTGTCGGCTCCCCTGCTCCCCCACACTCTTCCAAGTTGCTCCCTCTACCCCCGGTGTCTGGAACTCTTCAGTTGTCTTGTCTAAGCCGGTGCTGTCCTCCACATCCCCTTACTTGCCGGGTTGTTACTCTCAAGGGCCCGCCATCCCTTAGCCAGACCTTCTCTAGGTCACTGCTCAAGTTCTCCCCCCCGCCAGCCACCCCCCTCCGCCCCACGCCACGCCTGGGGCCGCCACCGCCGCCGCCCAGTGTCAGCTGCTCAGTCTCTCAACGCCTCTCCGAAGACCAGTCTTTCAGGCTGTGGCCTCTGAACATCCCCCCCCTCCCACTCCCATCCCTCGGGCCCAGCTGAAGACACTGGGGGAGGGAGAGGGCCCGAAAACTCACCCAGGAGCAGACAAAACAGGACGAGCCCCGAGCTCGAAACCGGAGGGAGGCGGAAGCTCATCCTGATCCCGCAGGGCAGGCGACGACCTGACCGGCAACACCAGCGAACACCCTCACAGACCCTGGGAAAGCGAAAGCACAGATGACCACCGACCACAGAGCCGCGAAAGCCGGGAGTCAACGCTTCAGCTCTAGTCATAAGACCAGGGGCGGGGCTCTTTCTTCCTTTCAGCCAATCACCATGCTCCCAAGCAGTGCGAGGGGCGGTGATATCCGGGCGGGAGGGCGGGGTGGCCACGCCCTGGCTTTTTGGTTCACAACCATTACAACACTAGGAAGAGATATGCGCGGAGGGCATTTTTTAAGACTAACACGAGAGGAGGAACTTTTGAGGTTTGTAGACAGTGGGTTATTTCTGTTCCTGAACCTTCAAAACAAGCAGAATCATTTTACTGGCATCAAAAAGGTTGCTTGGTATCTGAAGATAAATATACGCAAAAATAAAACACAATTATTCTCCAAGCATGGAGGCTACCTATTGGTGGACAGGAAAGCTAAGGGGTACTATGAAGTCACTGACCACCCGATCAGAGACCCTGCTATTCAAGCTCACAAAGTTACAACATTCTCTTTCCCAGATGGGGAAATTGAAGCCAGAAAGAGGAAGCGTATTTTTATAGAGAGTAAGAAAAAGGTGAGAGAAATAAAACAAGAATAAAATAAAAATAAAAAACACATTGAAGACAGAGGTAGATTATGGGTGTTTTGCTCTATTGCTCTTCTGCCTTATTTTTGAGACAGAGGCTTCTATTCAACCTGGAGCTTGTTATTTTGGCTAGATTGGCCAGCCAGTGGGCCCCTGAAATCTACCTGTCTCGGCGCCCCAGTGTTGAGGTTACAGATGCACTATGCCTGGCTTTTACATGGGTGCTGGAATCCTAATTCAGGTCCCCATTCTTACATGATATTCACTCTCCCCACCTAACCATTTCCTCAAAACTAATTTTTATCTTCATACACTCCTCGAATTTGGCTCTCTTCTAGATAATGCCTCCAATCCATGGCAAAATGGCCATCACTGAAACCCATACAGAAGTCACTGTGGGCTCAGACAGCTGCCAACCCTTGAGCTGGAGTCCTCGGGAATAAGTGGAGATGCGCCATTTTGAGTTATAAATCGTACCGCCCCCCCCCCCCCCCCACACACACACACACACGCGCGCGCGCGCGTGCGCGCGCAGTATTTTCCTCAGGTCCCCTTGCAAAAGGATCTCACTCAATCTGCTCAAATACAATGGTTCTGAGGCCAACTGTACATTAAAATCACCTAGAGGGCTTATCACAACACAGACTACTAGACCCCACTGGACTTTGCACAGGTCTGAGGTAGAGTGAAAGAAAATCTGCCTTTCTAGCAACTTCTGTAGTTGTCCTGATGGAGCCATACTGGAGATCACACTCTGAGTAATGATATCTCAAACTCTTTGGGGCCAGCATCTTTATTTATGCATTTATTTATTTATTTATTTATTTATTTGTTTTTATTATTTATATTTACATGTAAGTGTATGTGTGCCATGTGTGTCCAGGTGCCCAAAGAAGCCATAAAAGGGCATTGGATTCCCAAAGCTGGAGTTTCAGGCAGTTATGAGCTGCCCAATGCAAGTGCTGAAAGATAGTTAATGTGTGGGTGCTAAAAACTGTACTTAGGTCCTCTAGAATAACAGTAAATGCTCTTAAACACTGAGCAATCTCTCTAGCCTGACATACAAACTTTTTTCTGACCCAAGTTCTCACTATGTAGCTAGCTTTCATTTGCCTAGAGCTCCCTATATAGCTCAGGCTGGCCTCTGCCTCAGCGCAGTTAAAACTGTGCACCACTGCACGTTGTTTATTTTTATTAGTGTATGCTCATTTTACAAAGTGATGAGTTTCCTTATGACATTTTCTCCAAAGTATATCATAAATTTTGTCTGTAGTCAACTTCTCATTGTCCTCTCCTGTCTCTCTTCCTGTCTCCCACCAATCCTCTTCCTTTTCCTAAATAGTCCTTTCTACATCCATACCTTATGATAGTGTGTGTGTGTGTGTGTGTGTGTGTGTGTGTGTGTGTACAATCTAGGTTATGCATACGAGAGAATACCAGCAGTTTTTCTCTTTCCTCTGTGGAATGGAATTATTACTATTAAGAAGTAGGAGAGAGGGCTGGAGAGATGGCTCAGAGGTTAAGAGCACTGACTGCTCTTCCAGAGGTCCTGAGTTCAATTCCCAGCAACCACATGGTGGCTCACACCCATCTGTAATGAAGTCTGGTACCCTCTTCTGGCCTGCAGACATACATGCTGTATACATAATAAATAAATAAATCTTTAAAAAAAAAAAAAGAAGAAGAAGAAGTAGGAGAGAGCCGGGCGATGGTGGCACACGCCTGTAATCCCAGCACTCGGGAGGCAGAGGCAGGCGGATCTCTGTGAGTTCGAAGCCAGCCTAGTCTACACAGTGAATTCCAGGAAAGCAAGGGCTATACAGAGAAATCCTGTCTTGAAAAGAATTTAAAAAAAAAATACTAGGAGAGAAAAGACTTCTATTAACTTCAACCAATTTGTAGAAAAAAAATGGTTGGTTTATAGTAATGTTTTTTAAATCAATTAATGAAAATAATTTAAGATACTTCGGCTGGGAGTATAGCTTTTTGGTAGAACTCTTGCCTTGCATGTGTGAAGCCCTGGACTCCATCCCCAACACCAAATTAAATAGTAAATAAATATATATTTAAAAACACAACATTGAACTGGTCTGGGAAGATGGCCCAGGAGATAAGAGAGTACACTACTCTTGCAGAAGACCCCACTTCAGTTCCCAGCACACACAAGAGGCAGCTCATAACCACTTGTAACTCCAATTCCAAGTTATCAATTTGAAGATCCTCAAAAAGCTCAAAACAGAACTGGCATATGGCCCAGCTACACCACATCCGGACATATGCCCAAAGGACCCCACACCCTACAACAGAAATGCCTACATTTCCACAGTTGCTGTAACTCTATTCACAGTATCAAAGAAATAGAACCAGCCCAGATGTCCATCAATGAATGAATAGATAATAGATATATGTGTGTATGTGTGTGTCATGTAAATACATGTGATGTATATATATAGTGCCTGGTCTACAAAGCGAGTTCCAGAAAAGGCACAAAGCTACAAAACCACGAGAGAGAGAGAGAGAGAGAGAGAGAGAGAGAGACAGAGAGAGAGAGAGAGAGAGAGAGAGAGAGATCGAGGTCATTAAAACACATGGAAAATTGTTGTGGAATTTTTGTTTAACCAGGAAAAGATGTAGTACATTTGTTTATGCCGAATTAGTTTAATTGTGCTTAATTATGTAAAGATGTGTTGCATTTGTTTCCCCTTGCTTTCCTAAGGCATGTGATTGGTCTAATAAAAAGCTGAACAGCCAATTGCTGGGCAGGAGAAAGGATAGACAGGGCTGGCGGCCAGAGAACTGGAGGAGGAGTCTGGGCTGGAGAAAAGGAAGAAGAAGAGAGCGGAAGGAGGAGAGACAGAGGCACGCCTGGGGCAAGAAGCCAGGCAGCGGCTAGCCAGCCAGACATCAAGAAGCAATAAAAGTAAGATATACAGAAATAAAAAGGTAATAAACCCTGAGGCAAAAGTAGATAAAGAGAAACAGGTTAAGTTGGAAGAGCCAGCCAGAAATGAGCCTAAAGTAGGCCAAGCATTCAGAAATAGTAAGAAGTCTCCATGTCATAATTTCAGAGCTGGTTGGTGGACAAAAACAAAAAGCCTGCTACAGAAAGAGAAGATGGTCAAGGAGAATAGAATAAGCGGGGATTATAAAAAAGAGGGGAGGGGGAGGGAACCAAAACTCAACATACAGAAATCTAGTGATCTAGAAGCTTATTTATGAAATATGAAAGTCAGTTTGGGTGACATAATTTATATGTGGAGAGGATGAAAAGATATACAAAGGGAGAAAGTGACTTTCCTGATATTACATGATAATTAAAAAATCATTTTCTTGATAGTAGGCTTTAAATAATTTGTCCTTTTTCCACTCCTTTCTCTGGCTTTTCTTTTTGTTGTTTGTCGTGGTGAATTTTTGTAGATCAGGCAACCCTCCCCAACACCCAGAAGTCCACCTGCCTCTGCTAGGATTAAAGTATGTGCTACCACACCTGTCATTTCTCTTGGTTTTTTTTTTTTGTTGTTTGTTTGTTTATTTTTGAGGCAGGATATCTCTGTGTAGCCCTGGCCAGCATGGAACTCTCACTACGTAGACCAGACTAACCTTGAATTACACGCCTCTGCCTCCTGAGTGTTGGTATTAAAGGCATTCACCACCATGTCCAGTTTTGTAAAGAAGTTTCGGGGTGGTGGTAGTTCAGGCTTTTAGTCTTAGTACTTGTGAGGCAGAGGCAGGCAGATCTCTGAGTTTGAGTCCAGCCTGGTCTACAGAGCAAGTTCCATGACAGCCCTGTCTCACAAACAGTCACATAGTTTTTACCTCTCTTTTCTTGTAAGGCAAAGCCTTGAATTCACTATGCTGCTGAGGATGAACTTGAGCTGCTGTTCTTCCTGCCTCTACCTTGGAAGACCCCGTTTATAAATGGCTCTGGAAACTTTATTTGCATGGCTTTACAATAGTTTATTTAAAAATAAATAAATAACCAGCCTGGTCTACAAAGCAAGTTCCAGGACAGGCTCCAAAGCTACACAGAGAAACCCTGTCTCGAAAACCCAAAACAAAATAAAAAAAATAAACAAACGTTTTTTGCCAGGCATGGTGGCACTTGCTTGTAATCCCAGCAAGAAGGAGTCCAAAGCAGGAAGATCAGAAATTCAGAAATTCAAGGCCAGCCTGGGCTGTGCAGCAAGACCCTGCATAAGGAAATAAACTTAATAAATAATTTTTTTTTTGGTTTTTCAAATTGTATCACAGCTGGGCAGTGGTGGCACACACCTTTAATCTCAGCATTCAGGGGGCCCACTTGGGAGGCAGATCTCTGTGAGTTGAGGGCAGCCTGTGCTACACAGAGAAACCCTATCTCGAAAACCACCCTAAAAATCATATCACACACCACCACAATTTTATTTTACTTTTTATTAATTTGAGGCCTGGTCTGACTGCACTATCCAGACTGGTTTTGCAAAATTAGGTAGGTTCAAGCAATCTTCCTGCCCGAGAGCCCTGACTAGCAGCCACTGCAAGTACATACCATCATATCTGCCTCATCACCATTTTATTTTACAGATCTATCACCATTTTATTTCACAGGGAATTTTAATCAACAGCTTAGATTTGGTTTACTATTTGGGACATTTGGAAATGTGTCGAAAGGTAAGTACTGTTGATGAGATGGGATCAAGGCAGGTTTTGGCCGTTGCTAAACTAGACTTCTGGTACCCATTCTGCCATCAGCTTATCACACACATAAGCTTCTATTCTCAAAAGCTTCAATGAATTGGATCGGGCCCACCCACTGCCTTTCTTCTTCTTCTTCAGGGAGCTGCAGTTCTGCTCTAAATCCCTTTGAATTAGCTGCACTGTGAGCACAGTTCATCTGGCACCACTCCCATTCCTTACAGTCAACAGTAATGGGCTTTAATAGCATTTGAACAATGGCAGCCCAGTAACTCCTAGGCTAGGTTTAGGCTGATTAATTAGCCTTACTGACACATCAAAAGATCATCAAAATGGACTGCGTTCTTTCATTTATCTTCAGAACAGTGTTGTTCCAAAGAGAGTCCAATCCATGGAACAGAATGGGAGTTTCAAGATACACTTGTGTGTGTATATATATGGGACCATTTATTGTGTGCTGGGGTTGGGCGTGGGGTACTGAGTCTTTTTTTTTTAAGTTTTATTTATTTATTATGTATACAGCATGTATGACTGCAGGCCAGCAGAGGGCATCAGATCTCATTACAGATGGTTGTGAGCCACCATGTGGTTGCTGGGAATTGAACTCAGGACCTCTGGAAAAACAGTCAGTGCTCTTAACCCCCGAGCCATCTCTCCAGCCCCGAAACTGAGTCTTACTAGGTTTCTCAGGTTGCACTTGAATTCAGGTTGCACTTGAATTCCCTCGGTAGCTCTGGCAGGCCTGAAATTTAGAATTTCTGCCACAACATTCCAAAAGACTGGAATTTTATGCTTGTACCACCAGGCCATGGCTGCAATGTAGCTATCAGTAGCTCCCAACCTTTCTACTGCTGCGACCCTTTAATACAATTCCTCATGGTGTGGTGACCCCCAACTATAAAATTCTTTTGTTGCTGCTCCATAGCTGTAATTTTGCTACTGTTATGAATTGTACTGTAAATATTTTTGGAGATAGAGGTTTACCAAGGGTGTTGAGAGCCACTGTAGTGCTAAAGTGTTAAAAGTAATACTACAAAGGAAATGAAAGAACCTGGAAGTGCTGGCACACACCTTTAACCCCTGCTCTTGGAAGACAGAGGCAGGTGGATCTCTGTTAGTTCAAGGTCATCCTGGTCTATGTGATAGTTCCAAGCCAACCAGGGTTACATAGTGAGACTTGCCTCAAAAAACAATTAACAGCAATTCAAAAGAGAACATTATAAATTACTTAAATTTGAGAAAACGACTATTGTAATTATTGTGCTGCATCGAGAACGTCACTTTCCCCCTTTGTGCATCTCATCCTCTTCGCATATAAATTATTGCATCCAAGTTGACATGCATATTTTATAATTAGTCTGTACAAATTGTGTATGAGTTAAATGGAAAATATTATAAAACCACTGCTAAACACAGAAACAAAAATTGAAATAACCTTTAGTCCACAGCTTCTGCTCAGCGTGTTCTTTCTCACACCTCTGCCTCACCAGGATGATTGCTCCTCCAGATGACCCATTTCCCTCCAAAGCCAGCGAAGGAACAAAGGGGATTGAGCCTGTGTTCCCCCAGCACCCCAGACTTCCCTCCAACACTTGTGTCTTCACTGGCCCTGATGCCCTAGCAGTCTAAAGCTTCTTTGGGGCAAAGGATGTGGCCATATCTTTCAACAATCTGTTCTCATAATCAGTGTTCAGTGTTTCTTGAATCAATAAGTAAACAGAGGATCTAGGAATATTAGAGAGCATATAACGTCAGCACTGAACTGGAGGAATTATCTCAGCCCACTTCCTGTTTTTGTCTGTCTGTGTCATATCAGGGAAAGTGACAGGATTTGTTCTTTTTTCTCCCAATTGACTAACCAGCTATAACTACCAAAGTTCTGACTCCTACTGTATATGTTAGGGTATGTATATGTATATGTTAGTGTCTTTATATATATATGTTAGGGTATGTATAGATATATGTTAGGGTATGTATATGTATATGTTAGTGTCTTGATATGTAGCCTAGCAGGACTTGGACTTTTTTATTGTGCTGTGTATTGGTTTTCTTTTGTTTTGAGATAGGGTTTCACTGTGTAGTCTTGGCTGGCCTAGAACTTTGCTATATAGACTAGGCTGGCCTCAAACCCATAGAGGTCCACCTGTCTCAGCCTTCTGAGTGCTGGGATTAAAGGCAGGGGACACTATATCCTGCTGGCCTTGAGTTTATTATCCACCTCAGCCTCTTGAGTGCTTAGGCTAAAAGAATGCAGCACCATGTCTGACATACATATAACTTTATCATACTGTTTCTTCCTTTCTGAATCTTTGTTTCTCTGTCTATTTCTGTGTCTTTCCCTCCCTTGCACACACACATACACTTGCAGATAGCCTTTGTCATCTCTCCTCTCTGTGATTGTCAGGTTTTTTTTTTTCTTTTTTGAAAGATGTGTGCTCTGGAATAGTATGCATGTATGGAGATGTCCTGGAACTGGAGTTACAGGTGGTTGTAAGCTACCGACCTAGGTTCTGGGAACCGAACTTGGGTCCTCTAGAAAACCAAAAAGCATTCTTTTTTCTTTCTTTTTTTTTTTTTTGAGACAGGGTTTCTCTGTGTAGCTTTGGAGCCTTTCGTGGAGCACACTATGTAGCCCAGGCTGGCCTCGAACTCACAGAGATCTGCCTGCCTCTGCCTCCCGAGTGCTGGGATTAAAGGCATGCACCACCACCCAGCTACAATAAGCGTTCTTAAGCACCAAGCCTTAGCTTCAGCCTCTAATTTTTTTCCTTTTCCTTTGAGTTAGTGTCTCGTGGTGCCTAGGCTTGCCTTGAACACTCCTTTCCAGTATTAGAATTACAAGCATGTGCTACCATGCCTTTCTTTGTGGTTTTCATAGTTTTTGTTTTACTTTATAGCCCAGGATAGCTTTGAACTTGAAGTGATCCTCCTGCATCAGCCTCCCAAGTGCTGGAATTACAGGTAAAAGCTACCATGCCTGGCATTAATATTTGTCTTTCTACTCAATAGACTATGGAAGAGATAGATGCTAAGACATTATAATCTACCAAAGTTTGAAATGACACACTGTGGGAAATAATGTCATGTTGCTCTCTTCCTTTGTAGTGGCAGTTTAGAGGAGAGAATCAGTTTCAGGAAGTCCTACCTCCCCCTGTATAACACTATTAATGATAGCCATCACCTCATCAAAAAGTGGAACTGAAACGGCATAAGATGGCAGCCACATGCTGCGGATTTCTTGATATGGAATAGCAGATATTTTGAAATCAGAAAGGGCCCTTATCTGTGTCAACCCTGCCATTTTGTTCACCGAGGTCAAATTACTTACTCAAGTTGGCAGCGGAGCTGAGAACGGAACTCTTACCTCTGAATTTCTTGCCTGCTGTTCTGTTCTCATTTGGCTCTAGCTCTGTGCTCTAAAAGGCTCCCTTCATTAAAGTTTTATGTGAACAAGAAAGGCACAGGAAACACTGAAAGCCCAGTGCACTTCTGCTAGAGAATTTATTAGATGGTGACCTTAGCACTCCCACCATTGAAATGCAGAAGTTTCCTAGCAACTTCAGTCTTTGGATATTGTATTGTTTTCCCGGTGCATGCTCATGGAAATATTTGTTGACTTGCAATAGGCTTTAAAAAAGACAGTCCGGACCTGGCGGTGGTGGCGCATGCCTTTAATCCCAGCACTCGGGAGGCAGAGCCAGGAGGATCTCTTGAGTTCGAGGCCAGACTGGGCTACCAAGTGAGTCCCAGGAAAGGCGCAAAAAGCTACACAGAGAAACCCTGTCTCGAAAAACAAACAACAACAACAACAAAAAAAAAAAAGACAGTGCCAGCAGGGTGGTGGTGGTGTACGCCTTTAATCCCAGCACTCTGGAGGCCGAGGCAAAGTGAATCTCTGTGAGTTTGAGGCCAGCCTGGTCTACAGAGCAAGATCCAGGACAGGCGCAAAGCTACACAGAGAAACCCTGTCTCAAAAAACAAACAAACAACAACAAAAAAAAGCAGGACAGTTAGTCTATTTTTATATAGTTATTACCTCCTTCTGTCTGTTTTTCTCTGTCTCTCTGTCCCTTTGTCTCTCTGTTTCTCTCTCTCTCTCCTTTCCTTTCCCTCTCTTTCTCCCCTTTTTGAGATATTGTAAGTATTTGCAGTCTACCTGAGGCTACACAGCAAAACCTTACCTAAAACAATGGTATCAACGATTTCTGAATCCCATTACCACAGAATCTAAAGGTCTTAGTGGAGCCCAGGAATCTACATGTTAATGAAATAGCCAGATAATAGAGATGTTTGTGGTGTTTGTAGATGGAACACTTTGATAGACTCTTTTCTAAATAAACTTATATTGAGAAGTTTCTGTAGTCTATTTTGTTTTTTTAGTTATTTAAAAAAATACCATTTTTAACTTTTGGGCCAGGGACGGTGGGTGGCTCAAGCCTGCTTATAATCCCAGCCATCAGGAGGCTGAGGCAGGAGAACTGCTATGATTGTATGGCCAGACTAGGATATGCAGCAAAACTCTTTCTCAAAGATCTCTCTAAAATCTTTTTTTTTGTTTAGACAGAAATTCAGTATGTGGTTGATATTATCAGATATGAGAAAAAACAATCCAAGCTTCATGCTCTAAAAAAGGATGGAGAGGTTGGGGATTTAGCTCAGTGGTAGAGTATTTGCCTAGCAAGGCCCTGGATTCGATCCTCAGCTCTGAAAAAAAGGCTGGAAACCAGGAATCTTGGGGGAGGGGAGAGCTAAACTGTTGAAATGTAAGTGTTGTTCTATGAGTGAGGGGAATCACGTTGTTGTTTGTAATGCAGCACCATTCAGCCCAGGCTAGCCTCTAACTTACCATGTACTACGAATGCTTTCAAACCCACAATCCTTTGCTTCAGCCTCCCTAGGGCTAAGGTTTCAGGTGTGTGCCTGCCACCATGCTTGACTAGGAACTAACATCAATGGCAGGAACATTTTTCTGAGTCGTCATACACTGTAAGTAGTCCAAATTTAAGAAAGCAAGCTAATGTGACCATTCAAATTCAAACGCTTCAAAACTTAGTAGTAACCAACTTGAGTAGTGGATTCACGCCAGCGACATTACATTGAATATCACTAAATATGAAGTTCCTTGGGGAGCTTGGTTATCATTTTGGTTTCGCTATTGCTGTTTGTGTTTGCTCTTTGAGACAGAGTCTCAGAACATAGCCGTGGCTGACCTGGAACTCACTCTGTAGACCAGGCTGGCTTCAAATACATAGAGATCCACCGACTTCTGCCTCCTGAGTGCTGGGATTAAAGGTGTGCCCCACCATGCCTGGCTTGTTTTGTTTTTGAGAGAGGGTCTCACTATATAGCCCTGGATGGCCTAGAACTCTTAGACATCTTCCTGTTTCTGCCCACTAAGTGCTAGGATTAAAGGTGTGTGCCACTGTGTTCAGTGGTGAAGTTTGGTTTTAGGTTGATTTTTTTAAAAGTCTCTTAAGAATGAGAGTAATGCAGCATATTTTCTTATGTTTAGTTATGCATGTGTATACATATGGCTATATGGCTGTGAGTGTAGGTTTCCTGCCTAGCAGAGGTGTTGGAGACCCCTGGCGGTAGAGTTACAGGCAGTTGTGAGATGTCTGAAGTGGTTCTGGAAACTGAATGCAGATCCTCTTAACCACTGAGCCATCTCTCCAGCCCTTGTTTTTTGTTTCTTCAAGACAGGTTTCACTATGTAGCCCAGGCTGGTCTGAAGCTCACAGAGATCTGCTTGCCTCTCTGCTCTTGAGAGCTGGAATTAAAGATGTGTGCCACCATGCCCAGATTATGAGACCCTGTCTTTGAAAAATAAAAATAAAAAAAGTCTGGGCAGTGGTGGCACTCAGGAGGCAGAGGCAGGGGGATCTCTGTGAGTTTGAGACCAGCCTGGTCTACAAAGCGAGTTCAAGGATAGCCAGGGGTACACAGATAAACCCTATCTCAAAAAAACAAATGAATGAATGAATGAACAAATGAATGAATGAATGAACAAATGAATGAATGAATGAACAAATGAATGAATGAATGAATAATAGAAAAGAATGGGAGTAGTGGTGCACACCTTTAGATTCCAGTACTCAGGAGGCAGGCGCAGACAGATCTCTCTTATAAGTTTGAAGCCAGCTTCATCTACATAATGAGTTCTAAGCCTGGGCTACAAAGTGAGACCCATAAAAATGTGACCACTAAACTTTGCTTGACAAAATGGTCCTTCAGGTTCCTGCTTCGCAGAGGAAACTGCCAGACATTCTACAGGACACTGAGAGAAGTGACCAAGAGACCTAGCCCTGTGGGCTAAAGACAAATGCCCCAACTTTACAAAGGAACATTAGGTGACTGTCCAGGCTGCCAGCTGTCTCTGTCTACCCTGCAAGACTCCCAAAAAAATGCTTACATCCTTCTCCCGGTTCTCAGGTAATATTATATCCTTCTGAGGTCTTTGATGTGGTTGAAGACTAGATAGTTATAATTTTCTCAGTTATGATAAAAGATAAGTTAGATATAAAACCTTAGACTCACAAATATAAGATAGATAGGATATCTTCTTTAATATTATAACTGTAATTCTTGCTTGATAATTGTTTTGTTATATGTAATTGTACTATGTAAAAGTTAAAACCTTCCTTTAAAAAAAGAAAAGGGGAAGTGCTGTGGATATCGCTCTGTGTAAATAAAGTTCTGATTGGCCAGTGGCCAGGCAGGAAGTATAGGCGGGACAAGAGAGAAGAGAATTCTGGGAAGTAGAAGACTGGAGAGAGACACCGCCTACCACCGCCATGAAAAGCAACATGTAAAGACACCGGTAAGCCACAAGCCATGTGGCAAAGTATAGACTAACAGAAATGGGTTAATTTAAGATAGAAAAGGTAGATAACAAGCAGCTTGCCACGGCCATACAGTTTGTAAGCAATATAAGTTTTTGTGTGCTTTCTTGGTTGGGTCTGAGCGACTGTGGGACTGGCGGGTAGAGAGATTTGTCCTGACTGGGCCAGGCAGGAAAACTCTAACTACAGAAAAGAACTATAATTATTTAAAAACAAATTATCCGCCCCCCTCTAAAAAATCATGTAATAGGACTACAGGATTTCATTATTGACATACTGAGAGTCAACACTGTCTCTTTTTAAAAGTGCAAAGTACAAGCCAAGGCTGCTTAGATGGAAAGTTCAAGTGAAGGAAGGGACTGGACTCTGACAGAGCTGTGTGCTTCATTGTGGGTTCCACGGTTGCAGAAGGACATTGACAAAGCCAAAGAGCCTTGGGAAAGGAAACCAGAATGAGAGGGCTGGGAAAACTTCCCATAGGGTGCTATGGATATTGCTCTGTGTAAATAAAGTTCTGATTGGCCAGTGGCCAGGCAGGAAGTATAGGCGGGACAAGAGAGAAGAAAGAATTCTGGGATGGAGAAGGCTGGGAGAGAGACATTGCCAGCCGCCACCATGAGAAGCAACATGTAAAGACACTGGTAAGCCACAAGCCATGTGGCAAAGTATAGATGAACAGAAATGGGTTAATTTAAGATAGAAGAAGTAGGTAACAAGCAGCCTGCCACGGCCATACAGTTTAGAAGCAATATAAGTTTCTGTGTGCTTTCTTGGTTGGGTCTGAGCGACTATGGGACTGGCGGGTAAGAGAGATTTGTCCTGACTGGGCCAGGCAGGAAAACTCTAACTACAATAGGGCCAGCTTCAGGCTGGAGAATGGACGTCTCAGTAAGACAGTCAGCTCCAATACCTACAGATGGGTTTGAGAGGTGGCTCAGTGATGACAGGGTTAGTACTCTTGCAGGGTTAGTACTCTTGCATAGGACCTGAGTTCAGTTCTCAGCGCCCACATCAGGCATCTCACAAAGAGCCTCTAACTCACTTCAGAGATCCAACACCACTGGCCTCTCCTGGCACCCATATTTGCTTACACATACTGAGCCCCAGACACAATTATGAATAAAATCCATCTCTTTTTAAGTAGTACATAAATAGCTAAATAAATAAATAAAACAATGACAGCATGAAATTTGCAGGCAAATGGATGGAACTAGAAAATATCATCCTGAGTGAGGTAACCCAGACTCAGAAGGACAAACATGGTGTATACTCACTCATAAGTGGATGCTAGATAGAAAGCAAAGAACCCACAGAACCAGGGAGGCTACATAGCAGGGGTGACCTTAGGATTTCTGTGGCTTATAATAAGTTTTGGTTTTACTCAATTACTGGACAAGCCTCAATGAAACATTTCATTATTAGGATAAGAATTTATACTGCATCAAGCTGATAACAGAAAAATAAATAAATAAAAATGGGGGGAAAGATTATTGTTTTACATTCTTGATAGATTATGTATATTTGAGTTTAGAGAAGTTAATGAGATTAGGCACAGTATCTTGTTTGTAATTAATTTCTATAATAAGGAAAATAAAAGAGAATGGAAGTGAAAGGAAAAAATAGCTACAGAGGCTAGAAGTGAGAAAAACAAAGTTCTTTCATGCAGTTCCAGACAGGAGAGTAGAAATAATAGTCGAACAAGACCTTGAAAAGTAGCCCATGGTGGCACATGTCCTTAATCCCAGCACTCAGGAGGCAGAGGCAGGCAGATATCTGAGTTCAAGACCAGCCTGATCTACACAGTAAGTTCCAGGCCAGACAGGGCTGTTACACAGAAAAACCCTGTCTCGTTAGAGAGACAGAGACAGAGACAGAGAGACAGAGAGAGACAGAGAGAGAGAGAGAGAGAGAGAACTCACAGTCATCTGTTCCTACAGAGAAACCAAAAGACTGTTTGATAGGAAACTGCAAGATGAGATTTACCATCAGAAGAAAAGTTAGGTAAGGACTCTGGCAACTTGGACGCTATAGATTTCAAAAGTTTCTTGGGCCTCGGTGTTTGACAAATGCTTCAAAAAGACTTTGTACCAGGCATTGGTGGCACATGCCTTTAATCCCAGCACTCGGGAGGCAGAGCCAGGTGAATCTCTGTGAGTTCGAGGCCAGCCTGGTCTTCAGAGCGAGATCCAGGACAGGCACCAAAACTACACAGAGAAACCCTGTCTCAATTTACAAAACAAGCAGAGGTGGGCCAGGGGTCACAGTTCAGTGTTAGAACTTGCCTAATATGCACAAAGCTCTGTGTAATCCTAGAATTATTTTAAAAATATGTATGTACATATAACTATATATACCTGTTTTTAAAGATTCATGTTTATTTTATGCATATGAGTGTTTTTCTGCATGTATGTGTACCATGCACTCATAGTGCCTGCTGAGGCCAGATGAAGGAATTGGATTCCCTGGAACTAGAGTTACAACACACTGTGGACCTCTGAGTGTGTGCTCAAAACTGAACTCAGGTCTTCTACAAGAGCAGAAAATACTCTTAATAAAGTGGTTTTTTTGTTTTGTTTTGTTTTGTTTTGTTTTAATGTGTATGAGTTCATTGCCTCTGTGCGGTTCTGTGTACCATGTGCATGCAGTGCCAGTGGGGACCAGAAGAGAGCATCGGAACCCTGGGAACTGGAATTGCAAATGCTTGTGAGCCAACAAGTGGGCGCTAGGAACCTCTTATCCACTAAGCCACCTCTCTGGCACCCTCAAATAATACATACTTTAAACAAAACAACTAATGAGAAGCATAGCCCAGCCAGGCGGTGGTGGCGCATGCCTTTAATCCCAACACTCAGGAGGCAGAGGCAGGCGGACCTCTGTGAGTTCGAGGCCAGCCTGGTCTACAGAGCGAGATCCAGGACAGGCGCAAAGGTACATAGAGAAACCCTGTCTCGAAAAACCAAAAAAAAAAAAAAAAAAGGAAGGAAGAAAAAGAAAAAGAAAAAGAAAAAGAAAAGCATAGCCTGTGCAATGCCCTGGGTTCAACCTTTAGTACAGAGAAGGAAAATAAGCAAACAAAAGTAACACTAGTTCTGTTTGGAGAGATGACTCAGGAGTTAAGAGAACCAGCTGCCAGGACCGGTGTTCAGTTCCCAGCACCCACATGGCAGCTCACAAGTCTGTAGCTCTACTTTAAAAAAAAAAGACTTATTTTATATTATGTACACAGAAGAGAGTGTCAGATTTCATTACAGATGGTTCTGAACCACCATGTGGTTGCTGGGTATTGAACTCAGGACCTCTGGAAGAGCAGTTGGTGCTCTTAATCTCTGAGCCATCTCTCCAGCCCCTGTAGCTCTACTTTCAAAGGATCCAAGGCTGCCTTCTGGTTTCTTCAGGCACCAGGCATGTACAAAGACATACGTGCAGGCAAAACACCCGTACATATAAAATAAAAATAATGAGAGAAATGTAGAGTAATTCTAGTTAAGGCAGACTTTCTACCTCTGGTCAGGGTTGACAGGCGGAAGCATGTTCCCACAAAGAAGCCCATATCTTGTCAGGGAAAGTTTTGTTTTGTTTTGGGGGGTTTTGTTTTTGTTTTTGTTTTTTTCTCGAGACAGGGTTTCTCTATAGCTTTGGAGCCTGTCCTGGACTTGCTCTGTAGACCAGGCTGGCCTTGATGAACTCACAGAGATCCGCCTGGCTTTGCCTCCCGAGTGCTGGGATTACAGGCGTGCGCCAGCCACCACTACCCGGCCAGGAAAAGTTTTGAAAAAGTAACTTAATGGTGCTGAAGAGATGGCTCAGTGGTTACGAGCACTCACTGTTCCAGCAGAGGACCCAGGTTCAATTCCCAGTACATACATGGTGGCTCAGAACCATTCATGACATTGTGATACCTAGATATACATAGGGGCAAAATACTCACATACATAAAATAAAATAAATCTAATAATTTTTTTTTTCTTTTTAAAGGGGGGAATTAATGTCTCTCTGTTGAAACTAAGTTTGCTATCATCTGGCTTTTATTTTATTTTATTGACACAGGATTTCGGGCTGACCTCAAACTCGGGATCTCCTTGCCTCCACCCACTGAGTGCTGGGCTTACAGGCGGCTTTCTTCTGACTTTAAAATGAGCAAATTGTGATAGGTTCTCTGTAGTGGACCTAATGTAGTCACAGGGTCACCATAAGTGAAAGAAGAGAGATGTGACAACAGAAGCAAGGGTCAGAGTCAGCTGCCAGGCTAGCTCCAGCGGGACTGGCCAACCGGCCTCAAAGATAGGGCGTAAAGAACAGTGGGCAGGACAGCTCGAGGCCCTGAAACAGGCTGCAAAGGATGCTGGGATGCTTGATTCCAGATGCGCTAGTGCAGGCCCTAAAACAGATCTAAGGGCAAAGTGAGATGGTCAGATTAAAGCAACTTCAAGACTCCCGTTCCAAGGGAGCAAGCCCAGAGTGGTATTCTTTCCATGGACCTGACAACTTTAGGTAATATAAGCTCCCACACATATTCTTGCATTCACACATCTAAGAATGAATTGTGGTTAAAGTGGCTTTCTGAGGAAGTGACTGCTCTGGGGGAAGAGGCCCAGGGAGGGAGCAGCATAGAAGCGAGGACAAGGAAGCAAGACTGCTATTGGGGTGAGGAGCAGAGGAAAGGGAACACTTCTCCATACAGGACCGCAGCAGCTGTGGTTCCCTTGGAAGATGGAAGAGGGGCCTGTGAACCAAGGGCCACGGGCTGACTTTGTGAGCTAGAAAGGGAGATGGCAGAGTCTCCCCAAGAACCTGCAGAAGAAATGCCAACATGCTGACACCTTTTTAGGTCAGTGGACTTCCAGAATTGTACCTACCACAGTACGTTTGTATTGTTGTAAGCCACTCCATACATGCTAACTTGGTGAATCAGCAAAAGAAAATGAAATGTGTGCCTTTTAGGGGTAAAGCAGTGGGTCTTTGATTATTTTACCTTGGAAATTAACATTTAGAACATGTTGACTGGAAAGAGAGGTATTTTTATTTTTGTCTTCTCTCTTTCTTTCTTTTCCTTTACTTAACAAGAAATCCAGAAGGGGTGGTGGAGGAGAAGAGGTGTGTGTTGGGGGTGGGTGGGAGTACAAAGTGAGGAGAAGAGAGGAAATATCAACAAAGGGAAGAGAGGGAGGGAGAGGAGTGGGGAGAAGGGGGGACGGAGGGCAAAAGAGAGGGGAGGAAGGGGGCATGGGAGTGAGTAGGGAAGGGAGAAGCAGAGGTGAGGCGAGTGGAGGAGAGAGGGAATGGGCAAGAGGTGAGGGAATAGAAGCTAGAGGAGGAGAGGGTGGGAGAAATGGGGGAAGAAGATAGGAGAGGAGGTGAGGAGTGATGGCAGGAAGGGGTGGAAGGGGTGAAACGGGGAGATGGGAGGGCTGGAGGGGAAGGGAGGAGGAGGAGCAAGGGTGTGGGTGGTGTATGGAAAGGGTAGGGTAGGAAAAGAGAGGGGGACCATAGAGGGAGGGAGGTGAGAAGGGAGGGGAAGAGGGGAGAGGATGGGAGGAGGTAGGTAGAGGATAGATGAGGAAAAGGGGCAGAAGAGGTAAAGAGGGGCTGGTAGAGAGGAGGAGTGATGAAAAGCCAGAGGAGGGGAGGAGGAGGGAGTGGAGGTGGTGTTGGGGGTGCAGAGGATGGTAACGAAGAATGGAAATGCAGGGAGGGGAGGGGAGTAGAGGGGAGAGGAGAGCAGTGAAAAGGAGGGTAGAGGTGAGGTGAGGAGGGAAGGGAACAAGGAAAAGGAAACCCAATCAATCAGCCAGTCACGGGGTGTGGGCACATGCTGGTCTTCTCAATTGCCTGCAAGTCTGGACAGTGACTTCGTGGACATCTGGGGGCCCTGGCTCCATTTTATAGCACAGTGCTACCTCCTGTGACTCAAGGTCTAATAACTTCTGTCGGGCTCAGCAGCTACTCCAGTATCCTGAAGTTCAGTCAGCAGTGGAGGTGGAGCTAAAAGCTTGCTACTGCTTACTTACCCATTTGTTTATTTGTTTAAACTTCCGCTTGTCTATCTCTGGCTAACTCACCTCAAGCTGGCGTTTCCGCTGCGTCAGCCTCCTGAGCTCTGGGCGGAGGACTGCGTGTGCCACCACAACTGGCTTCTACCCTTTGTTGATTTAAGCAGCTTGGCTCCCCTCGGTCAGCAGCTTCCCTGCCGTTCTCCAAGACCTTGGTGCAAGCTCTTTTGTCTGTCTGGGACATTCTCCCTTCAGATATTTAGATGGCTAGCTCACTTCCTCAAAGGCTTTGCTTAATCATCACTTTCTTAAATTTTTTTTCAGATTTGTTTGTTTTCAGTGTACGCATGTTTTTCCTGCATGCATGTATGTGTTCCAAGTGTGTGCCTCATGCCCAGGGAGCCTAAACAGGGGAATCAGATCCCCTGGAACTGGAGTTATGGATGGTTATGAGCCACTATGTGAGTGCTGGGGATTGAACCCAGGTCCCAGAGGCCACTGTCACTTTTTTGTTTGTTTGTTTGTTTGTTTTCATACAGGGTTTCTCTGTGTAGCATTGCACCTTTCCAGGATCTCACTCTGTAGACCAGGCTGGCCTCGAACTCACAGAGATCCGCCTGCCTCTGCCTCCCGAGTGCTGGGATTAAGTGCTGGGATTAAAGGCGTGTGCCACCACCGCCCGGTTCCACTGTCACTTTCTTAATGACTCCCCTATTTAATGCTGAGCCCATAACACACAAACACACACACATTCAAATTCTCCATTCCCTTCCTATTTTTCACAGCACTTACCTCCTTCTAACATAAAATAACACGGTTTCATATTCAGTATATCTTCCCTCATTAAAACATTAATGACCAGCCAGGCGGTGGTGGCGCACGCCTTTAATCCCAGCACTCGGAAGGCAGAGGCAGGCGGATCTCTGTGAGTTCGAGGCCAGCCTGGTCTACAGAGCGAGTTCCAGGAAAGGCTCCAAAGCTACACAGAGAAACCCTGTCTCAAAAAAAAAAAAAAAAATTAATGCCCAAAGTGAAGGGATTTATGTCTTTTGTTTTCACTAATATTAATGTAAAGAACCAAGAATAATGCATGCTAAATAACTAGTCCTCAGAAAATATTGAATAAATCAATCTTTCTCCTCTGCCTATATTAGACTAGATCCCAGGGTAGGGCTATAGAAGAAACAAGACAATGTGTGGTTTAAAATATGCCTGTCCAAATATTACATACATTTTGGCTAACCTGAGCTATAAACACTTGGAGGCAAGTATACTACCTGTCTTTAATTTTTACTTAACTTCTGAGATGCCCAGCCATTCCTTCCTGTGTCCCTACCCTAATTGCTATTCTGATGGACAACTATTCTTTCCAAGTTCATCTTCACTACTCAGTACAAAGGGTCTTACGTTATTCTTTCACACAATCTGGGTACTTATGGAAGCATACGTATATATACATTGTTGAAACCCTGTCGACAAATAGAAAAGAAATTCTTTTTTTTTAAATTTATTTATTTATTATGTACACCAGAAGAGGGCACCAGATCTTATTACAGATGGTTGTGAGCCACCATGTGGGTGCTGAAAATTGAACTCAGGTCCTCTGGAAGAGCAGATGGTGCTCTTAAACACTGAGCCATCTCTCCAGCCCAAGAAATTCTTTAGAAAAACAATTTTGTGGGTTGTTTGTTTGAGTTTTGAGACAGGGTCTCTCTATGTAGCCCTGGCTGGGCTGGGACTCACTATATAGCCCAGGCTGGTTATGTTTTTGGGGTTTTTTTTAAAAACTTATATGTGAAGGAAAACTTCAAAAAAGTCTCAGTGTTCAAAAGTAAGGCTTAGGTATTCAAACAACCTTGACTATAATAAATGCAAATGCAAACGTATAAACCTAGATTGGTTAGGGAGTGGCTATTAGCGTTTCAACGTATGCCTCACCTCATCGAAAGAATCCACTACAGGGCTGGTTTTGTCAGCTTGTTCAAATGAAACACACACACACACACACACACACCCCAAAATGGAGAAACTGAGCTTATATGATCCATATTTAACTCCTAAAATGGACCATGAACTGGCTATTAAGTTACATGTGGAGGATAAGTTGCACCTCAGTTGTGGAGCACTTGTCTATCATGTGAGAGAGACTTTTGGTTCAGTTCTCTCAGTACCACTAAAATAAAATAAGTTTTCAGTAAAGTTGGAAAATGCTGGCATTGGGATGAGGAGAAATATTTTAGAAACAAAAGAGTTTAGTGACAATTATTTCTTTTTATATAGAATTAATTTAATTTAATTTTGGTTTGGTTTTTCAAGACAGGGTTTCTCTGTGTTATAGCTATGGCTGTCCTGGAACTTGATTTGTAGACCAGGCTGGAACTCAGAGAGATCTGCCTGCCTCTGCCACCAGAGTGCTGGGATTAAAGGTGTGTGGCACCACTGCCTGGCTTATTTTTAATTTTATGTGCACTGTTGTTTTGCCTGCCAAGTATGTATATGTAACGGTATTAGATCCCCAGGAACTGGAGTTACAGACAGTTGTGAGCTGCCATGTGGGTGCTGGGAATTGAACCTGGGTTGTCTGGAAGAGCAGTCAGTACTGTTAACTACTCTCCAGCCCTGACACTCTTAAAAGTCTGTAACAAAAAATGGAAAACACCAAATCATTAACAGATTATTTCCAAGTGCAGAGATTAAAAATGCTCTCCATTTCTGTCTTTTGAGTTGCCCAATTGTCCATATTTTCAATAATGAGCATGTAAAGATGAGAACAAACTTTTAGGGGCTGGAGCACTTGCTGCTCTTGCAGAGGACCCAGGTTCTGTTCTCAGCACCTTTGTCAGATGTCTCATAACTGCCTGTAAAATGGATGTAGAGGTGCACGCCTTTAATCCCAGCTCTCAGGAGGCAGAAGGGTCATTGTGAGTTTGAGACCAGCCTGATCTACATAGTAAGTTCCAGGACAGCCAAGGTTATAAAGAGAGACCCTGTCTCAAAACAAACAAAACTGCCCATGACTCCAGCTCTTCTGGCTTCCATGGACACTTGCATTCATGTACACATATCTACACACAGAAGCACATATATACGTAACTTAAGAATAAACTTTTAAAAGTGAAAGCCAAAGTTTGATTTATTAAAAAAATCGATTGTAAAGAACTGTAAGAAGAAGAAGAAAAAAAAAAGTCTCAAGATAATTGTTTATCCAATCTCTTAAATTGTCTACAGGCAGGGCAGTTGCCATCTGGCTATATAATACAAACCAGCCTTGAATTCCAGGTGCTTAATGCCCATGCCTTGCCAGGCATCACAAATGTCCACATCTGAACTCAGCTTTATTTCTTATCAAATCTTTATTTAATTCTTCAATTGGGTTAAGAATGGGTCTGTAGATATTGTACTTCACAGTGACAAGATTTGATAAGTATATTTTATGACTCCCAATTGCTGAAAGTAGATTTTGTGATAGATCATGCATATGTTCATTAGTTTGATTTTGCCATTTAAAAAAAAAGTAGCCATTAGGGCTGGAGAGATGGCTTGTGCCTTAAAGTACTTATTGCTTTTCCAGAGGACCCATGTTAGGTTCCCAGCATCCATGTCCTTTGCCACAACCATCTGTAACTCCAACTCCAGGGGGATCCGCCCCCTCAGGCACGTGTACACATATGCCTATAGACACTTATACACATAATTAAAAAAATAAAAATAAATATTTAAGCAACCACATATCAAAATATATTGTACATTATAAACTGTAATAATCAATTTATATAAGTAGATATTTGTATTCATTAACAAAAAGAGAAGAAAGCAAGAGCAATCTATAATAATCCAAAAGTAAGATAGAAAAGTAAGAAAATGTGTAGCCGTTGCTTCCCTGGGAAATCGGCCACATGGTTATTTTAAAAATCTTATCTTTTTGTAAGCCTGAAATAAGTTGGGCTAAAAGAATTAGCTAGCTTGGTTTTAAAATAGTCTTGATTCCTGTTTTTCAGACAGGGTCTCACTCCAACTCGGGACCCTAAACCTGCAGACACAGGGACCACTCCTGGCTTTCAAGTCTTGACTTTTATTTTTTTAAACTTCCAAGTTATTTGTAGTTTGTGTCGAATAAGAAAGTTCCTTTTCAAATGTTCAAAAGTGGTAGATAGGACCGTAAAAGAAAAAGGGGAAGGCGGTGATGACAAACCAAGGAATTAAAGGCGGCAATTCGGAGAAATCGCTGAGTCAGGAACCGGACAATCACGTGAATAGTTGGTTAAAAAACGAAACGTAAGCAGACACAGCCTCCTGCCACCTCCACTCCCTCTAGCTACTATTAAAGACTTAGGGTTCAGAGTGTCTTTTGCTTTGTCCCGTGGGTGGACCCCAGGCTGAGGGTGGCGCGCCTTAAAGGAATGTGGGATGCGTTTGCAAGCGGTGGGGCGCTGAAGCTGCGGAGGAAGCGTTGGCTTCTTGGGTCTCTTTCTTTGCAGATCATTACCCGCCACTGTGGGAGGCCGTGGGTACTGCCAAAGGTCCAAGCAACTTTGTTCAGCAGAAGGGACTATTGTACTTTGAGCGAATGTCTCCCTGTGCTCCGCTGCCTTCTTAGGCATTCTTCCAGGAGCTTTCTCCCCCTGCAGGCCTAGACTTTAAATGCAGTTTGTTTTTACAGTGGGATGTTGCTTTATTCTCGGCATTGGCACCAAGAGCGGCATTCAAGCCCTACCAGTTAATTATGGCCTTTTCGAGAAAAGGGCTGTCCTTAGGTCTAAAGTTAGTGCTCCTGGCTTTACTGGCAGAAGATGCTTTTGAAGTCTTCAGCGTACCTACTCAACCAGCATCCGGTATGCAAGCATGAGCATGCCCGGAAGCCCAGCTCAAGTTCTGGCTTGGCACATGACTTGGGTGGATCCACAGAGACATCACCTTCGTTTTCTGCACCTAGTTTCTTTCAAAACTTACCAAACTATATACTCTAAATATGTGTAATTTACATGTCAACAAAGCTGGCTTCAAAAACCACACTCCCGGGATTCGATAATAAACATCATCCTAGCTTCTAAGTAACTAGCAAGATTCAATAATGTCTCTCTCTTTTTTAAAATCACGTCTATTTTTCTTTTCATGGTTTTACTTGCAGAGCTTTTCTTTCTCTATATTTTTTAAGGTTTTTTTAAAATAATTTATTTATTTGCATTGGTGCATCTGTGTAAGGGAGTCAGATCCCCTGGAACTGGAGTTACAGACAGTTGTGAGCTGTCGTGCAGGTGCTGGAAATTGAACCCAGGTCCTTTGGAAGAGCAGCCAGTGCTCTTAACTGCTGAGCCATCTCTCCAGCCCACAGAATTTTTCATTAGGATATTATATGAATGTTTTATTTGCTACTGTTATGAAAACTGAAGTGTGTGTGGCCATCTGTATACAGCTACGCCGTTGAGGGATTATAACATCATGATTGTGGAGAGATAAAATTTTGCACAATCAGAACCAAACTCTCTTGAACTCCTTTACTATCTATCCATTGCCCAGCTATGTCTATACCTTTGTGACTATCATGGGAGGCCTTTAAGGGTGTATTAACTTAGATCACTAGCTTCTACTGATCCCAACATGAAGAATGTTGTCAGAGAGAACCAGTATTCTGCCTAGCTGGTATTTCTACCATTGTCTTTGAAAAGTATCTTGATTTATATTTTTATTTGCCAGTGTAAAAACTTCACAAAACTTACTGTGTGTTAAAATAATATTTGGAGCAACCTGAATCTGTGTTCTGGGGCCGAGCTGGTTCCTATTTGTCTCCAGAATAAACTGGTTCTTGTTTCCTTTGAGCTGAGAGCTGTGTTTTTATGTTGATAGGTGTGGTATCAAAGAAAACACGTTGTCAACATGCCTCAGTAGAAAGAAAGACACTGCAGGTGCTTTCACATGCTTGTTACTACCAGCACTCAGGAGGCAGAAGCGAGAGGATCCCAAGTTAAGGCCCACTCAGGTTAGAGATGCCATTAGTGATCACCATTACCAACCTTCCACCCCCAAAGAAACTAACCAGAATGACAATAAGGAAAGGGGGGTGGGAGAGACTAAACCATTGGTCTGGAGATTAGCTCAGTTGGCAGAATGCTTGCCTAGCATTCATGAAGCCCTGGATTGACCTCCAGCACTGCATACACTGGGCACGAAGGCTCATACCTATCATCTCAGCACTCAGAAGGTAGAGGCAGGAAGAGAAATTCAAAGCCACCCTCAGCTACATAGCAAGTTCAAGGCAAGGCAGGGCTACCTAAGACGCTGTCTCAAAACAACCAAACATAAACCGATTACAGACAAGTAGGCAGTAACTCAGTGTAGAAGAGAGAATCCCTGGCCAAGTCTCCAGGACAGACAAGTAGGCAGTAACTCGGTGTAGAAGAGAGAATCCCTGGCCAAGTCTCCAGGCTTCCACAGATTGGAATTCAAACTACATCACTTAACCGTTGCCAACCGCATGTGAGTGATGAGATTAGTCATTTATTCTATACAAGCCTCTGCTTCCTTAGGGAGTTCTTGAGTGAGCCAGTGTCAGCAGAGGAGGCAGGGAAGGATGGATTCTTTGGTTGGTGCCTTCACTCAAATATGGGCTGCTGCCTCATAATATATTTGTGTGTAGAATTGCTAAGAGAATAAGGATCATCAAAGTGGATCTTAGGTGAATTCCATTGACCCTAGTGATATATAAGGTGTGGGTGTGGGTGGGGGGTTTCTTGGTAAGTGTCATCAGAGTTAGTTTCCCCAGCTTTGAGGACTTTCAAGAGTTAGATAAGATAATAGTGATGACAATAGGTCTGAACAGTACCTGATACATAGTACTATGAAATCAGTGGTACTTATTTTATTTTGTCATTGTCATTGGTGGCAGAACCATCTATCTCATAATGTCATTGTGACCTGACAGTATAAATGAAAAGAAGAAGGTAAAGTTCCTAGCAGAGTACCTAAGATATAAGGCTGAGCTGGTATTAGTTCTCATCCCTCATCCAGCCCACTTCATGAAGCTTTCCCTGCTCCATGTTCTCCAACTCAACAAATGTAGACTTCCTTGTTTTGGGATCTCTACCAAGTACAATTTGGTGTGAGAGACTTGACTTCCTGGCACTGAGTTACAGGGAAGCATTAAGCTTGCCTAGAGGTGGCATTCTAGACTCCAGATGTTTAAGTCTACTTCCTTGTGGTGCTTTGAATGAGAATGAACCACATATGAATATTTGGTCCCCAGTTGGTGGGGCTGTTTGGGAGGGATTAGTAGGTGTGGCCTTGTTGAAGGAGGTGTGTCAATAGGGGTGGACGCAGGGGATTCAAAAACCCATGCCATTTCCAGTTTGTTCTCTCTCTGCTCTGTGCTGTCAGATCAGACGTGAACTCTCAGCTACTGCTCCAGTGCCATGTCATGGATAAACCTTCTAGAACTGTGAGCCCCAAATTAAATGCTTTCTTTTAGAAGCTACCTTGGCCACGGTGTTTTGTCATAACACTGAGAAAAGTAACTAAGACATTCCTAAAAGGTCAGAATGTGACTTGTTACAAGTTGGGCCTTGCGAAAGCATACACTGAGGTGGAATTGGAGGTGTGAAGTGTGTGCATTTAGAGATTAGTCACTGTGAAAGGAAGAGGTGGGAAGGCGGATGACGCAAAAAAAAAAAAAAAAAAAAAAAAAAAAGCTGAACTTCAACACCAGCTCAGCAAGGCGTGGACTAAACCTCAGGACAGTGTGGCTCCTGTGAGCTGGCATGCTGTCTCCCTCACTTCCTGAATGGTGCCTGTTTAAAAATGCTTGTTAGCCACCATGCCCTTCCGTATGTATACTCAGAAGAATCATCAGAGTTTGAGTATGCTTCCCAAGCATCACCATGGCTTCTTCTGCGAGGTCCACTTGAGAACCCAACCGAGGGTAGATTAGCAAAGGACAGAGATTACCCTCCACATGGCAAGATGGAGCAAACTGGAAGAGGAAATGCTCCCGTCAGCACTCTCCCATGTAAGACTCAGATGACAGAAATGTCAAGCTCAGTAAGAAGGGAATGGATGGCCATCAGATATGTGCAAGAGTCAGTTCTTGAACAGACAAGACAGTCACCATCACTTAGAATGAGTCATCCATTGAGTGCTGAGAAGACACAATAAAGAAAGGGCAATCTGAGTGGAACCCTGAGTAACAAAAATAATGTGGCCTCTCTCAGGGTCCAGAGACAGAATTCAGGGGATGCACACAGTGAGACAGGAAAAACAGAATACAATCATCTAAACCAGTGGTTCTCAATCTTCCCAATGCTGTGACTCTTTAATACAGTTCCTCATGTTGTGGTGACTCCCAACCATAAAATTATTATTATTTTGTTGATTCTTCATAACTATAATTCTGCTACTGTTATGAATTGTAATGTAAATATATGATATGCAGGATTTCTGATATGCAACCCCTGTGAAAGGGTCGTTCCACCCCCATGGGTGTTGCAACTCACAGGTTGAGAATCACTGATCTAGCCGGGCAGTGGTGGCTCACGCCTTTAATCCCAGCACTCGGGAGGCAGAGGCAGGTGGATCTCTGTGAGTCTGAGGCCAGCCTTGGCTACAGAGTGAGATCCAGGAATGGTGCAAAGCTACACAGAGAAACCCTGTCTCGAAAAAAAAATAGTATAGGCCTGTAATCCCAGATACACAAGAAACTGAGACAGGAAGAGCATAAGTTCAAGCCTGCCTAGACTATGGAGTGAGTTCAAGGCCACCCTGGGCAATTAGGTACACTTCTCTCTCAAAATAGTAGAGAGCCGAATAGTAACAAAAACAGCATGGTACTGGTATAAAATGGGCATGCTGATTAATGGAATGGAATTGAAGACTCAGATATAAATCCACATGCCTATGGACACCTGATATATACTTTTGGTGTTTTTGAGGCAGGATCTCTCTATATGGCCCTGGCTGTTCTGGAACTCACTATGTAGACCATGCTGGCCTCGAACTCACAGAGATCTCACTGCCCCTGTCACCCAAGTGCTGTAATTAAAGGCATGCACCACTACATCCAGCTTGGATACCTGATTTTTGTTGTTGTGTTTTGTTTTGTTTTGAGACAGGGTCTCTCTGGGTAGCCCTGGTTGTCCTGGAACTTGCTCTGTAGACCAGGTTGGCCTCAAACTCATAGAAATCTGCCTGCTTCTGCCTCCTGAGTGCTGGGATTAAAGGCATGTATCACTACATCCAACTTGGACACCTGTTTTATTTTTATAAATAAACCAGAAGTATACAATGGAGAAAAGTCAGCATCTTCAACAAATGGTGCTGGTCAAACTGGATGTCAGCATGTAGAAGACTACAAATAGATCCATATCTACCACACTGCTCAAAACCCAAGTCCAAATGATCAAAGACCTCAACATAAGACCAGATACCCCGAATCTGATAGAAATGAGGAATAGGCTTGAACTCATCGGTACAGAAGACTTTCTGAACAGAACACCAACCATAAATGGGACTGCATGAAACTGAAAAGCTTCTGTATGGCAAAGAACACCATCATTAGAGCAAAGTAGCACTCTACAGAATTCAAAAACAACTTCACAAATTGCACATCTATCTGATAGAGATAAACCCACATCAGAAAAGTTCCTCTAGAAAAGTGAGGCTGAAAGACTGGAGGGACCATACATGTCCCTGTCATTCCTCCGGCGGGTTTGGTCCCAGTCCCCTGTCTGCAGTGGCTGAGAAGTGCTGACTGCCCTGAAGAAGGAAAGGAGGAACTGACCAGTAACCTCAGGCACAGTGAACAACTCACTGACCTCTCATCCATCTGAGAAAACAGACCGCTAGCAAGCGGGCGATTCCTCACACTGAAGAGCGAGAAGAACCAAAGCCATTTCAGAGGCAGATGTGTGTGGAAGAAGCGTCTGTGTATGTCTCTGATGAAAGTGGCCCTGTCCCCGTTGTCCCTGGGATCTTCCACCTCTGGAGGATGCATCACTCAGCCAGGGCTTTGAAAGACACTTGCTTCCTCGTTCTGCCTTTGTTCTTTCATTTTATTGTTCACTAATTGAAAAAACAAACAAATTTCCTACAAAAAGAAGAAAGAAAAGTTCCTCTTGTAAATAGAAATTAACACAGAGACCCACAACTGTACAATGTGCAGAGAGTGGGAGACTTTGGAACACTCAGTCCTAAATGGGACGTTTTCATCAGAGTCCCCAGGGCTCAGGGAGCTATGGCGAAGGGGAAGCAGAAAGAGTGAAGAACCAAGGGGAATGGATGACTGTGAGGAAAACAGTGTCTTCAGGACACAAAATGACTGATACATATTGGAACACACAGAGACTTGGCAATGCACATGATCTGCACAGGTTCAAGAGAGATGGGGTCCCAGCACTGGGAAGAGGAAGTGGACACAGGCTGCCACCCCTAATAAACTATCTGCAATTGATAGCCACTGGCAAAGGGAAAATAGGTTTTCTCCACTTGAGTCTCACTGGATTATCAACCACACTTCAGGGCAGGCACCATTAGCCACAGTAGTCCAATGCAAAAGGAACTCCATGGTATTTTTGTGGATTGTGTCATTTTGCTTTGTTATTTTTTTTTTCTTTTCGTTTTTTATTTTTGGAGACAGGGTTCCTCTGTGTGATTTTGGTGCCTGTCCTGGAGCTCGTTCTGTAGCCTAGGCTGGCCTCGAGCTCACAGAGATCCGCCTGGCTCTGCCTCCCAAGTGCTGGGATTAAAGGCCTGCACACGCGCCCGCCCCCCCCCCTTCAAGTTTTTGTTTTATTGGTCTTTTGCTCTTTTGCTTGTTTGTTAATATATTTGTTTTTATGTTTGTGTGTGTGCTTCTTCTTCTCCTACTCCTCATCCCCCTCCTCCTTCTTTCCTCTTCCCCTCCTTCTCCTTCTCCTCTCTTCCTCCTCCTCCTCCTTCTCCCCCTCCTCCTTCGTCTCCCCCTCCTCCTTCTTCTCCTCCTCCTCCGTCTCCCCCTCCTCCTTCTTCTCCTCCTCCTTCTTCTTCTCCTCCCCCTCCTCCTCCTTCTCCCCTTCCTCCTTCGTCTCCCCCTCCTCCTTCTTCTTCTCCTTCTCCTTCTCCCCCTCCTCCTTCTCCCCCTCCTCCTCCTCCTTCTCCTCCCCCTCCTCCTCCTCCTTCTCCCCCTCCTCCTTCGTCTCCCCCTCCTCCTCCTTCTCCCCCTCCTCCTTCTCCCCCTCCTCCTTCTTCTCCTCCTCCTTCTCCCCCTCTTCCTTCTCCCCCTCCTCCTTCTCCCCCTCCTCCTTCTTCTTCTCCTCCCCTCCTCCCCCTCCTCCTCCTCCTTCTCCCCCTCCTCCTTCTCCTCCTCCTCCCCCTTTTTTCCCTTCTCCCCCTCCTCCTCCTCCTTCTCCTCCTTCTCCATCTCTTTCTTCATCTCCTCCTTCTTTTTGAAAGAGATTAAACAAAGTTGGGTGGGTAAAGAGGCGGGAAGAATCTGGGAGGGATTAGGGAAGGAAAGAAACATGGTTTTGATTAAAATACATTGTATGAAAATTCAATTAAAAGGAACAAAAGACAAATTTTTAGCTATTTGATATTTTTATAAAGCTAAAATAGGTAGAGAATTGAGAATGTGTTAAGTGGTACAGTACTTACTAGCCTGAGTGAATGGGTTCATCTGGGTTCAATCCTGATAGAGACAGGAATGGGGGGCGATTTTTATTTACTGCTGGTGATGGTGGCACACACCTTTAATTCCAGCAGTCAGGAGACAGAGGCAGGCTGTGGTGGATATTGTGTTCCCTGAAATATTGTTCCCTGAAATATAAACGTATCTGGGGTCAGAGAACAGACAGCCACTAGAACAGAGCCAGAAATGGTGGCTAGAAAATGGGTCAGAGCAAGCTATAGCAGAAGTTGGGCGGTGGTGGTACACACCTTTAATCCCAGCACTTGGGAGACAGAACCAGGCAGATCTCTGAGTTCAAGGCACGTTAGAAACAGCAAAGCATGGTGACCCACACATTTAATCCCAGAAACCCAACCTTTAATCCCAGGGAGTGGGGGCAGAAAGAGAAAGGTATATAAGGCACGAGGACCAGGAACTAGAGGAGTAAAGCATGTAGTTAGTTAAGCATAACTGGAAAAGTATTCATTCAGGCTTTGGAGCAGCACAGTTCAGCTGAGAGTCATGTGGAGGAGGACTCAGAAGCTTCCAGCCTGAGGAAACAGGATCACCTGAGGAACTAGCAAGGTGAGATAGCTGTGGCTTGTTCTGCTTCTCTGATCTTCCAGCATTCACCCCAATAACTGGCCTCAGGTTTGATTTTATTAATAAGAACTTTTAAGATTTATGCTACAGCAGGCAGATCTCCAAATTCAAGGACAGCTTGGTCTACAGAGTAAGTTCCAAGATAACCAAGGCTACACAGAGAAACCCTGTCTCTAAAACAAAACAAACAAACAAACAAACAAACAAAGCAGTACAGGAGGTGCCTCATAAAACTAAAAGTAGACCTATCATGGGCTCATGGGATTGAGCTATATCACTCCTACGTCATCACTCCTGTGTATATAGTAAACAGAATCTGAGACAGCATGGCATTTAGGAAGACCTGTCTGTTCATGTTTCTCACTAGTCAGAACAGCCACTATATGGAAGCAGCCTATATCCTGTCTTAGTTAGGGTTTCTATTGCTGTGATAAAACACCATGACCAAAGCAACTTGGGGAGGAAAGGGTTTCTTTCATCTCCCAGCTTCTAGTCTATCATGCAGGGAAGTCAGAATACGAACTCAAGACTGGAACCTGGAGGCAGGAACTGAAGTAGAGGCCATGAAGGAGTTCTGCCTACTGGCTTGCTCAAGCTGTTTTCTTCTATCATCCAGGACCACCTGCCCAGGAGTGGCACTGCCCACAGTGCGCTGGGTTCTCAAACACCAATCACCAGCCAAGAAAGCACACCACAGCTTGTATCAAGTTGGCAGAAAAACTAGTCAGCACTAGCTGGACTATGGCAGCACACTCCTTTAATCCTAGCACTTGAAAGGCAGAGGTAGATGAACCTCTGTGAGTTCGAGGCCAGCCTGGGCTACAGAGTGAGTTCCAGGACAGATTGGACTGTTACACAGAGAAACCAAGACTTGAGAAGCCAAAAAAAAAAAAAATCAAACAAACAAATAGCCAGCATGTCTTCAACGACAGTTGAATAAAGTTCATATATATACACACACAATGGAGTTTTTTTAGCCACAAGGAAAATGTAAAATTAGGAAATCTGTATATGAACTTGTTCTTCGGTTGTTTGTACATATGTATATTTAGTGATGTTAGGGATGGAATCTAGTACTTTTTTGTTTGTTTGTTTGTTTGTTTTTGTTTAGCCCTGGCTGTCCTGGAACTCACTCTGTAGACCAGGCTGGACTCAAACTCAGAGATCCACCTGCCTCTCCCAAATGCTGAGATTAAAAGCATGTGCTACCACCACCCAGCTTGGAACCTGTGGTGGAATATTCCTTTACTGTGTGAAGATAAGTCACTGTGGTTGGTTTAAAACAAAAGCTAAAATCAAATAGCTAGGCAGGAGGTATAGGTGGGACCTCTGAACAGAGAGAGCACTAGGAAGAAGAGGTGAAATTGCCAGGCAGATGAGAGGAAGCAGGATGGGTAGTACAGAGTAAAGGTAACTGAGCCACATAAAAGAACATAGATTAAAGATATGGGTCAATTTAAGTTATAATAACTAGTTAGGAACAAGCCTAAGCTAAGGTGGAGTTTTTAGAACTAATAAATTTCCATGTTATTTTTTTGTGAGCAGGTAGCCTAAAGAAAAATCTATCTACAGGAACCTAGTATTTATTACATACTAGCTAATAAGTCTGACACCGAGGAATATCCCAGTTATGTGTGTGTGTGTGTGTATATATATATATATATATATATATATATATATATATATATATATAATTTATTTATTTATTATGTATACAGACAGAAGAAGGAGCCAGATCTCATTACAGATGGTTGTGCACCATCATGTGGTTGCTGGGAATTGAACTCAGTATCTCTGAAACAGCAGTCGGTGCTCTTAACTCTGAGCCATCTCTTCAGCCCCAAGAACACTATATTTAACACATCTTTCTCTGCAAAAATTTGTGTTCATATTCCCATTGTGAAAAATGATCAAGTAACTCCATCTTCAAACAAAACACAGAAAGAATTTTTAAAGTGAGTTTTATTGTAGGGGTTGTTGCTAGAGAGGTGGCTCAATGGCTAACACCACTAGTTGGTCACCACCATTTGTAACTCCAGTTCCAGGGAATCAGACATTTCTTTTTGACCCCTGTGGCCTCTAGGTACACACATGTTGTGACTTTTCTTTTGGGAAAGGTCTCTGTGTAAATGATGGCTCTTGTGTGCAGATGCATTAATGTGTGTGTGTGGGGGGGTATAGATGGAGCATGAATTGTGTTGTACTTTTGAAAGTTTGGGGACAAAGGTGTCTTATAATAGAAGTTGTATATTGTGAACCTCTCTAGACTCTGGGACACACACACACATGGAGAGAGAGAGAGAGAGAAGAGGTCCTTCTATGTAGCCTAGGCTGGGCCTTGAACTCCTAATCTGCCTCAGTTTTTCAAATACTGGAACTACAAGTGTGTGCCAGCACACCCAGCTAACATATACTATGTGTATTAATTACCTGATGATTTAAAACTACCAGAGGTAGAGCAATTATTATTGGTGCATATTCACATTGTTGATCAGTTCCTTAGGCCTGACTTTTATAATGTATCTCTGGTATTTTGGTCTCAGTGAAGTGCCCAATGGACAAGCCTGGGACTCTGAATTTGGTCTTCATGTTAAGAAAGTGGGCAATTCCAGTGCTGGGAAAGGGGAAACAGAAGGTCCCTGGCACTCACTAGCCAGCCCAGCCTGGCCAAGTTGTCAAGCCCCACATCTCAGTGAGAGACCCTGTCTCAAGAAAAAACCATGGCTAGCTCCTGACAAACAATAGTCATGGTTGATCTCTGGCCTCTATATGTGCACACACATGCACATGCACCTGCACATGTGTGCACCCCTCCCACATGAACACATATGTACAACCATATATTCTCAAGTTTCAAACAAAATGGTCCGTATTTTTTTGTTCCTTTTTGATTTTAGAGACAGAGTCTCTCTATATATGCTTGGAACTCACTCTGTAGACCAGGCTGTCCTCAAACTCACTGAGATCCGCTTGCCTCTGCCTCCTGAGTGCTGGGATTAAAGGTGTGCACCATCAGGCTCAGCTATAAAAAAGATGGGGACTGATCAAACTCAGGTCACCATGCTTGATAACAAAAGCACCTTTTGATTTATCTCTCACCAGCCCTTAATTTTTGATATATTTATTTTGGACCCAAGTTGGATTTTTTTTTTTTATATAAAACCTATTTTCAAAATGAAACCCTTGGCTTAAAAATAAGGAGAAACTTCTCCAGTCCTTCCCAGCCCACAGTAGGAATGAATCTCTTCCACCCAGGTCCCTCAGCCGCTTGGTCCCAAGTAAACACGCAAAGGCTTATATTATTTACAAACTGTACGGCCTATGGGCCAGGCTTCTTGTTAGCTAGCTCTTATAACATAACCAATTTCTATTAATCTATGTTTCCCCATGGCCGTGGCGTTACCAGTCTGCTGGCATTTTGTTGCTCCTTGGGCAGTGAGCTGGGGTCTCCTCTGACTCCACCTTACTTCATCTCGTCTTCAGTTTGAATGTCCTGCCTAACCTTAGCCTGCCCTGCCATAGGCCAGTGCAGCTTTCTTTATCAACCAATCAGAGCAACACATATTCACACCATCCAGAAAGACATCCCACAGCAATGTATATTAAAGAAAAGGGTCTCCCGGTTGGGGATTTAGCTCAGTGGTAGAGTGCTTGCCTAGCAAGCGCAAGGCCCTGGGTTCGATCCTCAGCTCCACATTAAAAAAAAAGAGGTCTCTGCTTAAAAAGCTTTAGGCAGGATTCGGAAGATCTGGCTTACCCCTTAGGAACACTGGCTGTTCTTCCAGAGGACCCAAATGGCGGCTCATAACCATCCATAAATGCAGGTCCAGGAATCCAATACACACTTATGGTCTCCACAGGCACCAGGCACATGCCTGCATGCAGGCAAAACACCCACATTTAAAAAAAAAAAAAAGCTTTAGGCAGGAACCAACAGACTGCAGAAACGAAAGCATGGTGTTTTGCTTTGCTTGTAGTGACTAGAAATTACCACCAGAGGGCGCACTTTTCTAAGTGGTGGCAATTAAAGTCTAAGCAGAAAGGCACAAGAATCAGCAAGTTTCAAAGAGAATGGAGAAGAGGGAAGAATGTCTCTGTGGCAGCATGGTAATGTTTAGTGTATTAAAGCCAAGGGTAGCAAATTGCAAAAATGAAGGAGGCCAAATAAAGGAGGATTATAACAACATATAAAATGTCTTTTTTCTTAGCCAACAAACTAAGATTAAAAAGAAAAAAAATGAAAAAAGTCTTAAATGTATGAGTAAAAAGGTCAACACAACAGTTAGTGTAGTGGCATCCCCAGAGAAATCCTGTCTCAAAAAACTAAAAACAGTGTAGTGGCAGGTGGTTGTAGAGCACTGAAACTGTGTTTACCTCTTCCCAGCTTCACAAAGCCCGCCCCCTCATTCCCACCCCCACCCCCTCACCCCGGCTCCTCTCCACCTCTCCAGCTGTTCTCACTCAGTTCTGTGAAGAGGCCGTTTTCCCTGCGCAGGACCTTTCCAGCTTTGACTGGCTTCTTCTAGTCCTCCGGGAAGTCTCTGCTCTACAAGCCTGGGTTGGGTGGATTTCCTTCAAGTGTCCTTAGCTCCCCATCATTGTACCACACTACCCATCTTCTCAGCTGTACCCTCTCCCTCCCTCTCCCTCTCTCCCTCTCCCTGCCTCCCTCTCCCTGCCTCCCTCTCCCTGCCTCCCTCTCCCTCCCTCTCCCTGCCTCCCTCTCCCTGCCTCCCTCTCCCTGCCTCCCTCTCCCTGCCTCCCTCTCCCTGCCTCCCTCTCCCTGCCTCCCTCTCCCTGCCTCCCTCTCCCTGCCTCCCTCTCCCTGCCTCCCTCTCCCTGCCTCCCTCTCCCTGCCTCGAACCCAGGGCCTTGTGCTTGCTAGGCAAGTGCTCTACCACTGAGCTAAATCTCCAGCTCTCCTCTTTCGTTTTTCAAGGCAGGGTTTCTCTGTGTAACAGCCCTGGCTGTTCTAGAACAGCTGTGTAGACCAGTCTGGCCTTGAACTCAGAGATCTTCCTGCCTCTGCCTCCTGAGTGCTGGGATTAAAGGCATGGGCCACCACACCTGACACTCATTGGTTTTCCTTAACTTCAAATATTTAAAGTAACGTTGTGACATCCCTATCCTCTCACCTTCGTTGATTTGAGATTTTACGTTTTTTATTTTTCTTTTTTCTTTTTGGTCATTTGTAAGAGTTTATATTTTAGAGACGTTAACCTTTCATAATTTATAATATATCTGGGAATCAAACTTGGGTCCTCTGTAAAAGCAATATATTTGCTTAACTACTGAGCCATCTCTCCAGCTCCCAATCTTTATTGTTTTGTGAAGCAGGGTCTCAGTTTGTAGCCCAGGTTGTCCTGTAGCTCGCTGGGTAGCCCAAGCTGGCCTTGGACTTCTTGATCCCCTTCTCCCACTTCCCAAAGGCTAGGATTGCAGATGTGTCCACCCTGCCTGCTCTTTAAACATCATAAGTTGCTTACGTATTTGGAGATGAGGAGAACATGCAGATGGGAAGAAAACGAATTACCCATTTTGGAGTGGACAGATCAGGAAAAGATGTGGTGGACAAGTGTGTGTGCTGCTCCTGGTGAGCGGCTCAGCTACGCAGTGCAGCTTACTCAGGCTTACTGCTCATGCATGTGGGTCTTTCCGGAGCTGCTTGGGTTTCCCTACAGCATGGTGGCTCCTTCTAAGAGAGGACCATCCTGAGAGCAAGGTGAAAGAGCAAGACTTTATGGTCTAGCCTTAGGTAAATACTGCCTCACATCTACCACTTTCTGTATGTTGAGATAGTTGTGTCTCTCTAGAATCAAGTGGAGGGCACATAGACTTTATCTCTAGACTTGGCTATGGAAACATTCTAGAAGACTCTGGGACAGATAACGGGGTTACTGTCTTTAGAGGGTCCATTATGCCAGTGAGAGTCATCTATGTTGTAAGGTAGCATTATTTTCTAGGTTTTGCTTTTTTTTTTTTAAACATGGATCTCATATAGCACAGGCTGTGTAACCACGGCTGACCTGATCTGGCCTGGAACTCACTATGTAGACCAGGCTAGCTACAAACTCACCGAGATCTGCCTGCCTCTGCCTGTGGAGTGTCGGAATTTAAAAATGTGTGCCACAACACCTGGCTTGTCGGCTTCCTTTTGTGACAGTCTCACTGTTTAGTGTACACTGGCTTGGAACTTAGTCTGTAGCCCAATCTGGGTTAGATCCCATGATTCCCTGACTCTGCCTCTAATACTGTTGGTGCAGGCCTCGAACTCACAGAGATCCACCTGGCTTTGCCTCCCGAGTGCTGGGATTAAAGGCATGTACCACTGCTGCCCAGCACTCCTGTAAATGTCTTTATCCAAGTCTCTTGGTGAATGAAAGCCACCTTCTATCATCAGTGTTGCTTTGAAGAATTTAAACACACACACACACACACACACACACACACACACACACACACACGCAATTAACTCTTTTCCCTCTTCCAGTCTGTCAGGTATTGTAGCTATAAGTACTTGAATAGATAAATCTGCCAGTATTTTTAAAACTTTTATTCACTTATTTTATGTGTGTGTTTGTGTGTATGCATGCAAGTATGTGTGCACATGTCCCTCAGTGCATGTGTGGCATTCAGGGGACAGCTGGTGAGAGTTGGTTCTCTCCTTCCACCACTTGGATTCCAGGGACTGAACACAGGCAATCAGACTTAACCACAATCACCTTTACCCACTGAGCCATTTTGCCTGCCTCTCTCTGCCTCTCTCTGCCTCCTCTCTGCCTCTCTGCCTCTCTGCCTCTCTGCTTGCTCCCACTGTCCTCCCAGGTCCTGGCAGTGTGGCTGGCATAAATATTCCTTTCTCCCAGCCCCAACCTTGTGCTCTAGCTCTGGGATATACTCCCAACATTTTTGAGACATTTCTTTTTAATGGTCTTTTTTGTTCTCTTGAGACAGGGTCTCACTATGTAGCATTGGCTAGCCTGGAACTTTCTATGTAGACCAGTCTGGCCTCAAACTCTGTTCTGCCTCTGTTCTCAAGTTCTGCAGTGCTTCATTGCCTGATGCTGGGATTAAAGGCATGTGCAATTATTTATTTATTTGTTTGCTTGTGGGGTTTGCACTTTTATTAAACTGGTCTCCAGTCAGTGTACAGGCAAGCTCTGGCTGCCTCAACACCTCAACCCACTCCTAGGGAGACCAAAGCCTTCATACATCAAGTTGGGGGACAAGAAAAGGAGGACTACAGTGGCTAAGCATTCCAAAATCAAAACAAGTATTAAGACGGAAGATTTTAAAAAAATTGCAGTACATAATTTACGCAGAAGCAATGTGGTCACCTCCTGTGTGGACTCAGGGTGTGGACTCGGCGGCCATCCTCCTCCAGGGAATGGGGTGGCTTTGGGGAGAGTGAGGGACTTCCTGTAGATAGCCATATATCTCATGGACACTTGGAATGACTATTTAAAAAAACAAAACAAAACAAAAAAAAACAATGTACAATCAAAGTCTTCAGCCACATTGTAGAACTTTGGGGGACGTTTGCTCCAACCGACTGCTGTCACCTTCACCGTTCCAGTTTTTAAATCCTGAGTCAAAAGCATCAAAACAAAACAAAAAACCAAAAACTTTTAAAATTTTTATTTAAATTTTTTTCATTTTATATACCAACCCCAGTTCCTCCTCTCTCCCCTTCTCCCAGCCCCTCATTTCCCCCACATCCCACCCTCATCCACTCCTCAGAGGGGGTAAGGCCTCCCTTGGGTAGTCAACAAAGCCTGGCATACTAAGTTGAGGCAGGGCCTACCCCCACTTCCCTTAACAACAACCCCCCCCCCAAAAAAAAAACAAAGCCGTGAAGCCATGCCAATGTTGTCTCTTTTTTTTTTTTTTCTGCGCAAGTTAGGTTTTTGTCAAAAAAGGGTGTAAAATGTAGCGCTTAGTAACAGTCCGCCTAGAAGCATTTGCGGTGCATGATAGAGGGGCCAGATTCATAGTATTCCTGCTTGCTGACCCACATCCGCTGGAAGGTGGACAGTGAGGCCAAGATGGAGCCACCAATCCACACAGAGTACTTGTGCTCAAGAGGAGCAATGATCTTGATCTTCACGGTGGTGCTGGGAGCCAGAGCAGTGATCTCCTGCATTCGAGCAGCACACATAGCACTGTGTTGACATAGAGGTCTTTGCTGATGTCAATGTCACACTTCATGATGGAATTGAATGTAGTTTCTTGGATACCACAAGATTCCATACCTAGGAAGAAAGGCTGGAAAAGAGCCTCAGGGCAGCACTTGTTGCCAACAGTGATGCCCTGGCCATCGGGCAGCTCGTAGCTCTTCTCCAGGGAGGAAGAGGATGCAGCAGTGGCCATCTCTTGCTTGAAGTACAGGGCAACATAGCAGTTTCTCTTTGATGTCACCTATGATTTCCCTCTTGGCTGTGGTGGTGAAACTGTAGGAATGCTCACTTAGGATCTTCATGAGGTAGTCTGTCAGGTCCCGGCCAGCCAGGTCCAGATTCAGGCTTGGCATGAGGGAGAGCGTAGCCCTCATAGATGGAGTCCATCACAATGCCAGTGGTTCCAACAGAGGCATACAGGGACATCACAGCCTGAAAGGCTATGTACATGGCTGGGTTGTTGAAGGTCTCAAACATGATCTGGGTCATCTTTTCACGGTTGGTCTTGGGGTTTAAGGGGGCCTCAATGAACAGCACACCACATGCAGCTGGTTGTAGAAGGTGTGGTGCCAAATCTTCTCCATATCGTCCCAGTTGACAATGCCGTATTCAATAGGGTACTTCAGGGTCAGAACTGCCTCTGTTGCTCTGGGTCTCATTACCCATGTAGGAGTCCTTCTGTCCCATGCTCACCATCACACCATGGTGCCTAGGGTGGCCCATAATGGAGGGGAAGATAGCCTGGGGAGCATCAACGCCCACAAAGCCGGCTTTGCACTGCCGGAGCCATTGTCAACAATGAGGGCAGAGATATTGGCATCCATGGCGAACTGGTGGTGGGCGTGGAGAGGTGAAGAGCGAGCCGCGAGAGACCTGTGCTTGCAGGTGGACGCGGCCTGGACAGCCCTCTGTAATTACTTATGACGCTACAGTCACCAGGGTCTCTGAAGACTGGTATTGCAATAGCCTGAATTTGAGAGGCAGGACAAATACTCTTTGAAGATCCGCATCCATAATACAGCAACAAACTCAGTGAATTCCTCCCATTATGTAGCCCTTGACCCTATTTATACAGCAGTTTACAAAAACCGGTCAGTTTTTTGTTTGTTTTCTGAAGCAGGGTTTCATGGAGCCCAGACTGGACTCAAATACTGTGTAGCTGAAGATGAACTCATATTCCTGGTCCTCCTTCACCTCCCAAGTGCTAGGATTACAGGTGTGTGCTATTATGCTATTCATGCTTAGTCTAAAACAAAAATTCTGATATATAACAATGGACAAGAGCACACACGGGGGAGGGGGTTTTAATCAATAAAAAAGTTGGGTACCTTAAATTAACTTATTGTGATATTTATACTATGTTGTAGAATATTGTTTTAAGGTGTGTGACTTTTATGTCATATTTGTTTAACTCTGTGAAGCTGTGTTACTGTGCCTGTTTAAAATATCTGATGGTCTAATAAAGAACTGAACAGCTAATAGCAAGGCAGGAGAAAGGATAAGCACGGCTGGCAGGCAGAGAGAATATATAGAGGGAGAAATCTGGGAAAAGAGGAAGAAGGAGCCAGAGGAGGAGGAGGACATCAGGGGCCAGCTACCCAGCTGCACAACAATGGAGAAATAAAGATAATACAGAAATAGAGAAAGGTATACAGAAATAAAGAAAGATAATACAGAAATAGAGAAAGGTATACAGAAATAAAGAAAGGTAATACAGAAATAGAGAAAGGTATACAGAAATAAAGAAAGGTAATACAGAAATAGAGAAAGGTAAAAGCCCAGAGTCAAAAGACAAATGGGTTCATTTAAGAAAAGCTAGCTAGAAACAAGCCAAGTTAAGGCTATGGATTTATAATTAAAAATAAGCCTCTGTGTGTAATTTATTTGAGAGCTGGGTAGTGGGCCCCCCAAAAGAACAAAAACAATCAAAAATATTACTTCCAACTTAAGAGTGTCTTGTTATGTTTTGGATTGATTAAGAAACACGAACTTCTTGTGACTAGAGAGCTGGCTCAGCAGTTAAACGCACTGGTTGTTCTTCTGGAGGACCTGAGTTCAAGTCATAGCACTTACATGATGACTAGCAACTGCTTATAACTCCAGTTGCAGGGAATTTGAAGCCCTCTTTAGGCCTCTGTGGACACAGGCATGCACGTGGTACACAGACTACATGCCAGCCAAAACACTACCCCCACACACACACCTCAAAAACAAAACAAAACAAAACAAAAAAAACCCCATGAAACCAAATATGGTGGCTCAAAACTGTAGTCCTATCACTCAAGAGGCTGAGGCAAGACTGCTGCAGGTTAAGGTTAATCTAAGCTATAGAGAGCCTGTCTACACAACAACCAAAAAATAAGATAAAATTGAATTCAACTGTGAGAAAGGTTTTCTCTATATATTAGCAGGCACATAATGTATAATGGTAAAAGTTTCTGATTGCTAGGCTTGGTGGGCACCATCTGTAATTTTAGCACTTGGAAGGTAGATGTAGATGTGTGATCACAGGAGGCCAACCTGGACAACATCCTGAGACAGTTTTAATAAATGAACTTTGTGAAAATAACTTTGAAGAGGAAGAATGTCTACTAACACAGCTATTGTTGAACTAGCTTAACCACAGCCTATAAGCCATTCTAATAAATCCCCTATATATATTAAATATAAAATATTAGCATATATAATAAATAATATATTTATATTATTTTAAACATAATATAAATTGTAGTGGGTAGCTGTTCCAGCTTTGATCTTGAAACATTGCCCCTAGAGTGACAGCAGGTAACTGCCACACCTGCCCCTGACCTGCGTCTGAGAGGGAGCCCCTTAGCCCCTTCTGGATACCTTGTGGTCCTGGAAGCTGGATGGGACACCAAGCGAGAGTTCTCCCCTGGATGGTACCTCATCTCTCCCTGAACCTGTAAGTAAGTTATCCCAGAAATGAACCTCTCTTGATTACTAGATAAATTATATAGTGAGCATGTATATGTGTGTGTGTGTGTATATATATATATATATATATATATATATATATATATATATATATATGCATTCTATTAGTTATGTTCCTCTAGAGGACCTTGACTAATACAGTCTCCTTTGATGCCATATCCAAGACCTACAACTACTTGACCCCTGACCTCTGGAAAGAAACTATTCACTAAGTCTCCTTACCAGGAATTCACTGACCATCTTGTGAAAACCCACACCAGAGACTCAATTCAGAGGGCTCAGACTTCAGCTGTGGTTACCAAATGGGGTTTTTATACAAGAAAAATAAAGCGAATTAAATCTTGTTAAAAGAAATAGATAACTAGAAGATACACAGGAACATAAATGAATCAAAATAGAATTCTAGAAACAAAGCAAGAGACCAAGAAGGGGGGGAGAAAGTGCCTCATCTTTTCCTTAGGTATCTCCAGGTACACAACAGACACACATACTATGACTTAGGTTTTTCCCTTGCAAATTGGCTGTTACAAGAATCCACCCAAATATGAACTATAAAGGGTAAGCCAGGCATGGGGGTGCACTCCTGTATTCCTAGGCAGAGGGAGGATGATCACAAGTTTCAGTCCAGCCTAATAGTGAGCTTCAGGCTAAGCAGGAGTAGAGAGAATACTATTTTTATTGCTCTGTAGTTTTAGGTGTGGACAATGACATCTCTAGGGCATCCTATTCACTCTGGAAGTTGCCAGAGCCCTGGGAATACTGGCAGGTGTTAAGGGGTCAAAATTAATATCAAACACTACCCACTTAGATCTCTGCTTACTATGCTTAAGAAGGCAAAAACAGACTACCATTATGGAATAATTTCATTGACTTTGGGGGGGGGGGGCGACAGCCATGTTTGGTTCTATTCTTGGTCTCTGGGCTATCCAGGCAGTGTTAGGTTTGGGCTCCCTCTGGTGGCCTCAAGTTGGAGCAGTCATTGGTTGACCACTCCCACAAGTTCTGTGCCACCATTTCCCCAACACATCTTTCAGGGAGGACAACGCAGGTCAAAGGTTTTGTGGGTGGGTTGATGGGGCTCAGAGACTGAAGTGACAATCATGGACCCTGTATGGGTCTGAACTAGGTCCTCTGCATATACTTTATTGTAGAATATTATTTGCTTGTGCTGTGGGCACTTAATGATACAAAAGATGTGTTGCATCCTTTTATGTTGCTTTTGCTTAACACTGTGAAGCTGTATTACTTTGCCTGTCTAAAACACCTGATGGTCTAATAAAGAGCTGAACAGTCGATTGCAAGGCAGAAGAAAGGATAGGCAGGGCTGGCAGGCAGAAAGAAAGAAGTCGGGGGGGGGGGGAGATAGAGGAGTAAGAGAACAAGGATAGAAGGACGCTAGGGGCCAGCCACCCAGCCAGCCAGCCAGCCAGTCACCCAGCCAGCCAGAATAAGAGTGAAAGTAAGATCTACAGAAGAAAAGGAAAAAGCCCAGAGCAAAAGGTAGATGGGATAAATTAAAGTTAAGGAAAGCTGGCAAGAAAGAAAAAAAAGCTAAGGCTGGGCATTCATAAGAATAAGCCTTTGTGTGCGATTTATTTTTTTTATTTGAGAGCTGGGTGTTGGGTCCCCCAAAAGAGCAAAAACAACCAACACCTTATGGTTGTATAGCTTGGTGTTCTTGTAGAACTCCCAACAGGGGAAGTGGGGTGTCTCTGACCATTTTCCTCCTACCAGGTTGCCTCTTCCGGCCTTGATATGAGGGTTTGTGTTATCTTATTGTAACTTGGTTATGCCGTGTTTGGTTGATATCTCTGGAGCTGTTCTTCCCCCGTGGCTTTGTGTCAGGGCACATGGGTTATCAGGGCTGTGTAAACACTGAAAGGTCAGTTTGAAGTATGAGTCATAACCTCTTTCAGCTAGCATCCTATTGACTACTGCAAGTAGTCTTTGGAAGCAGCTCAGGAAGTTTGACAGGACTACATTTTTGTACCCTTTGTGGAGATTCCTCTCGCATTCTGAAATGCTGGTCTGCTTATCAGTCAGTTGACTGGTGTATCTAGTTTTCAAAGAAGTTCATTACTGCTAGAAATGCTTCTGTTGTTGCTCTGACACAGGGTCTCACTCTGCAGCTTGGGTTGGCATCCACTCCTGAGTTTTTGCCTCATTCTCCAAGTACAGAGATTACAGCAACTCCGTGCTCTGAATGTCCCTCGCATGAGAACATTGTCAATTTCAAACTGAAACCTCCCTCCATACTGGGGATTGAACTCAGGAGTTCATACGTGCTATTTAAGTACCAGCGAATTCCATACACCCTGAGCCCCCACATTCTTCTTGAACCATTATACACTGTTCTGCCAACATTGCCACATTGGGCACACTTTTATGTGATGTGAAACATCAGCAACTCCTTCAAATTAATTCCCATGAGTTTTTCCTTCAGCATGATTCCGATTCTCCTTACTGCATGTTTCAATCTTCAATTCTGTTCCCCTGGATCCCCATATACTCCCCTCTGAATCTCCAATACCTCCTCCATCCCTCTTGTCCACTCCTCCCCACTTCAACTCTACAGTCACTTTAACTTGAGGCTCTGTGGCTTGCAAAGGACTTGGGCACCACTGAAATTACCTGATGCCGTAAAGAAAAAAAAAACAATCAGAAATAGACAACACATGCTATCCACCTGACAGTATGTGGAGACATTCTGGCAGCTGTTAGAGCTCCTTGGTCACTCCTAAGACATTTAGTCCAGATTCTTCCTAAGAGTTACCAACAGCAATCCACAGACAGGACCCCCAAACTCCCTGTAGGGGATAATACTCAGCAGAAGGGCAAAACTTTTTTTTTTTTTTTTTTTGGAAAACTGAGCAAGTAATTTTTTCTCACAAACGTAGGTAAGAAGCATTAGCCATGTGAACTGCTGTATGCTAGAAGCAATTTAAGATTCAGCTGTTCTTTTCCTTTTCCTAACTACTGTGGCTTCTGTTACAGCACCTAACAGCTGCCTGGAAGTTTTAGATGAAGTCTGTCAGACCTCTGCATCTGCATGTGTTGCATGTATGTATTTCCTACCTCTGACTGGTAAATGAATCCTACTCAATTGTCTCAAAGCAAAACACACTATTTTCTCAGAAGTGCCCAAAATAACCCAAATGCTTTCCAAGTTCATATGGCTTTGGCAATCCTCATTAAGTAAGAATACTGTTGTTTTTTTTATTCAGCTCCTTAACTGGAACACTGCAAGTTTGGCACGCATGCCTTGGTAAATGGCTGTTGAGTTTGCTGCAGGGTTGTCAGCATCCAAAGTGATGCAGATCCCACAGCTTCCCTTCTACCTGGGTTTATGGGTGTGAGTATAAGTTCTCTGAAGAAACATTAGTCCTGCAGATTATTTTGTGTGACTACAACACTAGTGCCATGGAGAGGTGAAATACTGCAGATTGAGAGCTAATATCTGGGACCACCTTCAGTTCTCCTTTATTTGTATGTGCACAATGCATTGCACATATTTCCATATGCACATGGAAGACAGGTCAGGTCACCTCGAGTGTCTTTCCTCAGGTGTCACGAACATTAATGAGACAGTCTCTCACTGAATTGGAGCTCATCAAGTAGGTTAGGCTGATTGGCCACCACTTTACCTTCCCAGTGCTGGAATACAACACCACTCTCAGCTTTCTAAAAAGGGCATTAGGGATTGAATTTGGGTTGTCACATTTGCAAGGCAAGCACTTTACTGAATCATCTCGCCAGCCCTTTAGGTCCTTTAAATAGCCCTTTACTACCAACCTCCAATTCTGACTTAACAGCTTGGTGACTGCTAAGCAAAACTCTGGAATGTGCAATTAAGCATAGCGACCTCTCATTTCCACCAACCCTGAAGTTTAGAATGCTGTGGCATCTGAAACCTATTAAAGAGATGTCCCTGCTCAGTTGTAGTCCACCTACTAGATGCCCCCACCAGTAGACTCAGTAAGCAGATTGATTCTTAACATTTCTTTTGTTCAGTGACTACAAAAGGTCACACAACCTCTTCCACAGTGGAAGAAGTTCCTGGGAATAACGAATTCATATCCCTTGCCATGGTCATTTATATGTTGCTCAGAATAAACTATTTTCTTACCCCCTATAAAGAATAGTTATATATTGCTATCTCTAGATGTTTAAGATTTAAACTATACATTCAACCTAAAACCAAATGTACAATGTCAAAGTTCAGTATCCATTTCTTCAGTACTCAAAATCTATTTTGTACTACTAAAGGTACTATTAAAGGTGTTAATGAACAAAAAAGACATTATAGAAAATGGAAAAATGAAAAAGTCCTCTTATCAGTAATTATTTTAAATGTAAAAGAATTAAACACTTTATTTGGAAAGGGAGAGACTGGGGAACTGAATTTAAAAATATAATCTAACTACAGACTGCCTACAGACACAAACATTATGAAAAGAAAGGGCAGGTGCACAGACAACATATAAACTGTAAATCGACGAGAGCTAAGATATCTCTACTAACTTCAGATAAAATATGTGAGTGAAAACTCTGCACATTACATAAGGAATGACATTAAAAGGTGAGGATGGAATAATTATAAACGTAGACACCTATCCCAAATACACGAAGCAAGAATTGGTAGAACTGAAGGGAGAAACGGTGTGCAAGTGCAGCTGAAGATTTCCAAAGACTCCAATGCCCTACAGATAAAAGATGAATAGGGAAAGTGAATGGAAATGATTCAAACCTATCTGCCTTCCCAGATATAACAGAGAATACTCACTCCACTCAAAGCAGCACAGACGCTCTCCTCAAGTTTCCACAGAACATTCTCTAGGCTAGATCATTTGTTAGGCCACATAAGTTTCAAGTTTACAACAAAGAATGTCATGAAACAGTACTTCTGTCACAAGGGGATTAGAAATCAAGGCGAGCAGGACGGCTCAGAAGATGAATGGATGAAATGGACCCTCAGGATCCACTTGGAGAAAACTGACTCCTGCAAGTTGGCTTCTGACCACACATGGGCCACGGCTCATGCATGCCCACACATATACACATAACGTCAAAAATAAATTAATAAAAATGTAATGTAAGGTGTTACACATGCCTTCAATCCCAGCAACTGTGAGGCAGAGGCAGGCAGATCTCTGTGAGGTTTTGAGGCCAGCCTGGAAAACATAATGAGTTCCAGGTCAACCAAGGCTACACAGAGACACTTTCACACACACACACAAAATGTAATTAAAGAATTTGAAATTAAATTTTAAAGAGTATGAATTAAAAATTTAAACTGCATTGGACAATAGGTGTCACTCATAAATTTAATTAAATAAAATTCCTTGAATATGAAAAAAATTGAAATTAAAAATCAGCTAACAGGAAAACTAGAAAATTCACACTATATGGAAATTAAACATTTTCCAACAACCAATGAGCTAATCTAAAAATTATTTTAAAACAAAAATCAACACAGCAAACTGATGGGATGCAGCAAAAAAGTATTGAGAGACATGTATTCACTGTGAATGCCTATACTACACAAGATTTCAAATCAACAAGGTAGCTTTATGTAAGAACCAAAACAACGGGGGTGAGGTAGAGAGATGATTCCATCAGTAAAGTGCTTACTGCCCAAGTGTGAGTGAGGACCTGAGTTTGAATCCCCTGAACTCATGGCAGAGAATGCATATGGTCCCAGTGCAGGACAGGCATAGCCAGAAGCTCTGAAGCTTGCTGGCCAGCCAGTGTTGCTGAATTGGTGAGCTCCAGGTGCAGTGAAACCCTGTCTCAGAAACTAAGAGCAATAAAGGAAGATACCCAACACTAACTGCTGTTCTCCACTTGTACACACATACACATTTCTGCTGCTGGCACACACAAGAACACATACGTGACACACACCCCCAAAAGAACAAAACCAGAAGGAAAATAAACTCAAAGACAAGGATATAAGAGAGGTAATAAATAAAAAGTAAACACAATAGAAAATGCAAAGGCTCTTGCCACCAAACCTGGCAAACTGAGTGTGATCCCCAGAATCCTCATGGCGGAGAACCAACATCCACAAGTTGTCCTCTGCGCTCCACATACAATGTTGTACACACATACACATGTGCATACACACACACACAAAATGAAGAAATAAAATAGTGTTAAAAGCTTTTTTTTTTTTGAGAAGGCATTTTAATAGAAACAGATCAGCAAGCAGTTGAAACAAAGCCACAAGTGACTCATTTATGTAACCTCACCACTCAGGAGAGAGGTAGAGGCTGGACTGCCTCAAGTTTGAGGTTAGTCTGGGCTACAGAGTTCCAGGCTAGCTCTGTGAAACCATACTAACAAAGAAACAATGCCCCCAATAGAAAAAAAAATTTAAAAAAAAAGAAAAGAAAAAGAGAAATCCAATCAATAACCAAAAGCCTTCACCAAAAGAAAGGTCCAGAATCATACTGCTTCACAATATAAAATTCTATTAACATTTAAAGGAGGGTATTAGTATTTAACAGCCAGCTCTTCTCTATGTCTTCCAAATATTAGAAGAATAAACAGTAGCTCCTATTATGAAGCCAGTATTACCTGGTATCAAAGATACAGTAAGCATACTACAGGCTGCTGAGATGGCTCAGCAGACAAAGGTACAAAACTGGTGGAGATCAACCCCTGGGACCCACATATTGGGTCCATGCAAGTTGTCATCTAAGGTCCATATAAGCATCTTGGCATGTACACAACCCCCACCAAATATCATAAAATACTTTTAGAAAGAATACCACAGAGAAATATTTCTTATGAACACTTATGCAAAAATTCTCAACACTACAGGCAAATCCACATCAAAAAAGGTGGTGTTTTACTAAGGGTAGAAGAATCATTGCACATATGAAAAGGAATTCAATGTAGTACACATTAACACAATGAAAGAAAATACCACAATTATCTCAACTAGTACAGAAAGCTAGTTGATAAAGTTCCACATAGTTTAATGATTTAAAACTCAAACTCCAGGGGTTGGAGAAATGGCTTAGTGGTTAAAGCACTGGCTGCTCTTGCAGAGGACCTTGGGTTCAATTCCCAGAACCCACATGGCAGCTCACAACTGTCTATAACTCCAGTTCCAGGAGATCCAATGTCCTCCTCTAGCCTCTGCAGGTAACATGAATGTACATATGTCACATGTACATATGGCACATGTATACATGCCGGCAAACACACATATAAATATGAATAAATTATTTATAAAAATAAAACTCCCAAAACTAGGACTGAAAAGAAACTTCCTGTTCTCATAATGGGTATTTATGAAGTTCCTACAAAGCTACTGACTTGACCCAACTCTATTCAAAGTTGTAATAGAAGCTCCAGTTACACACTAGGCTTACACACCAGGCAAGAGGAAAATAGCACCCAAACTAGAAAGAAACTCTTTGTAGATAGTTAAGATGCTAATATATTAGCACCAACAAGTCAATGAAAAATGGAAGATACAAAACTATTATATAAAATATTAGTTATAGATGGTTATATAGACTGGCAATGCATGTGTAAGTTCAGAAAATAATCTCATTCATAAGAGCATTAGAGTAAAATATTTGGGTATGTTTAGGGAGTAACATAAAACTTTACATGGGAAGTACAAATCTAACTGAAATTTTAAAGACCTAAATATACATTTTATAAGTCATTAGGAGACTTAAAATATTAAGATGGCAATACTCTTCAAGACATTCCTATCAAAACCTCCAAAAGCCTTTCCACAGAAATAGAAATGCTCCTGCTAAAGTTCACATAGTGACCCAAGTAGATAAAATCATCTCGCAAGGAAGAGCAAAGTTGGAACTCACACCTCCTGACTAAATCTAGTACAGAGCTACAGTAATCAAAATAGTGTACTACAAGCATAATGACTCAACACATAGACTCTGACGGGTGTAGTGGTGCACACCTTTAATCCCAGTACTTGAGAGGTAGAGGCAGGCCATACATAAGAAGACTCAAAAAAAGCAAACAAACAAAAACCAAGCCAACCAAACCAAACCAAAAGCTGAACACTAAAAAGAAAAAAATAAGCCAGGTGGTGATGGCACACTCCTTTAATCCCAGAACTCAGGAAATAGAGGCAGGCAGATCTCTGAGTTCAAGGCTAGCCTGGCCTATAGAGCAAGTTCCAGGACAGCCAGGGACACACAGAGAAACTCTGTTTCAAAACAAAACAAAATCCTGAATGAACAGGAATCTGCCAATCATTTCTTCAATATACCAAAAGCAACAAAAGAAAAAAAATTAAATTTATTACTCTAAAAGAAGTCGTGTAATAAATATAACTTCATTAAATACTCTTGGACTGGTGAGATGGCTCATCAGGTTAAAGGCACTTGCCAAGCCTGACAACTTGAGTTCAATCCCTGGTATCTACAAGGCAGGAGAGAACTCTTTTTGGTTGTTGTTTTGGAGACAATTTCACTATGTAGTCCGGCTGTCCTAGAACTCCCTCTGTAGACCAGGCTGTTCTCAAATTCAGAGATCTACCTTCGTCTGCCTCCCAAGTGCTGGGATTAAAGGTGTGCAGGTATGCACCACCACCATCTGGTGAGAATGATCTCTTACATATGTGCCATGGTGCGCGCACACACACACATATACACACATATACACACATATACACACATACACACACACAAATGTAATACAAATTAAATACTTTGTGCAAAAGATAGAGAAGGCAACTTTTAACTGGAGAAAATATTAGCAAACTATTCTATTTGATAAAATCCTAGTATCTGAATATATGAACAAGTCTTATAATTTAGTAACAAAAGAGAGATACCCTATTTGAAAATGGCCAGTGTGGAAACATTTAAGAGAAAAGCTACAAATGGCAAACAGATGATATGCCAACTTTTTAGTTATTACATAAAATTCTCAAATGTCATAAAGCCACTTCACATCATCTAGAATGGCCCTAAGAAGACAGTAGAAAACACCATACGTTGATGAGGCTGCAGAGAAACTGGAAGTTGAATGCCACTGGCAGCAGTGTAGTTTGAGGATTTCATAAGTTCGGAACAGAATCACCATGTATCTCAGCAGTTTCCTTCTGTGTATACTCTCAAAAGATTGTGAAATAAGGAATTACACAAGTGTGTACACAATCCCTAAAAAGTGGAAACTACCCAGACTCTCAACAACTACTTTCAATAAAAAGTATAGTATATATAACATATATGTATATGTGCATACATATGTATGTAATTCAGTTATAAAAGGAAATGAATGCCTGATATGAATGAACCTTGAAAAACATCATGTGATGTAAGATATCTAAAGGAGGAAAATCCACATGAAGAGGGGTTAGTGGTTTCTGGGGGCTGGGTAGAGGAGAAATGGAAAATAATTGCTTAATAATGGGTGCTGAGCTTCCTTCTAAGGTGATGAATATGCCCCAAAAGTGCAGAGTGGTGATAACTGCACAACACTGAACACACTGAATGTCTCAACTGGATATTTTAAAATGGTTAGCATGGTAAATTTTATGTGTATTTTACCACCATAGAAAATTAAAAAGAAAGCTGAGAGATGTTATTACAGGAATTAGAGGGTGAAAAGATGGTTTTGTAGCTTGCAAAAGTATTAAGTTCTAATGTTTCCAATAGTATACATTCTTATATTCTATAGTGAATAAAAGTTTTATAAAATAATTTTTTTACTGTGCTAGACATTATTTCTAAATTTTAAGTATAAGTGGATAATTTGTCCATTCAAAAGGTGAAATACATTTTATTCTAATAGCAGGAAGAAAAAAAATAATTGAACAAAGAGTATGATTTGAACCAGATTAACAGTTCCAATGTAAAATGAGGATTGCGGTTTTTTTGTTTTTGTTTTTTCTGTTTTTCAGACAACTTTCACTATGCAGCCCTGGCTGGCCTGGAACTGACAAAGAGATCAACCTGCTCTGCCTTCCAAGTGCTGGGATTAGTGGTGTGAGCCACCTACACTTGACCTAAAGCAAGGTTTTTGTAGGCAACTGGCAAAAGTTCTTTAGTGAAGCTTTAGGAAAGGACATTGTATAAGGTGTAATTATACAAAGTCCCATTACCCTTGGGTCCTTCTTCTTAAGCTGTTTTGGCAATTTTATGTGAATGAGAGAATGAAATATGCAACATTTTTGCCATGTGCAACATTAAACAGTGTGGTAATTAAAACAGACAAAAAGCGTACAACTAATGATGTGTGGAACAAGCCATGGTAGCAAACAGCTATAATCCCAGGACTTAGAGCCCAAGGCAGAAGATCACAAATTCAAGGCCAGCCTAGGAAACACAAGACTCTGTCTCAAACAGAAAAAACATTTATGGATATTAGGATAGAAAATAAACCTGTCAATCCTTTAGATATACATGACTACATGGAATAAACTCATTCCCTCTCCTGGTAGAGATTTCAAGTCTGTAGATTTCTGTAGAAAAATGTCTCAGGAACTGAGTTAGGAAGACATCGAGTAATATCTGTGATGGTGTGCTGTCCAGAACAGAAACAATTAACAGAATTACCAGGCACTGTAACAAAATAAGCACCATCTCTTCTTCCAACTTCAACCTAAACTACTTCTATATTGACATTATAAAACTGCTGACTTTGAAAGTTTGAGTGAAAAGATGTTTATACTTGAGCTTGATTTTTCCAAAGTGGCAATAATTGTCTACTTTGAGAATGCCGGGAATTTTATTATCTATCTTTTTACTATAGCCTCCTCCACAGTATCTCAAAACTACCAACAAAATAACAAAGAGAAGGTTAAAAATAATCGAATGTGAACTGTCAAATGTGAATTAAGGAAGTCATCAGGAAGATTTTGTTTTCTAGCTTTATGATTTTCTCACAATATTTGGAGTTTAAAGATCTTCCCCAAGAAACCTTTTTAAAATAAAAGTTTTATTGGAGAAAAATAGAACCACCACATACACAGGGGAATAAAAGCACAAAAATTCAACTGATACAGAACAACTGAAACTCACAATTATGCAATGTAGTTTGCCATTACTTTTTCAGTTTCTTAACCAGCTTCCCTTAATAGTCTGGCTAGTTTTTCAGCTGAAACAGCATCAAATTTTCAAAGGATTTAAGAACCCTAGAAAAGGGACCCACTCTCAAGATAATGAATGTGGTATCAAGAGCCTCTTAGTAGGAACAACTCTACCTAAATATTCCTCAGAGTAACTAGTGAGTGGTGTAATAGTCTCCATATCTCAGAGACCAACAAGGATTAATCAGAACACTGATGTTGATGGTCCAGTAAACATAACAGCCTCATTTCCTTGTCAGAAGAGCTCCTGTAAGGAAATCAGAGAGGAGCTGGACAAAAATATACGAAATAGCTGCTCGAAAAGAATTGGGAAGCTAATTCTAAATATTATATGTAGTCAAACAGTGTGCAAGTTGATGCATTAGAGAAAAGGGCAACTTAAAGAAAAATACAGAGAGCTGGCCACAGGTCTTTGAGAATTCAAGAGAACCATCAATAGTAGACATAGAACCCCAAGTCTCCTAAGCTGAAGGTTCAGGTCTAAGCAGTGCCCCTAACTGTCTCCAGAAAGACAAGGAAATATGCTGCTGGATAAAGCACTGAAGAAGTTCTAATTTAAAAGCAAACACTAAAACTGTCTGCTTCTCTCCCATAATCAATTCCCTTCATAGAAAAAGAAACCAGGATGCAGAGCAAAACCTCTAGTGATGAAGAGAAGTCTTTTACTCACATTTTGAATTTGAAGAACAATACTTTGGTTATTTCTGTGTGTGTGTGAACAATTTGGGGACATTTCCCTGAAAAGCAGGTGTCCAGTGGCTATGAGAACTCTTAAATTCAAGCAATTAAAAAAAGAATACAGAACTTGACATTTTCAAATAAGGAGTGTGAGACAAGGGAGAACCACATGTAGAGTTTCTCCAAGTCAGGAGGTGGATGAAAGTAAAAGCTTTGTTTACCAACAAAGAGAAGAGATGCTTCCAAAAAAATTTAAAAAAAAAAAACACTTCAGTAGAAAAAACTGGAATGCAAATCCTAGGAAGCCTCTAACAATTGACAACTGGCCCAAGTTAAAGACAAAATGGTGCATACAACATTTAAAGACTGAAGCATGATGAAATGTAGCTGGTGATTTTTGCTCCTATAATTTACAAAACAGGTTGATTTTAGTCTCCTGTGATTTTCATACTGTATTCATTTTTAATAAAAAGAACTGGATTTCCCTCTCTTACTATGTTCTTCTAGTATGAGATGATCAGCAATTTTTCTATTTTATCTATTTTAATAAGTACCTGTTAATCAGCACAGTAAATTTGGGGCTAAGTCTTATGTACACATCCCATACTCATAAATGGAAAACTTTAGGATGTGAGGTATTATGGAAGTAACTGTCAACCTACTTGAAAAACTTGTTTCCAAATAAGGTTTCTTAACCAATCCCTTCAGTGTAACAGAATGCCAACAGCAATGACAACTTATTTTTCTTTTCAAGGGAAACCTAAAATGGGTGAACAACCAAGTCCAGGGTGGTTTTTCTATATGATAAATACATCCAGAACTCTGTACAGTAAATAAAGTTTGCATGCAGTTTAAGTATCTTTAAGTGACCTTTAAGCAAATAAACTTTTTGCTTCATTGATGATGTATAAGAATCCCCCTCCCCTTTTTAATGGCCATAGGGGTCTCTTCCCCAGTTCCAAAACGAATCATGAAGACCGAGTACTTTCTTAGAGTTTTCTGCATATCATACTAAATAACATGCAAAGAGTTCAACAACATTCTTCTTAAAGGTTAAGTATTACTCTTTAAAATGGGCATGTTAACCACTGAGAAAAGTCCACGCAACTATTTCCATTACACTGCTTCATTTGGTCATTGGAAGTATAAAAGAAGTCAAATAATATGAGATTCAACAAGTTAGTTTATCCATTGGCTACAGCATATGACAACAAATGTTCCAAGGCCAACATTCTATGCAATATAGTTGTACTGATTTGGGTTTTCTTTATCTCTTTCCATGTAGTCCCGGTCAATTAGGGATTCTATTCTCTTCTTTAGATCTGCAGGCTGTAAAAGAAAGCATATTTTCAATGCAAAGCTCATAATCAACATAAGCCCATCTACCAACATCCCATTAAAAAAGAGAACAAAAGGCTCCAGGAGTGATGGCACAGAGGCAGGCAGATCTCTGCGAGTTTGAGGCCAGCCTGATCTACACATAGCAAGTTCCAGGACAGCCAGAGCTACACAGTGAAACACTGTGTTTAAAAGAAAGAGGGAGGAGCGTGGACAAAAGCAGATATGTTGGCACCTGACTACTACCCTAGTTCAGGAGGATGAGGTAGGAGGACAAGTTTGAGGGTAGCTCTTGCCTAGCAAGCACAAGGCCCTGGGTTTGGTCCTCAGCTCTGGCAAAAAAAAAAAAAAAAAAAAAAAAAAAAACCAAAAAAATCAACTTTTTAAAAAAATTATAGCCTTGCATGGATAATTAATTATACTCATCTCTTGAATGATTAAAAAAAAGCTCCTATATTGTGTATATGGCCCATAAAAGTAATAAAAACATTCTTTGGTATGAACAGGTTCTAGAACCCTGACATACCAAAATCTGCCAATGTTCAGTATTTGCATATAAATTCCTGTTATCTTCTCGTACAGTTTAAAATGATCTTGGCCAGGTGTATTGATACATGTTTACAATCCCAGCAATGAAGAATTTGAGGTAAGAGGATGACTTTTGTGGCCAGCCTGAGCTACACAGTCAGACCCTGATATAAAAAATCAAATACTGAGTTGGGGATTTAGTTCAGTGGTAGAGCGCTTGCCTAGCAAGCACAAGGCCCTGGGTTTGGTCCTCAGCTCTGGCAAAAAAAAAAAAAAAAACAAAAAAACCAAAAAAATCAACTTTTAAAAAAAATTATAGCCTTGCATGGATAATTAATTATACTCATCTCTTGAATGATAAAAAAAAAAGCTCCTATATTGTGTATATGGCCCATAAAAGTAATAAAAACATTCTTTGGTATGAACAGGTTCTAGAACCCTGACATACCAAAATCTGCCCATGTTCAGTATTTGCATATAAATTCCTGTTATCTTCTCGTACAGTTTAAAATGATCTTGGCCAGGTGTATTGATACATGTTTATAATCCCAGCAATGAAGAATTTGAGGTAAGAGGATGACTTTTGTGGCCAGCCTGAGCTACACAGTCAGACCCTGATATAAAAAATCAAATACTGAGTTGGGGATTTAGCTCAGTGGTAGAGCGCTTGCCTAGCAAGCACAAGGCCCTGAGTTCCATCTGAATCTCAAAATGCTAAAGAAAATTTGTATTCTCATGCTTCTAGGTGCTGTCTGAAAGGACACATTTCCACATCACTTACAATACCCAAAATTCTTATACTGTTATTTATAGATCAAATACCAACGAAAACAAAAGCCGAACAAATGCATTAGCTGGTTTTGTTTTTTGAGACAGGGTCTCTCTCTCTTTGTAGTCTTTGGTGTCCAAGAACTTACTATATAGAATAGGCTGGCCTCAAACTAAAGAGATCCACCTGCCTTTGCCTCCCCGGTGCCAGGATTAAAGGCATTCACCACTATACCCAGCCAGGTAATACATTTTGTTTGTTTGGTTTTGGCTTGTCAAGACAGGGTTTCTCTGTAAAACAGCCCTGGCTGTCCTGGAACTAGCTGGTCTTGAACTCACAGAGATCCACCTGCTTCTGACTCCCAAGGGCTGGGATTAAGGGCATGCCCACCACTGCCTGGACTCGCTAATGTATTCTCAAAGGATGTTTTCAACCTTTGGTTTGTTGAAGTCACAGATATGGAATCGATGGCTATAAAGGGCTGATTTCAAAGTCAGCCTTGGAACACAGTAAGACCCTAACGCAAAAACAAAAGATAAAATGAAGTAATATAGACAGGGAAGTAAAATTCCATTTAATAACTTCAAGGTTTAAATAACAAATGGCTTTGGCTTAGTAATGATCAAAGTATAGTGAGTGATTTCCTCCATTCTAGCATCAGTAAGCACTTTTGTTAGAGGTGAAATGATTAGTTGAGCATGCATGCAGGTGTGGTAATGAGGAGGCAGTTTGAGTTTTGAAGCAGCAACCTACCTTATTGGAAGTAATAGGTACTACATACTTACATACATACCAAACTTAATACTGTTTTATACTTCCCATCTCATTTAAGCCTCAAAATAATAGTACGAGCTAAGTATAACTATCAATTCTAAAGAAGCTCAACAAGATTAAATAGCTTATCAAAGTCCAAAGCTGTTAGGAATCCTAACAGCTGGAGTCTATGCAACCTCTATCAAATGTTTATTACAAAAGTTTGGAAATCATTTAAAATTTGGAAAATAGTATAATACACTACCTCCTTGTCTAAACACCTTTATTATTGGACATTTGTTTTGGAACAAGCCAATGTACTGACCAAGTTCAGTTTACTAGAACATATTGTTAGACATTTTCAAAAGACACTAAAAGTCCTTTAGCAATAAGATCCCCTATCAGCCTCTGTAACAGATCTGAGAAGACATTTATATAATGTAACTAAATAAGATACAACTCAATTTAATAACCAAATATGTCAATTGTCAAGGTATCTACAGAAAAGTAAGACTCAAAAGATAGAGTGAATTCAAAAATTTCAAAGCCATATTTACTCACTAAATTTTCAAGTACAGGGAGGGGCTTTTGTAAATTGTTTCCCCACTTTACCACAGTTGTATACATATGCCAACAATATTCTTTTGTGAATCACATGTATGACTGTAGGAAATAAATCTTGTTGTTCCAAATGGCTTTATGCCTTTAATCTATATTTGCAAGACTAGTGTCTAAAATCAAATGTATTCTCTTTCATTTATAACAAATCCCAGTATGGAAACACACAAACACCTACTTTTACAGGAAATTTTAGCTGATTGTAGACCTCTGAAACAAGAAGATTGTGGCTAAGTGTTTTTCTCATCTTCATAATCCGGACAATCGCAGCATCAATTTGGTATTGTCTATCTTGAAATACTCTTTCTGTAGTGCTTGCTTGTTCTTCAACCTAAAAACAGTTTTCAAATGAAGTCAAGCTTAATTATCAACACAAACTGTACATTAGAGATATAACAGTGTTACTGTTCTAAAGGCACTGACTCATCTAAATGGGACGTTATAAATACAGACACAAGAAGAAAAAAATTGACAAATATAGCTCCTTTCTGTTCTAATCATACTGCCCTGTACCAATAAAGCAATGCCTATAGACATTGACAGAAAAATATCACCTTTGAGGACGCAGGAGATAGACTCAGTTGGTCAAGTGTCTGCCCTGCAAGCCTGAGGGCCTGGTTTTTAAATTTAATTTTCATGAACTCATGTAAAAACAGATAAACAGATTCTAAGAACTCAAAACCTAGCCAGCCGAGCCTAATTAGTGAGTTCCAGGCAAGTAAGAGACCACAGCAAGAAACAAGTGGGTAGCTCCTAAAGAATGACACTGGAGGTTGTCCTTTGGCCTTCCCTAGAATTTAAAATGTTCACACTCATTGATTCACGTTTACTTCCATGAATTCATCTTAAGGAAAAGATTAGAGATTATGATTTATGTGCAGATTTTTTAAAATGGCCACATAAGAATATTAATTATGTAGCCATTTAGCATTGTGTTGATTTTTAAAATATGTGTGGGGGTATGTACATTAAGTGAGTGTGGTTGGGAGGCACCTTGGGCATCAGGTGCCTTTCACAAACAAATCAAAAAACAACCAAATACTATGTTGACTGTCAACCCTATTATGTTTGCTCCTCAACTAAAAGAAACATCAAATACTAAAATGTACTTGGGTAGACATAGACACAGAAAATGTTAATAATAATGGCAGCATTAGAAACATAACTGTAAATTTTGGGGCTGGAAACATGGTTCAGCATTTAAGAGAACCTATACATTAACAACCATCTGTAACTCCAGCTCCAGTGAAACCAATACCCTCTTCTGGCATATGGGCCCCATGCCTGATGTGATGCACAGACACACATGCAGGTAAAACACTCAAGCACATAATACAATTTTTATTTTTTTTGGGGGGGGGGTTCAAGACAGGGTTTCTCTGTGTACTTTTGGTGCCTGTCCTGGAACTTCCTGCCCTCACAGAGATCAGCCTAGTTCTTCCTCCCGAGTGCTGCAATTAAAGGCGTGCAGCACCGCCACCCAGATACAATTTTTTATTCTGTAAATTTCTACTATAAACACACATAAACCTAATACAGTCGGACAAGAGAGCAAAAGGTTTACCGTTTCTTTCATCTGGATTTGATTGATCTTTATCCTGAATAGTTTGTGTTTGAAGTCGTCATTACAAATGAATTTGTCACCATCCTCGATATCTTTGCCCTTCGGATTTTTAGCCAGAACTCTAGCTTTGCCACAGGCTAGTGACTGCAGTGTTCTCCTTAATTCTCCATCCTCTGAAGAAGTAATGGTTAGTCATTTGTTAGTAGCATGCAGAACACTACATTCTACATCAATTTGATTTCTCCATATTCTCTATTAAACTTTCGATTTTTTCCCCAAGGTCATCAACACCTGCTCTTTGTGCTATCCAGTAACAGTTTTTTTTTCTATTTGTCTAAACGCATTGTCACCCCATACAGACAATTACTAAAACTTCTCTCAAGTCAAACACTAAAAGGACACTCCACATTGGGGATGGAAGTTTCTGTTCCACCTGGACTTGCAGCTGTTCAGTCCCAAATAAACACATAAAGGCTTATACTAATTATAAACCGTTTGGCCTACTGTTCAGGATTATAACTAACTAGCTCTTATGCTTAAATTAACCCATAATTCTTGCCTATGTTTGAATATGTGACTTGGTACCTTTTCTCAGTCCAACATTCTCATCTTACTTTCTCTGCGTCTGGCTGGAGACCCCATCTCTCCTTTTCTCTTACCAGCCTTCTCCTACTCTGGTCACCCCACTTGCACCTCCTGCCTAGCTACTGGCCAATCAGCATTTTATTAAACCAATAGGAGTGACAAATCTTGCCAGCGTACAAGAGCATTATCCCACACCACTTGGCTATTTTATTAACATTCCAGTATGTTTTATTCTCCATTAACCCTCTGCTTCATTGCTAATGATGATAATAACACTACTAACCTAATCCAATGAAAACCCTCAAATTATCTTTTAGGTCTTCCTTCTCCTTCATTCCACTATGGCTGTAGTAATTCCACTGATGTTGGAATCATTTTACCAGCAGCCCATTCAGACTTATGTCACAATTATCTCTATAGTTTCTAGATTAGAATCTTTTCTTGTTCTGAGTCACTATAGCAGAGGCTTCAGCTGTATTCATCAGTCTATCTATGTATCTTACCTATTGGATTTTATAGCTTACCATTTTAAGCTACAAACTTTTCACGCTTCCTACCCACACCACCCAAGCCTTTTCTCACTCTATTTCCTTTCTTTCACAAGCCTTCTCTCCAACCAAAATTTGAAGGCCCAACTCAAATCCCACTCCTTCCACAATGATCTCTTGCTTAACATACTTCTTGTTAGAACTATATACTGGTACTTAATGTTTTTGAATTGCTAAGAATACAGAGGAGGGGGCTGGAGAGACATCTCACCATTGAAGAGTACTTTCTGGTCTTTCAGGGGACCAGACAGATACCAGTTCCTAGCACCTACATGGTGACTCACAACCATGTAACTCAAGTTGCAGGGGATACAATGCCCACTTCTGGGTTCCTGCATGTGTATGTTATATATATATATATACTCATACAAGCTCATAACATACACATAAATCAATCAATCAATCAATCAATCAATCTTTTAAAAAGAGAGTACAGAGGAAAGGATTACTTCCTTATATCTCCCAGAGCTCTGTACACAGTGACTGCACAGAGTAGAGAACTACAACTGCTTGATACTGACAGATGCAATACAAACCTATCCCAGTAGCTTGCTTAATCTCTTCTAAACTGAATTCCTCCCCTTCATTAAACATTAGCAGCACCAGGGTTTGAAAAAGAGAGACCTGAAGTTCTTTTTTGCCCTGTTAAGAGAAAAAAGCAGGTTAGCCTAGTTTAAAAAAAATGAAATATTAATAAAAAAATCTCTTCTAGGAAAAGCATTTTTAATTAGTGAGTTAAGAAGCACAGATTAACATTATCCAAAACTCTGCTTCAGGTGGCAATAAAATGTGCAGTTTGAGGTTGAGGTTTAGGTATGACTCCACAAAAAATGAGGTGAAGGATTAACCTATTAATAGTTTTTTTAATAATCCTTATTAAAACAGAACAAAGTAATGGAAATAACTCAGTCCCTGTGTTTTTTCAGACAGGGTTTCATGTAGTCAGACTAGACTTACTTGCTATTTAGCCAAGTATGTCCTTAAACCCTCAATCTTCCCGCCTCTATCTTCCAAGGATTACAACCTTGTGCCACTATGCCTCACTTTCAAACGCATTTTGACTTTGTTAAGGTCAGTAATGAAGAGCTGAAGGAATTTTTTTTTAAATTGCTGTATCTCCACTCTGTTCTCTAGCTTCCAATAACATGATTTCTGACAAGACAGTGTGAACTCTGCATCCACAAGTAGAGAAAGACTATTGTTTTCAATTTTAGAGAAGGCCAACTCAATTGTTGAAAAGGTGACCGCCGGCAGTGGTGGTGCACGCCTGTAATCCCAGCACTCGGGAGGCAGAGGGCAGGTGGATCTCTTTGAGTTCGAGGCCAGCCTGGTCTACAGAGCTAGTCCAGGACAGGCTCCAAAGCTACAGAGAAACCCTGCCTATCTCGAAAAATAAAAAAGGTGACCATCTTAAAAAACACAAAGCTGTAATAAGCTACCACTTCTGCCATGTGGTGTCAAGGCCACACTTAGAAAACAGCAGCTTGAACCTTCAAAACAAGCGACTTGACTTCCATAAAACATGAAGGCAGAAATTAAGTTTTGGGATATATCCACTTACCTCTTTAAATTCAGCTTTTAGCACACAGTGTCCCAAAGTTGACTGCCACTGGAGTTTCCTGCCACTGTGTTTGCCTAAGTAAAATGTCTTGAAAATTTCCTGAAGCTTTACCATCTAAAGCAAATAAAATAAGTGTTTCTTTAATCTGCATATGCAATGGCACCTTCAGAGATCTTTTTTACTCATTTATTGGATCATGAGGTAGAGTGTGCATGCCATAGGATGCTCATGAAGTTCAGATGACAACTTTCAGGAGTTAGTTCCCTCCTTCACTTTGTGATTGGTGTTAAGTGCCTTCACCCCTAGGCAACCTCAATGACCTCCCTCTCACCACTCATATTTTTTATTTACTCATGTATTTTTTTTTGGTATGAGTACTCTGTCTGCATGATAGAGAGAGCTTCAGATCCCATTATAAATGGTTGTGAGCCACCATGTGGTTGCTGGGAATTGAACTCAGGAACTTGAGAACTGCCAGTGCTCTTAACTGCTAAGCCATCTCTAAAGGCCCCTCTCACCATCTGAAGTAACTTCTGATAGCTTTCATGATTATCCAGTAGGTATCAATCTCTTTAACGTAAAAATCTCCCCAGTGTAACAGGACTTGGTGATCTTTACACTCTTTTAGCTCTTCTCCACTATTTAATCATTCTTTCACCTCTGGTGACTTGGGCTTCTATATTCTACTGACTCCTTTCTCTCACTGCTGCTTCTGCCCAAGTTTCTTTAATAGGTTCCTCTTCTTACCATCTGCTAAATGTGAGCCTTTCTAAAGTTTGAGCTCTGCCCTTTCTCTTCAACTTCACCATATTCTTTCCTTATGACACTTTCCATAGAGGACTTTCAGTATCTTTCTTTATCCAACATTCTAGGTTTTGGTCCTGAGTGGAATAGTTTCTAATGCATTAGGGGATACTCATATATACATCATATTCACCAGTCCTGCCTTCATGTGAAATATGTACAACATTTTTTGACAGCTAAGATTATTACTAAGAGGTCATAAGTTAAGAAACAGAAGAACAATCGGGGAAAATAGCACTAAATTTAGAGACCTACCTTCATTAATATGCTCAAGTGGACTTGAAAGTTGAAGTAAAAGAATAAAATATTAACACTCATTTTGTTGGTATGTTTGCTGACATAAGCCTTTTAAAGGCTTATATTTACAAATGAAAAACAGAAAAAAAAAGTGTGATTTCTATGCCTATAGCTTAGGTCTGAGACAGTTAATCTTACCTCTGGTGGCAAATGGACTTCCATAGGCACATATGTTGGCCAGTAACCCATTGTCAGGATATTCACAGTTAATTCAATATTGCCAGGTACATTCTGGTTCTGCATATACTATAAAAAGATCAACATATACACTGAGATTACAAAAGTAAATACATCATACCATAATTAATTGACTCATTTAAGAATTTCCTTACTCTAAAACTATATGTGAATATTAAGCATCCTGAAAATAAAGGCAACTAACTATTAAGACTTGAAATGAAGGTTACACAAAGTGCAGTAGACAAATACACAAGGGGCTATTTTGATACAGTGGCATATAAAAATCCCACGAAAACATCCTAGGCATTATTAACTCAACTTCTCACAAAAGTTGGAGCTATTATAGCATCTCTTCTCCATTCTTTTCCCCCAATGCTACCTGTAGTCCCCACCTTTGGAGACCCCCCCTACATCAATTGGAACACCTTGCAGCAACTCCCATTCCTCACCCCACCAGCCCAAGTCTCTGGTGTTCCAACTGCTCCAATCCCTGTTTGAAGGTGGTGACCTGAAGTGGGAAAGGAAGAAGGGGAAAGGGCAAGGCAGATAAATCCTACTCTGCAGCTACTGTAAGGTCCATGATCCTACTGACTCTGAACTTTCTAGATGGAATCTTTCAGTTCTATTTACCACCTTCAATACAGTGGTCAAAAAGTCATTACTGAAAATCTCAGAGTGTAAAATCTAATTTGCCATCACTATTGTCTAGTTCTTGATACTATTTCTGTCTGAGACAGGGTCTCACTCTATTGCCCATATATCATTATTTTAGCATCCGAAGTAGCTGAGACTGCAGTTCTATAACCTGCTATCCATGTCTTCAAAACTACAGCTCCAGCTTCTCACCCCCAAATGTCCCCACAGATATTATATACCACTCTCCACCTTTTATCACCTCACCTCTCTCCCATTACAAGCTCTGAACATGCAAATCCTCCAACCTTGATTAGATGTCAAAAAAAGCCCTGATCATACTGTCTAGCTATAATTATTCTTACACTAACTTTAGTCTAATATATTTTACTCATATTTCTGCCTTATTCTAGGTGTTTATTTTATTTTTTTGAGCTGAGGCTCGAACCCAGGGCCTTGTGTTTGCTAGGTAAGCACTCTACCACTGAGCTAAATCCCCAACCCTCTAGGTGTTTATTAAGACTAAATCCTCAAGTAGGTCAAATGTACTTACATTTCATTGATGACATTTTTCTTCTACTATACCCATTAAGTTGCTATGAAGTTATTTGTAACAAATATATGTTTCTAATCATCCTCTACAATATGGACTGCCACAAAGGCATAACTTAAATATCCTTAACTTCAAGGAATTAGTAAGAGTTTAACTCACTTTTACCTGTTTGAAGTGAATCATGATGTCTTTAGAAAGCTCCATGTCTTTAAACATCCCTTCAAGCTTGCTGGTGAATGCAGCTCCACATTCTATTGAAATGTTAGTATATTTGTAATATTTCAAAATAGTACAAAGTATTTAAAAATCAGAAAATAAAATGTAAATCTTACTTGGGCATAAAATATGACCGGTAACTACTGGTAAGAACGAAAATAAATTCTTACCTCCCAGTATGTGTCCTACTAATTCAGAGGCAAACTCTTTAATCCAATAGCAACCTTATCTACTTTCAAGTATATTTGGGAACTTTTTATACAAATAAGCAGAAGAATAATTCTTTATCTTTAAAAAAAGCCAACAATTGTGGACATCAACAAGAGGCTAGGACCTTCATAAGCTCACTTAATTTATAGGTAGGTAGGTAGGGGTGTGTGGGTGTGTGTGTGGGTGTGTGTGTGGGTGTGTGGGGTGTGTGTGTGTGTGTGTGTGTGTGTGTGTGTGTGTGTGTGTGTGTTAGAGGGTCAGGGACTGTGTGTACAGGTGTGGGCACCCATTCATGCATATAGAAGCCAGAGGACTTTGACTGTACTGCTCTACCACACTCTACCTTATTCTTTTGAAACAGGATCCTCTCATTCAACCTAGAGCTAGGCTAGCACCCAGGAAGCCCCAGAGATCCTCCTCTCACCCAACCCTAGTCACTGGGGTTACACATACACATGGCTTTTCCACATGAGTGCTGGGGATTTCAACTCGGGTCCTCATGCTTGTGCGGCAAGAGCTCTTACCCACTGAGCCATCCTCCCCATCCCCTCAGTTTATGTTTTTATGCATATCATCATGTGTATATGAAATGACTGACAAAAAAGCAATCAATGAAAATAGTACAATTAACCCAACATTTCCCTCAAATACTAAAGAAAGGCAAAATTGAAATAATAAAAGAGGAAGAGAATGGCAAACATACCATGTTTCAGTTTGGACAGCATTGATTTTTCAGCATCTACAGATGCACTCTTGCCAACTAATAGGCGTTTGGCTAAATCTTTCTTATAGAAGGCCTCAAAAACATCTTTACCTATATTAAATAAAAATATAACACTCATGATATGCCAAGTAAAGTTGTAACAACATAGCTTCAAAAAGCTTAATCACAGCACCTCAAGTTATTTTACTTTATACATTTTTATCCAAGTTTATTAAACTCAAGACACTGGAGGTCTATGTCTGTGCCAGACATTTCAAAAGTTCTTTACTGTAAAAAATTAAGACTGTATTATTAACTTTTCTTCAGAAAAAAAAAATTAGTACACTGGTCCTGTTAGCACCAAAACCCAAGAGATTAAAACAAGCAGCAAAATTCCAGGTTCTTAATAGTGGAAAGGTCAAAGCACAAGGCAATTTAGTTACATTCCTCAACTATTTTCCCCCTTTGGTTTTTTGAGACAGGGTTTCTCTGTTTAACAGCCTTGGCTGTCCTGGATCTTGCTCTGTAGACCAGTCTGGCCTTGAACTCACAGAGATCCGCCTGTTCTGCCTCCTGAGTGCTGGGAATAAAGGAGTACACCATTGCCATCCAGCCTATGCAACTTTTTTTTTTTTTTTGAGCTGAGAATTGAACCCAGGGCCTCAAGCACTCTACCACTGAGCTAAATCCCCAACCTGTCTATGCAACTATTCTTAAGGAATTAAAAATATACAATGACTAAAATGTAACCCCTAGTTCTCTAATAGTCTCTCCAGGTTATATATAAACGTCTCAAGTTCCTCTGGGAGTGCTTTATTTGTTTTATTTTTGTTTTTTTTTTTTTTTTTTTTTTTTTTTTTTTTTTTGAGACAAGTCCTTGCTATGTCGACTTAGTTGGCCAGAGATACTCATGTAATCTATACAGCAATGCCACCTTTGTCTCCTGAATTCTGGACTTCAGGAATCTCTACCACTATGCCTAGCTCAGAGTGTTGTTTTAAAAGACAAACATGAAAGCAGTAATCAACACTTACCATAGATAAATCTAAATATAATCATTATTTTATCCAACATTTTCTCAAGCTCTTCATCTGTAGCTTCTTTGTTGCCTGCACGAAGTTTTGAATCCACATACTTCGCTAAAATAAAGAAAAAGCATTGTTGTTTAGTGACCATGGGGGTCTAAAAGGTATTCACAACTATACATACCCAAATAAGACTATAAAATATTCTTTAGTACTTCTGCTATATGTACATGCATTTTATAAGTCTTCAATACAAGGAAGATCACGCTAACTTGTCAATGTCACGGGGCTAATAAATACCACAACCTAAAAGCACTAAGCCTGACTCCAGAGTATACTTGCTGGTATAATGATATCAAAATGGGCTATTGAAGGGCTACATAATGTAGCTCTGTGGTAGAGTACTTGCCTGGCATGTACAGAGCTGTGGGTTCAAACCCTAGTACTTCAGAGTTTAAAAAAAAAAAAGGAAAAAAAATGAGGTACAGACAATCTCATGGTAGAGGTTCCAAGGAGCTCTGTGTAGGGTTAAACAAAGTCATTAGAAACATGGGTATCCTCTCAAGTTTCTAATTTACGTACAGTATTCTTTTTGTTTGTTTGTTTGTTTTGTTTTCTTTCGAGACAGGGTTTCTCTGTAGCTTTGGAGGCTGTCCTGGAACTCGCTTTGTAGACCAGGCTGGCCTCGAACTCACAGAGATCCACCTGCCTCTGCCTCTCGCATACTGGGATTACAGGCGTGCACCACCACAACCTGGTTTAAGATTTGTTTGTTTATTATGTAGACAGTGTTCTGCCTGAAGGCCAGAAGAGGGCACCAGATCTCATTACAGATGGTTGTGAGCCACCATGTGGTTGCTGGGAATTGAACTCAGGACCTCTGCAAGAACAGACAGTAGTGCTCTTAACCTCTGAGCCATCTCTCCAGCCCACACATACAGCATTCTTAAACATTACTTTTCTATTTGAATAGACCAGAAGCAATAGAGCAGAGGCACAATTTATAAAATGTTTCAAGGCAAACAAAATTAGACTTCAACCAAACCTGACTTCATCCTTTTGGCAGAGGATCCTAGGGTACTAGTGCATGTGTATATTCAATGAGCCTATACTATTAGGTTTATTTTCATCCTGGACTTTTTATTTGTTGTCATTGGAAATTTCATTCTGTCCTTTCCCTGTAGCTGCAACTGAAGACCTTTAGAAAATAGTACTTTGCACCAGTTCTAAATCACTACAGGCTTGGAAAGCACAGAATCAAGCTTGCTCACTAAAAGTAAATGAGGGCCAATGTCCTAGCTCACAAAAATTTATATCATGTTTAACATGAAGGCTCTGTGAAGCTGTTTAGCTTGAAGGAATTTACAACTTACATCTACATCCTTAGAGACACTTTCAGACTTGGTATTACTAGCTAAGCAACATCAAACAAACAAGATAGAGGTATAATATGGTTTTAACTCAGAGTTTATCAATAAGAGAACATTATAAAACCAGAAAAAGAATATGAAACATACCTATCAGCTCAGCTGGTTTATTTGGCCTTTTATTAATGAATGTTTCAAATGCTTCTTTCATAGCATTGATAAATTTTTCATTTTTCATAAAGCAGGTATCAATTATATGGTCAACTTTATCTTTAAAGTCCAACAATTCTTGAACCATAGTTTTATCTTTTTCAGGATTAATAACAATAGTACTTCCAAAAGCCTGAAAATGAAAATGGTATAATGAAAAGAATCACCAAATCATATTCTAAAGTTGGCACAAGCATTTAACAATCATAAAAAGGTACAGCTGTTTCTGAAGGAAAAGTGGAAAAAACCAAAACAGATAATATTCCCTCCTAAACACAAAAATGAATGACCATTGGGTACACAATATCCTAATGGGGTGTTATTAGAAGACTCTAGAAGCTTTTTCTTATTGTTAAGGAAGTCAGGTCTGTACTTTTAAAAATAGGAATGTGGTGAGGAAAGGAGGGAGGGAAAGAAGTATTTGTGGTTCAAACTTGGAAGAATAGACCTTAGATTTTATCTTAACTAAATGGCAGCACAATGTTAACAATCCTTTAATTTCCCATATTCACTTAAGTCTTAAACCTAGAAATCCTATCAAATATCACTCAAGTTTTATTGCTGATGTATCACACAGTTACATCTCAGGCTGATATTTCAAATTTTTTATTTTCTTAAATTCCTTCCTTAAAAAATGCATTTAACAAGAATTGCTGATGTTTTTGGTATGTAGATTACAAAATATTCATGAGTAACATCGATAGGTAAACTGTTAATACCTTGATATACTCAATCCACTGTTGTAAGAGAACCTGAACTCCACCTCGAACTCTACTGAAGAGCTGATACAGGAGAGACAAATCTTCAATTCGGTTTTCATCAAGGAGGTTATTTAAACCTGGTTTGAAATATTTTGGCATTAAAATAGGAGAATCAAAAAGTGAACAAAATTGCCATGCATTTTAATAAAACAAATGTAAGTTGAAATTACTATTGTGATACACTGGTCTAAATGATAACTAAAATTTATGTGAATGTATTCTGTAAGAACACTTAAGGTTTAGAAGTTCTTGGCTCAAGCCGGGCGGTGGTGGTGCATGCCTTTAATCCCAGAACTCAGGAGGCAGAGCCAGGCGGATCTCTGTGAGTTTGAGGCCAGCCTGGTCTACAAAGCAAGTTCCAGGAAAGGCAAAGCTACACAGAGAAACCCTGTCTCGTAAACCAAAAAAAAAAAGTAGTTCTTGGCTCTACATAATAAGAAAACACACACACACACAATCAGTTTGAAATACAAGGAATACCTTCCTTTACCTTTCTTTCTTTCTTCCTCCCTCCCTCCCTTCTTTCTTTCTACTTTATTTGTATTGGTGCATTACCTACACGTATATCTATGTGAGGGTGTCAGATCTTGGAGTTACAGACAGTTGTTAGCTGCCATGTGGGTGCTGGGAAATGAACCCAGGTCCTCTGGAAGAGCAGTCAGTGCCCTTGACCGCTGAGCCATCTCTCCAGCCCCCTTTTACTGTATTCTTACATGTCCAAATTCCTATTGTGTCTATTTTGGATCTGCAGTACTGAGGATGAACCCAGGACAACTCACATACACTAGAATGTTTTATGGCTGACCCACTCCACCCAGCCAATTTCTTCTTCTTCTTCTTTTTTTTTTTTTTTTTGGTTTTTCGAGACAGGGTTTCTCTGTGTAGCTTTATGCCTTTCCTGGAACTTGCTTTGTAGACCAGGCTGGCCTCAAACTCACAGAGATCCGCCTGCCTCTGCCTCCTGAGTGTGTCACCACCGCCTGGCTCCAGCCCAATTTCTTGACTGGTATTAGTCAGCAGAACTCTCCTCTTAGTTCCACTTTCAGTCAAGAAACTGGCAACTACAGAAAATTTAGGGCAATGAACAGGGAAAAGAGTTGTCAGTTTTCAGAAATGAAGTACATGCTCATCAAGTTTTAGTTTTTCTTCATTAAACTTTGTTTGAATGGGTCTCAATATTCTTTGATGAACTTTTGGTCAAGCTGTTTTCATAAAATGATTTTAAAGCACTAAAAACTTAAAACTACACACAAAACAATCCACAAAACATCCTCTTTTACTTCTGGTGCTTTTATCATGTTTAGTTATCAATAAGCAGTTTTTACTACTAATCTTAAATGGCCAACTGAGACAAACAGTTCTGAGACCATTCTTCCACTACTGATTAAGATTAGGGAAGCCTGGTGGTGGTGGCACACACCTTTAATCCCAGCACTTGGGAGGCAGAGTCGGGTGGATCTCTGTGAGTTCAAGGCCAGCCTGGTCTACAGAGTGAGATCCAGTAAAGGCGCAAAGCTACACAGAGAAACCCTGTCTCGAAAAACAAAAAACAAACAAAAAAAACTAACGTAGCACATGTTAGGGATAATAGTCATTTAAACCTGAACTTTGAGCAGACTTGATGGTGACCTATCTAGTTTTTTTTCATTTTGATTTTATGTGTTCGAGTGTTTGTCCTGCATGTATGTGCAATGGGAATGCCTGGTGACCAGGGAGGATATAGCAGAGATTATTGGATCCCCTGAAACTGGAATTTTTGATGGTTTTGAGTCACCATGTGGGTGCTGGGAATTAACCTTGGGTCCTCTGCAAGAGCAACAAGTGCCCTTATTCATTGAGCCATCTCTGCAGCCCTAGTAATCTTTTATTTACAAATTGCCAATTACCTTTCTGAAGAATTGCTGTTAAGTGTTCACCTAGAAGCTGTTTCTCAACAGAAGCAATTAGCGACTTCCTAAAAGGGGGAAGAGAGAATTATTGAGCTACGACCTTTCTGAAAATTTAAAGCTTCTAGAGAAAACAAACCAAATATTTCATTTTACATTAAGTTTGCCATTTCCATCCTATGTGTCAATTTAATAGTGCTCGAGATTTATTCTACATTATGCCTAAAGGAAAAAAAATAGTGTGTATTTCAGAATTTACTCAAAGTAATGATCTCCATGGTCTTGCTTTGCCTAGCTTTTCCCACATTTCTCTGCTTTTTACTAAGGTAAAACAGTTATCTATGCTGTTTAAAGGAACCACTTGGTTAGTGAGATTTAAAAAGTACGGAAGTAGCTTCTCTCTGAACAACCACTTACTAACTTTGAATCAATATAAAGATTTTAAAAGCTGGGCATGGTGGTGCATGCCTATAACCCTAGAACTTGAGAGGCTGGCACTGGAGGATCGTGAGTTCCAGGGCAGCCTGGGTTTTAGTGAAACTACATCAAAAACATCAAAAAATTTTTAAAGATCAGTCTCTAATACTATTTTTAAATTACATACTAAACACACCCCCAACCAATAATAAAATCCTTGATTAAATCTAATTATCTAGGGAAGATAATAACTTGAAGTTCACATTATGAAAACAACTGTTAAAGACTAAATCAGACTTGAATATTGATTGTTACTAACATGTTTAAGATGCCCAAAGTGCTTTACCAACAGTTTTAAGACTATTAAGCTGAGCATGTAATACTTACTGGGTAGTCTGATCTAAGTAAGTAATAAGTCTGTCTGCTTCTTCTTCTAGGCGTTTATTAACATGATGAAGATACTCAGGAACCTACAAAGATAGTTTTTTATATTATTGTTTTTCTCCCCTTAAATCACTCAGAAAATGTCAAGTCCAAAAGATCCGGGGAGCAGCCCCGTCAAATGTGACAGGGTAGAATCATATGTAAAATTAGAGGTAGAGTTTATGATCCAGAATTCTGGCCTTTAAGAAGAGAGAAAAGAAAGGAGCACCTAAGTGAGAGAAGAGCATTACAATGTTGGGAATATAAATACAAAGGGAAGTTTGTGTTCTACATGGTAATGTGTATTTTAAGAGACAGTAGATTTATTAATCATGATTTTTAAATACCTCTCTTTCTTGCATTAACTTTTGACCTTCAGCTGCATAAAGCCGGTTAGTTTCCTCTAAAAACCGTTGTTCAAAAGAGTCTTGGTAAATCTAGGAGGAGGGAAAAAACCAAAAGTATTTGTTAAATATTTACTGAATGTCTTCCATCTGAACTCTATATGAATAGCACTCTGACTGTGGATTTCAAATATCAAACTCGGAACAGTATTCACATTTGTAGACAGTACAGTGAGTGTTTGTTAGGTAAAACTTACTTGCAAATCAGACAGCATACTTAAAAGGCTTCGAAGTAAACTTCTATCAATTGCTTCACCATTCCGCTCTCTCTCAATCAAGAGAAGGATGCCATCAATTGTTTTCGTCTGGACTTTCTGATCACTTATAATATGAGCCCTAAATAATTCTAGTCCCATGTCCCTAAAATTAAAACCAAATAAGTATCATCTAAACTAATACCACATCTGAAGAGGCTTAGTTAACTTATCACATATTAACTAGAGCCCCAGACTTTGAAGCAGTGATCATAAAAGGATAAAATCCACATTTAATTTTGAATAACATTATTAAAGCATACAGAAAACTCATTTTTTCTTTAATGAGAACTGAAAGTGAATTCCTAGCTTCCTCCATAACTTGGTTTTAGTCTCTTATTTCCTCTGATGGCTATCTTTTCTTAGTTCAAAGACATAAAATAATTTTCACTATACTGGCATTGAGTAGTTTACTTGGCCATTTATTAATTGGCTTCAGAACTCCCAAATCAGTGAATTTCAATCATTACTAAGCACCTGGTGAGGGACCAATTCATCATATTATTTTATTTTCAAGAACAAACAGACATTTCAGTATATAGTTACAAGAAAAAAGAACGAAACCTTAATGATTACAAGATTCAGGAACAGAAATTCTACAGTAAACTTTAATCCTCATATATAACATAGAAATTTCTTTATACACTATGAGGGAAAGTTAGCTTTCTGCTATATTAGTTAGGGAAAAAAATCTAGAACCCAAACATGAATTTTAAGGAGAATATTCTGAGTACATCTTGTTCTCTTTCATTATAATAATTAAGACTATGATATATAACAAAAACTTTCATAATACTTTTCTGGCATCCTTACCAAATGGAGGGTAGCATTGAATTCTGAAGAACATAAGTTCTATCCAGAAACAAAAAAATGCTCCTGATCATTATCTGTCAAAAAAAATCAAGCAATTTTTATAATTTTGAAACTGTAATTTTAGCTCTTAATGAGAATTTGAAAGACTTTACACTAACTAAACTACTAGGATCCAACATGCAAATAAATATATCTAGCTGAGAATATGTCCCATATATTTATCTTTAAACTATTGTATTAACCCTTCTTGTGGTTTCTAGAAAATAGAAAATTAAGATGGTCCTCTGATATCTTTGCTACTTATGAAGTAACTGAAAAGGGAAACAGGAGGTAATCATGGGGTGCATGCCTGCATATCCAGCACTCGAGAAGCTAAGGCAGGAGGACCTTGAGTTTCAGGCCAGTGTGGGCTACATAGTAAGTTCTAGGTCAGCCTGTGCTTCACAGTGACATCCTATCTCAGAAAAAAAAAAAAGAAGGAATCCCAGGTATACTTACTTCTTCCGCAGTAGAAGTGCTAGGGGATAAAGCCGTCTTAAACTGTACTCAGGGCATTTATGAGGTGGGAAGTGGATTTAAAGGTTTCTATTTGCATTAGAATAAACTAATACCAGACTAGGGAGGATAAAAAAATGTATCATCTAAATAAATGAAAATACCAGCTTTCATAAGTAACCAAATAATATATGGAGATATTACCAATAAAACTAATAGAGGAAGATGCAACTTTAATGAGAAATAATTTGTGGTCAATAATTCAGAAAAAAAAGAAAAAGAAAAGAAGTCAAGTATGATGGCTGATGCATGTAATCCCCAACCCTCAGGAGGTTGAGGCAGTGGGATTGCTATGAATCTGAGACTGGCATGAGCTATATAGTAAGTTCAAGCTAGTTTAGATACAGAGTAAGACCCAATCTCAACACAAAAACTGCCATTAACTACAACAAAGACTCTAGAATGGGGTTGGGGATTTAGCTCAGTGGTAGAGCACTTGCCTAGCAAGCACAAGGCCCTGGGTTTGATCCTCAGCTCAAAAAAAAAAAAAAAAAAGACCCTAAAATGGAAATTATTCTGAAATGCTGGTTTACTTATAATTAACAGGTTTTTTTTTTTTTTTTTTTTTTTTTTTGGTTTTTCAAGACAGGGTTTCCCTGTGTAGCTTTGCACCTTTCCTAAAACTCACTTGGTAGCCCAGGCTGGCCTCGAACTCACAGAGATCCACCTGCCTCTGCCTCCCAAGTGCTGGGATTAAAGGCGTGCACCACCACCACCCGGCAATTTGCAGTTTTAAAGTAAAAATCCAGCCAAAATTAGTTTCCAATTTAGAGAAAGAACAATTATAGAGAGCTTCCCTATTACAAAACTTATTTTTAATTATTGTGTATTACTTTTATTATGTATTACACAAAGCAATAAGTTTCATTATACCACTTTCATATATGTATATCAATTATTTCATATTATATATTTCATTGTATCACTTTCATATATATATATATATATATATATATATATATTACAAAGCTTTTATTTTATTCCCCTATATCTTTTGCAACAAGGTCTTGATATATAGCCCAGTCTGGCCTAGAGTGTATAATGCTTCTGTCTTAGCCTCCCAAGTGCTGGAACTCCAATTGTGTGCTGCCACATCTGGCTATAAAGTTTGGTTGCTATTACTATACAATGCTCAGGATATACCCAAGGTATCACTCAGGCTAAGCTAGCGCTTTAACACTCTGCTACACAATAATTCCCCAACAAAGCTGTCAAAACATTCTAGTGATTGAACTTGTTTAAAATGAAGTATATAGTGCTATTTCTAACTTACCATTTGCCTACAATGATTTTGCCAGCATTTATCAATCTTTTTTAGAAAAAGAACACTATCCAATGAATCCCTGAGACAGATGTTAAGGATAATTTAAAGCTTTTCATACATGTAATACCTTTTGTCTTATTATTTGTTTTAAATACAGAATACTCATATAATAAATTAAATTAAATAGTCATTATAGGACATAATTCTATTTCTTAAGCTACAGAAACAAATTAGATTCCTCCTTAACCTGCCCTTAAACATAACTGAACATGGTGTTTTCTGTTTAAGATTATGCTCAAATGGAAATCCGCCAGAATAGAAGGTTAATAATAATTTTTTACTTAATACCACACATGTAGAGTTTGATCCTAATTAAAATTGAAAAACTGTGGGGTTGGGGATTTAGCTCAGTGGCAGAGCGCTTGCCTAGCAAGCACAAGGCCCTGGGTTCGCCCTCAGCTCAAAAAAAAAAAAAAAAAAAACCTGAAAAATTGGCCGGTGATGGTTGGTGGTGGAGCACGCCTTTAATCCCAGCACTGGGAGGCAGAGCCAGGCAGATCTCTATGAGTTCGAGGACAGCCTGGTCTACAGAGTAAGATCCAAGACAGGCACCAAAGCTACAGAGAAACCGTCTCAAAAAAACCAAAAAAAAAAAAAAAAAAAAAACTGAAAAATTTCAAAACTTCGTTTTTCCCTTTAGAAATAACAGAACAAAAATAATCTACCAAACAGACATTCAATTTCCAATAGAGCTAAGCAATCAAAAACAAAAATGAAGATATTGTTTTGAAAAGGATATTCTCTGAATTGATGAATCTGTGCTTTAATGTGATCTTCACAGATTTGTCTCAGCTGCTTATACAAATTTGCAGAAATCTTGTAAGAACAAAGGTTTTCTACGGCCTGCAAGATAGAACACATAAATTCATTAGGACAGGATAGAGTAGGGGAAGGGGTCTCAATAATCACATGAAGTCATTTTGTTATATATCAGCTCATTGAAAGAGTTATTTGTCCTTTTTTTGTTTTTGTTTTTGTTTTTTGTTTTTTGGATTTTTTTTTTTGTTTTTTTGAGACAGGGTTTGGTGCCTTTCCTAGAACTCACTCTGTAGCCCAGGCTGGCCTGGAACTCAGAGATCCGCCTGCCTCTGCCTGCCAGTGCTGGGATTAAAGGCATGCACCACCACCGACCAGCTATTTGTCCATTTTAAAAAACAAAAGCATGGCATTAACCGAGGAGGCCAGGCAGGAGAAACAGACATTTGAAGCCAGCCTGAAAAACTTTAGTCACATATACACACAGACACACACACCCCTTCCAAAATAGATACAAAGTAAAACAAGAAAATATACCAATGTGGGTGAAATTTTTCAATACCAATGTACTATGCAAAAAAGTCCACATTTGTATTTTTATGATGAATATACTAAAAGTTAAGGATGAAGGGAATCAAGTCAAGCTCTACCCTGTGAGGATATCCAATTCAGAACTACTACATGCAAAAGCTCTCTTATTATAAATGATAATAATTTTCATAAGTAGAATATAGCTAAAGTTTAAAAGTAATTTCACCTGTTGTTTATGTATGAGATGGGCCAGAAATGACTACTATAACTTAATTAAAACTTATAGTCCCTTGGATTTTCCTGAATACAATAAAGTGGAAATTATTGCTAGCAGGATTAAAATTAGTATGATAAAAACACCATGAAATTTTCTCCAGTGTCTCAATTTACAAATAGTTTGAATATAGGGGCTCCAAATTGGGCTTAATAGTAATATACCTGCCTACCCACTTTGTGGCCCAAGAGTCCATACTCCAAACGACAACAAAAAGAATACATTTTCCCTTCATTGGAGTACTTGAATTTATCCTCAAATCTTAAGAGTTCAGATTCTGTGTGTTTCTTATTATGTGTATCAAAACCCTTTAAAGTTTAAAACAACAGGTATGGTAGTTAACTCTGATGTTAATCTACAATTTGCAATGGCTCAAATGTAACACCAAGATTCCTTTCACCATAACAGAAGACAAAAATCCCATTAAAAGGATTTGGGGGGGTGGTCCAAGTTCTATTGGTCTGAGTAGAATTGTGTATATATGTAGCTTTAGAAGTCACATTGCTAGAATTCAAGTGCAGTAATCAAAACAAAAACAAAAAAAACTCAAAACTGCCAGGCAGTGTTGGTGCACATCTTTAAATTCTAGTCCTTGGGAAGCAGAGGCAGGCAGATCTCGAGTTTGAGGCTGGCCTGGTCTACAAAGAGAATTCCAGGACAGTTAAAGCTACACAGAGAAATCCTGTCTCCAAAAAAAAAAAACCCACAAAAAAAGCTTAAAAAGGAACCTACTTATTCTACTGGAGGGAAATCTTTAAGCCTCAAAAGGAGGGGGTAGACCCATCAAATTTAATAGCTATGGAGAAACAGGAAATTTGAGTCTCCCCTGAAAAAGACTCAGTTATAGTCCATGTAAACCTAGGGTAAGGTCACAAATGCCTAAGGGGTATTTGCTTACATGCTCCTCTAATCACACTGGTCCAAGATAGTGTGGGTGTCCTCCATCTTCCTATATAGTACTTTTTTTTAAAGATTTTTTTTTTAAGACAGGGTTTCTCTGTGTATCTTTGCTCCTTTCCTGGAACTCACCTGATAGCCCAGGCTGGCCTCGAACTCACAGAGATCTGCCTGCCTCTGCCTCCCAATTGCTGGGATTAAAGGTGTGCGCTACCACTGCCCGGCAAGATTTATTTTTTATTATTAATACAGAAGAGGGCACCACATCTCATTACAGATGGTTGTGAGCCACCATATGGGTGCTGTGAATTGAATTCAGGACGTCTGGAAGAGCAGTCGGTGTTCTTAACCTTTGAGCCATCTCTCCAGCCCCAGTACATCTTTTTTGTTTGTTTGTTTGTTTGTTTGTTTTTTGAGACAGGGTTTCTCTGTAGCTTTGGAAGCTGGCCTCGAACTCACAGAGATCCACCTGCCTCTGTCTCCCCAGTGCTGGGATTACAGGCGTGTGCCACCACCGCCCGGCTATAGTAGTACTTCTTTTAACTGTATCTATTTCCTTTTTGAATGACTGACTCATTTCTCATTTTTCAATTCCTGCTTAGGTTGTCAATATGATAATATATACTTCATCTTTTCTACTTTTCCTACTTTTGATACTTCAATAAATCATATTTATCTCACTTCCTTCTGTGTTCTCCTTTATCTCATAAAACAGTTCTTGACACATCTATTTATCTTCTTACATAAGATAACACATTTTCTGTTACTATTTACTGGATACTGCTTCTTCCAAATAAGGTAAGTCCTTTCACTGCCACAGATTTGCCTAATGTGTCAACCCATCACACTACATTGACTTGACACTAAATCAATATACTTTCTTTTTATGTGTATAACCTGTCTCCTTGACTTTGCTTAATGACAGAGTGATCAGTTACTTAATACTTTGAGTCTCAAAGTGTGTGTGTGTGTGTAGGAAAGAGAGTGATTACAACAATACATCCTGCATATTAGAAGGGACTTCTATTAGAATGAAAAACATGATCAGAAAACTATAGTGTGAGCTAAGTGCTATTCCAGGAACAATCAGAGATAAGACTCCCTATCACGGCCTTTAGGAGAGGGAAGTTAGGAAAAGTCTCCAGGGCAGAATCCCTGCGACCTAGAGAGAAATGGATAGAGTGCTACTCAGAATAATGAGAAAAATGAAGCTGAGCTTTCCATACAGTCTCATCTGTAATTAGCTGAAAGGTGGCAGCAGAACTTTCAAGTAGGCTAGGGCTAGTATAGCTCAGTGGTATACTGTTTGCTTAGCGTTTGTGAGGTTCCAGGTTCACAACCTGGAACCTAACAGATGGGGGTATAAACACAGGGTCTTAAAGCCTTTGAAAGTAGTCAGGCATAAAATACATTTCAGCAAGCTTTTAACTCTTATTCCTCCAAATCCTAGCCCCTATCCTCCAAAACCCATATATCACATTAAAAGCACAAAACAACCCACTCCAACCACTAGTTTGAAAAAAAAAGAAAATATACATACAGAAAATGAAATGTGTTTCATAAACAAAGATAGTAAGAAAGATAAAAGAATTCCCACCAAGGTGTTGAACTCTTACCTATTAGGTTAGGTACTATTTTTCAAACTTTTATATTTATAGAAAGAAAAAACAATTGGCTGGTGACGTGACTCAGGGAATAAAAGACACTTGCCAAGCCTGAGGCCATGACTTCCACTGATGAACTGACAAAGTTGTCCTCTAACCTCTACAAGCATTCTGTGACATGTACCTGCTCCTCCCCCATCACACACAGAGACACAAACAAATTAAAAATTAAGTAAGTAAAATAAATAAGTTTTTTTTAAAGGACGCCTGGGGGTTGGGGTTTAGCTCAGTGGTAGAGCGGTTGCCTAGCAAGCGCAAGGCCCTGGGTTCGATCCTCAGCTCAAAAAAAAAAAAAAAAGACACCTGGTTGTGGTGGCACACACCATATGGCTAAATTCTATAAAACAATTGACAGCTCATGCTGGTGAAGACACAGGGGAACAAGCATGTGAGAGGCGGAGGCAGGTGGATCTCTAGGAGCTCAAGGACAACCTGATCTATACAGTAAGTTCCAGGCCACCTAAGGCTATATAGTGTGACCCTGTCTCAAAAATTTTTGAAAAAGAAAAGAAACCAGGTATGGTAATATGCTTATAAGCCCAGCACCCAAGAGCAAAAAAAAAATCTAGACTGAGTACAGCCTGGGCTATACAGAGTAAGATCTTGCCTTTAAAATAAAAAGAAAGAACGCCCGGGTGGTGGTGGCGCACGCCTTTAATCCCAGCACCTGGGAGGCAGAGCCAGGCGGATCACTGTGAGTTTGAGGCCAGCCTGGTCTACCAAGTGAGTTCCAGAAAAGGCACAAAGCTACACAGAGAAACCTGTCTCAATAAAAAGAAAGAAAGAAAGAAAGAAAATATATTATATATTGAAGAAATTCAGTAACATACAGCAATAAAATGCAAATTACCTTTTACATCTGGTAAAAAAAAAAAGGGGGGGTAAGAAAATATATTACACATAGAACAAAGTACTAAGAATTTGCAGGAAGGAAATCAACCATAAAAATGAAACTTAAATTACTTGTTTTATCCCTTTCGTATTGTTGTGTGAGTTCCCCTTAAGCAGGAAGGTAAACAACTCAAAATAGCTTCAGGAAGTCCCTGAAACTCACTGATTTATTAGGCCCCTCCCTGACAAAGTGTCTAATAAAAGCTGAGTCGAGGGCTACAGAGATGGCTCAGAGGTTAAGAGCACTGACTGCTCTTCCAGAGGTCCTGAGTTCAATTCTCAGCACCCACATGGTGGCTCAAAACCATATGAAGTGAGATCTGATGCCCTCTTGTGGCCTGCAGTCATGCATGCTGTATACATAATAAAAAAATAAATTAAAAAAAAGCTGAGTCTAAGACAGGAGAAAGCTGGGCTGCAAAGAAAACTCTGAGACCAGACCAGCTGCCCGGAAGGGGTTTAGACCAATGGAGGTATCTGGTAAGGATACTGTCTAACCAGCTGAGCTGCTTGAAGGCTGTGAAGTATGCTTCAGGCTCCCAGCTTTGTGAGCTGTCTTCCACCCATGCTAGGGTGGGCTTTTTGGTGATACAGCGGTCTTTGAGACATTTCTGCTCCTGGAAGTAAACTCAATAAAACTCATTGGTTCACCAAGCAGGACTTTGGTGGTATCCATACTTTGTTCTATCATGGGTTCCCTATCTGAGGAGAGTATCATGGCTTTCTGGGAAAAGTTTTGTCACACAACATCATGTAGCAAACAGTGCTTCAATGAGATCAAAGATTATCATATCAAGAACCTTCATTTCGTGACTGAACATTTTAAAAATGATCAGTGACAGTACTAATGATTCATTAAAAGAAAGAGAAATAAGCCAGGCAGTAGTGACGCATGCCTTTGATCCCAGCAAAAGCAGGAAGAGCTCTTTGAGTTTGAGTCTACAGAGTGAGCTCCAAGACATCCAAGGCTACACAAAGAAACCCTGTCTTGAAAAACAAATAAACAAACAAACAAACAAAAAACCGGGGGGGGGGGGGGAATATGTAACAGAGTTATATTCTTGTAAGTCATTAAGTCAGGTGTGGTGCTCATGCCCGTAAATATACACTGAAGCAAGAAGACAGTCATGAGTTCAAGACCATAGTGGGCTACAGTGTTCTATGTCAATCTGGGTTAGAGGGAGTCCCTATCTCAAAAAAAAAAAAAAAAATCAAAACAGGGCTGGAGAGATGGCTCAGTGGTTAAGATCACTTGTTGCTCTTGCAGAGAACCTAGATTCCATTCTCAGTACTCACAAGGCAGCTCACAACTATCTGTTAACTCCAGTTGCAAGGGGAATTAATGCCTGCTTCTAGCCTCCAAGGACACTGTGGTACACAGACAAACATGCAGGCAAAATACCCACATATATTAAATTAAAATAAATCTTAAAACACAACAAAGTAAGCGTGAACAAGTGATGATAGCAGTTAAACCTTGAGAAACCAATAGCTAGTTATCAAAACTGTAAGAAATTTTTAACTTTTCTCCTATAACCATCGACTGCTTAAGTAACCACATTTTACAATTGATGAAAGTCTATACTGAGAGAGATGCATAATTTGCCTTCAGTCTTGTGGTCATCTATCTATAGAATAGAAAGGAACATTATTTAAGATATACTTCACAAAAAGTTCACTAGAATTCTCATTACTGTCAGATAAAATAATCTTCATCAGAGATGAAATAGAGACTAAGCCAGCCTAGTCAAACAGTAAGACCCTAACTAAGACTGGTATTGTCTCAAACAACCAATCTTTATTCAAAGACAGACTAATCAACCCAAATTAGTGCATTTAAACATAGTCCTATCTGTAATCAACCAAGATAAAACAAGCAAACAAAAATCTCACTCAAAGTATGAAGCACAGCTTCACTCTCAATGGATTTCAAGATTGTTAAGAAAGGTAATTTCAAGATTCAGGAACAATTATCATTTAAAGTACCATTTTAAAAGACAATAGGCCAGCACATGTTAGTCCTAGTATTTGGGAGGCAGAGGCAGGTGGATTTCAGTGAGGCCAGCCTGGTCTACATACTGAGTGCCAAGAAAGCTAGGTGTTTGTCCACAGTGAGATCCTGTCTCAAAAATTAAAAAAGTAAAAAGCTGGCCGGGCAGTGGTGGCACATGCCTTTAATCCCAGCATTTGGGAGGCAGAGGCAGGCGGATCTCTGTGAGTGTGAGACCAGCCTGGGCTACCAGTGAGTTCCAGGAAAGGCACAAAGCTACACAGGGAAACCCTGTCTCGAAAAAAAAAAAAAAGTAATCCCAACCAGCTAACTCTACATAAGTGAGTTGAGTTCTAGGATAGCCAGGGACCCTGTCTTAAAAAAAAATAAGCCAGGCAGTAGTGGTGCATGCCTTTAATCCCAGCACCTGGGAAGTAGAGACAGGAGGATCTGTGGATCCGTGAGTTCGAGGCCAGCCTGGTCTAGAAAGGTTCCAGGACAGCCTCCAAAGCTACAGAGAATCCCTGTCTCAAGAAACCAAAACTAAATAAATAAATATAAAAAAAATAAGTAAAAATATAAAGACAGTATGTGCTTATTGAAATGCAATGGGAACAATGTGTTCTTTTCTAAAATTAAACTATCTCAAAATAACCTCGAAGGAACAGTTACAAAATAAAAACTTAAAAATTTTGTTTTGAGACAGGTCTTCCTTGAACTCAAAATCCTCCTGTCTTAGCCTCTCAAGTAGTGAGATTACAGGCATGTCCTAATATAACTAGGCACTTGTGACTTTAGGACAAAGAAATACAACAGCAAGTAAAATTAAATACAAGAAAGCAAAAGTACACACAATAAAACATGTATGTTCTTTAAACATGCAAGAAATTAACAAAATCAACGTATCAAGACGGATATTGTCAAATCAAAAACTTAGAGAAAATATTTAAGGTGAATGAATAGGGCTCTTTAATAGCTACAATCAATAGGTTATAAATTTGAAATATATAAATATCTTACTGCAATTACACTGGCTGTGCACCAGCATACCCAAATAAAGACTATATACACAAATGGAAACTCTAATAGTGGATAGTGGTCTATTTTGTTTGTTTGGTTTTTTTTTTTTTTTTTTTTGCTAAAACTGCTTTGAACACTGCTGTATGGTATATAAGGTGCTGTGGTGTTATTAGTGAAACAGCACAGTAGCAGAAGATCTATTGGAGTTCAGAATTATACATCTTGCTGGGCTGTGGTGGCACACGCCTTTAACCCCAGCACTCTGGAGGCAGAGCCAGGAGGATCTCTGTGTTGGAGGCCAGCTGGGTCTACACAGCAAAATCCAGAACAGGCACCAAAACAACACAGAGAAACCCTGTCTCGAAAATAAAAAACAACAACAACAACAACAACAACAACAATAACAAAAAAGAATTAAACATCTTAGTTTGACTTTCCCTGTTCTTCCAATAAGTAACTTTGGATTGGTTATTTAAATCCCCCCTTTTAAACTTTTTCTAGACAGGGTTTCTTTGTGTAACAGTCCTGGCTGTCCTGGAACTCAATCTGTAGGCCAGGCTGGCCTCACACTCACAAAGATTCGCCTGCCTTAAAGGTGTGAGTAGCCACCACCATCACCACTACTTGGTGGGTTACTTAAATTCTGAGACTCAATCTCCTTGTTGATAAAGTGGGATAACAACTAATACTTAGCTGGGTAGTAGTGGTGGCACATGCCTTTAATCCCAGCACTCGGGAGGCAGAGCCAGGTGAGTTCGAGGCCAGCCTGGTCTATAAAGCAAGTTCCAGGAAAGGCACAAAGCTACATAGAGAAACCCTGTCTCAAAAAAAAAAAAAAACCCAAAAACAAAAACAAAAAACAAAACAAAAACAAAAAAACCTAATACTTTATATATTTAAGAGTTTCTGTTTTAAATGAACTATTAGAAAGTGGATCTGCTTTGCAGGTTTATCATACACAATATGTGGACCTCATAGACTCTTAATTCTACTTTTGTTATTTTATAATTCAAGAGGCATGTCTATCTATAATGTGCCAAAAGAACCAAATGAGGTGGACTTATCCTTTAACACCAGCTGACATTTCTACAGTATCACTACCTGCTGATTACTGCACACACTGACTCATTTCACTTCACACAGTGATCTTAATTGAACTTACTACATTTTAAAAAAAATGTATACTGTGATTTGGAAAAAAAAATGTGATTACTATTAACATCAGCTCAATTTATATATTGTGGTGCTTCATTAAGGTGTTGTTTTGTTTTACCAACATCTTATTTGATTATTAGCAACCCAGAAAGGAAGATAAGGCAAGCAGTAGTTTGCCTGTTTTATAGAGGAGGAAACTAAAGCTGAGGGTGTTTATTGTTTTGCCCAAGATTAGGAAAGCAGAAGTAGTCAAAATTAAATCCCAAATGTGTCCTCTAACTCCTAACCCAGAGTTTAGTCATCAACATACTCACTCTACAACTAAAATACAAAAACTACAAATGCTGACATATTGAACCAACATAATTTCTTACAAGGTTTACTAAAACACAAACACTCTAAAATAGTCTATGTAATCAGAAGTATTTTTAAATACCAAATGGTTGATGCTGTAAGGAAAAACAGCTTCCTGAATTAGTTGTATCAAAACTGCCGTGAGGAAAACTCTCTTGGCAAATCAGGAAAAACAAACATGAACCTCAGGTTAAGGTATTGAGCTATTATAGGTGCTGCTCATTTCTGGAGATGAAACAAGCTCAAGAAAAAAGTACAAAATGCTACTATTAAGAAAGAATGATTGGCTGGAGAGACGGCTCAGTGGTTAAGAGCACCGACTGCTCTTCCAGAGGTCCTGAATTCGATTCCTAGCAAGCACATGGTGGCTCACAACCATCCATAATGAGATCCGGTGCCCTCTTCTGGCGTGCAGGCGCACATGCAGGGAGAGCACTGTCTATATAATAAATAAATCTTAAAAAAAGAAAGAATGGGCCTCAGGCAGTGGTAGCACACACCATTAATCCCAGCAGCTGGGAAGCAGAGGCAGGAAGAGTTCCAGGCCACCCTGGTCTACAGAGCGAGTTCCAGGACAGCCAAAGAGAAGCTTTGTCTCAAGATAAAACAAATCAACAGGGCCAAGGAGATGGATAGCTCATCAGGTAAAGGTGCTTGCCACAAAACCTGACAACCTGAGTCTGATACCTAGGACACACATGGAGGAAGATTTCTACGTGGTTTGGGTGGCGAAAATATGAACACCCACACTACTCTCTCTCATACACACAGGCAAATTTTCTTAAATTAAGTTCTTTAAAGGAGATGGTTCAGCAGGTAAAAGGCACTTAGCATCAAGCCTAATGACTTGCATTCAATCCCTGGGACCCACAGGGTGGAAGGAAAGAACTGACTCTTATTAAGTTGTCCTCTGATATCCACACCTATATGCACAGAACAAATGCAATTTTTTAAAAAGAATAAGGCAGAACAAACGATGTGAGAATGTGAAGAGCTGTATGTCTTGAGGCCTTTCCTATAGGTGGGTAACAGAACTAAGCAAGAATGGCACAACAGAAATGACATCCACGAAAAAACCTTCTAGGATCCATGCTATAGCATTATACTCTAGCTCATATATCTTTACTATATCAAAATATAACTGCAACCTTATCAGAAGTGTTCAATTATGTATCCCCAGTTTAAGTAAATCTTGTGCTGTGATCATAAAATAGAAGGCACCAATAAAGTAGTAGGGAACAAAACAGTCTACTTAGGAACAAATTTCAAAAAGTTCAAACCCAAGGGGCTGGAGAAATGGATCAGCAGTTAAGAGCACTCTTCTATGACTCAAGTTCGATTCCTAGCACCCATGTCAGGCAGCTCACAACCATTATAATTCCAGTTCTAGAGGCATCCTAAGCCTCTGGCCTCCCACATGCACGCTCATGGGCATACACATACATACATACATACATACATACACACTACACACACACACACACACACACACACACACACACACACACACTCCTTTAAAGAAGAAAATACAAATGCATGCCATCTTGACTTCTGTTAGTCATATCTGGTTTTCCACACTAATACATACCTGGTAGAGTTCTTCTAAATTGTACTTAATTGAAGTACTATTCTGAATAGCTTCCACTGCTTCTTTTAGCTTCTGCCATGTCTCATCTGTATAGTTTTCTGGTAATTTAGGCTTATCTAAATAATATGCAAAAAAATCATTAGAAAAATATTCAGGATACAGTAACTAAAGAACCATTATACCTCAATATTAAAGTTAGCATGGTATTTAAAAGTTCAGTATAAACAAAATTTAAGATGCCAAAATACTACATTTTGACTCACCTATGAAAATTGAAGGTAAAGGTTTTTTCTCCTATTGATTGTATTGCTTCAAAAATAAAAATTCAAGAATGACAGATAAAAATAGCAGTCCTGAACTTGTTTTTAGCATGTGTAAACCAAAGCTGACATGAATCTTGTAGAGAAGATTTAAAACACCAAGTATGTACTATGTGAAAAGTATCTTAGAAACTTCTTAGAAATCATCCCCACAATAAAATACCCAAAGTGACTATTAACACCTCTATTTTACAACTGAAGAAACTGAACCTGGAACTTATTTGGTAAGCTTGCCCAAGGTCACCATAGCTAGTCAATGGCAAAGCTGAGATTCCAATCCTGGTCTGTGACTCCCTAATGTATGCAGCAATCACAGAAACGGAGAACATTTCTTAGTTTTAAAGGAACAGAATGAAAATTTAAAAACAAACAACACCCAAATGACTCCAGAATCTATTCAGCATTTTCAGATTGCAAAGAAATCTTAATCTAGACTTTAAACTTCATTCACCAGCGCTTAAGTGAAACAAATTAAAGATTCCAAATGCCTTAATGCCTTCAGGAGAAAGAAAAATAAAGTTTCTGAAATCAATTTGCAAATGCAATTAGGATCACAGCTCATTTCTTGAAAAATCCTTCCCTATTAAATAAATCATTCATCTGTAAGTGAAGTAATGAATGAACTTGTAAATATGGTTCATATTCAATTTAGAAAGCTCTACTAGTAAATCAGAAAGAATGTTAACTCTTGAGAGCCTAGGGGTGGAAAGAGAGTCATATAAAAAAAAAAAAGAAAGGGTTAAGAACAGACAATACTATAAGGCCCCTTGTGAGACAAATAGCACATTCCCAACACAAGCACAGAGTAACCAGTTCTTCCCACTTTCTGGTACAAGCTGTCCTAAGTTCATTCATTTACTTCCCCACCTTTAATAAACATTCTAGCAACTATTACCTGCTAACTGAGGACTGTGAAAACAATAAGAAAAACAGAAACACATTCAACAGACAAGAACTTAGCTCAGATACATTTTATATGCTGAGTTTCTATTTTCATTGGTGTATGCATCACACTCCCAATCAGTAATCTCAAACACAGTATGCGCAAATTTTCTAATAGCTGCAGGTCAATACTTTAAATGCCCATTTTAGTGAGGAAAAATGTAGTTAACTGTTTCTATCTTCAGACTACTGATAGTCACTACTTCTGTGTATACACAGCAGTTTTCATTTTTGGACTTTACATTTGGGAAGAGATGTAAGGAAAATAAAAAACCAAAAAAATTTTCACCAAATACTCCTTCCACAGAGAGTTTCACAAATACAGTACTCTACACTAAGAGCCTAACTATAAATCTCATTTAAACATAAAATTATCAACCTCAGTACCCACATTTTTAGGGACTGGAGTATGTGGCCTATAAAAATTAAAATCAGGTTGGGGATTTAGCTCAGTGGTAGAGCGCTTGCCTAGCAAGCACAAGGCCCTGGGTTCGGTCCTCAGCTCCGGCGCAAAAACAATCAAAAAAATCCAAAAAAACAAAAAAATTAAAATCTCAGTAGTGACAAGACTCACTATGCACCTGAAATGTACCTCTTTAGAAGACAAGTTTCTCACCTGTAAAATTCAGATCAATCATACCGTCAATGTTTTAAGGAACAACAGATTAGGTATAATAAGTTGAGACAGACCTCAAAAACATTTCACGGAAATACTAAAGAGAGTGCTTCAGAGCAAGGACACAAACAGCCCAGGAAAAGAACCCTCCACCAAAACTTGGACTTCTCTTGCACTCATTGATTATGCATAAATCATTAGGCGATCTCTATACTGTTTAATATATTAACATAAACAGCGCACGTGACTGCTCAAGTGTTAAATTCTTAGTAGGTGATTATGGATTTTGGCCTTGGTTACCTTTAAAGTTCTTGATCACTAACTTCTTAGCAGAACCAGGCTTGCTGTTAGCAAAGCTAGAGACCGTGGTAGATGATTTAGCCAGGCCGTTTGCATGGTGCACTGAAGCCACAGAAGAAATTAATATACTCTTATTTTTAAGTTGCTGCTGCTGTGAGGTTGCAGCAGTTGGTGAAGATGAGGAAGATGAGGAGGAAGATTCCTCAGCCATTTTCGTATCAAACCCTACAAACTCCAGGGTATCTTCGAAACGCAGCTTCTTCTGTATCGGTACGTGGCTGGAAGTGGCCACTGGAACCCCGAGGCAAAAGGACGAGGTTGAAGGGGACGCCGAATCTCTAGGTTGTGGAGGGGTGGAAGAGGAAGAGGTGGAATCAAAGTCTTCTCTCTCGTTACTACTGCTACTGCTGCTACTGCTGCTGCTGTTTAACTTTCTCTTCTTGGCAGAGGTGGGCGGAGTGGTGCTGGTATTACCATCAGTGGCAGATCTGACCTCCTGAGCAGCAGCAGTAGCAGCAGAGGGATTGGGGGAAGAAAAACCTGTTGGAAACATGAAAATAGCGGGGTCAACGGGCAGAGGAGCATCAAAAACCTACGTTTATGTGCCTGCGTGCGTGTAGGAGAGGTGGCAATGCTGGAGGGGGAAGGGAAGAAAGAGAGGAGAAACACAGAGGACGAGAAGGAAAGTGGGGGGGGCACACCGGAGGGGGAACGGGAGGGCTTGGGAAGGCAGATAGGCTGACACCCGCAGTGAGAACGGGGCGGGGGGAAGCAAAGGAGGCAGACAGGTAAACGGCCCGTGCCGTTCCCCCCTCCCCTGCTTTTCGTCCTCTCTCCCCCACTTTCTGCGGGAGAGACTCAGGGAGTCAGTGAAGCTTGCAGCTCCTCCTCCTTTTCTCCCTCTCTCAGGGAGGGGAGACGCAGGGCGGGAGGGGGGAGGGGGAGCGAGCCGAGGCTTGTTATTGTCAATAGCACAAGAGGCTAAAGATGGCGCCACTTCCGGTCACGCGGCGCCCGTGGAGAGGCGGCGTCACCCTCGCGGAGTGGGGGGGGGGGGGGGGGAGGACCCGAGCGGCCCGGGAGGCGGGGGCGCCGGCTCACCGCGGGGCGACTTGAAGCGCCGGGGACGCTCGCTCCGGGCAGCTCGCTGGAGCTCCCGCTCCCGCACCCCTTCCCTGCCAGCACCCTCCTAACCCGGCTCCCCAGCGCCAGTCACCCCTTCCTTATCGGTCCCGCGGGGAGCTTCGCGCCACAGCGTCCTTACCGGAAGTGCCTGGGCAGACACTTTTCATAGCTCCCAGATCCTGAAGCCCCCGAGTCCGACGGACTTGAGGTGGGGGGGTTGGGGGAGGGAACACGGGGGGTAAAAGAGGTGGATAGGGAGGACGGGGCGGGCCGTGGCGACGCCTTCGGCGCTCTTGATTGGAGGTTTCTGAACCTGAGGAGGGCGGGGAGATAGGGTTGGGGGGGGGGGGAGAAGAAGCGGGAAGCCTCCCGTGAGGCCGAGGAGGTGGTACATGCTAGGGGCGGGGTAAGCTAGCTGGGAAAAGAAGAGGGTGGGAAGGAAAAAGTAAGTGGAAGAGAAACTTTGAAAGAGGAACAGGGCTAAGGAGCAGTTGCAAGGCCACGGGAGTAACCCGAAAAAAGAGGAAAACCTAAGCATACCTACTCATGAGAGATAGGCGTATCACTATGTTCAGAGAGTGGAGAAAGCTTAGGTAGCAGGAAAGTTCTTGACTCGGTGGAGCAACACATTTTGTCCCTGACACAACATCCCACAGGCCCACATTCTGATTGTCTTAATGATAACAGCTGTAAATCCGGTTACCTTTCTACCATGAGCATTTTCTAAGATGGCTGGCGAGAGCAGGGGTACATTCTAAGGTCACATAACAGCTCCACCCAGCACAATTTCAGGGTCCGCCTGACCTCTCGCCCTATCAGTCAGTAACTCAGTAATTTGTTGACCAAACAAAGCTAAGACCTACTTCCTCCATTTTTACCAACTCTCAGTTTAGAGGCAGTATTGGCAAAAATCTGTTTCCTTCCCAGTGTGTTCCACGAGACCAAGTTTTACATGTGATTATTGGCAAGAAAAAAAAAAACTCGAAATTTGGTTAAATTACCAGCAATAAACCTTGTAAAGTCTCTCTTGGGACTTCTTACTTAATTTAGGGGGCATTTTAACCCAGTGCACTGGTAAATACCTGTCATTCTAGCACTCTGGAGGCTGAGGCTGGAGTAGAGCTAGTTTGAGGCCAGGCTGGGCTGCACAGACTGAAAAATAAGAAAAAAGTTAATCTTCAGGTTTTCTCAGCAGGAGAGACAAACTCAAAGAAAACTACAGTTGCAAGCATATTATTTCTGCATCATAACTACAAAAACAGCTTGTATGGAAAGAGTTCACATGCCAGATACTATCCCAGAAACCTACCTTTGAAAAGTCAGTGAAGGAAAAGCCTCAAAACAAATTCCCCTAATAGTATTGGTTTTTTTAGAGGTCTAGAAATTACTGTGGGGAAAAGCATAAATGCGGAATAGTCAGGACAAGATAAGCAATGTTTACTTATGCTGGGTCCCAAAATGGGAGTTGGCAAGAGGAGATAGTGAGAAATATTTCTCAGTTGTGAAAAGATTTTGTTTATGTAGTGTAAATTGCAATGAGACTAGAAGGTAGGATATCAGGTTGAAATATGGAAAATGAAGCTTGAAACGTACCCAGGACCACGGTGTGGTTCTACTTGTTTGTAATCTCAATATTTTGGAAGAGGCAAAAGGCTTGCCAGTTTGAGTAGCCTAGGCTACATAACAAGACCCTATGCAAAAAAAAAAATGTCTGGTACACCAAATATTCGGTCTACCATCTAGGACAAGGTAGACAGCAAGGCTAAGCAAGCTAGGCTTTAATACATATTAGGGTCTTGTGGTTAGAGTAAAAGCAGCTTTGAATGGTAAGAACACGGAAGAGAAATCACCTTTCTAACAATAAGGCCACACTCCTTTGTGTCCCGAAAAGCCCTTAACATGCAAATTCTCCAGAAAAGTTGCCATCTTAAACTGAGTATGAGAGCTCACATTTGTATTCCCAGCACTAGAGAGGCTGAGGCAGGAGGATTGCCTTGACTTCAAGCCCAGACTGGACTAAAGAGACCCTATCTCAATAAAAAAAACAAACTGGTCTGCCCCTTTGTGCTAGTGGTTGTCCGGATACAGCAAAGCTCTAGTGGAATTGAGGCCCCAGGGCCATGAAAGAAAACAGCTGGCCTGCGAAGGGACTGGGGCAAAGGGTTTGTGTTTCATGTATCCTGCAGTGCCTGCTAATTACCACTCTTTCCCCAGCAACCAGTAACAGCCAGCAGGACCTCAGGAAGGAGAGGAATCTCCAGAATCTCCAGAGCCCCACCCCAGCAACTGTGGATACAGGCCGTCTCTCAGGCCAGACATGACCATATTTGGTAGCTCAGGTAAACTGTATTTCAGTTCTCCTGCCTCAGGCTCCCAAGCAGTTTACATGTTGAATGACATACTTGTGGAAAGTCTCCAAAAATGTCCCTGAGTTTTATGGTAAAAAGTAACTTTTTCCTTAAATGACTAATAATTATCTTTCTTTTGGCATCTTATAATCTAATGTTGTGCCAGGTCAACCCTCATATATTTAGCATATCTTTTTTTTTTTTTTTTTTTTGGTTTTTTGACACAGGGTTTCTGTGTAGCTTTAAGCCTTTCCTGGAACTCACTTTGTAGACCAGGCTGGCCTCGAACTCACAGAGAATTGCCTACCTCTGCCTCCCAAGTACTGGGATTAAAGGCATAAGCTACCACCACCACCACCCCACTTGCTATTTAGCATATCTTAATAAGGATATGGAATTTTAATAATTTTTTTCTTAAGTGTACATTTTGTTACACAAATCAACTTAAATAGCACCGTGTCATGAGAGGACTGGGTTTTAATCCTAGAACCTCAGACCAGTTTTTTGTTGTTTTGAGACAGGATTTCTCTGTGTAGCCCTAGCTGTCCTGGAATTTATTCTGTATACCAGGCTAGCCTTGAACTCACAGAGATCCGCCTGCCTCTAACTTCTGAGTGCTAGGTTTAAAGGAATGCCTGACCCCCACCCCCTTTTGGGCTCAGACCAATTTTAAAAAGAGAAAAAAAAATGTTGTATGAAATGTCTTCTATATCAAAACTCAACTATCTGGAACTAGATAAAGTATTTTATATACACCCAAATATTTGCCAAACAGAATTAAAACACACTTTCAATATTAAAGTACATTTTCTTTCTTTAAAAAAAAATGATCCAGTGTATTTGTTTGTTTGTTTGTTTTTGTTTTTCGAGACAGGGTTTCTCTGTAGCTTTGGAGCCTGTCCTGGACTAGCTCTGTAGACCAGGCTAGCCTCAAACTCACAGAGATCCACCTGCCTCTGCCTTGAGTGCTGGGATTATAGGTGTGCATCACCACCACCACCACCACCACCACCACCACCACCACCACCACCACCACCACCACCCGGCTCCAGTGTATTTTTTTAAGATTTATTTTATGTGCGTGTGTTTTGCCTGCATGTATGTCCGTCTGTGTGAAGGTGTCAGACCCCCTAGAAATGGAGTTACAGACAGTTGAATTGAACCCTGGTCCTCTGGAAGACCAGCCAGTGCCCTTAACCACTAAGCCACCTTTCCAGTCCCTAAGTGTTTATTTTTCTTATGGTACATGCCTCTAATCAAAGTACTTGGGAGGTAGAGGCAGGTGGATCTCTGTGTGTTCAAGGACAGCCTGGTCTACACAGCAAGGTCTAGGCTAGCCAGGCATTAAAATGAAATACTACATTTTGCTTTGGGTTATGGGGAGATCAGGGAGATCTGCTTTGCCATGGACATCAGATCATGTGGACCTTCTCAGCACCTCTCCACACATGAGTGTGTGCATGTGTACCACATGTGTGCAAGAGCCTGCTGATGTCAGAAAATGGCATCAAATCCCCTGTGACTGCTGTTACAGATGGTTGTGAGGCTCCACATAGGTGCTAGGAATCAAACTTAGCTGTTCTTAACTCACTAAGCCATCTCTCCAGCCCCCCCAAAATACATTTTAAGATTGAATTCAATAAATCCACAATAATCAAAATGTGTATATTGGAAAAAACATACAAATATGACCACTATCAAACAAAATCAGGTTGGGCACTTAAAAATATGTTCCACATATAGAAGAATCTTTTATCTTGTAAGTTCAACTCATTACCTCAAAAACATTCATTATACTATGTAATGTGCACTTATTACAATGAAGTGCAGTCATTGATATTCTTTTAAGCAACCTTTATTTATAAAAATAAGTATATGCATATAGGGAAAATATAAACAAAGACTATTTTTCTACTGTTCATTCCCTTATTTCTGTAATATGTACACACACACACATACACACACACACACACAATTTTGTTGGTTTTTCGTTTGGTTGATTTGTTTTTGTGAGATGAGATTGTTTCATATTGTAACCTAGACTAGTCTTGAACTCAGCCATTTGCCAACCTCAGCCTCCTAGAGGCTAGAATTATAGATGTGAACTACCTCACCTGGCTGTTTCCCTGTTTTGATCATGGAGATTCCCCAGGGTACTTGGTTTTAGGCCCTCTCAGTTAAATCATACTTGCTATCATCAGACAGACACTTAAGAAAGTTGTATTATACACTGTGTGTGATTTTTCCTTCAAAATAAGAGATTGCTTGTTCAGGAGATGTTGAATGTCCCTAAAGCAAGCATTATGTGAGACACAGGAAACTGTTTAGGGCTATGATGATTTGCATAGATGTCTTATCCTAAACTCACACACAGACACACAGTCTCAGAGTTAAGAATTCAAAAGTCAAGCTGGATGCTAGTGATTATAACTAAGGTCTCATGCCAAATGTTTGTGTGTTGTACCACTGAGTTACCCAGCCTCAAAGATATCTCATTATCCTGCAAAGTTCAAGGGCTTGCATGGCAACTGTATGAAGCTCTGTGGGATAGAAGAGTAAGCATCATAAAATTGATGTTTTAGCCGGGTGGTGGTGGCACACACCTTTAATCCCAGCACTGGGAAGCAGAGCCAGGTGGATCTCTGTGAGTTAGAGGCCAGCCTGGGCTACCAAGTGAGTTCCAGGAAAGGAGCAAAGCTACACAGAGAAACCCTGTCTCGAAAAACAAAAACAAAAACAAACAAACAAACAAAAAAAGACAGGTGTAGAGGTGAACACTTGGAGTTCCAGCATTTGGAAACCAGAGGCAGAAAAATGAGGAGTCCAAAGCCAAGGTCAGCAATATAGCAAATTCCAAGTCATCTTGGGCTATGTGATACCCTGTCCTAAAACAAGAACCATCAAAATAAAAAGGACAGATAATTAAGAACCATACTCCGCTATTTAGGTAAAGTCCTTTAGAAGATAAATGTAATGCATATAAACAATAAAACCAAAACTGAGCACTTAAATATTTGAACCTTTAGCCTCTCAACTCAGAGACTTCATCAGTCAAGGCTGTGGCCAGTTGGAAAGGCAGATTTATTAACTGAAAGAACCAGGCCATTCTCCCTGAGGATTTGATGGTGGGGAACTAGACCAGCCACAGATTAATTCTCCCTGCGGTGATGCCAAGCATTCACTTAGTATGGAGTTGCTGGGCCCCATTTATACTTCTGCTCACTTCATCAGTGAGTCTCACAATTCCCCACCCCCTGCTTTAATGTTTGCTGTTATAATGAATGGGTTCAGGGTTTTTGTCTCACAAGCAAGGCCAGTTTAAATTTAAATCAGCTATTCCCTCTGACTTCACAATACAATCACCTAGGGAGGTTGGTGGGGGTTGTTCTATTGTTTTTTAAATCTTGGGCTGGTAGAGCACTTGCCCTAGGTTTCATTCCCAGTAGCACAAAAGAAATGTTCTGTCATGATGGACTCTGAACCAGAACAAACCCTTCCTTCCTTCCTTAAGCTGTTTTTGTCGTTTTTTTTTTTTGTGTGTGTGTGTGTGTGTGTGTGTGTGTGTATGTGTGTGTGTGTGTGTGTGTGTGTGTTGTTGCAGCAATGAGAACAGTAACTAACTAATATGAAGATCAAGCTTGCATGTAGTTGAAGCCCCTATGAAGAAGGAACATAGCAAGAAATATATATATATATATATATCAGCCAAGAGTGGTATTTTGTTCTAGACAATCAGTTCATTCCCTGGATAGACCTTCAACCAGTGGGAAGGGGAAATCAGCTCCTCCTCCTCCTTCCCCCCCTCTTGGCAAAATCTAGATAAATGCTGAACAAACAAACCTTGCCTGAGAACCTAATAGAATCTGGTCACAGAGTACATAAAAACAACCCTTGCTCTCAAACGGTTTTCTGCTAGCCTAGTGGGAGAGGGAGCCAATTACTACCACGCAGTCATGAAAGGTGCTGACTATGCCTGAGACAGTAATGGAGACTGGTGGGATGAAATGGAGAAAAGAGTCAAAAATGAGCATGAGCATTCGAAATTCAACTGAAAGCAGTGGAGCTGGACAGGTAGGAATGAAAGGGAGCAGAGAGCATCAAGGAAGAATATAGGGGACACATTTAAATCCTAGAGGAGAGAGAACACACAGCAGGGACCAAAATATGAGGAGACAGTTAGAGGGCACAACTTTCCATCCTAACTAGATTCTGGAGCACTAAAGAGTCTGCTAGCAACTCCTAGGCCCTTTAGCACTAATGCTTAGACATAAACACTCCCTTCTGTTGAAGCTGTGGCCTTACATGAGTTGCAGTGGTTTAAGACTTAAGCTGAGAACCTCAAAGGAGGGAGAGGACAAAACATGCAAAATAGGAGCCAGGGTGGACCTGATAAAACCAGAATACTGTGCTATTACTGTATGAGGAATTCAGGTGAATAAAACCATCCTTTGGAAATCTGTGACCAGTGGGGGCCAATTCCAGCTTTTTGCTGTCTGTGTAAATATAGTTTTTTTTGCATCGTGGCCATAATCATTCCTTTGCATATTCTCTGTGGCTGCATTTGTGCTAAAACAGAGTTCAGAGTTGTACTTTGTTGTTTTTGAGACAGGGTTTCTCTGTGTAGCCCTGGCTGCCCTGGAACTCACTCTGTGGATCAGGATGGCCTCTAACTCACAGATCTGAAAAAGAGAAGGTGATTTAAAGCATGCTAAGGATTTTTTTGTATTAGGAATGAACCATTTTAAAGGTTCTATATTTCCATAATATACTACTAACACATCAATGTGACACGTACTTGTAAACACAGTATTTGAGAAGCAGAGGCAGGAAGATATTGTGTGAGGACAGCCTGACATATAGAGCAAGCTCCTGTCTCAAAACAATCAAACAAATATTATATTTAATGTGGAGAAGATCTAAGCTTATTTAAGAACACTGTATTTTCAACAGTTTACAACAACCAAAACACTCTATAATGGATATTCCACAGAATATATTTGAAGTTGAATTTGGTCAAGTGAAAGGTATATTTGAATTTTTGAGAGATTATCATATAACCCCTCAAAAATATGTTGGTATATTACTCCATATTCTGATAACTGCTGATTGGCCCACACAATAGCAAACGCAAAATTTTATTAAACTTTAAAGTTACAAAATGTCAAATGAGTTAATTCTCAGTATAACAACAAAGGCAGAAGTGTCCTCTAGACTGTCCTCCCCATCCCAAGTCCCTCTGGGGAAATGCATTCCCACCTTGTTCTCTTGCCATTTTAATCATGCACTCACTGCTTAGATACCTGGCAACAGTCATGTGGCTGTAACTAGGTCTTACTAGTTCACTCACTGTTATCTTCTGAGCTGGAGTCATTGTCTCTTCTTTCTCTAGATCTAGTTGAACGTGATGACATCTTCTCCTTGGGAGCTGTGAGAAAATAGAGAGCTCACTTGGAAGGCAGTATTAAGAACATCCTCAAATTTGGATAGACTAATCATACTCTCCCCTTTATTGCCTTCCATTATTGGACTTTTCTTAAGTGCTGGGGATGAACCCCAGGACCTCCTACATTACTTTTCATATATTTAATTTTCCTCTTGCATTTAAAGGTAATTTGAAGAGTAAAATGTGTTTTATTTTTAATATCTGACATTGGACTTCCAACTCTAGCATGCTATTTTATTTGGTTGTTTTTTGTTTGTTTGGGGTTTTTGTTTAGTTTTATTTTTCAAGACAGGGTTTCTCTGTGTAGTTTTGGTGCCTGTTCTGGATCTTGCTCTGCAGTAGACACAGGCTGGCCTCAATCTCACAGAAATCCACCTGGCTCTGCTGAGTGCTGGAATTAAAGGCGTGTACCACTGCCCGATGCATGCTATTTTAAATTACAATGTCTAGCCAGGTGTGGTATAGCACATCTTTAATCCTAGCACTCAAGAGGCAGAAGCAGGCAGATCTCTGAGTTCTACAGAGGGATATCATCATCATCATCATCATCATCATCATCACCATCATCATCACCATCATCATCGTACCTACTGACTGGAATGACAAAAATAAACTAACTTCAAAATAAAATGATACCCCTCAAATGATTCACCTGTATCTGTAGGATCTTCATACCTGACATTATGTTTCCTTGGGAGGGTGTGAGGAACAGGATAGGATGATGCAGTGAGAGGGGAAAGGAGACTAAATAAGAGTGGAGTGAGGAAGGACGTGCGACCACTGGGGAGGCAGAGAAGGAGGAGGGGGAGGTAGAAGAAAGGGGAGTAAGGAAGGGGAAGGGGATGAGAGAGGGAGGGAAGACTGAGGAGGGAAGGTTGGGAGGAGGGAAGGAGAGGGGTGGTGAGGGAGGATGCTGAGAGAGGAGACAGAAGTGGGGTGAATGAGGAGTGAAGGAGGAAAAGGAGAGGATGGAGGAGAAGAGAAAAGAGGAAAAGGAGAGGATGGAGGAGAGGAGGAAGGAGGAAAAGGAGAGGATGGAGGAGAGGAGGAAGGAGGAAAAGGAGAGGGTGGAGGAGAGGGAGGCACACTGAGGGCAGAAGGGATAGAGGAGGAAGATGAAGAGAGCAGGAGTTAGGATTTAGTTGGTGAAAGGAGAGTCAAGGGGGAGGATGGGAGAAGGGTGAGGGAGGTAGAGGGAATGAGGGAGGAGGACTGAAGGAAGGACAATAAGTGAGGAGGGGAATTGAGGAAGTTGAGGGAGGAGGGAGATACAGAGGATAGGGAATGGGAATGGAGGAGGGTGATTAGTGAAGGAGGGTGAGGGAGGAGGGAGATTGAGGGAGAAGGAAAAGGAGGAGGGGTTTGAGAGAGGAGGGAAGGGAAGAGGGGATTGTGGAGGGTGAGGGAGGAGGGGGATTGAGGAGGAGGATGTGGGAGAAGGGAGCTTGAGGGGGAGGGGAGAAGGGAGATTTGAGGATGGAGGAAAGGGAGGAGGGGGAGTGATGGAGGAGTGCGAGGGAGGAAGGAGATGGGGAGGAGGGTTAGGGAGGAGAATGATCAAGGGAGGGAGGAGGGGGATTGGTGGAGGAGAGGGGTTGGGGAGCAAAGGAATTGAGGAAGGAGGGGCAGGGAGGAAGAGGCTGATGGTTAGGGAGGTGAAGATGAGGGAGAGCAGGGAGGAGGGGTATGGGAATGAGAGTGAGGGAGGGGAATGATGAGGAGGACTGGGAAAGGGGCAGGAGAGGAAGGAGAGGGAATGATAGGGAGGAGGGAGATAAGGCAATGGGCAGGGAGGGGGAGGGGCAGGAGCAGGGAGGAGAGTGACTAGGTAAGAAGCAGAAATGGGAGGGGAGGGGATGTGAAGAAAGAAGGGGAGGAGTGGGTCAGAAGCGGGTGTAGGTGTACAGATGAGGTAAAGGGAGCAAAGAAAGGAGGAGGGAGCCCGGCCCTGGCACATGCCTTTAATCCCAGCACTCAGGAGGCAGAGGCAGGCGGATCTCTGTGAGTTCGAGGCCAGCCGAGGCTACCAAGCCAGTTCCAGGAAAGGCACCAAAACGACGCGGAGAAACCCTGTCTCGAAAAACCAAAATAAATAAGAAAGAGAGAAGGGAAACAGTTGAGGTGGAAGGGTAGGGGCACTAGGGATGGTGAGAGGGAGGGGGGGGGGGCTGTGGAAACGGGGAGGGGGGGGGGTGAGGAGGAGTTCAGGGGAGGCCCAGTGTGTACTTCCTTACTGTTCTGAGACAGGGTCACTCATCCACAGGGAGCTCATTGATTAGACTACTAGCTGGCCTAGGGATCCTCCTGTCTCCACCTCCCCAACGGAAGAGTTTGGGGAAGGGACAATCCAAACTCAGGCTCTCCCATTTGGGTTTACCGACTGGGCTCTCTTCCCAGTCCTCCAAGCTTCTTTTGACCTGTCCTCCGGTCCTCCTGTCCTGCTGTAACTGCTGTAACCTGGGGTCTCTCTGTGCCAGAGCCTTGGCAACGGACTTTCGCTCTCACTTAACTGGCTCTAAGGAGTTTCGTCTTAACTTCCTCACATCACCAATAGGGCTATAGCATACACCTTTTAAACATTTGATAATCACAATACAACAGTGAACGTAAAAAGTTACCTCGAAAAAAAAAAAAAAGGAAACATTTTTCACTCTTTAAGAAGGCTTGTTTAACTTACAGTCACTGGAGAATGTACAAAAATTGTTTTGTTCTATCATTCATGTGATTGAGCTCTCAAACCTTGAGGACCAGAGACCTTCGCAAAGACATCCGTCATCAACTGTGACCACGATGGCACCGAGAACAACAGACTGACTTTATTTCAAACCGCACCCACCCACACTGAATAGATAATGGCTCTCTGATAACTGACAGCAGATCTGACCAATCCATACAGGGACATATTTCTGAACAACAAAGGGCTTGAGTGATGTCATAGCCAATCAAAATGGAGCCTTGCAGGTGTGCTTCAGGCAATGACAGCGTTCATTCTGAAGCTGAAGCAGGAGGCCATTGAGTTCGAGGCCAACCTAGACTACATCAGGTACATACAGCCCTTGTCTCAGAAACCAGACCAAAGCCAGGCGGTCGTGGCGCACGCCTTTAATTCCAGCACTCTGGAGGTAGAGGCAGGCGGATCTCTGTGAGTTCGAGGCCTGCCTGGTCTACAGAGTGAGGATTTTTGTTTTGTTTTATTTTTATTTTTTGACACAGGGTTTTTCTGTGTAGCTCTGGCTGTCCAGGAACTAGTTCTGTAGACCAGGTCGGCCTTGAGCTCACAAAGATCTGCCTGCCTCTGCCTCTCTGAGTGCTGGGATTGAAGTCTTGTGCCACCAAGAGACTTTTTTGTTAGACACAACAGGGTTTCTAGCAGCCTTACTTTACAGTTGGCAGCGGAAAAAATAAGTCGGTGTGATGGTGCATGCCAGAATGTGGGAAGCAGACACAGGAGGATCTGCAGTTCAAGGTCAGCCTGGCTACACAGCAGGGCTACAGAACACCCAGCCTGGATACAGAGAAAAGAAATTCAAATCCAAGAGAAACTGACTTCTCTGTTCTGATTTAGAAAATAATGCAAAGTTATAACTCTAGTCTGGGTCTCATCTCTACCCCCTTGAAGGTCTACAGGGCTTAGCAGCATTTAATACTATGGCTAGTTCATCCTGGGGTAGCTGCTATGCTGTGAGGTGTAGGATGAGGAAATTGCCTGTCTGAGCAGATTTTCAAAGGAAGCTTGAAAGCAGAAATGTTAGGCAAATCTAAACAATAGACACCCACTCTGGAGTCCAGCCTTAATAGGAGGGGAGGTGCCTGGTCTTGCTGCAACTTGATATGCCATGTTTGGTTGATATCCATGGGAGGCCTGCCCTTTTCTGTAGAGAAACTGAGGAGTGGATGGGGGAGAGGGAGCAGAAAGGAGGAGAGCAGAGGAGAGAAGGGAAAGGAAACTGAGGTCGGGATGTGAAAAAAATTTAAATTGCACTTCTCAGATTTTGAATCCATAGTCATATCACTGCAAATAAATACATTTTTCTTCTTCGTTCCTTTATTCATTATTACTGTTGTTGTTTATTTATTTTAAGACAGGACAGTTTTATGTAACTCTGGCTGTCCTGGAACTCGATTTGTAAACTAGGCTGGCCTCAAATTCACAGAGGTTCGCTTGCCTCTGCCTCCTGAGTGTTGGCATTAAAGGTGTGCACCACCAGGCCTGGCTTCTTCATTCCTTTAGATGTGTATAGGTTATTTCATCTTCTTTTCTTTTTTTAAAAATGTATTTATTTTTATTTTATGTGCATCGGTATTTAGTCATGGGTTGTCAGGTCCCCTGGAACTGGACTTACAGACAGTTGTGAGCCACCATGTGGATGCTAGGAATTGAACTCAGGTCCTCTAGAAGAGCAGTCAGTGCTCTTAAGTGCTGAGCCATCTCTCCAGTTCCTCATTTTCTTTTCTTAATGCATTTCAGGGTCACTTCTATCTGGGTCACCCTTCTTCCTAAGTTTTAGGGGAAACAGTTTTCTCTCCCCCATCCTGCCTTTTCCTGAGAGGGTTTTGCTATGTAGCTTAGGCTATCCTCGACCTTGTGATATTCAAGCCTCAGCCTCCCGACTGGAATTCTAGGCACGCCTCACCACTCCTAATTAAGGGCAACAATTGGACTATAATTCTTGCTGATACCTTTCCTCCTATATCATTCATCCCTTCCACATCACCCTGTTGACTTTTTTGATACTCTTTAATTTGACACTCTTAATGTTTAAGAAATTCCTTTCTGAGCTGGCAGTGGTAGCGCACGCCTTTAATCCCAGCACTCGGGAGGCAGAGGTAGGTGGATCTCTGAGTTTGAGGCCAGCCTAGTCTACAGAGCAAGATTTAGGGCAGGCTCCAAAAAAGAAAAAAAAAAAAAAGAAATTCCTTTCTATGGACTGATCCATACCCCCGACAATGCAAAATGTAACAGAATAGTGAACTACAAAAACTACACCCAAAACCTTAAGGGAAAAGTTCTCTAGATTGGCTCGTGCTTGTTATTCTAGTACTTGGGTGGGGGCTAGTACCTTGGCTGATTGCCATGAGTTTGCAGTCAGTCCAGGCCACATAGTGCAACCCTATCTCAGAAAACAAATGAATCAACATAAAGAACTAGAAAATGGGAAAACTGAAACTAGACTCTACCTTCCTTGAAACCAGGAAACAACTCTTACATCACAGAAAGCACTGTTTATAAAGTGAGGTGACTTAATGAGATTAGCTAGCACCAGTGAAGCATTCATTATATGCCATAGACTACCCTGTGTGCTTTATGGATGTTGCCCCAGCAAAAGAAGTTTATTACTTGTAGAAACTAGCCAGAGACATTTGAGTGCTCATTATATAGCTGGTTTTGTTTGTAAACAATTAATTGAACGGTACACTTATGATTTGTTCATTTCTACATGTTATTTATCAAAAGTTTTTAAAAATAGACTAAAAAACTGTAAGTGAAAATTGGAGAAGGGCTCATACGTTTCCGTCTTTCCTCTGAGTAGCCATTGGCAGTTAATAGTTGCTGGGAGAGATATTTTTCAGTGGTGTAGCCATTTGAAAGCTGCTCATGCTCCTATGAATAATCCATCACCTTTTTTTCCCCTGGTTTTTCAAAACAGGGTTTCTCTGTCTTGCTTTATCCCCTACAATGCTGGGATTAAAGGCATGTACCACCAACATCCAGCTGTGGAACACACCTTTTATCTCACCATTTGGGAGGCAAAGGCAGGCAGATGTCTCTGAATTTGAGGCTAGCCTGGTCTACATTGTGAGTTCCAGGACAGCCAGAGCTACACAGAGAAACCAAAATCAAACTAACCAACCAAACAAAAAAGACATGAAAGTTGAAGAGGGAATGGTTGGAAAGAGGAAGGGGATCGGTAGGAATTGGGAAAGAAGAGAAGAGAAGGGAGTGAGTACACTCAAAGCACATTATATATTCATGTATGAAAATACCATAGTGGAATCTATTAATATTTTGTATCAGTTACTTTTCATTCTTGTGCTAAAACACCAGGAATAAAAGTGTAGAAGGAGAGTCCATCATGACTGTGAAAGCAGGGCAGCAGGTGGCTGGAGCGAGAAGCTGGATGGTCAGACTTTCAAGTGCAAACACAAAGCAGAGAAAAGGAACTGGAAGTGGGGTGTGATTACAAACTCTCAAAGTCCATCCCCTGTAGTGGGTAGCCATCCCAGCCTTGGCCTGGAAGTTTCAACCCCCATTGAGGCTTCGGTAATGGTCATGCCCACAAGGCGGGGCTGAGGGAGGAAGCTGAAGACCCAGGATCTAGAGGAGGGGCTTCTCTTGGTTCCAGGACCCTGGACGCTGGAGGTAGTCTGAGCAGAGTTCTCCAGAGAACACCGCCAGACTGCGCTACACCTTTGCCAGACCCTGCAACCTATCCCTTCATTTGTAAGTTACCCCACAAAATAAACCTCCCTTTTAACTACGTGGAGTGGCCTTAATAATTTCACCAATAATCTCCAGTGACATATTTCCTCCAGGAAGGCTGTATCTCATGAAGGCTCCACAACTCCCCCAAACAGCACCCTCAACAAGGAACCAAGTACTCAAATAAAAACCTGAGCCTGTGGGCTCACATCAGAGAAAACTAAGTATGGTGAGGACAGAAGTGGAGACAAATAGGGGTAATAGAGAATGCTGCCCTGAAAAGAGTCCCTAATCCCAGCAATGTAGGAGACTGAGGCAGGAGGAACATATAGTGAGATGCTGTCAGGAAAGAATGAAGGAAAAAGAGTGAAAAGATGGCTGTCTGGGCTTTCCAGAATATAAACAGCCAGGCTTATGATGTCTCACGTATAAAAATGAAACTACCCTTCTTTGGGCTGAGGATATGGCTCAACTGGTATACTGTTTGCCTAGCAGGCACAATGTCCTGGGTTTGATCCCAATACAACATAAACTTGTCCATGTGGTATATGCCTGCAATCCCAAAACTTGGGAGATAGAGAGGAGAACCAGAAGTTCAAGGCCATCATTGGATGCACAGTGAGTTTGAGGCTAATCTGGGCTACACAAGACCTTGTCTCAAAAATAAATTAGGTATGGGGTTAGAGAGGTAGCTCAGAGATTAAAAAGCACCTGCTACACGACCATGAAGACTAGAGTTCAAATCTGAGCACTCATGTAACAGCTCAGACATCCCATGCATACCTGTAAGTCCAAGAAGAGGAAGACATAGTGCACCCTACATGTGCACATGCTCTTATACAAATACATACATACATACGTACACACACAAATATAAAAAAGCTAGACATGATGGTCCATGCCTCTAACTACAGAACTCAGAAGGCAAACAGATCTCTGTGAGTTAGAGCCAACCTGGGCTACACAATGAGACCCAATCTAATCGGTGAGTTCTGGGTCCCAGAGACCCTATTTCAAAAACAAGGTAGCCCATGACTGAGGAACTAACTACACCTGAGGGATGTCAGAGAAGGAACTCAAGACAGGAACCTGGAAGTGGGAACCGAAGCAGAAGCCAGGGAGGAGTGCTGCTTACTGGCTTGCTCACCTATGGCTTGCTTAGCTTCTTTTTAAATACAACCAAAACCACCTGACCAAGGGTGGCACCCACCCGACCCCCCATGGGCTGGGCCAACCAACATCAAGAAAATGCTCTAAAGACTTTCCTACAGGCATTTGAGGTTCCTCTTTCCAAATAACTCTAGCTTGTGTCATGTTGACAGAAAACTAGAAAGCACAGAGACTCCTGGCTTATACATGCACACACATGTGTACACACACACACACACACACACACACACACACACACATAAACACAACAAATAAATATCCTTCTCTGGATTACTGAACTATTTTAGAAAAATAACTACTGATAACTAAATATAAAGGCATTTTGCCCATACTCATGGTTGCAATAGTAGCACAGTTGTTATGGGGATAACCAAGTCCTTTCTGATTGAATCTAAGACCACTCTATAAGGAAACACATTCATGGAACTGTAAAACTAGTCAAGAACCCATGGTTAGGAAAATCACAGGTCCCAGAGGAGAACCTATTATTATTCTGAAAAATAGACATAGTTCCAAACTTTCTCTAAATTCATGTCTCTACCCAGAGATTAATCCTCCTCCCAGACTTCAATAGAGAAATTTCTTTGTACAACCCAGACCAATCTCTCTTCCTAGAAGGCCAGACATCCAGTCAACTTTTTATGGCCTTATGCTAAATATAAATGAATCACCAAGGATTTGAAACAGTTCAAAAACAGTTCCAATGTGAAGCTGAAGCAGCTAAACAGAAAAGGAGGATGTGGAGAAAACAGATAGAATGCAGCAGCAAAACCTGTAAACACAGTCACTATCCTAATCCAACTAGCATACTCAAAAGTAAGAGAAAACGCTGTGTTCATAAAGTGTGAGGCCCTTTCATAAAGACACAACACTGAAATTTCAGAATAATAGAATTAACACGATTCTAAAGGGGGAAAGGAATAAAAGCTTTCACACAAAAGATCAGGAATAAGATCGACATTGAACTTATAAAAAAAATCAGGCTGGGTGGTGGTGGCACACACCTTTAATCCTAGCATGGGAGACAGAGGCAGGCAGATCTCTGTGAGTTCGAGGCCAGAGTGGTCTATAAAGTGAATTCCAGGACAGCCAAGACTGTTACACAGAGAAAGTCTGTCTTAACGCCCCCCCCACACACAAAATCAGTAAAGGTGAAAGACAATAGATGTATGCCTTAAAATTCGTAGTGACTGTAATTTCCAACACAGAATTCTGCATTCAGCAACTTTATGAATTGTTAGGGTAAAATAAATACATTTTTCTCTAATGCTTCCTTCTCAGGAAGCAACCAGAGGACATACTCCACTAAACTTAGAGACTAAAGCAAGAAAGAGGAAGATATATGATATCTAGGAAGCAGAAAATCTGACTCAGGATATTCAAACCGAAGGACAGGGCTCTAGGGGAAAAAGACAGTAACAGATTATTTGTTTAACTGTGCAAAAAGTGATAGTGAGCTGGGTGTGGTGATGCACACCTTTAGTTCCAGCACTCCAGAGGCTACATAGTAATTTCCAGACCAGCCTGGGCTACAGGATGAGGCTTTGTTTCAGTGATAGAGGAAGTGGGTGTGTTAGCAGCCCAGAAATATCAATAGCATTGATAAAAGAGAAGGAAGAAACCTACAAGAAGTCAGGTATGCTGGCACGTGCCTTCAGTCTCAGCACTCGGGAGGTAGAGGCAGGTGGTTCTGTGTGAGTTCAGCCTGGTCTATGTATATATATACACACGGTTCTAGGACAGCCAGAGTTGGATGTGAAATCCTGTTTTAAAATAAATAAGTAAGTAAGTAAGTAAGTAAGTAAGTAAATAAATAAATAAATAAATAAATAAATAAATGGAAACCTTCAAGAAGAAATTGCTTGAGCCAATCCAGAGAAAATGTAATCTCAGAATGAATAAGCACAAAGAGCAAGGGATGTCCACAGATAATGAAATAATGTTGTTCACTCAGCCCATAATAGGGCATCTATACTGTCCTTCACGGCTCAGGGAATGTCTCAGGAAGGAAAAACAACTTAATAACCAGAAATGAAAGGCTAGGAAACTGTGGTTCTCTGTCTTCTGCCCAGGACATGGCTAACACACTTGAATTCCCAGTAAATGTGATTATCTGATTAAGACCTGCCTGATTTCTCTTTTTTTCATTTTCCTTTATTAAGAAATTTTCTACTCACTCCACATACTATCCACAGACCCCCCTCTTCTCCCTTGTCCCATCCCCCCCACCCCTCTCTCCCAAGCCACCCAGCATCCCCACATCTCTCAAATCAAGGTCTCCCATGGGGAGTCAGCAGAGCTGGGCACAGTGAGCCTATGCAGGAGACCTGCCTAATTTCTTAAAAACAAAACAAACAAAAAACAAAAAAAACCCAATAAATTTGGGGGAAAAAAAGACTTGCCTAGCTGGGCGGTGGTGGCGCACGCCTTTACTCCCAGCACTCAGGAGGCAGAGGCAGGCGGATCTTTGTGAGTTTGAGGCCAGCCTGGGCTACCAAGTGAGTTCCAGGAAAAGCACAAAGCTACACAGAGAAACCCTGTCTCGAAAAACTTGGGCCTGTCAGCGTTCCTTCCTAGGGGTGGGGAGCTCACAAAGCCCCATCCCTTTCTAAGGATTTATAGACAGTTGCCTGGGGGAGGAAGTCATTAGGCCCAGCTCTTCCTGCCACTCTATAGGAGAATGGGGAGACATTTTCTTCAGTGGTATAGCCACTGGAGAGTAGATCATATTCTTCCTTACCCATGCTCTTGTTCTTGTAAGTAACCTTCATTAAGCTCCTTGAGTCACCAAACAAAACAAAAACCAAACTTGGCAGTAGAGGGACTAGCTGAGAAGAGGAAGGGGTTCAGGGGTTCGGCAGGAGTGGAAGGAGGACAAGAAAGGGTAGTGGAGGATGAATTTGCTCAAAATACATTATGTACCCAAGTGAAAATATCATAATGAGATCTACTATTATGCATAATTTATCATGCAAGGCAACCATTAAAAACAGAATTGCATTCAGAAAGAACAGGCCAGTTGGTGACTCTGTAAGCACCTGACCTGTCCTTCCTCCCCTCAAGTTATTCTAAAGTTTAAGAAAGGGAAGTGCTTGCTTCCCAGTTTTGCTACTATGAGTATGACAAGAACAAGGGCTGAGTAGACAGCTCAGTTGGCAATGTGGTTGCCCTCACAAGCATAACATCTTGAGTGTGAGCCTCAAAACTGACATAAAAATGCCTAGTGTGGGCCCATGATCCCAGTGCAGGAAGAGGAGCTCTCTGGCCAGCCAGTCCAGCCAAATTCCAAGGAAAGAACCTGTCTCAAAAGACATGGACAACATTTTTGAGGTTGACATCTGAGGTTGTCCTCTGCTCTCCAGACACATGCATACATGTGTACATGCACTCCCCCATACAAACATGTGAGCACATGCATTAAAAAACAAAACAAAACAGAAACATGGCCAGGAATGGTAGTGCCTGCCTTTGATTCTAGCACTCCAGAGGCAGAGGTAGACTGACCTCTGTGAGTTCAGATTGGGAGTTTCAGGCTGGCCAGAGCTGCATAGTGAGACATTTTTTGGAAAATAAAAAATAAAAATATAGAACCTTTAGGATGAGGGGTCTAGCTGAAGTAAGTAGGCCACTGGAATGATATTTGTAGCAATTTTGTTCCTGGCTCCTTTCCTGTCATGTTATCTCTGCTTCCGGATGGTTCTTGTGACAAGAACAACCCCCACTATCTACTACTGTAACCATGAACTAACAGAGCTGCTTCCCCATTCCTTCCTTGTCTATAATGCAATGAAACCTTCTGCAACTGTGAGTCAGAATAAAACAATCCCTCCCTTTACAAACAACAACAGCAGCAGGGCCTTGTGACGCATGCCTTTAATCCCAGCACACGGGAGGCAGAGGTAGGTGGATCTCTGTGAGTTCGAGGCCAGCCTGGGCTACCAAGTGAGTTCAGGAAAAGCGCAAAGCTACACAGAGAAACTCTGCCTTGAGAAACTAAAACAACAACAACAAAAAGACAAACAAACAACAACAAGGGATTTGTTAATATAGATTGGAGACCGTGAAAAGGGCCAGAAATATAAGCTCAGATATCTTCTGGAGCTTGAGACCTAGCAACCCCCATCCCAGGGACTTTCACTTTCACCACGCTTGAGATGATCTAAAAGAAGCTACAGGGAGAAGTGGAGAAACACCAACAGCTGCCAGAAGATTTGAGTAAACCAAGAGGACAAAGCTTGAGCCAAAGCTATCGGAAAAGAATATTGTGAAGGAGGATGAGGAGGAACTGGCCTTGCTAGATGGATCCAACGTGGTGTTTAAACTTCTGGATCCTGGGCTTGTCCAAGAGGAGCCAAGGGGAGACTCCAGCAACTGTGGGGAAGGGGCTAGAGTATATCACAGCAGAAATCTAGCACTATGAATTCCAGCCTTGTAACATTGAGCAACAAAGGGAATGCCTTGCACCGCTGCACCAGGTGTTTCCGAGGGGCCAGGCAGTAAAGGCAGGGGCTCCTGGGAAGGTCTGACCCGGTGACAGGGGGAGGAGACGGAATATGTAGTTTCAGGGTCTATACTATAGTAGCCAATAAAATGTCAACAAAGGGGGGGGCACAGAAAGTGTAGGAAAAACAATGCAATTTTGATCAGAAGAGAAACACATCAAAGTCCTCTACTGCTTGTATAAAAGAAATGAAGGAAAGCCCCCCCCCCCCCCCCCCCCCCCCCCGCCTCAAGCTTTCTCTCTTTTCCAGTCACTCAGTTTAAAGTGAAGCCTAACAGGGCAGTACATGAGTTGACTAGAGTAGTATAGGTTAAATTTTGATGGATTTGACAGTTTTATTGAGTCTGCTGAGATATTGTGTAGAACTTGCCTTTGTCCAATATGTTTTCATAAAGAGACAGGGGTTATGGTTCCAGTGAGGGGTATCTGCAAACACCACAGCCATCAGAGTAGCCAGCAGAGTGTTCCATCCATGTAAGGCAAGAAGGAGGTCCAGTTCAACACAGCCCAGCGGCCGGTGTTGGTTCAAACTTTGAGAGTCCAGCAGGGTACTCATATGCTCACAGTGCAGGTGAAAATTAAAACTCCCCAAAGATCAACTAGAAACATGAACAAATGGCGGGGAGCGAGGTGATGTGTTCCTGTAATCCTAGCACTTGAAAGGTGGAGGCCTGAGGATCAGGAGTCTAAAGCCAGTTTAACTATATAGTAAGTTTGAAGCCAGCCTGGGCTACATGAAACCCTGTCTCAAAACAAAACAAAACAACTTTGAGAGTCTGATACTGAGTAGTTTATTTCACACAAATTTAAGCTCAGTGCAATTTGGAAAAAAAGTTTCCTGGTGATAATTAGTCCCATGTGTACAACAAAGCTTAAGACATGATTACATCAAAACTCTTGAAAGTACAAGTGACATCTTCTAGAAAGGTATGTTCTATAAATTAAGGAGGGAAATAGGGACAAGGTAATGATGTTCATAAGGGTCTGGAGGAGGGTAGTATTATAGAGTGAGTGAGATAAATGTAAGAGTCTGGGGGAGTCCATGTGGCCTGGCCATACAGATAGCACAGAGGTCACCAGGCTATTAACCACCTCTGTCCCCAGCCTTCTGGGCAGAAAACAGGTTATACATCTCTCTCTTTGAAGAGAGCCCTGTGTGTTTAACATTCCTGGTTTCCATAGTGATTATCTGTGAGCACAAGGACCTCTGTGTCTCCTCCAAGATGGTTCATTCCTATAAAACTCAGCACTTGGGAGGGTGAGACAGGAGGACAGTGACTTTAAATCTAGCCTGGGCTACATAGGGAGACTCTGTCTTGTTTTGTGATAACCTGCAGTACCTTGGCCTCCACCAGATGTATCCTATTGTCCTTGGACCTCCAGGACTGTGGGCCAAAATAAGCCTCTTTTCTTTAAAACTCATCAGTTTGTGGCATTATTTTAGCTACAAACAAATGGATTTCCACTTAACAACAATAACAAATGATAAAGTAATGATAAATAAATGAGAAATGAACTCCTATTATGTATAAACTACCATGCCTCAGATATTTGGCTATAATAGCACAAATTGAGACAAATATTAAACTCATGGGCATTCTGTGGTCCTCAGATCACACCTTGAGAGCCACTGATGTGTATGTACGGGTCTACATACACACACATATGCCATACACATATATATATCATATATATGTATGTGTATAAATATCAATAAGAGAAAAGACAGAGTATATGGGTATAGATGCTGGTTTAAGTTGGTAGGTGGAGGTCTGGGCAGTGGTGGCACACTCCTTTAATCCCAGAACTCAGGAGGCAGAGGCAGGGGGATCTCTGTGAGTTTGAGGCCAGCGTGGGATACCAAGTGAGTTCCAGGAAAGGGGCAAAGCTACACAGAGAAGCCCTGTCTCAAAAAACCAAAAAAAAGAAAAGAAAAGAAAAGTTTGTAGGTGGAATGATAGGAATTTGTGGACAATGGTGGAAAATGGAAATAGAGAGACAAGCAGGAAAGTCAGTTGTCTAGACTACAGTGTCTATCACATAGCCACTAGCCACATGTGACTATTAAGCTTGAAATGTGGGTAAAATAACTAAGGAATGAATTTAAAAGAGCCACTTAATTATTTGAAAGTAAATATAAGTAGCTGTATGTACTCCTGGCTACTGTTTGGGGTGGCACAAATTATAGAACATTTCCATCACTCCAGAAATTTATATTGGATAGCACTAGTCTTGTGATATATAATACGATTGCCAGGAAGCATTAAGATACCACTTAAGATTCACATTCATAAATTTAAAATGAAGCCAGTCGGCATGGTTCTGTTTTCTCTAGCCACTTTCAGCTACCTGGACCTAGGCAAAAACGAGCAGGTGGCATAGATTGGGTGTGCCTTAGTCCATTTTCTGTTGCCATAACTGATATTCAGTTCACAAACTGTGTACTTTAGAAATAAAGGAGGTTTATTTAGCTTATGCTTTAGGGAATCCAAGAGCAGGATGCAGACATCTGGTGAAAGACTTCCTGATGGGTGATGACATAGCAAAGAACATTACACCATGAGACACAGCAACCTTCCTAACTTGGGTCTTTCTTTTCTTCTTTTGGGAAGCCACTAATACATCATGAGGGACTAATCCTACAGACCACATCTGATCCTTAATATCTTCTAAATGTCTCATGTCCAAATACCATTAACATAGGTGACAGTGGGGAATGTTGTCTAAGTTTCAGTAAGGAACAGGGCAAAATCTATTCCTCTACCCCCACCTCCTGTGGGAGAAAAAACAACCATAATTTGAAAGCCACAGAGAAAGCATTGATTTCAGGAAGGATCCAAGTGTCTTTAAGAATAAGACGAAGGGAGCATGGGGAAAGGGAACTGAGAATATAGGTTTTGTTCATAATAGATATAGTGGAAATATTTCAGTAGTTAGGAAAACATGGGAGAGGGGGTCAGAGTGGAGGATGTACACAGCCAAATGAAAATGAATGTGGGTTAGATGTTGGGTAGCTATGGAGTCTGGCGCTTCTTCTGGTGACTAACTTAAATGGCAACAGCTGTTTTTTGTTTTTTTTTTTTGTTTGTTTGTTTTGTTTTGTTTTTTTTACTTAGTGTACAAAATGATGGGTTTCCTTATGACATTTTTGTATATGGATAACATGGCATTCATACTCATTCCACATTACCCTCACCTGTTCCCCTTCCCCCCTCCCACTGACTCTCTCTCCACAAATAGCCCCTTTTCCTCTTTCATAAGGCTGATCTAACGAGAATGGTCTCTGATGGACTCAAGGTAGACAGTGACTGTGAGGCAATTGGACAACACTCTGACTTTCGTTGTTAAGGTGGAAAATGGGTGGTGAAGCTTGATAGTTGTTCTGCTCTGAGACCATAATTGGAGTGCATGGGTCTCCTCTTGGTTGATTTTAATAGAAGGGAGACCCTCAGGGAAGTGTGGGGATTTTTATTCTTTGAGAATTTCACGCATGTATACGATGTATTAGGATCATGTTTACCTCCCATTCTCCCTTCCAACTTCCCCCAAACTGGGTGATGCTCCAGTTGATGTAGTTGAGGACTTCTAAAATAATATGGGTGTCAGAGCATAGGGCCCGTTTAGGAAAGTAGGAGTGCTGGAGTTTTGTGACTTCATTGTACCTACCAGACTTCCTGACATAAGAGAACTGGGTATGGCTGGCGGGGCAGCACAGGTGGTAGAGTACTCAATCCGTAGCTGCCTATCAACTGGGTATGGTTGCACATGTCTGTAATCCCAGCACTGGGGAGCTAGAGGCAGGGGTATGAAGATTTCAAGGTCATTCTTGGCTCCATTGTAAATTCAAGGCCAGCCTGAGAGACATGAGACTGTATCTCAAAACAACAAAGCAAACAAACCAAAATAAGAACGAGAAAAAGAGGAGGAAGAGGAGGGAAAGGGGTGAAATGGGAGGAGTGGGAGACAACAACGAAGGAGGGAAGAACTGGTTAAATAAATTGTGGCACACACATGCTATGGAATGCCCTCTAGCCACCCAAAACAACGAAATCTCACCCATTCTTCTTTCTTTTGTCTGACATGAAAAGAAACCTCCAAGATGAATTTTACCCGTGAAATGAAAAGAGCAAAATAACAATAACCTATAATGTTTGGGGAGTCTGTTGGACAACCCTGACCAACAACTGAAAAGAAGCCTTCTCATCTCTGGTGCTGGGGTCTTCGACTCTTGGAGGCAGCATTATTGACCCAGATAAGAAAATCTCATTTAGCCGGGCGGTGGTGGCGCATGCCTTTAATCCCAGCACTCGGGAGGCAGAGGCAGGCGGATCTCTGCCAGTTTGAGGCCAGCCTGGTCTATAGAGTGAGTTCCAGTACAGCCAGGGATGTTATACAGAGAAACCCTGTCTCAAAAAGAAGAAGAAAGAAAATCTCATTTAAACTATATATGTATATTTATACACAGATTTGTGTGTATTATGTTTTTAAGGTAGATAGATAGTTAAATTGTGTGATTCCTTATGACTTTCTCAGACATCCTTACTTCTATTTTACTGTATTTATTTCCCTCATCCTCCTTAATTAAAGACCCCTTCTATTTTTCCATTCCCCCTTCAGATCACTTGTACCCTGCTATTCCCTTCTCTATTACCACCACCCGCCTACATGGTCCCTTGCACTTTTCTGTTTCCTGCATTTTTTTTTAATGTGTAGAGGTTGTATCCTCACATCTGAAGATTAGAAGCTAGGAATCTGAGATGAGAGAAAATGTGTGATGTTTGTTTTTCTAGGTCTGAGTTTCCTCACTCAATGATCTTTTCTAGTTTCTCTATTTACCTGAAAGTTTCATGATTTCCTTTTTTTTTTTTCTGAGTTGTGGAACCCACTCCCAACTAGTTATATCTACAACACAACACCTATACCTAAGGCTCAGGGATCACTGGGGAAGAGGGGAGGAAAGATTGTAAGAGCCAGAGGATCAGGGAATTTGTTGTGAGATTGTGTCTACTAGAATTATCGGACGCTACACTCATGAAAATGCTACTTAAACATGACCGGGGGTTGGGGATTTAGCTCAGTGGTAGAGCACTTGCCCTGGGTTCGATCCTCAGCTCGAATGGATGGGGTAAACTGTGTGAGGCCTCAACCCTGCATAAAGAATTATAGGCAACTAAGGAAAGCTGAGAGCAGGAGAAATAGTCTTTCCCAAGGAGGAGTGCACTAATTAGTCATCCAATACCAAATGGCCAGTCCTGAAAACATATGCATACAAGTAAAGTTATACAGACTGAGCAGTTTGTATATTATATAAATTAAAGCAAAAGAAGGGAGTACATGGGAGAGTTTAGAGGAAATGTAAGGGGGAAATTATGTAAGTATATTATAATCTCAAAAAATTAAAAAATAACACATATGGCATGATCTCATTTGTGCTTTTCTGTTTGTTTTTCTTTCATTTTGGGACAGGGTCTCATTATTTAAGCTAGGCTGGCCTCAAATTTATAATCCTCCTGGTTCAGCCTTCTGACTGATAGGATTACAGCCATGCTTTACAAGGCTCAGAGTCATTTTTGTTTTTCAAAAAACACACACCGGGCTAGGGATATAGTCAGTGGTTCAAGTGCTTGCCTTGTAAGCATGAAGTCCTGGGTTCAATTCCCAGGCCAGCCAAAACCAAATAACTACAAAAGCATATGTAGTATATATATTGAAATCTCTCTCTCTCTCTCTCTCTCTCTCTCTCTCTCTCTCTCTCTCTCTCTCTGTCTCCTTCTCCCTCTCTCCCTCTATCTATCTATCTATCTATCTATCTATCCATCCCAAACGTTTCTGGAAGATATACATAACCTATTACAGGTGAGGATGGAAGGAAATAGCTTAAGAAGGATGGGAAGTCAGGGCATGGAGGAATTTGGAGTATGATTTAAATGATATGATTTAGATAGGATCAAGTTATAGAAATTGAGCTACATTCCTTAACCTCCATTCCTTCTGTTTCTTTACCCACAAAGTGAAAATACTAATTATTACTTAATTATTACTCTGAGGATTAAGTGAGCTAATCTATGAAATAACTTGCAACAGTGTCTCACTTAGGGCAATTACTCCAAAAACACTAGCTTTTTTTTTTTTTTGAGTGTGGGGCATATAACCAAGGGCTTTGCACATTTTTAAGCAAGTGCTCTATTTCTTAGCCATATCTCCAGCCTGAGATGCTGCTATTACTATTATTATTATACCTTTATGTTTGTACATTTTATAATATGAAAATTGCCACATATTTTCTTTGAAAAATAGAAAAAAAAAGTAGAGAAGTTTTTAAAAACAACCAGAAGTGAAAAGGCTCCATATGTAAAGGTGACTGTGGCTAGCCTGATGCCCTGAGTGAGTTTGATCCCAGGACTTCACATAGTAGAGGAACTGACGCCTACAAATTGTCCTCTGGCCCCTACTCATACACCACGGTAGTGTGTGCTCACATACATCCACTTTCACACGCATACACCCACAAATTAATAATTTTAAAATGTAAAAATAATAAAGAAACTACAAAAAGAGAGATGGGATGTGATAGCACATGTATGGTGGCCCTTGCATCTAACTCCAGGACTTGGGAGGATTTCTGTAAGTTGGAGGCCAGCCAGGGTTACACAGACAGACCCTCAAAGAGGAAAGAAAAAGAAAAAGAAAATACAAAAGAGAGGTCCTAGTGAGTTGTATAAGACTATTGAGGAGACCCATCCCTGACTGGTGTCTGCAAGAGGACTATAATTTCAACAGTAGGAACAGGTACCTGTGAGTATATGTATATTTCTAGTTTAATAGTAGGAATGAATTTCCATCTAGGGATTCCCATCTTATTTTTATTATCAGGGGATTAGTTATTTGGAGCATTTGAGGAGGTGAAGTTTTGAGGAGTAAGAAGTGTAGGGGAAGTACCATTAGGATGGAGAGAATTGTGGGAGTATGGTGTGTGGGCACATACTGCCATGGTGTATGAGTGAGGGAGTCAGTTCTTCTATCATGTGAGGTCCTGGGATCAAACTCACTCAGGTCATCAGGCTTGGCCACAGACACTTTCCAGGAATCCACAGGTATATTAGAGGTTGTGCTGACTAGTTTTATGTCAACTTGACACAAGTTAGAGTTAGCTGAAAAGAGGGAACCTCAAGTGAGAAAATGCCTCCATAAGTTCCGGCTGTAGGACATTTTTTTTCTTTTTTCTTTTTTTTGGTTTTTCGACACAGGGTTTCTCTGTAGCTTTGGAGGCTGTCCTGGAACTCGCTTTGTAGACCAGGCTGGCCTTGAACTCAGAGATCCACCTGCCCCTGCCTCCTGAGTGCTGGGATTACAGAGGTGCGCCATCACCGCCCTGCGGACATTTTCTTAATTAATGATTGATGGAGAAGGGACCTAGCCCATTGTGGGTGGGGCCATCCCTGGGCCGTTGGTCCTAGGTTCTATAAGAAAGCAGATTGAGCATGCATTCTGGAGCCAGCCAGCAAGCAGCACTCCTCCATGGCCTCTGCGTCATCTCTCCAAGTTCCTGCTCTGTTTGAGTTTCTGTCCTGACTTTCTCTGATGAACAGTGTTGTGGAAGTGTCAGCCAAATAAACCTTTTCCTCCCCAATTTGCTTTTGGCTGTGGTGTTTCATCGAAGCAATGGTAACCCTAACTAAGATGGTAACCCCTAACTAAGAGACAGAGAGGTCCATACCTGTAGATTTACCACATCAGTCAGCTTCACTGGGCATTTTTCTCTTACACAGCTTCACAAGCCTACAAAAGAGAGGAAGACAAAGAGGGTGGAATCAGTGTGTAACCAATGATCATGAAACTCAGGAGAAGAATCAGCAAGAAGGATTCAGGGTTCACCTGAAGGTTGAGACGAATTGTCTGGAAATCACCGTGTGCCTACAAGCAGGAACATGCCCACCATACTTCCTGATCCCCACTTCCTGATTGCAGAACAGTGGGGTTGTTGCTATAAATCATGTTAGATGAAAAAGGATATGAGGGAACTCATAGAAAAGCCAAGAACACCAATGGATATTCAAAGATAAGGCAGCAGAAGATGTGGCTGGAGAGATTGCTCAGAGGTTAAGAACACTGGCTGCTCTTGTAGAGGACCTAGGTTCAATTCCCAACACCCACATGGCAGCTAACAACCATTTATAACTTGGGTTCCAGGGGATCCAACACCATCCTCTGCTGGCACTACATGCGCTTAGTGCACACGCAAGCAAACACACACATAAAATAAAAATAACTAAAATCTTTTAAAATAGGATGGCAGAAGAGTTTGCTAGCGGTGGAATCGTGTCCCCATAGGGAGCATATCAAGAGCACCTGGGCTCACTTTTTTGTAGTTTCTCAACCACACAGCCTAGAACTTGCTGTGTAGTTGAGAATGACAGTGAGCTTTCTTTTAGGGGGGGCAGGCACAATGTAATAAAGTTTTAGAATTCATTTGAAGGAAGAGATTGGCAAATAAAAATGCCATCATTTCTTAAGCCAGTCTTAAAAATATTAGAGGCTTATGTGTGTCTTTTTTTTCAGTTATGAAAGCACATTAGGATTTTGTTGTTTCTGGGTATGTACGTTTATGTTTGTCTATCTATTTTGTACTTAGGACAATAGTGACAGTCTTTTTGGCATTGATCCTGTAATCCTCTCAAAGGCTGGATTATAGGAATGTATCTGGCCTGTACTTTAAAAAAAAATGTGCTGGTCATTTTGCCCAGGGCTTTAGGCATGCTAGCCAAATGCTCTACCACTGAATTACCTTTGCACTCTAGCAGAAGCAGAAATGAAGGTAGAAATGGGACATCAAGCACTGGGAAGAGAAGCACAGGGAAATGTGTTAAAGTGGACGAGGGAACAAGGAAGAGGAGGAACAAAAATCCTAAAGAATTTAACACCATTTTGCATTTTCTTCTTTAGTCCCCTCTAAGGGACACAGAAGTCCTTGTGCTCACAGACAAGCAAGCACCAGGGAAACCAGGAATGTTAAGCATGCAGGACTGTCTCTTCAAAGAGAGAGATGTATAACCTGTTTTCCACCCAGAAGGCTGGAGACAGATGTGGGTAATAGCCTGGTGACCTTTGCACTATCTGTGTGGCCAGACCACATGGGCTCCCCCAGACCTTTATCTTGAGATTGTTTGTCTCAGTTAATCAATAGTGCTCTCCTCCTCCAGACCCTTATCATCAGCTTATCTTGAGCCTGTTTCCAAAGTTAATCTATAGAAGCAACCTTTCTGGAAGCTGTGTTACTGGTACTTTACTAAGCATTTCAAAGTAGTCATGTCTTGAGCTTTGTTGTGCACACGTGTTTGGTTTAATTATCACCAGAAACGTTTCTCCAAATTGTGCTGTGCTTAAATATGCCTAAAATAGTTAAGCAGTGCTGGTGCACACCTTTAATCCCAGCACTTGGAAGGCAGAGGCAGCCTGGTCTATAAAGCAAGTTCCAGGACAGCCAGTGCTGTTATACACAGCAACCCTATCTCGAAAAAAAAAAATGCCTAAAATAAACTACTTGAGATCAGACTCTTGAAGTTTGAACCAACACCAGCTACTGAATTGTGTTGAACAAAACTTCCTTATCTCCCACAGATTGACACTCCACAGTTCTCCTAGCATCTTCATGAAATAGAGACCCCATTTTACAGATGAGAACACAGAGTTTAAGTAACTTGCCTATTTTCATGAGTAATTTGCCCCCAAAGAGTTTTTTTTTCTGATGTATTTATTTATTATGTATACAGTATTCTACCTGCATGTATCCCTGTACTCCAGAAGAGGGCACCAGATCTCATTATAGATGGTTGTGAGTCACCTTATGGTTGCTGGGAATTGAACTCAGGACCTCGGGAAGAACAGCCAGTGCTCTTAACCTCTGAGCCATCTCTCCAGCTCCACCCCCAAAGAGTTTAATTAAAGTTATCCTACATAGGGGTTTAGTCTCATCCCAGAAGCCATAGATTGTCAAATAAAAAGCCCCGTGCCATTTGTGGGGTACCTCCCCTTGAGTTGTTGGTCTGGTTGGGGTGTCACAGGGATGCCCCAAACAATACAGGCTAAAGTCATCATTCTTGGTTTCCCATCAGAAGTTAATGGTAAAACCCTATTGCTGAAGACATCACTCACATTGGTCACAGGACATAGAGGAAGCAAATTGGTACTGACCAGAAAGCTTCCTCCCTGCCAGTTAGCTTTCATAGTACTGGAAGGTGCTATGTACACTGGGGTGGTGGTGGTGTGGTTGTGGTAAAGTGTCCTGGCTAGTCTTATGTCAACTTGACATAAGCTAGAGTCATCTGAAAGGAGAGAACCTCAACTGAGAAAATGCCTCTATAAGATCCAGCTGTAGGGCAGTTTCTTAATTAGTGATTAATGGGGGAGGGCCCATCCTACTGTGGGTGATGCCATCCCTGGGCTGGTAATCCTGGGTTCTATAAGAAAGTAGGTGAGCAAGCCATGATGGACAAGCCAGTAAGCATCACCCCTCCATAGCCTCTGCATTAGCTCCTGAGGTAGTTCCTGCCCTGTTTGAGTTCTTTCAATGATGGCTTCCTTCAATGATGGACTACAATGTAGAAGTGTAAGCCAAATAAATCCTTTCCCCTCAAACTTGCCTTTTGGTCATGGTGTTTCATTGCAGCAATAGAAACCCTAAGACATTAGCCATTAAATAAATGATAACCAATCTACAATCCAGAGACCCAGAGAGCTTAGGTATAGAAGAAGAGACTAGGGGATAGTGTGTGTGTGTGTGTGTGTGTGTGTGTGTGTGTGTGTGTGTGTATCCCAGGAGGGGAATAGAATATATTTTATGGGTAGACTGGGGTGTGGAGCAGGATATAAGAATGGGAGGACCAGAAGAGGTGGGAAGAGTAGGTTGAGGAATGGAATGAAGGGAGAGACAACTAAAATTGAGGGGCATTTGAGGGAAGATATAAAAAGCTAGTGCAATGGAAACTTCTTAAAATATATGAAGGCGATCCTAATGAGGTCTCCTAATAATGAGGGAGACCGAGTCCCAACTGGCCATTTCTTTTCACTAAAGGAGGTTTCTGGTACCAGGACTTGGTTGTATTCAACTGAGTTGTAGGCCAAGGGGGTCCCATGGTTATCCCCAAACAACTCAGGCTGTTGCCAAGACAATGGGTTGCTCTCCAAAAATGACAGTGGGGCCTCATTGCTGAGTACAACATCCACATAGCTCACTGAACATGGAAAAAAAATGAGCTGGTGCCTACACAGAACCTTCACTCCTACGTTCTAGTGTCTTTGGTGTGGGGAGGTATTCTGCAGGCTATCAAAAGAGAAACACAAACACACACCCAGCCACAAACACTTTGACTTAGAGTCTGTCCTGCCTGCAAGATATGCTAGGGCAATGGTGGCACAGAACTTGTGGGAGTAACCAACAAATAACTGACTTGACCTAAGGCCTACAAGATGGAACCCATACCTGACACTGCTTAGGTGATCAAGAACCTGAAACTAGATAGGCAGGGACCTAGGGTAAAACCAAATAATACTGGTCTAAAAAAAAAAAGAAAAAAAAGTGGTGCTAAAATGACTCATAATGATATTCTGCTATACTCACAGATCAGCACTTTATTCAGTCATCCTCAGAGAAGCTTCCTCCTACAGCAGATGGGGACCAATACAGAGACCCACAGCCAGACATGGAGGATGTTTATCTTGTCCTATGTGCTGGCTAGCTTTATGACAATTTGACACAAGCTAGAGTTATCTGAGAGGAGAGGACATCAACTGAGAAAATGTCTCCCTAAGGTTGGACTGTAGGCAAGCCTATAGGGCATTTTCATGACTGATGATTGATGTGGGAGAGCCCAGCCCATTGTGGGTGGGGTCACCCCTGAGCTGGTGGTCCTGGGTTCTATAAGAAAGCAGTCTGAGCCACACATGCCTTTAATCACAGCACTGGGGAGGCAGAGCCAGGTGGATCTCTGTGAGTTCGAGGCCAGCCTGGGCTACAAAGCAAGTTTCAGGAAAGGCACAAAGCTACACAGAGAAACCCTGTCTCAGAAGAAAGAAAGAAAGGAAGAAAGAAAGAAAGAAAGAAAGGAAGGAAGGAAGGAAGGAAGGAAGGAAGGAAGAAAGCTGAGCAAGCCATGAGGAGCAAGCCAGTAAGTAGCTCCCCTCCCTGGACTCTGCATCAGCTCATGCCTGGGGGTTCCTGCCCTACCCTGTTTGAGTTCCTGTCCTGACTTCCCTCAGTGATGGACTGTTTACCTGGAAGTGTAAGCTGAAATAATTCCTTTCCTCCCCAACTTGCTTTTTAGGAAGATCTAGACAAGAAGTACTAATGTATTTTCTCACTTATGCTTTTCAGAGTTGGTAGGCGGCTCTGGGGGGAGTGTTGTGATTCTTAGGTGTGTTTTGATCTAGTGGGGAACATAAAGCCAGGGTCCAGCTGCCTCTAAAGTAGAAGGCTGAGAGGCAGTCTGTGGGAATATGAGCCTACAAGGAAACTTCACAGGCTATAGATTCTGAGAGACGGGAGGCCCAGCAAGGGTCTGCCAGTGGCTCAGTTCTTTCTGGCAGTGAAAGCAGCCTCTCCACTGTTCAAATCTGTGTCCTGTCTCCTAAGAAAACCTTTCTTTCCTAGACTCTCTACAGGGTCTGGTGCTAAGCTTTTCACTTAAGAAGAGTGCTTCCCTGGGTTGCACTTTAGAGAGTTGTATCAAATGACTGCAAACCACTTTCAAAACCTTAAGTGGACAAACACAACTGTGACATGTTTAATTCTTATTACAGCAGTTGGTGCTCTTAACCTCTGAGCATCTCTCCAGCCCTTTAGTTTGTTTTTTGGGACAGGGTTTCTCTGTGTAGCCCTGGCTGTCCCTGAACTAGTTCTGTAGACCAAGCTGGCCTCGAATTCAGAGATCTACCTGCCTCTGCCTCCCAAGTGCTGGGATTAAAGGCGTTGCACCACCATGCTCTGCTACATTCTATTTGTAGTTCAGTTTCTAAGTATCACAGTGAAGCAGGGGACAGCAACCTGGTGACTTATTTGATAATTCTATGAGCACACTTCACTGTCTATTGGTTAGGGCTATCAGATAAAAAATAGGTTGTTCACTCTGGAGAGCTGGCTCAGAGGTTAAGAGCACTGACTGCTCTTCCAGAGGTCCAGAGTTCAATTCCCAGCACCCATATGGTGGCTCACAACCATCTGTAATGAGATCTGGCGCCCTCTTCTGTATACATAGTAAATAAGTCTTTAAAAAACAGGTTGTTCAACTAAATTCATATAAACAAGTAGTTCTTAGCATAAGTATGTTCAAAACGTAGATGAGATATTCTTGCACTAAAAGATGCTCACTTTATTTGAAATTCAAATTTAACTAGGTGTCTTGTAATTTTATTTGCTGAACCCCACAACTTTGCCATTATTTTAACATGAAGCTATGAGGCTCGCCTAGGTTTGTGCTGCTTGGTAAGCACCAATTCACTAGGTTCCCTGAAATAGGAAACAAAAACCATTGTCATTACAAAATATTTGGTGTGTAGCAACAAAGAGATCTAAGAATCTTGCTCCTTTGAGGAACCCGTAACTGACGCTGTTGCTTTGATTGATTCCCGCCCCCCTCCGTTCTTCTCTTCCAGCAATCTGAAAGAATTGCTTGATCACTTTTGAAGTCCCGCCCTTTTGGCTATCCCCAATGGAGAGTAAGCTGTTACTCAAAAGAAGACGACAAAAGCGTCAACGTGGAGTTGAGAGGGGCGGAAGTAGTCAGATTTCACTGAGGGCCGTAAAGCAGATAGTGTTTTCACCTTCCGGATAACGACAGCAGATCCGACTCTCAGTGCCGGCCTTCCTCGTGCCGGACCCTTCCTAATTCCATTTCCGTCCCCATTCCGGGCCCTTCCCTATCGTCGCCCCCTTCACCTTGGATCATGTTCAAGAAGTAAGGACACGCTGTGGCCTCCATCGGCTGCTCACAAAGGCGGTGGGGGTGGGGGTGGGGAAGAGGGCGAGAGCAAAGGTCCTCTTTCTCTCCCCCGCCCCTGCCATCCTGAATCCCTAAGATTTTTTTGTTGTTGTTGTTATTGTTGCTTCGTTTTTTAATAGTATTATGCTCTCACTCAGGACTTGGAACACTTCTTTAAGCTTTCCATTTCTAGTCCTCAATCGGGGTTTGGCTCTCCCGCTCCCATTTTCTTTCTCCTTAACCCTGTTCTGCCCCCTCCGGCAGTGCTGTCTCCATTCCTAGGTTTCTACCAATCACATCCTTGCTTTGTGATTTAGGGGCACATCCTCCTTAGCTGAGAGGAGAGCCCTGCACTCGCTACCATATGTTTATTAGTTATGAACTGAAAAGGGGAAGGCTTGACTTCCTGGGTCATGGCAGCGAAGGAGTGTGGGTGACAGGAAGCAAGCATCCTATCAAACCTATTGCTTAGCTGCCAGATTAACCTTGTCTTAAAAACGTGATAGCCCTGTGTGCTAGTCAGTGTAAGGAAGACAAAATTCTTTGGAAACCTACCCAGTGGGTTTGTCTTTCAGATTTGATAGACGCAAAAGGCAAAGGGGGAACATGGGAAAAGGAAGGTGGGTTTTGTGCATGAAAATTTGAGCAAATCTTGATACGGCTCTTAAAATTATTATCACCATTTCTTAAAAAACAAAAGAAAAAAAAAACTCCGCAGACTATGTAACCTGCTAGGGCTCATTCTTTTGCTCTTCTTGGGTTGGTCTTTTGTATTTTAATGTGTGAAGTTTCGTTTAGATTTTAAAAAATAGGTTTTTATTATGGGTGGGAGTCTATTTTTTCCTTTGAGAAAGAATTTTCAGTAAAAGGCATTTGTGTAGCTGATAACAGATTCTAGCATAACAATTGCTCTGCCCCCATTAATTGCAGCATGCATGGCAATTTATTCTAATACTATCTTAAAATGTTGGTTTTGTATTGTATAAGACAAATGGAAATTGGTGTTTTAAAAGCAATTTATAATTATTTTAGGCATGAGTACTTGCTTGGGAGTAGATAATTAATTAGAACCTTACTTTTAGGTTTTCTGATTCTTTTGCTTAGCAATGACTTTTTTTTTCCTTGAAAAAAATCATTTGCCAGATTTGATGAAAAAGAAAATGTGTCCAACTGCATCCAGTTGAAAACCTCGGTTATTAAGGGTATTAAAAATCAATTGATAGAGCAATTTCCAGGTATTGAACCATGGCTTAATCAAATCATGCCTAAGAAAGATCCTGTGAAAATTGTCCGATGGTAAGTCATTGTTTTTCTCCATGTAAAAATCAGAGTAGCTGAATATCAAAGATTAGGTTGTTCTCATTCTAAATGGAATTATTTCTGCATTAGCTATTGATAGACTAATGATGAGAATAGACAGAATTTATTCTGACCTTGTCTTGTTTCTATTTTCAAATCTTATCTACATATATGAAAAATGTGTATCTTTTTATGATACTTTGTTTTATCAAAGACTTGTTTTTATCTATAATTGGATTTCAGTTTACTCTTGACAGATTTATTACTTGACAATGGAATTTCAATAATAAAATGTGGAATTAAATTAAATTGGCTGTAGCAGGTCATATTTCCTCTCTGTCCTCTCTACTAGACAGGTATTTTTTGGTCATGATCTTTACTGGATTAATAAGCTTAATGTATCCTTGTATGTGGTTATAATTTTTATAGGATTTTGACTTACATTCACTTTTGAAGGAAAATATCTAACTTGTGACATTTCTCTTACAGCCATGAACACATAGAAATCCTTACAGTAAATGGGGAATTACTGTTTTTTAGACAAAGAGAAGGGCCTTTTTATCCAACCTTAAGATTACTTCATAAATGTAAGTCTTGTTAGAAACATGCATTTGGGAATATAAAAATACACAAAAGTAGTTGACAATTATAGGAGTGGAAAGTTACTTTTGATAGTTTATTTATTAGTGCTAAGTAATAAGGATTATAAAAGTAAAGTGGATCCTCATCTTGTGGTAAGTCTGAAAAATGCAAATTCTCTTATGTATTAGAGAAAGCCCTCTCCCTACAAAAAAAGCATTCATTAGTTTATCCATTCAATAAAAGCCTGGTGTGGAGACTCACAGATGTATTCACAGAACTTGAGAAGCTGAGGCCAATCTGGGCTACTAGGTAATACCCTGCTCCCAAACAAACAAAGTCCCTAGAAATATTAATTCAGTAATTATTTAGTGAACTTTTTATATGGTTGGCACTAGGGGCTAGTTACTAAGAAGTGTGATTGTAAGCAAAGACAGACATAGTCCCCTGTCCTTATTGTAGTTAGAAGAATAGACCAGTATGTAATTGTAAACATATATATTCATAAACTGATAAAGGCTTGGAAGATTTTTCATTTTTTTGTTATTAGAGTTCCCTAATAGATAATTCTGTGTATGGAAAAGCATTGGGTAAATGTGGAATTCCCATTTATTATTGACTGAGTACACGAACAGATGTCATGAAATCAAATAATGTTTATTTCATGCATGCATATTACAAAAAGTTGAAGGAAGATATAATTACAATGAGCAAGAACTTTTCAAATGGGAACTAAAATTTTTGCTTTTTAGTTTGGTATTGTCAGGAGGCAGTAGGAAAACTAGTGACTTATAGACTCTAGTAATGATGGGCAATGGTGATTGAATTTATCTCTTTGTAAAAACCAAATTCATTAAATCACAAGGAGATACATTTTTATACTTTCTATCTATCTATCTATATTTATTTATATTAAAAAAATTTTTTTTGAATGCCGAATGCCGTTTATTGAAGGAGGGAGGAGGTCTTAAATACAGGCTTACAGCACAATGGGAGAACCCCGGAGGGCAGAAGTTTGTGATGTTTTACAATCTTGCATGTAAGCTCTTAATGCCCAATATGCAGGATACACAACCAAGGAACTTTCCTTAAGCATTCAGGAGGGTGGAATCTCACAGGGAATTAGCATAGGGAAGATATCAAGGTCAAGGTCAGATAGCAAGGCAACAGTTACCCAAAATGGGGGCCAAGGCCCTACATTCCCCCCCCCCCTCCTTTTACTAAAAAAATGAGCTTCTGACTTAGGTTGCGTGGGACGTCAGCAGGTCACTTTACCTGTCATGGAGACACCTGTCCAGGCCACACAGGCACTTTGTCTTAGTGGTGAGCGCCCCCAGGCATTACCTGTCTCTGAATAGTCATTATCATACAGGCTCAAACGTGCGAGAGCTGCAGAGTTAACTGTTGTCAAAGAAGGAAATACAATGTTTTTGGAGCTGAGAATCTAACCCAGGGCCTTGGGATTGATAGGCAAGTGCTGTACTACTGAGCTAAATCCCCAACCCCATGGAGATACATTTTTAATTGCCTGGTGTTACAGAGGTCAGGAGTAGCAAAACTGTTTGGTGAATTTTTTTTCAGAGCTAAGGATCGACCAGGGCCTTGCACTTGCTAGGCAAGTGCTCTAACACTGAGCTAAATCCCCAACCCCATGTTTGGTGAATCTTTAAGGGGGTGAAATTTTAATATTTATAAAACTAATTATAGGGCTGGAGAGATGGCTCAGAGGTTAAGAACACTGGCTGCTCTTCCAGAGGTCCTGAGTTCAATTCCCAGCAACCACATGGTGGCTCACAATCATCTATAGTGAGATCTGGTGCCCTCTTCTGACCTGAAGGGATATATGCAGGCAGAATACTGTATACAAAATAAATACATAAATCTTTAAAACTAATTATAATTATTCAATTAAGCATTGATTTCTATTAGATTAAGATAGAAATTAAATTCTGATGCAGTGGGAATAAGTTTTTGTTGTTGTTGTTAGTGTTCTTTGAGACAAACACTAGGTAACCAAGGCTGGTTTTGTACTTCTAATTCTCCTGCCTCTACCTCTTAGGTGCTGGGATTATAAAGCTGTGCCACCATACCTGGTTACTGGGAGCTTAGAGAAGCTTACACATTTCTCTAGGAGCTGGAGAGATGGTTTAGCAATTAAGAGCACTGGCTACTCTTCCAGAGGTCCTGTGTTCAATTCCCAGCACCCAAATGGTGGCTCACAACTGTCTGTCAGTAGTGCCATGGATCTAATGCCCTCTTCTGGTGTGCATAAATGCAGACAAAATACCCATATACCTAAAATACATACCTACATAAATCTTAAAAAAAACAAAGCCAAGCCAGGCGGTGGTGGTGCACACCTGTAATCCCAGCACTCGGGAGGCAGAGGCAGGTGGATCTCTGTGAGTTCAAGGCCAGCCTGGGCTACCAAGTGAGTTGCTACACAGAGAAACCCTGTCTCAAACAAACAAACAAACAAAAAACCAAAATAAAACCAAACCTCTAAGCCGTCATCATGTGAAAGCCTCTAGAAATTCTTTAATTGTTGGTTTATAAGTTGTTGGCATACACACATAGATACTTTCTTTTAAGATTACAAAAAGCATATATGCACTTAAATGTGGGAAATCACAGGAATAGGAAACTAATAAGCAAGTGTATTCTTGTAAGCCAGAGTTAACTATATTCAGTGCATTGGTATACTCTTATCCACTTTCTTTTCTATGTTGTATGCAGACGCTTTCAGTTTTGTTTCATTTTGTGCTGGAGATTGAACCCAGGACCTTGTGCATGCTAGGCAGGCACTATATACTGATAAGCACAACCTTTTTTGTTCTTTTAAAATTGGTTTCTGCTGGGCGATGGAGGCGCATGCCTTTAATTCCAGCACTGGGAGGCAGAGACATGCGGATCTCTGTGAGTTCAAGGCCAGCCTGGTCTCCAAAGGGAGTTCTAGGAAAGACGCAAAAGCTACACAGAGAAACTCTGTCTCGAAAAACAAAAACAAAAAAACAACCAAACAAAAAAAATTGGGTTCTCTGCTACTTAGTTTTCTCTATTAAGATTCTGCATTGGTAAATCATAGGCACTTGCAGTTGGTAAATCACTACTAATAACATTAATAGTCATAAAAGTTCTTTTTATACAATTCTATATGCTTTCCCAGATCCATAATGTCAAGTATTTACTGTTCACTATCATACAGAATAAATTTACTGCTTTAAATATCCCCTGTGGTCTACCTGTTCACCCTTTCTCTCTCTCTCTCCTTTTTTTTTTCCAGAGCTGAGGACCAAACCCTGGGCTTTGCACTTGCTAGGCAAGCGCTCTACCACTGAGCTAAAACTCCAAGCCCACCCTTTCTCTTTCTAGTAACCACTGATTTTCTTTTTTTAGTTTTTCAAGACAGGGTCTCTCTGTGTGTAGCCTGGCTGTCCTGGACTCACTTTGTATACCAAGCTGGCTTCACACTCAAAGATCTGCCTCTGCCTCCTGAGTATCGGGATTTAAAGGCTTGTACCACCACACCTGGCCACTGATCTTTTATTTCTGTTGTTTTCATTGACATGTTGTTTTGTAAGACTTAAACACTACTCTTTGGGGGGGTGGCTTTCAAGACAGGGTTTCTCCGTGTAGTTTTGTTACCTGTTCCTGTCCTGGATCTTGCTCTGTAGACCTGGCTAGGCTTGAACTCACAGAGATCCGCCTGCCTCTGCCTCCTGCGTGCTGGGATTAAAGGTGTGCACCACCACTGCCTGGCTTTCCCTCTGTATTCTTTAGGACAGATTCAGAAGTAGAGTTACTGGGTCAAAGAGTGGAACTCTTTTCAAGGTTTTAATGCATGCTGCTAAGTCATTCTAAATGAAGCTTTGAAGCACTCTACTTGGGTGTTTATTCCTATACACTTTTCTTGAAAATATTTATTCACTTTCTCAGTTAGGACAGTGCTTTGGCTTTTATTTTGCAATAACGAGTACTGTAATTTTGGAAAATACTTGTTTATGTTCTTTGCCATTATCTTGAGTCTTCAGTCATATTAATTTGTATAATTTATTTCTTCTCTTGTAGATCCTTTTATCTTGCCACATCAGCAGGTTGATAAAGGAGCCATCAAATTTGTCCTCAGTGGAGCAAATATCATGTGTCCTGGCTTAACTTCTCCTGGAGCTAAGCTTTACCCTGCTGCCGTAGATACTATTGTTGTATCCTTCCCAGAGTTTAACTACTGAAAATTGTTCATTGGATTCTTGCCATTACTGAAAGATCTATCATCCAGGAGAATATTACATGTGCTTTTAATTTTTTTTTTTTTTTGAGCTGAGGATTGAACCCAGGGCCTTGTGCTTGCTAGGTGAGCGCTCTACCACTGAGCTAAATCCCATTTTTATTAGTTTTTTTTTTCAGAAATGGTAGTCTCACTCTGTAGCCAAGGCTAGCCTTGAGTTTCTGCTTCTGCCGCCCCAGTCTCTTGAGTGCGGGGATTACAGGCATGTGCTACCACACCTTGTTGAAGGAGACTTTTAATTTTGGCTAAAGAGAAATGGGAGATAAACTCAAATCAACCAGCTTTGAATTTTTTTTTTCTTTTTTCCTTTTCTTTCTTTCTTTTTTTTTTTTTTAAGACAAGGTCTTACTATGTAGTCGTGGCTGGACCCCAAACTCAGTATGCGGTCCAGGCTGGTTTAGAACTCACCATGTATCCCAAGTTGGTCTCAGATTGATCAGAATTGTCCTACCTCTGCTTCCTAAATGTTGAGATTATAGGATTATATGGTGGACTAAAGGAGGCATATTCTTGACCCTGAAAAGAAGTGAGAGATAAACTTGGAATCAAGCAACCTTTTTATTTCTTTTTGACAAAGTGTCTCATATAGCTCAAGGTGGTCTCAAATTTGTAGTTAAGGATGCTCTAGAATTCTTCCTGCCTCTACCTTCCAAGTTCTGTAATTACAAGCATGTGCCACCATCTTGCCCCCCCACCTTTGTTTTATTTAGGCAAGGTGTATGTATACAATGTATTGTAATCATATGTACTCCTCTTACCCATAATTACATTCTGTCTTTTTTTTTTTTTTTGAGACAGTCTTACTGTATATCCTTGGCTGGCCTAGAGATTTTTATGTAGATCAGGCTGGCCCTGAACTCACAAAGATCTGCCTGCCTCTGCCTCCTCAGTGCTGGGATTAAAAGTGTGTGCTACCACCGCCCAGCTCTTTTTTTTTTTCACTTTTTTAAAATTTATTTTTCTATTAGCAGCTTGATGCAGTAAAAATTCTTATCCTAATAGTGAAATCTTTGATTGAGGCTTGTGTAGTAATTGAGTAAAACCAAACCTTTTTATAAGCCACAGTCATCCTAGGGTCCCCCCTGCTAGGTAGCTTCCCTGGGTCTGTGGGTGCAGTTTGATTGTTTTTTTGCTTTACATCTAGAATCCACTTATGTGAGTAGATACCATGTTTGTTCTTCTGAGTCTGGGCTACCTCACTCAGGATGATATTTTCTAGTTCCATCCATCTGCCTGCAAATTTCATGCCGCCCAGTTCTTTTTTCTTTTTTTTTTTTAATTTCTTTAAAAAACCGTTCTAGTGTGTGTGTGTGTGTGTGTGTGTGTGTGTGTGTGTGTGTGTAGGTAAGAGTACAACTTTGAGGAGTCAGTTCTCTCTTTCTGGACCATCTTGCTCTCCCTTTTTTATTTCTTGATGATAAATTGTGTTTCATTTTACGTGGATTCATAGAAGCTAATTGAAAAATTATGAAGGAGTTCTAGTATCATTGCAGCCTGTTTATAATAATCATAATCAGATCAGGATGCAGTCTGAAACTTGATTATGAATAAGTTATAGGTAATATGATTGGATCCTCTTTTGTACATGAACTTGCCACTTTAACTTTTGGTTTAACTATCCAGATAGAGTGGAGTAAAAGCAATTAAGAGGGAACAGGTACAGTTTTTCACATCTCAAGCAACAACTCTACATTAGGAAAAATACTAAGAGTCCTCAACATTTATTTTTAAATTCACTTTTATGGGCTGGAGAGATGGCTCAGTGGTTAAGAGCACTGACTGCTTTTCTAGAGGTCCTGAGTTCAATTACCAGCACCCACATGATGGTTCACAACCATCTGTAATGAGATCTGGCGCCCTCTTCTGGCCTGCAAGGACACATGCAGGCAGAACACTGTATACATAGTAAGTAAATCTAAAAAAAAAAAAAAGAATTAAAAAAAATTCACTTTTACATTGCCTGTATCTTGTGTTATGTAGCTTGGATTAGCCTGGAACTTGATAGATAGCCCGGGGTAGCCTTGAATCTTCCTTTCTCAGCCTCCCAGTGCTGGGTTTACAAGCATCTATTACTATACCCAGCCTGAAAATTAACATTTAGGTGGTTGGTTTGGACTTGAGAACTGTGTAGTTTTATATTTGAAGATAGTCTTGATATGCAGCACACACCAGCCTTGAATTCACAGTGATCCTCCTAGTTCAGCCTTCAGCTTCCCCAAGTACTAGGATCACAGGTGAGTAGCACCGCTCGCCTCTCTCTCTCTCTGAAAATGTTTTCAGATTTTTAATATGTCCAACTTGAAGATATTCAAATAGATTTTTTTTTTCTTTTTGAGAAAGTCTAGTCTTGAATTCTTGGTGATCTGCCTGTATTAGCTCTGAAGTGTTGGATCACAGGCATGAGCCACCTTATCTGGCTAGGACTTTCGTTTGTTTTTTTAAAACAGGGTCTCTCTTATATAGTCCTGGCTTACTTTAAAGAGATCCATCTGTCTCTGCCTCCCAAGTGCTGGGATTAAAGGCATGCACCACCACTCCTGGCTAAGGATGAATTTTTAAATATACCTCATTTTAGATCGACTATCTTAGTTTGTGTTCTTACAGGTCTCATTAGAAAAGAAGGTGGCAGATATTAATAATGAATGTAATAAGGCAAATAAATGCATTTAGAGACACTGCAATGTCGTTTTAAAAAAGGAACAAGTGAGACCTTCTTAAGAAATAACTACAAACCAGGCGATGTCAGCATTTGCCTTTAATCTTAGCACTCGGGAGGCAAAGGCAGGAGGATCTCTGAGTTCAAGGCCAGCCTGTGCTACAGAGTGAGTTCCTGGACAGCCAAAGATACACAGAGAAACTCTGTTTCAAAAAACCAAACCAAAAGAAAAGAAAAGAAAAAAAATAACCACAGGAGCAAAAAAATCAATATAATCTATTCAACTTTTTAAAAGAAATGCACATGGATCTGTATGTAGTGGTATCTACCTGTATTCCCACCACCTGGGAAGCTGAGACAGGACAAGTACCATGAGTTCAAGGTCATGCTGGAGTACATGAAACTTTGGCTCAAAACCAAACCAGAAATAGAAGAACTAGTGACAAATTGAGCCTGCTTCAAATCAAGGAATTGTCTTCATGTAGGGCACAGCTTGTTATGTTGGGCTTTTTATTCTTTTTGAGACAGCGTTTTACTATGTAGCCCTGGCTTGCAAAGAAGTTGCTGTGTATACCAGGGTGGCCTCAAATTCACAGAGATCTTTTTGCCTCTGCCTCTTAAACATGGGAAGTAAGGGTGTGACCACTACATCTGGCCATGCTAGTCTTTTAAGCCATGATCACACTTAATGACTCCTATTATCTATCTTCTTTGTCTAGGGAGGAAACCCAATTTTTTTTTCCAGAGCTGAGGACCGAACCCAGGACCTTGTGCTTGCTAGGCAAGCGCTCTACCACTGAGCTAAATCCCCAACCCCCCAATTATTTTTTTTACTTGTTTGGTTTTTTTTTTTTTTTTTTTGGTGCACCGTTCCTGGAAGTACTGCAATACAATACCAGGTCGATGCTTGGAGTGGACAGAGCAAGCTCCTATTCCAACTCCCATTCCCCAAAATCCATTTAATATATTGTCCTTGGATAGAGGACGTATCAGATATTAAACTGATAAGAACAGATACAACACTTGATCTTAGCCAAAAGGCCGAGAAGGGATTACTTGTTTGTTTTTGAGACAGGGTCTCATGCAGCCTAGGCTGGCCTGGAACTCTTGATGATCTTCCTGCCTCCACTTCCCAAGTGCTGGATTACAGGTGTATGCCACCGTGTCTTGCCTCTTTTCCCCCCCCCCCACACCCCCCCCCCCCCATTTCAGGATCTTACTTAGTAGTTCAGACTGGTTTTGAGTTCACAATCCTGCCCCAGCCTCCCAGGTCCTGATATTATGGAGGTGCACCATTGCACCCCTGCTCCATACAGTTTAAATGATATAGTTATTCCATGAATAGGACTAAGTGATTATGTAATGTATCATTTCCATTTTTCAGCAATGTTTCATCTGTATTATTTATAAAATAGGTTTTTGTCCATTAGGACAGGAGTCCATTTGCTTTGTCATAGAGTGGTCATTTGCCTCATGTTGAGAAAAGGAGTCATAATTGGTGAGAACAAGGAAATCAGTATGGAGTGTTGGAATGCATTTAAAGATGTGTCTTAACTGGATGTGGTAGCTTACACCTGTAATCCCAGCACTTGGAAGGCTGAGGCAGGTAGACTGTCATTAGTTTGAGGCCAGCTTCAAAAACAAAAATAACAGGGTGTAGTGGTAGGTACATGCTTTTAGTACTCAGGAAGATCTTTGAATTTTAGACCATCCTGGTCTACATAGTACCAGCGCAGCCAGGGCTACACAGTGTGACATTGTATTTTTTTTGTTTGTTTTGAAGTGTATTCTGTTCCTTGTGCTCAAAAGAAGGTTTTCTCTTTTGTGGCATTTATACCTAAAGGATAGAATAAGTTGTATATGTTAGATACACACTGCATTGACGTAGATACGAGTCACATACTAGGTGCTCAAATTTTTGTGCTACACTGAATGGACCACTGGAAAGCCAATGGAGAAAAGTATTCTATGAGGACAAGGTTACCTTTTATGTTCATAGATTTAAACAGTGGTGTGTTTTAAGCTCTGAATTTTTCCTTGACTGGAAGATTTTCCTAGTACCTAAACTTTACTGTCACCCCCCCACCCTACCCCCTTTTGGAGATGCGGTTTCAGTCCTTTGAAATAGTAGATTTATAGGAATTACAAAAACTAGTAGAGAGACTCTGTATATTTGAACTCAAAACAAACAATGCAGCATAAAACAGAAGCTTTGAAGGACAACCAAAATCATTGTTTCAGTTGTATAAAGGTTGAAACTGTTACAAGGGGTTCATCAAAACAGAATGGAAATATATTTTTTGAGATAGACTTTTTTTTTTTACTTTTTTTAGAAAGGTTTATTTCTTTACTATGTACACAGAAGAGAGTGCCAGATCTCATTATAGATGGTTGTGAGCCACCATGTGGGTCCTGGGAATTGAACTCAGGACGTCTGGTAGAGCAGTCGGTGCTCATAACCTCTGCGCCATCTCTCCAGCCCCATGGGATAGTCTTGTTACGTAACATAGAACTGACCTTACTAGCTGTGTAGCTCAGGCTGTCCTGCAATTTATGGTTTTCCTTCCCTAACTTTCTGAGTGTGCCAATTATCAGCTCGTACCTTGCCAAGCTGGGAATATAATTATTATCTTATGTGATATTTATATAAAGCCACCAGTTGGTGGTGGTAATAACTAAAGCAATTGATAAGTATTTCACAGATTTTAGTATTTATCTACAGTAAGTTTTATCTTCTTTTTGCCTGACTTTCTGGTTTGGTTCATAGGGAGGTACGGTACTGATATTTGGCTTGAAACTATAGTGATTGTTTAATTTAGGATTGATTGGATATTTACATTGTACCCAAAGACTCCTAGGTTCCTGCTCTTAAGGAATCAGTGGTCTAGGAGAGAACAAAAGATGGGCTCTGGTGGCAAAACAATCATTGTTTCTCACACTTCCCTTCCCCAAATTGAGAAAGAGTTTTCTTAGCTTGATTTCAGGCAATCATGGCAGAAGGAAAGCAACATGCTTTGTGTGTTGGCGTCATGAAGATGTCTGCAGAAGATATGTAAGTCTCACTTTAGGCTTCCTTTACTGAAATATGAGTGGTAGCTCAGGCAGCATCAGTTACAGGTGAAGTTTGATGTCATTCATACCACATCTTATAAATAGCTAAGCAAAGTAGCTCATTTCTTAATTGTCCTAACACTTAGGAAGCCATTACAACTCATTCTGTCTTCAGAGTTACATTCTTAAGCGTTTTGAAATTAAACATGTGCAAAAACAGGTGTTATATACCTATGTATATGGTACTTTAGGATTTTCTCTTTAGTATCTAGATTTAAGTCAGTGATAGAGGGTGTGTATTTTACTGCTAGTTTTGAAAACACTAATACAGCTGGGTGTAATAGTACATGACTATAATCCTAGTTCTTTGTGAGGTGGAGGCAGGGGGGTTGTGAGTTAGAGGCTGATTTGGGACTACAAAGTGAGACTTGGTCTCAAAACAAATAATGATATAGTTCAGCATTATTCACCTTTTTATATTCTGATCTGGTGACAGAAGAAATGTAGCTTGTTTCCAACATATAGAACTGAAATTCTACTAATTTTGCTTTGAGATTTTTAGTGTTGCTGTTTTTCTTACTTTGTTGGTATCATTCTGTTTGATTGCTTGTTTTACTGCTAAAGTCAGTATTTTTATTTACTTTCTGGGTGCCCACCCCCCTGCCCCAGACAGGGTTTCTCTGTGTAGCCCTGGTTGTTCTGGAACTCACTCTGTAGACCAGGCTGGCCTTGAACTCACAGAGATCTGCCTGCCTCTGCTTTCCAAAGTTCTGGGATTAAAGGCATTTGCCACTGACATCTGGCTATTTTTTGAGTGTTGGAGACAGGGTCTTTTGTAGACCAGGTTGACCTTGAACTCACCAAGCAGTTGAGGATGACCTTGAATTCCTGATCTGCCTCCAGTGCTGAGATTACAGGTGTGTGCTACCTCACCCACCTTTAGAATCACTTAAATATGATTTTCAAAAGTGATTATGTGGCTCGGTGGTGGAGTGCTTGTGTAGCTAGCATGCATGAGGCCCTGGGTTTGATTCTGTAGTACTACAAAAAAAAAATAGCCAACTAAAAGAAAAGTCAGATCAACCAAATCCCCAAACCCCACAAACTGCCACAGAGTACTGTAGTTTAATGCAGACAATAATATAATAGCAAGAAATTTCCTACATGTTGCTCAGTGATTATAAAGTAACAAGACACTTTGGGTTGTGTTTCTTACGAATGAATAAGCCTATAAAACTCATAAAACCTGTTTATGTATTTTTTCTTTCTACAGTGAGAAAGTCAACAAAGGAATTGGCATTGAAAATATCCATTATTTAAATGATGGGCTGTGGCATATGAAGACATATAAATGAGCCTTGAAAGAAATGTGCTTGGGCTAAATATGGATATTGTGCTATATCTGTGTTTGTGTCTGTGTGTGACAGCATGAAGACAACACCTCTGTGCTTACGCTGAATAAATTCTGTGGATGCTAAAATTCTGTTAGCTTCAGAAATTATTTTAACTTAAACACAAATTATAATTGGGTAGCCAACTTGGACATTACAGGATATCTGGTGAGTAATTCAGCAGACAACTCAATGTCCTATTTAGGTTAACAATAGAAGATGATTTGGTAAATATGTTTGCCAGTTGATGGTGGATTCCTAGATAGTTTGTCTAGTTATGTGGCTAGAAGCTAGATTTGGAATTTGATTCCATTATTCAGAGGCACCCAGCAGTGTTTCCATGTGTATGTGTGTGTGTGTTGTTGTATGTGTGTGAATGTGTGTGTTGCTGTTGTTGTTGCAGATTTCACTATGGAATGTTCCAAACAGCTCTAAACTATGGGTAATAGTATAATAGACTTTCTTCATCTTCCTGCTTCACTTTAGGATCAATCTTGCTTTATCTATGCTTCAGTTTTCTTCACTACTCCCCAGTTACTATGCAGCAAATCTTAGCCTATTATTTCACCTTTAACTATTGTAATATGTATCTTTAAAAAGATAGTCTTTAAAAATAGAATCACATACCCTGAGAATACTTATTTTCTAATATGATCAATTATCTAAACTCATCAGATTCCCTCAATTGTCAAGTTTTATGAACTGTTAGTTTCCTTGAGTTAGGGACAAGACAAGATGCTTATATTGTATTTGGTTGATATTTTTTTTTTTTTTTTGAGCTGAGGACCGAACCCAGGGCCTTGTGCTTGCTAGGCAAGCACTCTTACCACTGAGCTAAATGTCCAACCCTGATAATTGTTTTTATATTAAATCCATATCCTTTTATCTTTGTTAATCATTTAAGAAATGTAGGGGGTGCTGGAGAGATGGCTCAGAGGTTAAGAGCACTGACTGCTCTTCCAGAGGTCCTGAGTTCAATTCCCAGCAACCACATGGTGGCTCACAACCATCTGTAATGAGATCTGGCGCCCTCTTCTGGCCTGCAGTCATACATGCTGTATACATAATAAATAAATCTTTAAAAAAAGAAAGAAAGAAATGTAGGGTTGGGGATTTAGCTCAGTGGTAGAGCGCTTGCCTAGCAAGCGCAAGGCCCTGGGTTCGATCCTCAGCTCAAAAAAAAAATGTTTTTTCTTAGGAAGTTCTCATGTTCTTTATTTTTTTCCCCATTGTATCACTTCCCTTGTACACAGGAATATACAGTATGTAATCCTGTAAAAACAGGTTTCATCAGATTAAGGTTCATTTGTAGTGCCTTTTCTTGAGTCAGATCATGCCATGAGAGATTTAAACTATCAGCTTTGTGTTCCAATATATTCCCTTCAAAATGTCTATCTCCTATCCTGAGGGCAATGGGCCACCTATAGAAAGAATAGTAATCTGTTTTGGAGTAAAATGAATAATTGTAAGTTTTAGTGATAAAGGCCTTTCTTCCCAGTGACCTTGTTATGCTATTTTCTCAGCCATCTCTTTGGATTGTTTACCAATTTTGACACGCGATTTTATTTTTCAGATGGATACAGACATTTACAAGATTGTGGTGACCCCTGTAACAGTTAGAAGTTGGTGAGAATGGTGAGGGTGGATAGTAAAGGGAGAGAGATCATTCAGCTGGCTGTTCTAGCTGGGCCTCCCAGGATATAACTAACATAAGTGAACACAGATAAAGATCTGTTCCTCCGATTGGCAAACCATTACCTACTGATGGACCATGTAAGACTTGGAGATTTCCCAGTTAGAATATAAATATATTAGTTTGTGTAAAGGGCCTACATAGGGTGAACAATTAGTAAACAAGAAGTTTCTTGGTAAATACAGAGAGCAAAGAAAGGTTGGTAACTTAGGATAATGATATTTCATCTGGGTTAGGGTAAGGCTTAGAGAATTTTTCCTGATTCTTCCTGATTAGAATGTTTATCACTGCCAAAAGCTTGTCTTTCCTAGCCTGTAGAGAGGCCCTGATATTTTACTTCCTATATCCTTTTCAAGTTCTATGTCTAATATTTCCATTTTGTTGTGACAGTTGTATCTTATAAGTTACCATATTGCTCAATTTTGATAGTTATTCCTGGTAGACAAAAAAGTCTTCCTGGATGTGGTGGTGCATGCCCTTTATCCTAGCACTTGGGCATGAGAATCTGAGTTTGAGGCTAGCCTGATATCGTCAGCCAGGTGTGCATGGTGAGATCTTGTCTCAAAACATTTATGCTGGCTTACTGATTTCAAATTCCTGTCTCTAATTCTGAGGCAGAAGCCCACATTTTGATGCCTATAGCTCCTTATAGTCCTAATAATATATGTGCCACTTGTGCCAAAACCAAGTATTGATATTTTATTTATTTATTGATTGATTGATTGGAGCTGAGGATCGAACCCAGGGCCTTGCGCTAGCTAGGCAAGCGCTCTACCACTGAGCTAAATCCCCAACCCGAGCTTTTATTTTTCCTGCTAAAATAATGTTAGTTGACCAAGATTGTCTGTGTGGTACAAACAATGAAGAACATGGCACACATAAACATAGACTGGAGAAGTTAAAACTTTATGTTGCCTGGTTTCTAGAATGATTTATCTTTGTACCTAACCATTGTCACAGTGGGTGTATGGAACACTTTTTAAATAATTTATTCAACATCAATATTTGTGCTGGTTTTTCGACTATGCTAAGGTACACTGACTGTTGCCTTGGTAGACTAGTAGATTGCCTGCCTCTCCTGAGTTTGAGGCCCTCATCTCATCAGTTTTAATCACAGGGTGCCATTCTTACTTGTGCAGGCTTTTTCAGGTCCCCCCCCCCTTTTTTTGAGACAGGGTTTCTCTGTGTAACAGCCCTGGCCAGGCTGGCCTTGAATTCAGAGATCCACCTGCCTCTGCCTCCTGAGTGCTAGGATTAAAGCCGTGTGCGCCACCACCATGCCCAGCTGGCCTTTTCAGTTTTTAAACATAGGCCATGTATGGGAGCCAACTGAGAGATGCTAAACTAGCAGAAAGATGAGCCACTTTTTGCAGCATGCTTGAAGGAAAATTCCCCTATATTCCTGAGAGTAATAGAGAGGGCCTGGTATTTTTTAAGCAACATGACACAAGTTTTAAAATTCAAAACTTAACTTCCATTCCAGCTATTCTTGTGTAGTTCACTCATTTTTACTCAGCCCAGGTCAATTGATCTCAATAGATATTGTTTCTATATAGAATGATGGCACAAAGGAAAAATATACAAGAAACTCTTGCAATTAAGGGGCTTCTAGTGTCAAGTGAGTATAGAAAACTTCATGAAAAAAAATGGGCAATGGTGATAGCCCCAAGACCAATTATAAAGTCAGTGTTAATTACAATACTTTTCCAATTTTTTTTTTTTCGAGACAGAGTTTCTCTGTGTAGCTTTGGAGCCTGTCCTGAAACTCGCTCTGTAGCCCAGGCTGGACTTGAACATACTTTTCCAATTTTGGTCATCAGAATTTTGCAAATTTGTGTTGGGTGTTGTGGCTCACACTTTTAACCACAGCACTTGGGAGGCAGAGACAGGCAGATCTCTGAGTTTGAGACCAGTCTCATCTACATAATGAGTTCTAGGATAGGTAGGGCTACATAGTGAGACCCTGTTTCAAATGAAGTACAAATTGCATATAAACTAACTATAAAAGTACCTCTTACATTGTATCCAGTATAAAGTTTTTTTTTTTAAATCCAAATGTAGGAATGGAGTGATAGCTCAGAAGACTGGGTTAGGTTCTCAGCAACCCCACAGTGGCTCATGACTGTCTGTAACTCTGATTACAGGGGATTTAGAAGAGCTTCCATTGGTACCAGGCACATATGCGGTGCACAGACATACACGCAGGCAAAACACCTAGCACATAATAGATTAAAAATGTTTTAAATCCATATGCTTTGGAGTTGTTGTAACAGCTCACCATCTCAGGTTAGATGGCTATCCCATAGTTCAGTGCCTTACAGCTTGATCAATCATCTCTTCTAGCAGACTCATGTTTTACTGTTGTTCTGTTTGCAGCTGCCCCCCACAACCCCCCCCAAACTGGAGGTGACCCCAAGACTTTGTAAATGTTAAGCAAGTGCTCTGACACTGGGCTGTATCCCTAAGCTTCTTTTTATTTTGAGACAGGGTCTCACTAATTTACCTAAGCTGGCCTTGAACTCATTCTATAATCCAGCAGTCCCTGAACTTCGGTTGTTGTTGATTCAACCTCCCACGAAACTAGGATTATGGGCTGCACCACCAGGACCTGCTCATGTTTTCTTTTACGTCTTTTTAAAAAACATTATCAGCCAGGCGGTGATGGCTCATGCCTGTAATCCCAGCTTATTTTACCTTGTCTCTAAAGCTAGCCTTTTAGTGAATAAAATCTATTGTAGAATGGATTAAAGGAGACTCTCAGGAGTTTCTTCTGATATTGTTTATTATGAGCAGCTCATTAATCCCAGATGAATGTGAGTTTTAGGCCAGCCTAGACTACATAGATGCTACTTCCAACAGCAACAACAAAACCCTGAAATAAAAAAAATGTCACATTTGCTTTAGAGTAGCAATTGTAGAACACTAAATTTTGTCCTCAAATACTCTGAGAAATAAGACAAAGTAGTACAAATAATAAAATATTTTTTTTGTCTTAAAACCCTTGTTGGAGAGAATGACATGCCTCACTACTAATATTCAATTACAATTAAATGGATTGTTTTGGCAATTAGCGTGTTTGTGAAATGCAGCAAATAGAAATAGTAATGAGGCTTGATGCTTCAAGTGGATAAAGAAAACTTGATTAGAGGAAGGAAAGCTGTTTAACTATCAGAAGCAGTTAATTAAAAATAGAACTATAAGTATCAGTTTCTTGTGGAACATTAGGTCAATGGCTTCTGATGTGTAGAAGACTTATTTTTAGAATTTTTATATGTATGTGTTTTGCCTGCATGTTCTCTGGAGAACTTGGGTCCTTTACAAGAACAATTGCTCTCAACTACTAAACTGTCTCCAATCCATTGTAGATTTCTTAATATCAATATGCACGACATTTGCAAAAACAAAGGAAAAAAATCCACCAAATCATCCAAACATTTTCAAGATTCTTCTTTTCCCCTTGAGGAAAGGTCTTGCTATGTGTATAGTTCAAGCTCCCCTGAACTTGTGATACTCCTGCCTAGTCCCTTGAGTACTTGGATTACCAGTGTGCACCACCATACCCAGCTTTTCAAATACTTAATTTCAGTAAAGGTGAGTGAAGAACAATAAACGATAGGGCATAATGAATTGTTTACTCCCTTCAAGTTCACTTAAGTATTCTTGGAATTCTACCACAGGAAAAACATCTAGATTTACAAGATACAAAGCTTTACCTTTCCTATTTTAATCTTTAATCATACAGCTTGTCAGTGATAATTGCCAACTATCATTTTGATTCCTGTAGTGTAATAAGTAACTTCTGGCTTCCACAAGCATGCAGGCAAAGGAGTTGTTTTTCAGCAAGACTGGTTGTAACTAAGCTCTTGTTTGGAGACAGTGCCATTTTAACATAAACCTTCAACACAATTTCAGTTTCCTTGAGCCTGGTGGCAGTGGTGGTGGTGGGTGGCGGTAGCGGTGGCTCCTCATACCTTTAATCCAAGCACTCAGGAGGCAGAGGCAGCAGAATGTCCGTGAGTTCCAGGCCAGCCTGGCCTAGAGAACAAGTTCAAGGATAGCCAGGGCTGTTACAAAGAGAAACCCTATCATCCTATCTTGAAAAACCAAAAACCAAACCAAACCAAAAAACCAAATTTAGTTTCTTTGTTCATCAGACTTACTGGGAGTACTAAGATCTGGCAGCCCATTTTTATCCCTACCAATTTCCGTTTTAAAAAGGGGTACTCTTTGACCCCCCCAAGATTGAGATTGCCTTATGCTGATGCCCTGAGGCTTGGAAACTTGCAAACCAGTTAGATGATTTTATGATGAAACGGCATAGTTGTTAGGCAGCCAGTGTACATTCATATCCTTGAGCACATAAATTAGAAAACTTCAGTAGTGTTGAGGATCAAATGTAGGGCTCAACCAGGGTCTCATCCATGCTAGGCAAACACTGTTACAGTTTCATCTCTAGCCCTTAGGCAACTGGTAGTGGTAGTCAGAGCTATGACATAGCCTGGGCTAGCCTTGATTTCAGAATCCTTGTCTGCAGAATTCAGGATAACAGACTGGAGCCACCTTGCCCTGTAAAAAAATATTTAATTTTGCTTTCTTATTCTTCAGGGCTTAAAGCTTCTGTTTCTATATATTGGCATTCTGAAGTTTTTCATGATGTGAAATACTTTCCATGTAGAATGGCTTTTACTTACTTAATTGGTGCTCCAGGGGGCTGGCAAGATGGCTCAGTAAGTAAGGATACTTGCTGCCAAGACTGACAACCTGAGTTCAGTCCCCAGGACCCACTGGGTGGAAGGAGAGACATGACTCCCTCGAGTTGTCCTCTGACATGTTAAATAAGTTAATGTAAACTTACGTTAATGTAAAACTTACGTTGTTGAAGATGCCATTCTATTAACATTTTAAATCCAAAATTCACTTCACTTAACACATCTGACCTTAATTGGTGAGGGTGAGTAGTAGTTTTTGTCCTGTACCTTCTGGGCAGCTCTCTTAAAGTTACCTCACTGAGAATTAGTGCACAACATATGCTTTCATATGACTAAGCTCTTCCCTTTCTTTCCTCCATTTCCTTTCATCTCCCCCCCTTTCCCAGGCTAGCATGGAACTTTCTCTGTGTAGGGGGGATGACCTTGAACTTCTCCATCTCAGGCCTCCACCTCCTAAGTGCTGGGACTGTAGGTGTGTACCACTAGGCCCATTTTTAATGCAGTGCTGGGGTTCAAACTCAGGACTTCCTGTATACTAGGCGGGCACTGTACCTAGTCCCTAAAGTTATTTTTAAAGTTTTCTTGTATAAGCATTTAGACTTAAAATTCTGTTTAAATAATATTATGTTTTGGGGGCTGGAAAGATGGCTCAGAGGTTGAGAGCACTGTCTGTTCTTCCAGAGGACCCAGGTTCAATTCCCAGCACCCACATGGCAGCTCACATCTGTCTGTAACTCCAGTTCCAGGGCTTCTGACACCCTCACAAAGACATGCACACAAGCAAAACACCAATGAACATAAAATAAAAAAAAATTTAAAAGAATATTGTTCTTTAAAAATTAAATATATTTGAATACAAATTTAAAATATCCCCAGTTAGCATGATAATAGCTACATCTAACACATCATCTACTAAATAGCTTTCAAAACATGACTGGAATGTATTTTTTCAGATACTGCTTTATTGTTTTTAAAATAATACAAGATAATATATATTAGAAACGAGCGCTTATGTTGTACTTCACAAAGTTAAAGTTATTTTGTAATATATATGGAAAGGAATTGACAAAGTTAACCCTTTCTTGCTCCTTAATGAGATCAGAGGAGAGGCACAAGGCTTTATTACCCTTTGTGTGGTATCAAACAGTCCTCTCCCAAGTACTAGCCTTCAGAAGCATTTACAAGAATGAAGGAGTCTCACTGATGCAGGATTTTCCCCCAGTATGAACAGAAACCTCTTGATTAAAGTGTGAGAAATAACTACCTCAATTTCAGCAATTTAGGCTTCAGAAGTATCTAATTTACTGCGAAAGGGAAACATAGTGTAAGCTTATGTTTTTAAAAGTAATTTATGGCTTACTGCTAAAAATACTTGTTTAAAAGCTTTCAGGAAAAGCTGTTTTATCACATAGCACCAATTAAATGTGCAGGTGTTATCTTTTTTTCTTTTTTGTTTTTTTGAGACAGTTTCTCTGTATAGTCCTGGCTGTCCTAGAACTAACTCACTTTGTAGACCAGACTGGCCTTGAACTCAGAGATCCATTTGCCCCTGCCTCTTCAGTGCTAGGATTAAAGGTATGTGCCATCACTGCCTGGCTAGATTAGTTATTTAAAGACTATTTCTTGGCTGGGTGGTGGTGGCGCACGCCTTTAATCCCAGCACTTGGGAGGCAGAGGCAGGTGAATCTCTGTGAGTTCGAGGCCAGCCTGGGCTACCAAGTGAGTTCCAGGAAAGGCACAAAGCTACAATGAGAAAATCTGTCTTGGAAAAAAAAAAAGACTATTTCTTTTATTAGTTTGAATATTCAGTTCCAGCTGTTCAAATCAGTAGTTTACTATTTTACCATCAAGGTATTTAATTCCAAGGACTGATACATGAATAACTAGAGTACTAAATGTGTCCAAATAAGGAAGAGAAAAGGGAAATAGCATTCCCTGGTGTCTATGCCAAAATTCTTACATATTTTCATTAATTTTTATGATTCTGTGGGGGCAGCTTTTAAGTTTTTAACAAATGAGGACACTAATGCTCAGAAGTTAATCCTGGCCCACAGCTGAATCATCTTTGTGGCTCATGAGAGGAAAGTGTACATTGGTAATCTCGTGTTTCACAGTGGGATAACAGTGGGTAGGGTTTGTATGAGTGTGGAGTGTTTACACAGTCTTATGCTGCTGACGGGATGTTCTTTTCCTCTTCAGTAGCAGGATGTACTAGGAGAATCCTTTGAAGTTGAGCTCAGTTCCTACTACTCAGCCACCACGAAGTCAGGTGCTTTATAGCCATTTAAAAGTTATGGCATTCAGAGGCTTTTGTTGGATCCTTAAAAAGTGATACAAGGCCGGGTGGTGGTGGCGGTGGCGCACGCCTGTAATCCCAGCACTCAGGAGGCAGAGGCAGGTGGATCTCTGTGAGTTCGAGGCTAGCCTGGTCTACAGAGCTAGTCTAGGACAGGCTCCAAAGCTACAGAGAAACCTTGTCTCAACCCCCCCCCCCCAAAAAAAAGTGATACAAGGGAGTAGCTAGTTATGTGGGAGCAATTCCAACACTCAGGAGGCTGAGGTGGAGGATCTCTCTGAGACTAGCCCAAGCTATGCACTGACTGTCTTTAAAAAAAAGCATGGCAATTAGAGATGTGTGCATTGTGCAAGCACAGGCCTAACAATTACTTTGAAGATAGTTGGGAGAAAATGTTAATGATGATTAAAGCTAATGAGTAGTCTGGGTTCATTTATATAAGAGGAAAAGTTAAGATGTCTAATTGATGTTTTGCTTCAAATACAATGATTTCATTTTGAAGGGGATGGTCCTTGATTGAACTCATGCAAGGTGATGACCTGGAGCCTACTAAAAGTCAGGTTCTAGTTTTAATTTCATTCGACACAACCCCAAACAGGAAGACATTTGGATGTTTTCTCCCATTCGTATTTAAACCTATCTGGCACATTTTTGGAACTGTGTAGCCCTCTACTATGCAATATGGTGGTCACTAGCCATATGTTGCTACTTAGCACTGGGAATGTGGTAAATGAATTGTTATATGTTATAACTATCAAATACACACTGCATTTCAAAGACTCAACTAGAAAAGAATGTTAACTGTGTAATTATTCCTGTAGATTACTTGTTGAAATGACAGTACTTTAGATATACTGGGTTAAATAAAATTACTGGGGGTTGGGGATTTAGCTCAGTGGTAGAGTACTTGCCTAGCAAGCGCAAGGCCCTGGGTTCGATCCTGAGCTCCAAAAATAAAAAAACATCAGAAGCAAACTTCTGCCCTCCAGGGTTCTCCCATTGTGCTGTAAGCCTGTATTTAAGACCTCCTCCCTCCTTCAATAAACGGCATTTGGCATTAAAAAAAAAAAAAAAGAAACAAAAAAATTACTGAAAAGTAATTTTACCTATTTCTTTTTACTCTTTAATATGGTTACTGAAATTTAAATTGTATATGTGGTACTCTTGTTTAATGTATGGACAGCAATGGGCTCATGAAAAGGCAGTATTTCTTAAGGCTTCCTGCCATATACTTTAGATAAATACAGGGAGAAAAATGATCAGTACCAGTGTTCAAAGATGTTTGTTAGGTCAGTCATCTTGTCCCCACTTCCTCAGGAAGTACTCAGTTCATGTTTTGACAGTTCTCATTTATTTAGTACACAGGGTACCTAGGTGATGAGTCGTATCATGATCCAAGAATTAAAAAAAATTATGTGTATGGCTGTTTTGCCTGCATGTATGTCCATGCACCATATGGGTGTTTGGTGCATGCAAAGGCCAGAAGAGGGTATTGGGTTCCCTGGAACTGGAGTTACAGCTGGTTGTGAGCCACCATGTGGGTGTTGGTAATTGAACCTGGGTCTTTTGCAAGAGCAGCCAATGCTCTTAACCACTGAGTCACCTCTCCTGTCCTATCCCAAGAATTAATGAAATCAAACCAAAAAACCCAAACCTTTAAGTCCTGCTCTTTCTTCCAGAACTTGCCAAAGTGATAATGCAATGGCATAAATGGTGTGGCTATTCTTGTGTGGAATCACTAAAACAAACAAAAAAAATCCCTAAAATATTAATTTTTTGTGAACTTAAAGAAATAGTATCTTTCAAAATCCAGGACTTTTAGGTAAATGGACCACCATATTCTAATTTTTGTGTGGCTTTTCCTAGGGAGATGAGCAAATACCTATTTACCTCATATAGAGCACCAAGCTACAGACCAAAGAAAAGATTTCAACCATGTCTAACATGGAAAGCCAATGAACTTAATGGGGGCTAGAGGAGCACAGACAATTTATGCCTGGTTAAACAACGGTCTCTGGGAGGGTTAGGGAATCCTGATTCTCTCCCTCATCAACTCTTAACTGCCTATCTATCCTTGGCAGTGCAGGGGTGTCCTTCTGAGCCCCATTCTCTACAATTTTCTATCCTTGGTGGGGCTCCTGAGTCCTATTCTCAGCAACTGTTAACTGCCTATCTTCTGGAAGGGGTGAGGCCCAAGTCTCTCTTTCAGCATCTGTTAACTGACTATCTCTGCTTGAGGGTATGTACTCCTGAGTCCCACTCTCAGCAACTGATAACTACCTATATAACTGGGGCCTTGTGAGCTGTCCCCAATAAGCAACTATTAACTGCCTAATTATCTTTAGGAATAGGTAAGACCTCATGAGCCTCTCCCCTTATGATAGAATTAATGGACCAAATCATGTCTGGATCTTCTGAGGGTAATCCCAGCTGCTAAGATTTCAAGAGGGCAATGGCCATGACATGCACAGAGGACAGTGTTACACAATGTAAACAATGGTTTGTTTTACTGCTCCTGCAAACTTTATACAAATTGATTGAATCCCTGTAATGAATCATGGCTTTGGATTCTTGTTGCATTCCACGAGGCATCAGGCCGCCTAGCATTCATCTTAAAAATGCTTGGTATGTAAAAGGAAAACTTTGTAAAGATGCCACAAGAATAAAAGTTTGTTTTTTTGCCAGGCAGTGGTGGTGGTGCACACCTTTAATCCCAGCACTCAGGAGGCAGAGGCAGGCGGATCTCTGAGTTTGAGGCCACCCTGGTCTACAGAGCGAGTTCCAGGACAGGCACTAAAACTACACAGAAAAACCCTGTCTTGAAAAACCAAAAAAAAAAAAAAAAAAAAAAAAAGTTTGTTTTTGTAAAATGAAAGACTCCCAGATACACATACACATATGTTTTATTTTCCAACCAAGTCATATCCCACCACCCATTTAATTTTTGATGATGATTCATATTGAATGTGATTGTTTTTATGTTTTTAGTTTTGCTACTTTTGGGGGTTTTTTGGTCTTTTTTGTTATTTTGTCTTTTTTTTTTCCAGAGCTGAGGACTGAACCCAGGGCCTTGCACTTGCTGGGCAAGCGCTCTACCACTGAGCTAAATCCCCAACCCCTAGTTTTGCTACTTTTGAGATAGGGTCCCACTATATAACCCTGACTGTCCTGGAACTTGAGGTTGGACCCAGACTCACAAAGATCTGCCTGCCTCTGTCTCCTGAGTGCTGGGATTAAAGGATTGCACCACCACACTTGGCTGATTTTTAATATTTATTTTCTTTTTAAATCTGCCTGTAGAGTTTAGGAAGTACCTTTAGGCACTAAGCCATCTTGCTAGCTCATGATTATTAATTTTTGAGACAGGATTTTACTAAAGGCTGGATTCTAACTTGCGATCTTCCTGCCTCCACCCTTCAGCTGGGAGTGATAAGTCTGAGTGACTAAACCCTGATACATCAGTTTTAAAATTTGGGGTGGGGGGAAGGTAGACAAAATTTGAAAAACTGTTCTGATGCTAAAAGAAAGCTAATTCCTGCTAGAGACTGTGGGTCAAGGGAATCTAAAGGGAGGGGGAGGTGCAACAACAGAGTATGTTGGGGGATGACAAATCTTACATTTTTCTCATATCTGCAATTTTGATTGTGTCATGAAAGCAGAAGGGCTATATTTGAGGGAAGGAGCAAGTACAGGCAGACGGGATGAGAAAGTGTACTGGGAGGGTGACAATGATATATTCCCATTATTTTAGACTTTTGATAACTTTTTTTAATGTGCATTGGTATTTTGCCTGCATGTATGTCTGTGTGAGGGTGTCCTGGAGTCACAGACAGTTGTTAGCTGCCATGTAGGTGCTGGGAATTTCTGAACCAGGGTCCTCTGGAAGAGCAGTCAATGCTGTTGACTACTGTTCCATCTTTCCAGCCCCTATTTTAAACTCTCAACAAAAAATATTTGTAAAAAGCCAGGCATGATGGCTCATGTCTGTAATTTCAACACTTAGGAGCTTGGGGCAGAATGAGTCCCTTGAGTCTGAAGTCAGCTTAGGCGAAAGAAAGCCTGTGTTTAAAGACTAAACAACAGTAAAAAAACAAAAACAAAAACAAAAACAAAAACAAAAAACAAACAAACAAAAACCCAAACAATGCTGGTAAAGAGATGGCTCAGCGGCTAAAGGTGCTTGCTTCCAAGCTTGAGGACCTGAGCATGATCCCAGGAACTTACATGACCTCCACACATGTGCCTGTGGCAAGTGCCTGTGCATCCACACACACACAAATCTGATTAAAATATTAACACTCCCCAAATGAGCTGGAGAGATGACTGAGTCTGTTTTCTTAGAAAACCAGGACCTCAGTTAAGTTCCTGGCACTCACATCAAATGCCTGGGAACTCCATATCCCTTCTGGCCTCCAAGGGCACCCGCTCTTACTTGCACATACTCACACATATACACACCATTAAAAATAACTAGAAAACAAAAAAGGAAGCTAACTTCTATAAACACAAGGGCACCTGCTCTTACTTGCACATACCCACACATATACACACAATTAAAAAATACACTAGAAAACAAAAAAGCTACTCATCATGTAACCATCCATGCATGCACCAAATGCACTGGATTTTTCACCTAAAGAACACTTAACAAAGGAAGCAGAAATGAATGATGCTACTAGATAGCTTTCTGCAATTTTTCTAATGTAGGTATAGTCTGCTTTTTTTTAAAATGTTTTTTTAAAGATGTATTTATTTATTATGTACATAGAAGAGAGTGCCAGGTCTCACTACAGATTCTTGTGAACTACCATGTGGGTGCTGGGAATTGAACTCAGGACCTCTGGTAGAGCAGTCGGTGCTCTTAACCTCTGAGCCATCTCTCCAGCCCCCCTTTTTTTTCAGAGCTGAGGATCGAAACCAGGGCCTTGTGCTTGCTAGGCAAGTGCTCTACCACTGAGCTAAATCCCCAACCCAGTATAGTCTGCTTTAATAAAACCTGATGGGTTTATTTAAATTCACTCCAAAAAAAACCTCTTGATTTTATAAGCCAGATTCGATACAGAATAACTTTTTTTGGCACATCAAAAAGAAAAAGCTGGGGTTGGGTATTTAGCTCAATGGTAGAGTGCTTGCCTAGCAAGCACAAGGGCCTTTGTTCGATCCTCAGCGCCACAAAAACAAACAAACAAAAGAAAAGAAAAGAAAAGAAAAAGCCAAGGAGTATAATTTATTTTTTTATTCTAGATATGATGTTTTCATTTTTGAGGAGGATTCAGCTCATGCAAGGAAATGGCCTGGAGTCTGCTTGTTAGGCTCCAGTGTCTACTTAAGACAAACAGAAAAATAAACACAAATTCAACTTTTAGAAGACATCTATAAACAAGGAGGTGGTGGCGCACGCCTTTGATTCCAGCACTCCATTCAGGAAGTAGAGGCAGGCAGATCTCTGAGTTCAAGGCCAGTCTGGTCTACAGAATGAGTTCCAGGAAAACCAGGGCTACACTAAGAGACCCTCTCTTGAAAAACCAAAAAAGTTTTCTCTCATTTATATGTTAGCTGTGGCTGGATGTCTCAATTTTTGATAGTTGTTTAAACCTATGTATTTATTATGCTAGTCATTAGCCATATGTAAAGGATATTCACATTTATGATCACCTTTCATTGGACCTCTATTTTTCCTCAAATCATACTCTAATTCCAGAGTATGGCTAGGGCTAGCTTAGCTACTAAATGTGTATTTTTACACATAAAGTGAAATGACATGTATGAAAAGCATGTCAGTATCTACAATCACAGTATTACAATTTTTCTGTTAGTGAGCCACTTTTTATCTACAAGCCTGGATACACATAATTTCTAAAAGGCAACATACTACTGGAGACGTTATAATCCAATATCATGTATAAAAACTCAATTAAACATTAATTTTATTTTAAATATGCCAGTGGCCATGTCAGAGGAGCAGCAGGTGGCAATTGACTTCAGGTTGTCAGCCCACTAGGAGGAAAATCCCTGATGGGTTAATCTCAGATAGGCAAGGCCCCCGAGACCCCAGATTCCAAAATGTCTTTTGCTTCTGCTATGCCTTTACATGTTTGCCCCTGCCATCTTCCTCTGGTATGAATGGGTGTGAGGAGATCCTCCCTGCCTGGTGGAATGTAGTATGTTTATCTCATGGAAACATCTTGTTCTGCTGAGCATTTTTATCTGTGTATTGTCATGAAGATGATTCCTTCCTAAATTGTACTAATGTTCCTAATTGTCTAATGGATAATGACAATGTTAGCTTATACAGAATTTTGACAAATAAAAATATATACAAGGAAATGTCACACACCTAGGTCCTATGAGTTTCACCTAAGGAGCAGCATAGATCACAATTAAGGTTAATGATTAAGGAAAACAATTGAGTCCCCAAGAGCCAGGCTGGCTCTAATTCTCTTAATGCTGAAAGATGCAGTCACAGGTTTTGGTGTGTAACATTAGCTGAAACAAAGCCTTAAGTAACTTCAGGCTATAACATGTTTTGATAATAGCTTTGAGATGAAAAACTGCAGAAAACAATCTAAAGTTCACAAGGACATATTGCTGAGTTATAGATTCATTAGGTTTAGGTAAAAAATACAAAGTACTCCAATTATTACTAGCTGACATACTTTCCTTGCTAGGGTTGGTTAATGATCAAAAGTGGTGATTAATTCCTTATATTCATGTTTGCCCTCAATCTCCTGATATAAAGAAAACTGATGAGTGGGTATATACCCTAAGGATTTAAAGTACAGCTGACTTATTGTTTTTCATGTATAAAAGCTTATTTTTGTGATTCAAGATTCCTTATAAGATTACCTTTCAAGAGAAGTAATAAAGTAATTGGTCCTTTCTTTGTAACTGCAAAATGCAGTCTGCCAGTAAAAGACCTGACTGAGAAGAATAGCTTGTTTGCCCACACAGTTAATTTATAACAAGTTGTTTGGGTATGAATGTGCGTGGGTTCGTGTTTTTCACCTGTAATATGTAAAATGTTTAATCATGCTGTTTTTACTATTTGTTTTGTATTCATTGTAGTCAATCACTTGAAAAACAGAATGGGGGTTGGGGATTTAGCTCAGTGGTAGAGCGCTTGCCTAGCAAGGGCAAGGCCCTGGGTTCGGTCCTCAGTTCAAAAAGAGAAAAAAGAAAATAAAAAAGAAAACCAGAATGTAACCACATTGGAATTCCTATATTGCCTGAAAAACTTCGTTGGGGTATATAAGCTATAGAGAAAAAAAAATATACAATAGGAAGAACATAGAATAGAGAACAAAGAAGGAAACCATCAAGAGAGAGTGTGAGTGTCTGAGTGTCTTTTTCCCTAACCCCTCAGATAGATAAGTCTAGTACGAGCTAATTTTGGGGATTTTCCCTTTGAGCCCTGTGCTGGAGGAGCCCTCCTGCTGAAGGCTACCCCCCCAGCAATATAAATGCCCATGTTTACCTTGTCATCTATTGATTGGAAAGTCAAAAGGATGTATTTACTGACATTTATCCCAATATTTTTGTTTCATTTTTGAGATAAGGTCACTCTATGTAGCCTTGGCTCTCCTGGAACTCACTACCTAGACCATGCTGTCCTTGAACTCACAGTGATCCCCCTGCCTCTGCCTCCTGAGTGCTAGGGCCTGGCAATTTCAGTATTTTGGTAGGCTAATGTAATTAAAGATGAAAATTTTATACTTTTGGTTTTGAGCCTAGCCTTTAATGGCTGAACCATCTCTCCAGCCCAAAGATGAAAAATTTAAATAGTGGTGCTGGCAAGGTGACACAACAAAAATAGAAAAAGTTACATTTATGTGTATATGTGTTTCTTTTGTCATGTGTGTGCAAGTGTCTGCAAAGGTCAAAAGAAGGTGGTGAATCCCTGAGTTACAGGTAGTTGTCAGCCACCTAATATGGGTACTGGAAACTTAACTTGGCTCCTCTGGAAGATGGGAAGTGCTCTTAAATACTGAGCTATCTCTCTGGTCCCTAAAATAGAAAACTTTAAATAAAGCCAGACAGATAGCTTAGTGGGTAGAGGTGCTTACTGTGAACACTGACAATACAAGTTTGATCTCCAGGACCCATACTGTGGAAGGAGAGAAGTGACTCTCACAAGTTGCCCTCTGACCTCTACATGTGCACTTGTGTAACCCCTCCCTTCAATAAAATAAATGTAAAAATATTAGTGTTAGGGGTAATGAGTCATACTCAGAATTTTTAATCATTATACTCACATTGAACATAACTTGATCTGTAGAAATTGCATCTGTAACCACATAATAGGGTGCTTATTAAATAGGATTTATGATTCTTTGAAATTAAGAATGCTTCAGCTTAACTGAAAATCCCAAGGAAGAAGGCCAGACAGCATTTAAAACAAAGGCTTGATACACTACCTTGAAGATCAATAGTCTGAAATTCATCCTGCTTTGCTAAAGCTGAAGGAGATTATTAGAGTCATGAGGCCAATTACAAGGAATACTATATCTAAAAATAGTTTCACGTCCTAAAGGGGCTTATGAATTGAATTTAGAGATTATAGGACAGGCCAGATCCAAGCATATTACACATTTAAGAGGACAGGAATAACTGTATCCACAATAGGTGGAAATTTTAGGTAGTCACTTGAGATTAAGCAAATAATATGGTAATCCAACATGGATGGTGAGGCTAGTGCCTACCCACCCAAAATGGAAACCAAACCAAACCAGTTATATGTGATACAATCATGAATCTGGGGAAAATTTCAGAATTTGCACAAGTAACAAAAACCAAAACAATAAAACTCCACATTTAAGTTAGGTAATTGAATCAGCCAGATGAGCAAAAACAAGTTTTTTTTTTCCAAAGGAGATCTGCATGGAACTCACTGTCCAGTAGGCATGAATAAATCACAGGTCATATATTTAATCCAAGCTCCAGCTCAGAGCTTAAGGGAGAAAACAGTTAAACGACATTACAACATCTTCATAGCCTCCATTCCAAATGCATGATCTGAATGCTGAAGTAGAGAGTTAATGGAAACTGAATGCTCTGGAATGCCACATAATTAACTTTGAGGAATATTACTTAACCTGGGTAAAAATTTGCACATTCTCCTGAGGATAGCATTGATGCTTTAACAGTGGTAACAAACACTTCCTTAATTGCTTTATTGTATATTTTAGGAGAGTAAACCCATTGGCATTGATGTGGCTTAGAGTATAAATCTACATCTGAAGTAAAGGAAACAATTGGGCATAGTGGCACACACCATTAACACTAGCACTCAGGAGGCTAAGGAGGACTGCAAGTTCTAGGCCAGCCTGGACTACACAGGAAGACCCTGCTCCTACCTCCTTCAAGTGTCCCTACCCCTACAGAAAAGTAAAGAAAACACAGGGCTAAAAGTATTATTTTAAACACAAATTCAATAGAGATCTCATTTTCATATATTAGATAGATACACTAAAAATTTAAAACCAATGTCTACAGTTTAGTCTTCATCACATAAATATTTATAAATATGTATTTGCAAAATTGCTATTCTTAAAACTTTTATTTCTAACACATTAAAATTTCTCACAAGTGATTTAAGGGAAAAATACCATTCCATTTGAAAATGTACAGGTAGACTTCAATGTGTGATTATACCAGCATAACCAGATAAAAAAAAGGAACACACTACCATGTTAGATGCATTATCAATTAGAAACCATGATAACATGTCTTAATGTGGTTACCAAATGCATATTCTTGCTTTTTGTCAGTCATTCTCAGAACCATTTGGAGGTAAGAAAACCAATGCATCATTGAAAATATGTCCAAATGCCCTAAGCCGGTACACCCCATACATCATCACATGCATCTGATTAGGAGTCAATCCATTAAAAGTAACAGCCATATCAGAACAGCATCCTTCTACTACCTGGTTTGGGTGGTTAGTCATTGCCTCTTTAATGAAAAGCCCAACAGATTTGGTATTAAATACATCTTTTCCATTGGCGTCTTCTGCATTTTCTGCAAATACTCCAGCATATTTCAGGCACACTGCTAGCTGCTTATCTTCAGATATCTTCCAAATCATCCCTCCTTGTTCAGGACACTTTTCAGGAACATTGAGAAGACTGTTGAGTCTTTTCATTGATTCTATGCTTAAGACAATTCCTCCATCCACACTCACATATTCAAGGTCTCCAGATTTTACAGCGTGTCCTAGATAGAAAGGTTGTGATGGATCCTTTTTTAACAAAAAATATTTTAGATTTTCAATAACAGCAAAAGTAGTGGGGCGTGCAAGGAAGAACCAGTTGTACTGGTCTCTGTATTTATCAAAAGCGTATTTGTAAGCCTTCCTCATCATCAACCACATGTCATTTGTGTCCACATTAATTGACTCAAACACTTTAACATTTTCAGAACTGAAGAACTCTGCTTTGTCACAGTGTTTGGTCCAAGTCTCCTTTACAGCAGCCCAAAGACTCACATCTTTGGGTTTTACAAGAACAATACAGTATACCTGGAAGCTCTTACTAAGCTCCATGCGTTCAGCCTCTGAGATTTTCAAGATATCTTCTTTGTTAGGAGCTTGCAGGTGGTGATGCTCATGATGGTGTGTTCTGTTTCCGTGACCAATCCTAATGTGGCCTAGCATAGTGATCAAGGCACAGAAGATGCTTCCAAGCATCACACCCTTCAAAAATGAACTGCTTTCTGAAAGCATGTTTCCTGTAAAGAAAAAGACTTTTCAAACAGTCTAATAATTTTACTTGGTTATTTCTTATATACTTACAATTTGCCCTTAATGTTTAAAAGCAGGTCCACATGCTTGAAATCAGGTGAGGAAACTCCTTCTTGGAATAGAATTTGCAGGGAGGGGGGGCAATTTTTGCATATCAGCATTTACTTAATCAAGAGGCAAATCAAAGCATTAGCCTAGAAACCAATGTTATAGACATTGTTTTTCCATCATTCTCTAAAAGTGTTGTATAAGAAACTTGTACTTTGTTTTTAAGTACCTCTGGCCATTACAAAAGCATTTTAGATAAAGACTTTAAGTTGAACAGATACTCAATTTAAACTCAGATTTCTTCTTTCCTTGTTCAAGACAGGGTTTCTTCTGTGTAGCCCTGGCTGTCCTGGAACTTGCTCTGGAGATCACGATGGCCTTGAACTCAGAGATCCCCCTGCCTCTGCTTCCTGAGTGAAATGCTAGTATTAAAAATGTATGCCACCACCACCACCACCAGTTTCAAATTTCTCTTTTCAACATAGTGCTTTATTTAACTGGTGGCTAATGTCCTAAGGCATTTTAAGCAATCTAAATCATGTTTCTTGTGGTTAATATCATGTTATTAATTTTCATTCTGCTCCTAAGATTAAATGTCTTATGATACAGTATACCAACTACTGACATAATAAAAAGCCCACAATGGAAAGTTGTTTGGAGAAAGAAGTCAATATAGGTATATTTGGGGGACATCAATGAATATTTTTATCTCCTTAAATGTTATTTTCTTCCTTGGTGAAGTAAGGGGGGCGCTCCTACATTTTTGTTTTTTGAGCTGAGGATCGAACCCAGGGCCTTGCACTTGCTAGGCAAGTGCTCTACCACTGAGCTAAATCCCAAACCCCTACATTTTTAATTTCAACTAGAAATGGAAAGAAATGTCAATGTAAATAAAACAGCTGAAAAATATTATGGTTTACATTTTTTGCTAGTAAAGGCTGAAAGTTTCCCAATTTCCTCTGCAACGCAACAAAGTTCTACTGTGCTCTTTAGATTTCCACTTGTCTCTTAATGTTGTCATTTCTCTCATCTAAAATTATGTACAGTTATGTGTCAAGTTTTATAAATATATGGGATTGGGGAGATGACTCAGTAGATAAAAGCTTGCTGTGCAAGCATGGGGACCTGAGTTGCAGTCCCAGCGCCCCATATAAAAGTCTGGTCAAGTCAGGAAGCTATGTGTAACCCCAGCACTGTGGGTTGGAGATAGACTACAGGGGCCTGCAGGCCTTCAGCATATTCCTGGTTCAGGAAGAATAAAAAGTGGGGGAAATGATAGAGCAGGTTATCTGAAATCTGTCTTTATCTGGCCCTAAATCCCAACTCTGTGACACACACCCCACCCCCCCCCCCCCCCCCCCCCCGTCATTCCACACATGTATTTCTTTTAAATAGGAAAATGGAGGACAATAAAGGTTAAGTAACTGACCCGAAGTCACAAAGGCTATTGGTGGTAGAAGTGACTGGTAAATGAGAAATGTGGATCTACTAAGCATAATTGATGCTTACACCAAATTTCTCTACAATGCTATAAGGATACTACATTGACAGTTTTCTTTCTTCTTTTCTTTTTTGAGACAGCCTTTCACTATGCAACTTGAGCTGGTCTTGAACTTGTGATCCTCCCACTTTATTTGCCCATGTGCTGGTGTTAGTGTGGCACCACGTCTGGCTCCTGCTGTTCTCTTATACAGGAAATGAACTTTGACTTCCACCATAAAGACAGCTGTGTGATGGGCAGGTGCAATTTCTGAATGTGTTTGGGGAAGTGGGTGGGGAGGGGTAAGATAGTACTTTCCCTGTGTAATCCAGAGCACTAGATCAATAAACAATTCCCACAGGAAACAACAGAAAAGCTATGCCTCAAAACAGTGTTGCCGGGTGCATCTTAATATTAATTGTTATAATTGCAGTTCTTATCACACAATCATTACTTCTGGCCAATACACAACAATCCAAACAAATCCCTTCACCTGATTTTGTGTCAGAATTTTTCCCGATAGGGCTACTCCTCCTGTCGGCAAAACTACTACTAAAACTCAAAATGTCTACAAATTTTACACAAAATTATTTGCATAAATTATCCTAACATTTTTTTCCCTCCATCGAGGAATTAAAAAATGTAACATCAGCGACCCACACGATAGAGTATTTTCTACAGAGTAGAAGGGAACTTGAAACTTCACACAGTGAAGGCAGAAACTTTGTTTTTGAGATGAACTTTTTTTTTTTCAAGGAGAAAGTGGATGGAGATCAAAATGGAGACTGAATACAGAGATGGGGCCATTGAGGGGCCAAGGGAGCGCCTCTAGGAAGGCTGCTCTTCACCATTCCCGCTGGGTCCTCCCGCAGCACCTGCCAGGGCATCCCGAGTGGAGCATGCTGGGACTGGGCTAGGGCCCCCGGCCTTCCCCAGAGGAGGGAGGGGAGCAGCCGCTCCGGGTTGCGCTTGGAGTGGGGACAGCGGTCTTGGCACTCACCGCGTCTAGAATGGCTCAAGGGCAGGGAAGCACAGCCTTACGCGGCGGCTTTCCTCTCACGTCCACCGGCCCCTCAGTTAGGCTCCTGACCAGGCTGCTCTAGACGTCGGCGGTGTCCTCTCGTTGGTTTCATTAAAGAGCCGGCGATACAGGAAGCTAAAGGGGGGCAGGATGGGGGTGGGGGAAACGGACTGCCGGACGCTGAAAGGGCCCGCCCCGCGCCGAGTTCAGACCTGACGTAACCCTCACGCTCAACTGTACCCAATGAGATACCCCGAGGGGCGTGCATATGATAGACCCGCCCACACGCTCCTCCTGGTCCGCCTATAGTGGGCGTGGAAACTGCCAGAGTGGGAAAGCAGGTTGTCATAGATTTCTGGATCTTTTCTCTAACCTACTGTAGTGTGTTGAGACTCTTGTGGTGACAAGAGGGTGTTTCTCCCAGGATTTCTGGCCTGGAACCAAAATGCAAGTCATTGAAATAGTAATCGTTTTGGAGAGAAAGAATTGGTTCTGTTTACTGGAGTGGTGGGATTTGAAGCCACATAGCCTAGTATCTATCTAATCTTTAGCCAAGTCCTTTGATATCCTGGAAAAGTGACTTCAGTTTCACTATGCCTCAGTTCCTTCCTTTATTATGTTTGGAAATATCACAGTAGTGCCTCACAGGTTATCAGTGTACATAACTCCCCTAGCAAAAGTTCAAGTGTAAACTACGCGTTTAGTAAATGTTGGCTCTTTCTATGCCACCCTGTATTGCTATCACAGAGTGCTGGCATGCAATAGACAAATATTTGTGGGGTTAATGAATGTTAGAAATATAGGTGAGGAATTCAGGCCCAATACAGAAGAAGGGTTGCTTTTGAAGGGCTACCTTACATGCAGAGGTGGGTGTAGAATCCAGGTCTAATTAGGACTAAAGAACCAATAAATATAGTCTCTTGAAGTGCTCTTTTGTAGCTGGTGCTGTTGGGTCACACTTGTAATCCTACCACTGGGGAGGCCAAGACAGAAGGATTGAAAGTTGAAGGCCTGACTTATGGCTATTCAAAATATACTGTCACTTAGATTTGGTTCAAGTAACATTGAATAGTGACTTGGGCCCACATTCCTGAACACACATACATTAGAGGCAATGACTTATGTTAAGTACAATGAACAGTTCAAGAAATACTGTAATGACACCTAGATTGCAAGAAATTATCATTTTTAATCTGAGGGCTATAATGCTACCAAGCCTTGTCTTTTGGGGGAGGCATATGTGTGCTTAAGGTAAAGAAGTTCAAAATGTCCAGTGCTGTTTACAAGGTGAAGAGATATCAAGCCATGAATGGGGTAAGTTGTACAGGTTGCCAGACTTCTTTGTTTCAGTTGCTCCAGTGATTCCTTCTCAATGGCATTGCCATTAATGTCTTTCTTCTCTTATTCCTTTTTCTTTGTTTTTTTTCTGCTCTTTCTTTCTTTTTCCTTATGGCCGTCTTACTCGAAGGACCAACTGTACTCCATTCAGTGAAAGTTTTTTAATTTGAATTAGGTATTGGGTTATCTTGCCAAATATCTACTTACATTTGTGTTGAATGAAGTAGGGCTAGTAAATTCAGTTTTCATCTATGTTGCTCATTCTACAACTTTCTTTCTCTTCTTTAATGGTAGCACACTATTTTTTGGGGGACACAGATGATCAATTTCACAGCCAATCAGACTGTATTCATTTCTTCAAAAGCCCTGACTGTTGCTTCTTGTTTTTCTGCTCTGTGTGGTTATGGTTAGTTAAATGCGATATTAGACATGAAAATAAACATGAGGAGCTGCAAAGGCATGCAACCTCATAAAGAGTACAGCAGTTAAGGCCTCCTTTGTAGATTAGAGATGGTTCACCTTGCAGCGAGTGAAAGCACTACGTCACCCAGGCTAGCAATGGTAAGCTTGCTAACAGTGGAATTTCCACACCAGTGGGAAGTTAAAAAACAGACATAGGACACTTGTTTACTGCTGATCTCTCAGCCAGGTAGTATGGGTGAGAAACCATACTAAAGTGCTGAAAACTAACAAACACACAAGTTTACAAAGCAATCCTAAAACCAAAACTCTCAATGTTGAAGTTTGCTCTTGAGAGGAAATCCTTAGTTTATGAGCTTTCCACACACTCATGCTGGAGATGATGGAAGAAATTTTTTTCTTTTTCTTCAAGGATCTGTTCTCTCCATTTTTGACATGTCAAACTTTCCCACTTTCTACAAGTTAGGTTTAGCATTCAACTGAAAGGACTACAAGGTCAAGGGCTTGTACAAAGCTGCTACTGAACTGAGACCACTGTTTGCTCAGAACCGGGTTTCATTCTTCTTTTAAGGAACAAAATTGCTTGTTTCATACTTGTTTTTCTCATTCTGTTTGCTTAAGATCCACATTCACACTCATAGCTTTGCAATTAAACTGGATTGTTACTTTGACTAGATTGAGAAGCATCTAGGTAATTAATAAAGCACGTGGGCTTGTGTGTGTGTGTGTGTGTGTGTGTGTGTGTGTGTGTGTGTGTGTGTGTGAAAACATTTCCAGAGATGACCAAGGGGGCAAGGCGTGCCTCTAGAGGTGGGTGGTGCCATTCCTTCCATAGGCTATGGGCCTAGGTAACTAACATGTGTAAGGCCCAGTGGTTCAGCGCCCAGTTCTGCCAAAAGAAATAATGGTTATTAGATTGGCAGAATGTAATTACTAAAAATGAGCCATAGATACTTTGAACTTCACTTTACTCCCTATGCTTTCATGTTTATTAAAAAACTATTCATAATTAGGAGCTGGTGTGGTAGTACAAGTCTTTAAGTACTACTCTTGGGAGACAGAGGCAGGACATTTGAGTTCAGCCAGGTCTACATAGTTTCAGGCTAGCCAGGGTTGCATAGTGAGATCCCTTCTCAAAAAAAAAAAAAATTAAACGTTTTGTCCATGGAACAATGGAGGTCACTCAAGAATTGGGAAGTTTGACTGTTATGTTAGAAAAGCTAGTTGAGAATATCTGAGCTCAAAGAGGCAATGGAGGAATTGTGATAGCTTTATAATGCTTTTCTAATCCATGGGATTTATTAAATGGAACACAGATAAAGCATCTGGCAGCTATAATTTAAAATAACTTCAAAATGCTTTTGACAAGATGTCATGACCACTTCTGGAATTCCCTAATAGCTCAGGATTACCTTGAAGTTACAGACATGTGCTGGGATTGCAAGCATGAGGCAGGCCTGTCTGAACACTAATTTTGTTGTTGTTGTTGTTACAATTTATGTGTGTATGTATGTGTGTACAGAGGTATGCACACCATGTGTGTGGAGGCCTGGGTGCCATTCTCAGGAATGTGCCCTCTGTCTTTTGAGACAGGGTTTCTCATTTGTCTGTATCTCACCAATTAATTTCAACTGGCTGGCCAGTGAGCCCTAGGGATCCTTCTGTCTCTACCTTTCAAGGACCGGGATTATAAGCACATGCCATTATGTTGTCATGTGGCAGACTTTCACTGGAGAGATGCAACACACACACACACACACACACACACACACACACACACACACACACATCTAGTTATCCATGAAGGGAATGCATTACAGACCAAAGTAATAACTGCACCAAAGTCCAACTCAGTAAGTCAATGAGTTTGTAATGGGATTATTAACAGAACACAGTTGAGGGTTTACTTGCAAAGAACACAGCTGTCTCAAAAGCAGCTGTGTCACTGAAAAGTCCACTCCCAAACAGGTGATGACCCACAAAAGCTACATCCTTGGAGCTTTCTAAACAACTGCACAGTGGAAAAAGAGCTCCTCGCTGCCTTTCAGCTGTTCAGGGCTCCCTCTCCAGCAACTGTTTACTCATTCCCATGCTTCTGAGGGGGGCGAAGATGAGAAGAATCTGTACAACCTTTTGTCTACCCCCGAGTTTCATGAGCCTCCCCCCTCCCCCAGGGAATGTTTCACTTTGGAGGTAACTGCCACACAGCACATGCTTGATATTTTTACATGCACTCTGGGCTTCACCAGATTCCCATGCTAGTAAGACTATGGAGCCAAAATCCCTCATCATCCCTTTCTTTTATCTTTGGGACAGAATTTCATGTAGCCCAGGCTGGCTTCCAATTCACCATGTAGTTGAATTCCTCATCTCTCTGCCTCCACCTCCCAAGTGCTGAGATTACAGGTTTGGACCACCACACATAGCCCTGTGCACTGTTTTCAAGGAAATAGATACATTTCAGGATTTTTGATTCCTTTTCCTCTCAATAGACAATGCCTTAAAAATAGGAGACTCCAAATATCCTACCCTAAATATTTAAAAAAGAAAGAACAGGAGACAACGGATAAAGGATGTTAAGAAAATTGTTTTGACATTTCAAATGCATGAATTTTTAGGGACATGGTGAGGTGGGACGTATTTTATAAAATAAGTTTGCACAAGATCTAAAAGAAGAAATACACAATGAAATCTCTAAATTGGTGACTATATTAAATTCTTTGTGAATAATTCAAACCTTGTTGACATGGAGAATAAGCTATAAGGAAGTCTAATGGGTATGGATTTAGTTTTATTACATGGCAGCTATAAATGTTAGCCGCAGTTGCTCTGAAACTACTTATTGATATTATGGAAGATCTTGCATGGTGAAGCTGTAGACATTAAGGTTCATTGCTAAATATATAGATAACTTACATATACAGATTTAATGACATGAAAATAAAATATAATAGTGGCTGGAGTTCTCTGGAGTAGCAGACCCCTGGAGAAAAGTATTTTCTCCTCTGGAAATACTAACAATTGGAAAATATGGGCAAATTACCTAATGCCATCCTATTTAAGCTATGAGTTAATTTCAGGACTCCCACCATATTCAAATCTTAAGTCATTTATATAAAATGGTGTAGTATTTGCATATAATCTACTCAAATTCTCCTGTGAACTTTAAATCATCTCTAGATTGACTAATAAATAATACAAATAGTTCTTGTACTGAGAGACTAATGACAAGAAAAATAGCCTGTATGTATTCACTTTAGTCACCATTTTCTTTCTTTCTTCTTTCCTTCCTTCCTTCCTTCCTTCCTTCCTTCCTTCCTTCCTTCCTTCCTTCCTTCCTTCCTTTCTTTTCTTTCTTCTTTCCTTCCTCCCTCCCTCTCCCTCTCCCCCTCCCTCTTTCTGTCTTTCTTTTCTTTCTTTCTTTTTTTGAAACATTTTCAAAACTCCCATTGTAGACCAGGATGGCCTCAAATTCACAGAGATCTGCTTTCCCTCTGTTTTCCAAATGCTAGGATTAAAAATGTGTGCCACCACATCTGGTCCTCAGACATCTGTTTTTCAAGGATTTTTTTATCCTTAGTTATATGGATATGGAACCATTTTTATGTAGGGCTGACTGTATGAACACCCATAATCTATCTTGTTAGTGGCTTGGAGAAGTTCTTGGCTCAAGCCGGGCGGTGGTGGTGCGAGTGTGTGTGTGTGTGTGTGTGTGTGTGTGTGTGTGTGTGTGTGTGAGAGAGAGAGAGAGAGAGAGAGAGAGAGAGAGAGAGAGAGAGAGAATGGCTCAGTGGGTAAAAGTGCTTCCAGCTCGATTTAAGGACTTCAGTTAGAGTCCCCAGACTGACTCAATGATATCTTTTGACCTCCACACACACCCTTTAATAAAAATAAAATATAAAAAATATATCCTTTAAAACTGTGGGAGCCGGGCAGTAGTGGTGCACGCCTTTAATCCCAGCACACGTGAGGCAGAGGCAGGGGATCTCTGTGAGTTTGAGGCCAGACTGGTCTACAGAGTGAGATCCAGGACAGGCGCAAAGCTACACAGGGAAACCGTGTCTTGAAAAACCAAACCAAACCAAACCAAACCAAACAAAAAAAACTCCAAAAACCAAACCAAAACAAAGCAAAAAACTGTGGGAGTAAATACAGATCATTTCAGTCCTATCATATATTGGATCTATGCTCTGTTTAACCAAATAGTTGGATGTTGGAAGGGTCTTGAGGTTTTCAGCACTGTAAATGACGCATATTGAGTAGCAAAACTGAGTGTGAATTGAGGGAGTCAATCAATGTCATTACACAGTACTTGGTAAATAGCAAACTCTTTCTAGATGTGATACTTTTATTTTGATACAAGGTCTTGTTATGTAGCCCTGGCTAGCCTCATACTCATCATAATCCTTCTGTTTCAGCATCCTGAATACTGAGACTATAGGTATTCATCACCATACTTAGTTTACATGTGATTTTTTTTTTCCGTGACAGGGTTTCTCTGTGTAGCTTTGAGCCTTTCCTGGAACTCACTTAGTAGCCCAGGCTGGCCTCAAACTCACAGAGATCTGCCTGCCTCTACCTCCTGAGTGCTGGGATTAAAGGCGTATGCCACCGCGCCCGGTGTGATTTGTTTTTTAATTGTCAGAATTTCCTGTGCAAAATATAACTAGTGTGCTTTTCAACAGCACTCCTTGAATATTTTTTGATCATTTATTTATTTATTTTTTGCTAGTCCGTGCTGCTGGAGATGGACTCCTGGGCCGTGGGCACACTAGCAAAACCTGAGCTATTCCTGCAACCCTGCTGGTAAAAAATGACTTTGTATTTCTTTCTTTTTCTATGAAATATTCTGTTTGTGTTTCTGCTAGTTCTACTGGATACTTTATGCTTTTAAATTTTCGTATTTATGTATTGAAACTATCAATCATGGGTCTGGAGAGATGGCTCAGCAGTTAACAGCACTGGCTGCTTTTGTAAAGGACTCGGGTTCAGTTCCCAGCAACTATATGGTGGCTCACAACTCTCTGAAACTCAGGCTTTAGGAGATCTGACACCCTGTTCTGGCCTCCATGTATACCAAATACCAGGCAAGCATGTGGTGCACATACATATATACAGGAACAATACTCATACAGAAAATGAAATAATTCTAAAAATGTTTTTAAAACTATCTTTTGTAGTATGAATATCAGCTACTTTTAAAACTTAGTCTTTTGCTTGATGTTTGGTATTTAGTTATGTAGACATTATAAGCCTCATACAATTAAGTTGGTCCATCTTTTCCTTTAGTTTTTTTTTTTTTAAAGATTTATTTATTTGAGAAACTGGTTTTCAACCTGGATCATATGGAGTAATAGACATTATTTGTACCAGAAGGTAATATTGATTAAGAGCAAAATATTGGTCATTTTCATTTCAGGTATCTTATTTAATCATAGCAGAAACCTGTGATTAAAAACAGAATTTGACACTAAGCAAGCTGAATCCTCAACACCTCTCTCTTGTATTCACCCTTTTATGCCCCTGGGAAGGTCTTTATTTCTGTCTGGCTTCAAAACTTTTTTATACCCCAAAATCATTTTCTTTCAGATGAAAATTCATGATAACCAACTCACATTATAGTGATAACAGTAATTTTTTGAACTAGACCCCCAGGACTCACCAGATGACAGATTCTAATTAAATAAAAAAGTTTTATTTTTTTCCCGTGTTCTTATAATATGGCTTCAGTGGTTTTTGATAATGGAAAATATCATTTTCTAAAAATATATTATTTATATCAGTATGTCATATATTATTATTATTATTTTGTTTTTTGTTTTTTTTTTTTTGAGACAGGGTTTCCCTGTGTAGTTTTGATGCCTGTTCTGGATTTTGATCTGAGAACCAGGCTGGCCTTGAACTCACAGAGATCTGTCTGGTTCTGCTTCCCGAGTGCTGGGATTAAAGGCATACACCACCACCACCTGGCTTATTATTTTCAAATGAAATAATAACCTGAATTTTTTACTTATTAATTTTTAAGTGTCAAAAGCACTCTTCTTTACTGACAAGAAGGGATTGTTTTTTCAGAAGTGTAGATTGAAGGTAAGGCCTCCATCATGCCTGGCTTTTTTTTTTTTTTTTTTCAAAGTTGGAGACAGGCTATCATTAGGTTGTGGTATTAGTGACTTTTTTGGTTGCTGCACTTAAGAAAGGAAGGATGTATTTTGGCTTACAGTTTGAGAGGAAATTTAAGATGGTAGGCAAAGCATGTCTATTTGCAGGATTGTAACTGCTGGTCACACTGCATTCATAGGAAGCAGGGAGAGATGAATGTCTGTGCTCAACTACCTCTCTCCTTTTTATTCAGTCCAGAACTAGTCCATGGGATTGAAGTCTTCCTACCTCAATTAACCGAATCTAGAAAAATCCCTCACAAGCACACTCAGATTTGGTTTTTAGGTGGTTCTAGAGCTTGCGAAGTAGACAGTATAAACTGTTACAGTTGCCTCAACTCTGTGGTGCAGCCTGGTTTCCTGCTCTAGGCTCCAGAGTAGCTGGTATTGCGGGCCTGACATTTTCCTTCTGCTTTTTCTTCCCTCTTCCCTTTGCACAGCCCTTTCTAAAGTATGTGCTTCTTTTCTTCTGACTGCCATAAAGCAGTTAATCAACCTGCAAGTTTTGAACAGTCTTCCAAATCTTTTCTGCTTTATCTGTTGAATACATCAATTGTCTTCCACTGTGGAGTCCTGCTTGCCACTCAGGGATCATTCTAGGATTGATTCCAGACTTCTGCTGTAATCTTCCATGTCCAATGTATTTCCATAGCTCTGGCCATGCTGGTATCTGTCCAGGGACAGTTTAATGCTGCTTTTCAGGGGGAGCAATGATATAAGGAGTTAGTGATTCTTTTTTTTAAAAAAAGATTTATTTATATATTCAGAAGAGAGTGTCAGATTTCATTACAGATGGTTTTGGGCCACCACGTGGTTGCTGGGAATTGAACTCAGGACCTCTAGAAGAGCAGTCAGTGCTCTTAACCTCTGAGCCATCTCTCCAGCCCTGAGTTAGTGATTCTTACTTCCAAGGTCTGCCAAGTGTGAACATGCCATTTGTTAGGTGTCTGTGGCAGTGTAGAGAGAAGAAGGCAGAAGGAGATCAGGCTGGCCCCAGCACAAGAGACTATTTAATTCAAACAACAAGGGACAGATACTCTCCTATGTGAACAGGGGTGCATATGAAGGGGGAAGATGATACTTGCAGTTTATATAGAGGGTTTGGAGAATGGGAAGTTAAATGCAGCTGTAGGAGTTGTTTGTCCAGACAAACTGTCTTGCTCTGGCTATCAGGATGCGGGTGAAAGTGGCAATGCCAGTGAGGGAGAAGGGGCTGGAGTTTCAACACAGAGGCAGGGGATTGCAGCAAACCTTAGGGAAACGGAAAGTTCTCTGGTCAGCGCCTGACAGAGTTTGGTAAAGGTTTATTCTGACACCATTAAAACAGACAAGCACTTTCAGATAATCCCTATCACCAATTGCTTTTTATTTCCTGGGGTGGAGCCCAGGACTGTGCCATCCATGCTAGGCAAATCTTCTACCACTGAGTTACACTACCAGTCTACCTATTGCCTTTTCCATCCAATTCTGGAAGGTGTCCAAGGGACAAACAATGTAAGGGGCAGTTTTCTAAATAGGTAGAACCTCACAGAGTCAGTGAAATCACTTTCCTTTGCCCTAGTTGCCCATTTGGGATTACAGGCACGTGTAAGCATGTGTGCATGGATGGTATGTGTGTGGGTCAGAGGTTTACTATGTTTATTCTTTAAGAATCCTTCACTAACCTGGGTCTTGCCCATTTGGCTAGGTTGGTTAGCCAGTGAGCCCAAGGGACCTGCTTGTCTCTCCTGCCCCAGAGCTGAGATCACAAGTGCACACCACCACTTTTCAAGTTTTTGAAATGTAGGTTTTGGGGGAGCAAGCCCAGGTTGTGGGACTGGAGAGATGGCTCAGTGGTTGAGAGCACTTGCTGTTCTTGCAAAGGACCCTTGTTTCCCAGAACCAAGGTTACAACCATCTGTCACTCCAGTTCCAGGGGATCTGATGACCTCTGTAGAACTCCTTGGGCACCAGGCATGGATGTAGTGCATATACATACATGCAGGCAAAATACTCATACATACAAAATCTTTAAAAGGAAAGAGACTCCTACTTGAAAAACAAACACATAAACAAATTTAGGTCCTCGTGCTTGTAGGGCAAGTATTTTCCTGACTAAGCCATCTTCCCAGCCTATAGAGATTTACTAATACCTCCAAGCCAGCTGTGAACGTTAGTGATTTTCTACCAAGCCGTCTAGAGGTTATCAAGAAGATCAGTTTCCAGTCCCCCCGCCTCTTCTTCTTCTTCTTCTTCTCCTCCTCCTCCTCCTTCTTCTTCTCCTCTCTCCCTCCCACCTTCTCTCCCTCCTTCATTTCTCCCTTTTTCCATCTCCCCCCATCTTTTCATGTGAAGAAAGACAATACAACATTTCCCTGAGTCTGCCCTCTTCCACTATGAGCTTTTCCCCTTCCTCTTACATATTCATGTATTCAGCTAAATACTAGTTTTTAAACCCAACTGCCCATGTAATCTATGTAGCTTGTTATAAAACATCTATCTCTGGGTGCCCCCTTACCTGGACATTCAAACATTTTCTAAATAGTTACTCTATATTAGTTGTGAATATCTAGTCTGAGCGAGGTACAAAGGCAATTCATAGACCCTGTTCCATGTAGTTCATAACTGTCTTAGTGTTATGTTGATGTGAAGAGACACCATGACCATGGCAACTCTATAAACAAAGACATTTAATTGGGGCTGGCTGATAAATTAGTCCATTGTCATCATGGCAGGAAGCATGGCAGCACACAGGCAGACATGGTGCTGGAGAGGAGTTGAGAGTTCTGCATCTGCATTGATAGGCAGCAGGAAGAGAGAGACATTGGGCCTGGCCTAAGCATCTGAAACCCCAAACTCCACACCCAGTGACACATTTCTTCCATCAAGTCCACACCTACTCCAACAAGGCCACACCTCCTAATCTTTCTTAAGTAGTGCCACTCCCTGATGGCCAAGCATTCAAATATATGAGCCTATAGGTGACATTCCTATTCAAACTACCACAAGAGCCGAGGGTCAAAGACAGATTTTAAAAAGCTTTTATTTCGGGTTGGGGATTTAGCTCAGTGGTAGAGCACTTGCCTAGCAAGCACAAGGCCCGGGGTTCGATCCTCAGCTCCACAAAAAAAAAAAAAAAAAAAAAAAGCTGTGATTCAACAAGAGAATTATTTTTGTGTTGTGATGTATATGTGTGTGTGTTACATATACTTGTTAGTATTTGTATGTTTGTAATGTTTGTGTGGGGTGTTGTGTGAATAACTGTGTGTAGAAGACAGAGATCACTGTTATGCATCTTTTTAAAAAAAACAAAACGTTTACTTTATGTGTATGTCTAAGTGTTTGTATGAGCATCATGTGTGTCCAGTGACAGTGGAGGTCAGAGAGGTCATTGGATCCCCTGGAACTGTACCTGGGTCCTCTGCAAGACCAGTAGTGTTCTTAACCACTGAGCTATCTCTTTAGCCTTGATGCTGAGTGTCTTTTCTTGATTATTCTTCACCTTTGTGTTTTGAGACCAGGCTGGTTGGCCATTGAGCTTCAGGGATTTTGTGTTTCTGCATTACCTCCCAAGGGCTGGGTTTATAGTCCCTATCAGAGAACATTCAGCCTTAAAAAAAATCAATAAATTTGGCTGGGGTATAGCTTGTCCAAACAGCATGAGATCCTGGGTTGTATGCCTAGAACTTCAGGAAAAAGAGTAGAGATAAAAATAAACACTTTTAAATAATGCAGCCTTGAAAGTATCAATAAACCCATTCATTTTCAACATTTAAGGTATCTTTTTCTCAGTCTGTTTTTCTCTTTCCTGTGGTGTGTTAGCTTAAATCCAGGGCCTTATACATGTGTAAATGCCCTACCAATGAGCTGCACCCCAAGTCTTTTTTTCCTCTTTGATACAATGTCTCACTAAGATACTGAGGCTAGACTAGACTAGAGAGAACCAGAAAAATAATGGCATGAGTGCAAAGGTTTTTGGATCAACAAGTCCCAGTTTACATAGTGCCTGAGTGAGTCGTGAAGGCAAAAACTGTATCCAACATCTAGTTTCCTGATAGGCCAGGCTCTTTCTGACCTTGGAGCCATTTTCCTGCTGTTTGTTTTCCCTGAAACACTTCCCGGTTCTTTGTCCAGCCTACTCTTTCTTGAGAGAAACCTCTGGTCTCCAGGACTGGGACAGTCTTTCACTTTACCTCTTTATGTAGGATTCTATACTTTAAAATAAATTGCAGTTGTGTCTAGTTGTCTAGTTTTGTCTTCCTCCTCCTCCTTTTTGGTGCTAGGGATGGAACTCAGAACCTAAGAAAAGCATCTTTTTTTTTTTTTTTTTTTTTTTTTTAAAGACAGGGTTTTTCCTGTGTAGCCCTGGCTGTCACAGAACTCGTTGTGTAGACCAGGCTGGCCTCGAACTCACAGAGATCCGCCTGCCTCTGCCTCCCGAGTGCTGGGATTAAAGGTGTGTGCCACCACCACCCAGCTCATTATTTCTTAAATAGTGCAGTATGATGAATATTTTTATAGAATTTGAATTGTATTAAATTAATTTTTCTTTTGTGTGTAGGTGTTCATGTGTGAGCAGGTGTATGCATGTGTGTTGGTGTGTGACCAGAGGTCCACCTTGGACTTTGTGTGTGTGTGTGTGTGTGTGTGTGTGAGAGAGAGAGAGAGAGAGAGAGAGAGAGAGAGAGAGAGCGCCTCTGATTGGCCTATAGTTCACTGATTAGTCTAGGCTAGCTAACCACTGAGCCCTTAAGTTCTGCCTATCTCTGCCTCTCCAGGGAAGCTATGACAAGCATGCCACCATGTCTGGACTTTCCCCATAGGTCCTGGGAATTGAACCTAAAGTCCTCTTGATGAGCACTTTACTAACTGAGCTGTCTCTCAAGTCCTGGTGTTAAGCTGTGTAAGTAACCTACTTCTGTAGAAAGTTACAGATGATTTAAACTACACAGGAAGTTGTGTAGAGTCCATAGTTTATTTGGAATGCCACTTTGAAGTGTGAATAAATTTTGATACCCATGGAGGTTTCTGGAACCAGTGACTTGCTCTCAGCTTTGTCATTCCTTCCTCACAGACTCCTCCCTGCTGCCAGACTCTCAAGACCTGAAACCCATGTGGGTATGTCTTTTGTATTTTTCTTGACTTCTAGGAATGCCCCAGACACGCAAAGATACATATGACTAGGTCTTAGTGTAGCCCATGCTGTTCCTGAACTCAGGATCTTCCTGCCTCAGTCTCTTGAGTTCTGTGGGCTGGGATTACAGGCATGTACCACTGCACTTTGCTCAAAGATAATTCTTGAATGAATGAATGAATCAACAATAGCCCCAAGGAATAAATGGAATGGTAAACTCTGCCATCTTGTGGCTATTCGTCTTTAGTGTTGCCATCTCATGGCATTCTCCCCCCAGTGTTGAAATGTAAAAAGTGACACATGGACAGAAAAAAGCCACTGTGATGAGGAAGGGTTGGGCATGTTTCTTTTGCTTTTGCTTATGCAGCCAAACTGTGGTTACTGATAATAGTTTGCAAGAGAAGACATAGGAAACCAGAAACCGAATTAGAATGGGTAGCAATAGACTTAATATAGACCTGGGCACAACTGGATTAGAATCCTCAGATGTGATCTTTGACTTAAATGCATCAAATGAGGGGAAGATGACCAGTCGGCAACGCTGATCAAATGACCAACTTAGTTACCAGGGGGATTTATTAGTAAACTTTTTGTAGCAGTCGTTGGGTGAAGAGAATGGCTGCCTTTGAGTTAATGGTCCTAGAATTCACTTTTAGTTTCGCAGAGCCACCTGGTGTAAACTGTACTCATCTTAGTTTGCTTGCCTGTTAAAGCACCACTCAGTTTGCTGCCAGAGCTCGTAATGAGACTGGAGGCATGAAGGTTCCTAGAAAAGTTTTTAAAAAGGTGCCATACACATTTACCATTTCCAGAAAAGAAAAGCAATGTTTATAGCTACCATTTGTACAGCACCTAAGTGCCTTCAGGCCCGTCATCTGTTTTTAGACTCAGCAATCCTAGGAGGTAGGAAGGCAGCTATATTGCCCTCAATTTTCACATGAAGCCCAGAGGATCCCTTTCAGACACAACACACACGTAGTGAGGAACTGCTTCGTGCCAGGCAAACTAATAAGTGATTTCAAAGGCTAGAGAAGTTTCTTGTCTAAGATCACATGGCTGATTACTGGTAGTCTGTGCTACAACCAGGTCATCTGACTAAGAAGCTGAGTGATCAAACCAGAATGTCTTTACATGACTCTAATTCCTCTCTGAGATTTGTATTTTATTGTTCTCTTTCTTCTATGGATGGAACTAAACATTTTGTTCCCTGTGAAAGGTATTTAAGGTCTTAGGAGGAGGGGCATCAAAAAGCACTTGGTGCAGGCTGCAAGAGTGTACTTGAGCTGTGGTTCTGAGCCCTAGTTGTACATTAATATCACCTGGGGACTTAGGAAAACATTGCCTACATTCTGGTCCCACAGCAATAATTAAATTGGAGATTCTTGTAATGTCCTCTAGGGAAAGATTTTTTAAAGCTAATTTAAATGTGCAATCAGGGCTGAGAACCACACCTTAGCTCTAGCAGAAAGGTCAGTGATCTAACAACCTAAGAGGCAATCCAGCTTTTCTCAGAGACCGATTCTGGCAAATATCAAGAGCAGTCATCCAGGAAGAGGGAAGAACCACAGCGACATACCTTCAAAATGTCACTTGTGGAATCTGATTTTAGTAGTGCCACTAAGATGAGTGGTGGTGGATATGGGTAAATCGCTGACGCTAAAGAAGAACCAGGAAAGAGAACAGAGCTTTCCCTTTGAGTTAGAGAAGAGAGGAATGACAGATGATTCTTTTTTTTTTTTTTTTCTTTTTTTCCGAGACAGGGTTTCTCTGTGTAGTTTTGGTGCCTGTCTTAGAGCTCTCTCTGTAGACCAGGCTGGCCTCAAACTCCCAGAGATCTGCCTGGCTCTGCCTCCCGAGTGCTGGGATTAAAGGTGTGTACCACCACCTCCCGGTGGCAAACAATTGTTGCTTCATAGACACTCACATTACATGCTCCTATTCATTCATTTACTCATTAATTAATAAAACATTTACTGAGCAATTACTATGTAGCAAACTTATTCAGGGTACTAGGGCTATACTATGTACAGATTTAACACTCATGGATTGTGCATTAAGCTCTGAGAATGGGGAATGGCTCTTTCCATGGTGTTCCAGTGACCTTGAAAAGCTCTTCCTAGGTGCACAGCCAGCGTTCAACCACAATCTGCTCTTGTCTTGAAGAAATACCCTGCGACTCTCTGTGAAACATGACAAAATAAGCAATACCATGAAAAGCTATTATAAAACCATTTCTCATCCATGTTTCCATCTTATGTTCCATCTGGTTGCACTGAGGTATAGAGCTCTCCACCATCGCATATATAGTCCTTTCTGTCTAGCTGGAATATAAACTGCTTGACTATAGCTTGGAGTTGGCTACTCCACAGAAAAGGAATGCACTGCTCATGTCATCTGTTATTGGGACCCTCTTATTCAGTGTCATCCTACAGGACCAAAGATGCTATGCCAATTTTTTGTGTTCACTGCTTGTGAATCGAACTGTATCTGTTTGGGCGAATTGTTTTCTTCCTGGCTGAGATAAGGGACACTGCCAGTGCACCGTTGCTTACGGACTACTTGACCATTTGATAATGGACACAGACAACCAGACGGGAAAATCAAATTTATTACATGAGCCCAGAAATCACCTAGCCATTTAGAAATACAAGTAATGTGGAAGGAGTGAGGAAAATATAAAACCACTATTAGGTGTAGCAGGAATCTTAGAAGGTCTTATTAATAAAATCAACCCTGAGGCCAGGTATTGGGGTGAATTCTGGAAGATCAGAGAAGCAGAACAAGCCACAGCTTCCTCATCAGTTCCTCAGCTGATCCTGGTTCCTCAGACTGGAAGCTTCTGAGTCCTCATCCAGAGTGAATCTCAGCTGAACTGTGCTGCTCAAAGCCTAAAAGCTTAACCAGCCAAATGCTTCTAGTTTCTGGTCCACACGCCTTATATAGCTTTCTGTTTTCTACCATCACTCCCTGGGATTAAAGGCTTGCTTTCTGAGATTAAAGGCATGAGTCACCATGCTTGGCTGTATCCTTGAACAGATGGATTTCTGCCTCTGGAATGCTAGGATTAAAGGCATGAGTGTCACCATTTTCTAGCCTCTGTATCTAGTGGCTGTCTGTTCTCTGACCCCAGATAAATTTATTAGGGTGCACAATATTTTGAGGAACACAATACCACCACAATTAGTCAATGTCATAATTGGTATAGCAAGTTTGATAAAAAATCAGTGTAGGGCTGAGGATACAGCTTAATTGGTAGAGGGACTGTCTACCATGTATACAGGCTGTGCTTTGATCCCTAGCACTGAAGATAAAACTCAGTGGAAAGCCAGGTATAGTGGCACAGGCCTGTACTTCTGGCACTTGAGGGACTGATTCAGGAAGATCACAAGTTCAAGGCTAACTTGGTCTACATAGTGAGCTGCAGACCAGCCAGGCATGTACAGAATATCCCTGTAAAAATATTAGCGTGTCAGTCTGTAAAAATGTAGAGAACAGGGCTGGATAAATGGCTGAGCACTTAAGAGTACTTGTTACTTTTCTGAAAACCTGGGTACAATCCTCAGCACCCATGCTGGGCAGCTGACAACTGCATGTAACTCTAGTTCCAGGGGCTTATTATAATGCCCTCTTCTGGCTTCTGTGGGTACTGCACACACAGGGTGCACTGACTCTGAAACATATAGATACACATAAATAAATCAACCTTAAAAAAAATCAATCTTTAAAAAAATGTAGAGAATAACAGACCAACCCCAAGTAGTACATCTGTAACATAACTCCTATGCTTAAGTCTTAGGGAATATCAGAAAGAGGGCAGGAAGTTTGCTGAGAGGTAATGTCTTCTATATATGATAAGGAACTACATCTATGAAATCTCAATATGTTGGTGTAAAAAACACCTGCATAATGACAGCACCAGTTGACATGCCAGTGTGGATGGGGGAACTCTTACAAGGCTCTTCCCCCACATGGAGAACTCCAGGCAATTAATGGTTGCTAAGAGAGGGAGAATCAGTCTTTAGGGACAAGTACCCTGATTGTCCAATCACAAGTTGTCAGCCCTAAACACATATACATATGAACACACTAAATGGACGTTGCAGGATATATATATATATATATATATATACACATATGTTGGGTAGGGAAGAGGAAGGGGTGGAAATGATGTAAATATGTTACCAGGTATGAAATTCTAAAACAACAACAACAACAACAACAACAAACAGGAGAAAGTTTAAGAGAAAAGAGAATATTTCTGAACCCTAAAACTTATTCCCAATATAATTATTAAATAAAAAGGAAATTAATTAATTAATTAGAGGCCTGGAGAGATGGCTCGCCTGTTAAGAGCACTTGTTGCTCTTCCAGAGGATTCAAGTTTGGTTTGCAGCTCTCAACTGCCAGTAACTCCAGTTTCAGGGTTTCTGACGCCCTCTTCTGGTCTCCACAGGTACTGCATGCATGTGTGCACAGACATACATGTAGGAAAAACACTCATACACATAAAAACTGATTTACTCAAAAAGGAAAATTGCCAGGCGGTGGTGGCGCACGCCTGTAATTCCAGAACTCAGGAGGCAGAGGCAGGCGAATTTCTGTGAGTTCAAGGCCAGTCTGGTCTACAGAGTTAGTCCAGGATAGGCTCCAAAGCTACAGAGAAACCCTGTCTTGAGAAAAAAAAAAGAAAAAAAAAAGAAAAAAAAAGAAATTCCTCTACTCACTAAGATACCAGCAGGTAAATAAATGCAACGGAAAGACAGAGAATTGTACACATATCTTCTCATATATGTACAACACAGTCCTGTTGGAAACCTATTTAATTCAGGAATGCAGTCCCTGAAAAAAAAAAAAAAGGTGAATCACAGCTGATGACAAGAAAATACCACTTTTGTGAAATGGTATTACTAGTTGTGACTGCTATGTCCAATGTATCTTTGTTACCACAGCCATATGTATGTGGTTATTGTTGAAGTCAATGTGTAATTTTCCATGTATATTAGAAGGAAGACAAAGAGATTTTCTTCCAGTTTATGGGAGCATGTCTAGAAGATGGCCAGTGGTATCATCCATCTTTTTTCCCCTTCTTTCATTTTATAAAATTATTATTATTATTATTATTATTATTATTATTATATTTGTGTTTTAATTTTACACATCAGCCATGGGTTCCCTTGTCCTCCCTCCTCCAGCCCCCGCCCCCACCTTCGCCCCAGCCCCTCCCCTCCATTCCCATCTCCTCCAGGGCAAAGACTCCCCTGGGGATTCAATTCAACCTGGTGGATTCAGTACAGGCAAGTCCTGTCCCCTCCTTCCAGGCTGACCAGGCTGAGCATGTGTCCCTGTGTAAGCCCAAGGTTCCAAACAGCCAGCTCATGCACTAAGGACAGGTCCCGGTCCCTCTTTTTTCTTTTCTTTTCTTTTCTTTTCTTTTCTTTTCTTTTCTTTTCTTTTCTTTTTTTTTTTTTGGTGCCTGTCCTGGACTAGCTCTGTAGACCAGGCTGGCCTCAACTCACAGAGATCCGCTTGCCTCTGCCTCCCGAGTGCTGGGATTTAAGGTGTGCACCAGCGCCCAGCATCATCCATCTTTCAAAAATTTTTAAAAATGCGTGTACGCGTATTTTGCCTGCATATATGTCTACGCACAATGTGTATGCCTGGTATCTTTGGCCAGAAGAGGTCATTGGATCCCCTGGGACTGGAGCTACAGACAGTTGTGAGCTGTCATGTAGTTACTGGGAATTGAACCCAGATTATCCGTAAGAGCAGCCAATGCTTCTCTTAACTGCTGAGTGATCTCTCCAGCTTCCAGTAGGATTGCCTTTGCTAAAGAAAACTGTTGCCAGAGACCATGTGGAAGTCTAAGATCGGTGCTACTTTTACAGTAGTATTGACGACTACAGACTCATAGTTGAGAATAAGGGGCATAGGCTTTTGTGACAACCCCCCCTCCCCCCCCCCAAAAGGTAACAGTCTAGACAGAAAGCCATCAAAGAGAGTTCTTAAAATTTGTGATAGGGATCTTGTTGTGTAGCTCTCCACAGTTGATGGTTTCTGGTGGGATGGGAAAGGACACAGTTTTCTTCAGGGGGCTGGCCACTGAGAGTTTGACCATGCTCCAGTGAGTATATGAGAAACACAAATTGGACTTGTTTTTTCCCTTCTTCATTTGGGAGGTGGGTGGGGAGGTCACAAAGAGGGGGTAGACCTGGGAGGACTGGAAAAATGAGTGTGATTTGGGTGCATGATGTGAAACCCCCAAATAATCAATAAAAATAGTAGGTTGGGAAAAAAAGGAAAATTGCCTCACTCAATGCCATGCCTCATTTTGGTGTGTGTGGGGGAGAGTTTCCATATCCAATAGATGGCTAATCAGTGCAGGACCATAAAAGCCCAGCCCACTTAAGCTAATCAAAGACAGTCTTTAGCTGAAGCTATTATTGCAACTGCCTCCTAGCTTAGCTTCTCCTTCTTCTGTTGAGTCTTCTTCCCTTCACTGCCTTTCAAGTGTCCGTTCCAAATGCAGTCCTTAACAAACATCCTGGAAATGAGTCTCCATCTCAGAGCTGACTTCCCAAGGAAGCCAGGCTCTGTAGGAGTGCTCTGAGGAAGCAGTACTGGGATGGGAGTTGGGAACTGGATCTTTCACTGCTTGTGCTACATTTAGGATCTCATTACTGATGGTAGATGGTGCATGAGCATTCTCCAACACAGGTAGCAGCACAGGTCAGGCTTTCAGTGGTAGAAAGGAATACAAATTAGTTATTGGGATATATCAGTCATTTGAAGAGTGTGGGGAGAATAGTGATCCTTTCTTCTCTCTTCCTTTCTTTTTCTCCATCCCCATGTCTCCTCTTTCCTCTTACTCTCCCTTCCTCCCTCCCTTTCTTTCTTTGTCAACCTCCCACTATGTTGTCCTGGACTAGACTTTGGTGATTTTTCTGCCTCAAACTTATGAGTATCTGAGACTAATGTGTATCACTGGAACTGGTATTAAAATAGTAAATTAAAAAGTACTATTGCTTGGTGATTTTAGTAGAAATACAAAATGTTTAGTCATCTAATTTGTCTTAGCTAATATGGAAACTACCAAACAGAGGAGGACAGAGACAGGGTCCATGGTGTTAAGACCAGGCAAGGGAATATTACAAGCATGAATACATGACATAAGAAACCAAGTGAGAGACCATGGAGGACCAGAAGCCAGAGGACAGGAGCTGTGGTTTGGGAAAGGGCACTGGGGGTAAGGTAACAAAATGCAAAATAGTGTGGCTGTAAATGTGCTATGTTCCTACCATGGAGAAGGGGAAGAGAAATGAGACACAGAGGTGAAGTAGAGTCTCTTTTGGGAGAGGTCATGGGGGTTCTATCCACCCCGCTATGCATCCTGTCCCCATGTCTTCTATGATGGTGGGAGTATATGCACCTATATGGGCCTGTGGACACTTTCTAGTCCTTTTCTCACCTCTCTTCAATCTGCACCATACATTTATTGCTACCATTCACCTGTCCCTCTGCCCATCTTTATCAGAGGGAGATAAAGGAAGGTGGGTTGGCTGAGTGGTGGTAGCACACACCTTTAATCCCAGCACTCAAGAGTCAGAGTCAGGTGGATCTCTGTGAGTCTGAGGCCATCCTGGTCTACAGAGAGAGTTCCGGGACAAGCAAGGCTGTTATACAGAAAAACCTTGTCTTGGGGAAAAAAAGGTGGATTAGGGGCATTCTCACAGCCAGCCCTGCCCCTACCCTTCCTGAGTACCTCTCCCAGAAGTTCCTCAGATGGTAAGAGTTGGTGTCATGATACATAGTGACAAGCATTCTGTCAATGAACTTGCATCTGGTTAGGCCTTGCATGATTTTCTAGCATCTAACACAGAGGTAAACAGTCAAGCACCTTGATGCTGTCCATGAGCTAAATGATCTCCATGGTCTTGTTTAGTCCATCTTTGCTGTAATCTCTTGGTACCCCTCATTTTTAAATTTTTTTTGGGGGGGGAGATAGAGGTAGGTGGCCAACTGTACTTGAGAACTCATCAGGCCTAGCCCTTTCAGGGTTATGGGTGTCTGACTGATAGTATTCAACTTGGCTTGCCTTCTGGATGAATAACTTCTTATGTACCAGCCAGACCATCAGGAACCATGTTGGGGAGAAAAGTGTCTTGATATAATCCATAGCTTATATAATCTTGCACTATATTGGAATAATGTGTACAAAGCCTACTAGTAGCATAACTTTTCTTCTTGTGGCAGAGGAAATGACAGGGGAGGTTGGAGGTAGAGCTGGGTAGGAAAACCTCAGGCTTTATTTTTCTTCTGGGGTGCTTGGGATGGACTGAGAGTCCTGCATGTACTAGCTGGCACTCTACCACTGAGCTACATTCCCAACCCTGGTGACTATTATTTGAGTGATACTATGAAAACAGATAAGAAAAAAGTTGCAAGTGATAAGTTGACAATTTCCAGTTGAGAATGAAAGTCATAGAACCTCCTTGGTAGCATATAAAACACTTTGACTTCTGGGCAACAAAATGATCAAATTTGAATGTGATGGCAAACACCAGAGCACAGACGTGCTAAAGCAGGAAGATGGGGAATTTGAGGCTATTCTGGCCTGTGTAGACTGTTTTTAAAAATCATTTCTTTTAGTTTTTGAGGTTATATTTACAATATTCCCCCTACCCTTTCCTCTCTTCAAGCTCTCCCATATCTACCTCCCTGCTCTCTTTCATATGTATATACATATTTGTAAATGCAGAAATACAAACTGCTGAATCTGTACAATGTTACTTGTATGCGTACTTTCAGGGCTGACCATTTGAAATTGCATAACCAATTGGCGTGCTGTTTTTTGTAGAAAAGTATGTCTCCCACTCTCAGCATTCCCTAGTTATTTGTGTCCTCATGGACTCCCCCTCCCCCATTCATGTTGGTATATCATTTGTGTTATCTTTGTTCCGCTCATGTTTAGGCAGTCATACTGGTGAGACTTTAATGGGTGGAGCTTCTGACAAAACCTCACAGCAAACTTCTTCATCCTCTGCCTCTTGGCATTTTTCCACTCCCTCTTCCATGGTGACCCTCACTGACCCTTAAGAGTGGGAGTTGATGTATCAGTTGGGGCTAGGTTCTACAGCTGTTCTTTTTTATTTATTTTTTAAAGAGAACCAAGGAACATACCTAGACTTAATCATGAGAGTAAGGCAGGTCTGTTTTCTGAGGTCAGGGATCTTGTATAGTAAGTAGTCCATACCCTTATGGCATGGACTTCAAAGCCTGAAAACCCCAAGATCCTAGATTTTTCTAAGCCATTTGAGCTTTTGGAGGTGATCCTGTGCCCCCTCTAATGAGCTAGCAAAGCCATTCTCTTCAGACAATGTAAAGAAGGCCAGCCTCTTACAAGACACCCTACTGTTCTCCTGAAAGTAGACAAATAACCGGATCAGGTCACAATGGAATGCAACTCCGAGGGAGGGTTTTCTCCTTACAGTTAATCCTTCCCGGAACTGTCCCCACAGACCTGCCTAGAGGTCTTTGCTGATTACAGATCCAATTAAGTTGACAATCAAAATTAACTGCCACAACTAGCAAAAGGGATGGTGGGGAAACCAAAGCAACAGAGCAGACTGCTCAGTAGACAGAATCTGGGTAGGTACAAAAGTAGTGATGAGAAAGAAGATGAGTGGGAACGGCAGGCAAGGGGCCTGGCCCAGGGGGAGATGGAGGTGGTTAGGAAAATGTGACAGTGGGTTAGAGACGCAGCTCAGCAGTTAAGAGCACTTACTGGTCTTGCAGAGGACCGGGGGTTTGGTTCCCAGTACAGACATGGTGGCTCACAACCATCTGTAATTCCAGTTCTAAAGCATCAGATACCTCTTTCAATCTCCACAGGCTCCTGGATGTATGCGGTGCCCATGCATACACTCAGGCACACATCCATACACCACAAAAGTAAATAAATCAATATTGAAAAATAAGAAGGGGCTGGGCATTGTAGTACACACCTTTAATCTCAGCACTTGAGAGTCAGAGACATGGGAATCTCTGTGAGTTCATGGGCAGCCTGGATTACATAGTCAATTTCAGGACAGTCAGAACTATGTGAGAGTTCCCATCTCAAAATGGAGTAAAATAAAATAAAATGAGAACATGGCATCCTTAGTGGGAAAATATATGGGCAGATTTTTTTTTTCAGTTTCAACATGAACTAGTTTTCAAACTGAAACTGATGAACTAAATGACAGTGGGGTGGGATGTTCTAGGTCCCATGCGGGATGGACTGTAAAGTAGCACCAAAAAGACACATAGTAATGACTCATTTTGTTCTTTCTCCAAGGGACTCATGACCCCTTTGTTTTGGGGCTAGTATATACCAGAGAAAGTGAAGTATCCACACTTTTGAGAACTGTTGGACTGACTGGCATAGAGCTATGGGTGCATTTTCCTGAAGGCATTCTCCAGACACAGCTCTGAACATCAGTTTTATGGAAAATGACTATATTCCAGGAAACTAATTGCCTAAAATAAATCATGAAAGAGTCCATGAATTATGGAGCTACACAGAGATAGTAATGGAAGACTTTCAGATTAGGGAAATGGAAAGATGAATAATGAGTGCAGAAATGAATTAGTGCCAATAGCAAGATAAGCTGGCAGGCAGCAGTTAGAGTTAAAAAGCATTTAAGGAATGTTTTTGCTGGAGGAGCAGCAGAATATTGAGTTATGTAGAATTAAGTGGCAAAACCAGGTTGCAGTGTTTTGCTAAATTAGGGGACTTAAAGTTATCAGGCCAGGTTCTTAAGCAAGGGTTTTAAAAGCACAATATTGGAAATTATAATAAAAATGGGTACATTCAACAGGCAGACCCAGGAATAAAAAATTAACGAATTCAAAGACCTAAGAATACATTTTCTAGAACTCATTTTCTGTTAGAACACTGCTTCTTCTGAAGCTTATTGTACTTTGATCATCAGTTCCTTGTATTTTATTGCCAGGATCAAGGAGGCTAAACATTGGCAAGAAATTGGGTCATGTTCTGTGGCTAGATAAACTGTGACTCAGAATTTCCAAACAAAGGTTGGGGGCTTGAGAAATGTGCCTTGGCTATAGTATCATTTGACCTACACTTTTAAGAGAGCATCGACAGATATGACAATAAGAATTTTGTGGTTATTTTTTCTATGTCTCTATGGTATGATGCTTTTATATACTTTATTATTATTATATAATATTTATTTTTCTTGAGTTTTATTTATTTACTTTTTTGAGATAGATCTGCATAGTCCAAGCTGGTTTGGGCATAGTCTCTTGCTTCAGCTTCGTAACAACTAGAATTATTATTATTACTTTTATTTTATGTGTATGGATGTTTTGCCTCAACCCAACTGAGGTTCTAGAGATATGTCACCATGTCTGGATGGAATGCTACTTTTACTTCTGTTGTAGTACTGAGTCAAATCTATTACAGTTAAGACAAAGCAAACTAGTGATATGGGTCATCTCTAGTCAGTAGACATGTTTCATTTGGCTAACCACATACATATTAAAAAGTAGTTGCCAAGTTTTCAAAAACAGGGACATTTGTACAAGAAATTGCTGACTTCTGAAAACATGGAGCTTGGTTCATAGAGTCGCAATTTCCTTGTGGCAGCAACTAGCTAAAACTGGTCAGCGGATGCCATTATTATCAACTTGACATTGGATTTGAAAGTCACTTAATTTTTCGTGGATGGACCTGGCATTTCTGTTCTTAAGAAAAAAATGAATTCTTTTTCTATGAAAAGTGAGGACTGAGAGTATAGGTCAGTGTAGAGTGCTTGTTTAGAATGCTCAAGGTCCTGGGCCACATTTGCATGAAAACAAAACAAAACAACAATAACAGCAACAAAGAAACAAAAAGGGAAAAATTGGTGGAACACACTGGAGCAGCTGCTCTATTTCAAGAATTGAAGGATATGGGTGTGTTGAAGAAGATGTAAGGTTAGGCATGGGGGCTTGGTTAGAATGGTAGAGATGGCAAAGTGAGAAAGATGATGAAGTAGTTAGGTCATTTCTCTTACTGTTACCAAACTCAATACTGGCCAACTGAAAAGGCCAATTATTTGAGGAAAAGTTGTTATACAGTGGAGAAAACCATTTAGTTGGAAAACTAGCAAAACAAAAAAACATGGAAGCTATTACCAACAAAGAATAACTTGCCTCCAGGTTGCAGGCACAAGACCTAGTAATGAATTTTTTGGGGGGAGGATGTCAGTGCTAAGGTATTTACAAATTATGGTACTGTTATCTGTACATCACCAGATGTCCTGGCTTCTGTAAACCTAAAAGAAGTTACTGATTTGAAGCCATTACTCATGTCTTTGTAATTCATTTTCCCAGGAATAGCTAACTCTACAGTTAATCATTAAGCTACAGAAAACATCTTTCACTGGGGAGCAGGGAAGATACCAGAAAGGTAACTTTTATGAAAGAAGATAATGAACTACAACTATGGAAGAACAGTTTTAACCCCTTAGGAGGCTTCAGTCTGAAGTGTGTCTACAGCAAGGCCAGTTGGGAACAAATAACAAACTTCTCAGTTGCATGGACTCAAATAACAGTGATGTTTTAGCATTTGGGAAATACTTTGTTAGTATCTGTAATAAAATGCATATATATATATAAATCTTTTAATTTCATTCTGACATGAGGAATCTGGTGTAGCTCAGACTTCCCTCAAACTTACTGTGAGATGGAAGATGACTTTAAACTTTTTTTTCTTTCTTCCTTCCTTCCTTCCTTCCTTCCTTCCTTCCTTCCTTCCTCCCTCCCTCCCTCCCTCCCTCCCTCCCTCCCTCTCTCTCTCTCTCTCTCTCTCTCTCTCTCTTTCTCTTTTTCTTAAGACAGGGTTTCATTATGTAGCCTTGGCTGTCCTGGAACTCAGTATGCAGACCAGGCTGGCCTTGAAATCTGACAGATCTGCCTGCCTCATACTCTGAAGTGCTGGAATTCAAGGTGTGTGCCATAACACCTAATGACTTTAAACACTTTATTTATTTGTTTGTTTTTTGAGACCAGGTTTCTGTGAGTAGCCCTGGCCATCCTGGAACTCGCTCTGTAGACCAGGCTGGCCTCAATTTCAGAGATCCACTTGCCTCTGTCTCTTGAGTGCTAGAATTAAAGGTATGTACTACCACCGCCTGGCGTTTTAAACTTTTTTTGGTGTCATTTTAAAAAAAATTAATTTTTGTCTCATATATTACATCCTGGTCACAGTTTTCCCCTCCCTCCTCTCCTCCTAGTTCCTCCTCCATACCTCCCCTCTCCCACAGATCCACTCCTCCTCTGTTTCTCTTCAAAAAGGGGCAGCTCTCCCAGGGATATCAACTAAACATGGTATATCAAGTTGTAGTAAAACTAGGCACATCCCCTCATACTAAAGCTCAATGAGGCAACCCAGTATGAGGAAAAGGATCCCAGAAGCTTGCAAACGAGTCAAAGACAGCCCTCACTCCTATTGTTAGGAGTCCCATAAGAACACCAAGCTACATAATCATAACGTGTGCAGAGGACCTAGGCCACATCTACATTGGCAGGCCGGGCGGTGGTGGCACACGCCTGTAATCCCAGTACTCGGGAGGCAGAGGCAGGTGGATCTCTGTGAGTTCGAGGCTAGCCTGGTCTACAGAGCTAGTCCAGGACAGGCTCCAAAGCTACAGAGAAACCCTGTCTTGAAAAACAAAACAAAACAAAAAAAAACCCCAAAAAACAGGAGACAAAAACAGGAGACACCTTCACAGGCTCCCTAATTGTCACTTTAGTCTCTGTGAGCCCCTATGAGCCCTGCTTAGTTGATTCTGTGGACTTTTGATCGTCCTGCTACCACGTCCCAGATGCTGGGAGGATAGGCATGTGATACCAAGTCCATCTTAACCTTAGATATTTCATGCAGTGCATTGCACCTACATGAATATAAAAACCAGTTTAAAATTTCTGGAAAAATCAGTGACTTTCAAAACAAGTGAAGGTAGTGTGTTTATTTATAGTTTTCCATAGTGGTATTGCTAGGCATTTTATGGGGTGTGTGTCATTCCCAGGGCACACTTGTATTGCTTATCTGCACACTTGTTGGGAGATGGCAGCTAGAGGATCAAGAGTTCAAGGCCTGTGCCAGCTACCCGGCAATCTGAAGGCTACAGGAGACCCTGTTTCCCATCTGCCTCTCCACCCCCAAAATAAGAATGTTGTGATGGAAAACAAGGAAATAACATTTAAACTTGGGCCTAAAGAGGAAGTACATGTTATTCAATCAAAAGGCTTGGAAGAGAGCTTAGTAGCAAAAAAGAATAGCTTATGCAAAGTCAGCCCCCCTGTGTTTAGAGATTCAGTCAACTACAGATCAAAGGCATTAGGAAAAATTGCATCTGCACTGTATGAATACAGACTTTTTCTTGTCATCGTTTCCTAAATAGTATGTTATAACAATGATTGGCATAGTCTTGACACTGTTTTGGGTATTATAAATAATCTGGAGATGACTTAAAGTGTACAGGAGGATGTATATAGGTTGTGTAAAAAGACCACACTCTTTTATATAAGATACTTGAGGGGAGTCCTGGAACCCATCATTACCATCTTTCTCCTGTTATCAGGCATGCCTATCCCGTTGTCATGCCACTTTGTTGCTGAAATGCCCTGATAGCACTCCCATTGTTCATAGCATCTACTTTTACTATTGCCCAGGGTTTCTAATATGGGCCATGACTGTACTCAAAATATATATTGCTTTTACATGCATCATACATCTCTGGAGGGATAAGCAAAGAATTGATATCATTGGGGGGTATAATTATAAATATATATATATATATATATATATATATATATATATATATATATGTATAATCTTCTTTACCTTTTGATATTGCTTTGAATACCACAGACTAGGTAGGTTAAATTAATTTTCTTACAGTTCTAGAGGGTAGAAATCCTAAGTGAAGGTGTCAATGTGACTCACATGTTTCTTCTGAGATTGCTTTTCTCAGCTTACCCGTGTCCAACTCCTCATTGAGTGCTCACACAGCCTTTCTTCTATGCATTTAAATTCCTTGTATCGCTGGGTGGTGGTGGCGCACGCCTTTAATCCCAGCACTCTGGAGGCAGAGGCACGTGGATCTTTGTGAGTTCAAGGCCAGCCTGGTCTACAAAGCAAGTTCCAGGAAAGGCTACACAGAGAAACCCTGTCTTGAAAAACAAACAAAAAACCAGCCAACCAACCAAACAAAAAACATATGCTATCATTTATGGTGTTGGGGATTTAGCTCAGTGGTAGAGTGCTTGCCTAGCAAACACAAGGCCCTGGGTTTGGTCCTTGGCTCTGGAAAAAAAATAAGTTCCTTGTGTCTCTTTTGTGTGCATGTGTTGTATACATGTGTGCTTGTGTATGTACAAGTGAATGGGCCCATGCTTACACTTGCGGAAGTTGGAGGTAGATACATGTTGGGTGTCTTTCTCTGTCACTCTCCACCTTATTTTTTTAAAAGGTTTCTTTCTTTAATTATTTAAATTCATGCATACATATTTGTGACTGTGAGAACTTATGTGTACCAGATTCTCTGGCATTGGAATTACAGGTGGTTTCGAGCTGCCCAATGTGGGCGTTGGGAACTAAACTCATGTCTCCTGCAAAAGTGGCCAGTTCTTTTAACCACTGTGCCATCTCTCTGGTCTTTTCCACCTTTGAGACAGGATCTCTCATTGAACCTGGAGCTCATTGCTTTGGCAAGACTGGCTTGCCAGCAAGCCCCCAGGATTTGCCTACCTCAGTCTTTGACACCCCATTGCTGAGGGTACCGATGTATGTGCCACTTCATTCAGCTTTCAAGTGGGTGCTGGGTATCCCAACTCAGGTCCTCCTGCTTATGAAGCAAGTGTTTTCCCCATTAAGCTATCTCTCAGCCCCTTGGTATGTCTTCTGCATATTTACATTTTCTCCTCTTAGAAGTGTACTAATGAGATTAGCAAAGACTTAGAGGGTCCTCCTCTGCAGCCCTCTGGGTCTCTTCCTCTGTGTAGACCTCCCTTTTCTGCTACTCTGTCACACAAATAGTAGATGCCTTGGTGTCCCTGATCAACAGTCTCTGTCTCTTCAGTTCAGTGGAAATACTGGGCTCCTTCCCTAAGTGTGGCATACTGGACATTGCCTCAGGGCAGTAAGCTTGAGCAGTTGGAAGGCTCACTTTGTTTCCAGACATCTGGGCTTAACATTTTTCGATGGTTTGGTGCTCAGTGTCTGAATATATTTAGTAAAATTTGCATATATTTAGTAAAATCTAATCCTTACAGTTTCATCTTAGCAAGAAGGATTGAAATCATATTAACTGAATTTTAACTTCTCTAAAAAAAATCCTGCTCTTCTTAGCTTTTAGGTGAACTAGGTAAATAGCAGGAAAACAAGGCTGCACAGAAATTATTTTGAGAAATCAACTTATAGAGCATGTTCTAGGTAGGTTGTTACTACTTTTTTTTTTTAAAGATGGGATCTTGTAGTATAGCCCTGGCTGTCTTTGAACTACTGGGCTTTGGAAATTCTCCTGTCTCAGCTGGGATTATGGGCATATACCACCACACTGGGCTAAACTTTGTAGTCGATAATTTTTTCTTTACCTGTTGTTATTTATTGTTTATTGTTGTTTCCTATTCCTCTGTGCTGGTGATTCTTGCCTTCTATCATTTCTTACAAGCAGCTGCCCCTTGCTTCTCCACAGTGTTCTTTCTGGCCCCAGATAGCAGAAGCTGAGCTCTGTATTCTGTGTTCCCATTAGTCATACATTGTGATATAGCTCAAGTATCTTTGGCTGTGCTTTCCACTGCCATTTCCTATGGTCTCCTACTAGTTGGCCTTCTCAGTATCTTTTGAAGATATGACATTCCTTTGGGATTTCAGGTCTGTGCTTATGCTACGGCTACAGTGTTCCTTGCCCTCACAAATCTTGGCTACTCTTCAGAGATCAAAATAAGCTGCATGTGGGCATGTTAGGCTTTGACTATATCAGGCATACACTTTTATTCTGGTTCATTCATTTGGATGTTTCATGCTTTGCCAGGATTTCTAACAGCCTCACCCACACATACATTTTGTACTCATGGTGTAAACTCCTGAAGACTACAGAGTATTTACAGGTGCGTTTTGTCTTGCTTTCTACTTCTCCTGCCCAGTTGCAAGTGTCTCATATTTTTTATGCTCATAATAAAATAGGTACTAAAATGTTTTGGCATGAATAAATGAGTAGAAGAGTAAAATAGTGCTGTAAACATTTTAAAAAGGAACAACGTGAGTTTGAGACTACAGCTCAATTGGTAGACTGCTTGCCTAGCACATACAATGCCCTGAGTTTAATCTCCAGAATTGGCATGGCTAAAGTAGACATGGTAACCCATGCCTATAATCCTAATAATAGTGAGGTTGAGACAGGTGGGCCAGAAGGCTGTATGAGACCCCAATTTAAAACAAAACGACAACAAAACAAAACAAAACAAAACAAAAACAGGCCAGGCAGAAGTGGCACATGCCTTTAATCCCAGCACTCCGGAGGCAGAGGCAGGCGGATCTCTGTGAGTTCGAGGCCAGCCTGGGCTACCAAGTGAGTTCTAGGAAAGGCGCAAAGCTACATAGAGAAACCTTGTCTCGAAAAACTAAAAAAAAAACCATCAAACAAACAAAAAAACAAAACAAAACAAAACAAAAAAACCAAAACCAAAAACCCGTAAGATTTATGGAACACATTCTATACTAGGATTTTGCTAATGACCACACAAACTATCTCATTTAGTTCTTTTTCTATTTTAGAGGGCTTGCCATTTAATTCCTTTCTAGATATTGCAGGGAAGCCAGATGGGATGCCTTTTAGCAATTAGAACATGTCCATCAGTATATCTATTTAGCTAGAGGCATAGAGTCTGGGAAGAAAGTAGGAACACAAAGAGGAGCATTTTGCATGCCTGGACTCACATGGGGGACTGTAAGCTTCAATAAGTTCACCAAGGAAATTGCAAGAGACTATTTTTGAACTGCCCTTAAGGAAAACAGGCCAAATGGACGATGGGAAAGTTCTCAGTAAGGAGAAAGTGGATGCATTTTTGTGAGGGTGCAGTAGCCAGTTCCTTTTATGTTTTGGAAGGAGAAACCACCAGCACCAGCACCAGCACCAGCACCAATAGAACCACAACTACGACCACCACCATGACTACCACAACCAGCGGCAGCAGCAGCAGCAGCACCACTACCAGCACCACCACCACCACCAGCACCACCACCACCAGCACAATGACCACCATGCCCAGCAGCAGCAGCAGCAGCAGCAGCAGCAGCAGCAGCAGCAGCAGCACCACCACCACCACCACCACCACCATCATCATCACCATCACCATCACCATCCCACCACTGTGACCACCATGATCACTACCCTCACCTCCCACTCCTCACCACCCCAATTTCCCCACTCCTCTTCACGCCCAACCAGCACCACTACCACCACCACTGAAAGAGCCTCAGATCTGTCTAGCCAGTGTCTCTGCAATGACAGTACACATTTTGCAGCCCATCAGTCATCTGATGCTTCCAACCCCGCTCCTTATTCTGCTCTCTGGCTCTTGGTGAGGGTCCTAATCTCTGGCCTGAGGGAGAGGCCCAGGCATCTGTCTGGTCTTTTATGTTTTTAGGCATTACTGGCAGAGGAAGTTTCTGTACTCTTGGGAAGGTGTGGGGGTGGTGATATTTTGTTCCCAGTCCACTGTTCCATACTACCATCCCATCTTTCCTTAGTTGTTGTGTGGAAATACATCTTTAACTTCTTTCTGGTGTCTGGTGATTGATAAGCCTGAATTTGAAGAATTCTGCCATAATCCACTGAGGCCACTATAGCAAAACACCACAGACTGAGTTGTTTATAAACAACAGAAATTTATTGCTCACAGTTCTGGAGGCTGGGAATTCCAAATTAAAGTCATTATCAGGGTTAGTGTCTGCAGAGAGCTAACATCTTGCTATGATCTCACGTGGAAGAAGAAGAGATGGAAATCTCTGGAACCTCTTTTGTAAGGACACTAATTTTATTCATTGCTCATGAACTGACCACCTTCTGAAGACTCGCACTTATGAATACCACCACATTGAGGATTAAGTTTGAACATAAAAATTTGTCAAGTATACAAATAGTTCATAAGAGGTTTCTAGGGAGACGGGTTATTTATCTTTCTTTTAACTTTCTTTTTTACTCTTTTCTTCTTTTCTCCATTTACCCTTCTTCCTTTCCTGCATTCTCTTCCTTCTTTTTCTTTCTTCTTCCAAGTTTCTTGGGGCTCTTCTTCAAGTCAAGATTATGGTGGGTACTGATTTATTGGTACCTCAGATGTCTGGCCTGCCTCATCTCTTCTAGTTGAAGTAAAGAAATTTTCCTTTGCCTGTGGGAATTAGCCTTCCACTGCTTTTCAGATGGCCCTTCTCTGTTTTTTTTTTGGGGGGGAGGTTTAATAAAAGTAAATGCTCATATGGCCCTAGAGTGTCCAAGGGCTCCTTATGTTCATAACTAGGGGTTTGCTTGGAGACACCCAGAGTCTCCCCAGATTCATGGTTCTCAAAGGAGGCTGTTGGGATCTGACTGGATAGTGGCATGGTGACCCCACAGGGGAGGATTTACATAAAAACTACTCATTTAATTTTCATGGTAACACACCATGACAGCTAACTTTTAAAAAAAGATACAACTAGCATATGGGAGTAGGGGATCTCTTTAATTAAGACTGGTTATTTCCAGGGCCTGTGTTTTCCCCCACCTCACTTTCTCTTTCTCTTTTTCCAGGCAAAATCTCTCTATACTGCTTAAGCTGGCTTTGAAATCACAATCCTCCTGCCTTAACAGCATGTGTTTTTATTTTATATTTAGACAAGAGTCTCTGCATAACTCTGGCTGTCCTGTCCTGGAACTCACTATGTAGACAAGACTGACCTCAAACTCACAGACATCCACCCGCCTTTGCCTCCTGTGTGCTGGGATTAAAGCCATGTGTCACCATGTCCAGCTGAGCCTGTGTTCTTGATCAAGTTAGGTTAGGTCATTTTGATTATAAATAAAGGATTAAAAGCCTCAAAACAGCAAATACAACTTTTCTTGCTGCTGACCTTAGACGTTAAGAAGGTTTTAAAATTTTATTTTAATGAATTTTTAAATTAAAGCATTGTAAACATTGTGTGTGTGTGTGTGTGTGTGTGTGTGTGTGTGTGTGTGTGTGTGCCTGCACATGTGGCATGCACTTGTGTAGAGGTTACAGGACAACTTTTGGGTGTTGGCTCTCTTGTTTGAACCTAGGACTTCAGACTTGGTTGGAGATGTGTCACCACTGGGCCATCTCCTCATGCTAAGGTATTTTTAAAAGGAAAAAAAAATCCCAATGTTTTGAATTCTATTTAATTTTTATAAAAGTTTCTAAGATTTTACTATTTTTAGAGATGTTGTTGTCCCCCCTGAATTGTGTCTTTTTGGACAGGGACTGAGCAACTCACTATTGAGTTGTTCTGGCAGATATAACTGGGACTCCTCGAGGGAAAGGAATACTTGCCAGTTGAGTGAGAAGTACAAGTCACTGTGTTCTGGTCAACAGAGTCACAGGAAGTTCAGATGGTATTACAGCGGGTAGCTAATGTAGGAGAAAGACTTTGAGACAAAGTTCTTTTTGTTTGCCAAAGGCTTTCCTGATGACACGAAGTCTGGACAACATTTCTTTTCTTGACTGAGTAAGGAGCTTGGCATGTGAGCATCTGGCTTCCAGCAGAGGCCTGCAGCCTACTACTAGATGGTACCAGCCAGAGCTGTCCTGTGAGCGCAACAATTACCAACTCATTATTGGAATGGGATTTGGAAGAAAATTTGTTTAAAGGGTTCTATCCTGGGAATTTGTGCTCTTCCAGTGTTACTAAAACCTAGTTGCTATTTTTCAATTAGGCAAATGTTAAAGGAAATGAAATATAAATGGATGTTAATTTAACTCTCTGACATTTGATTTACATTAGGTCCAAGCTATATTATATTCCTTTAAAAGCCCAACTTTAAGAAAGTAAACATACAGGTTGCTTTTTCTTTTGAGATTGATAATGAACCTTAAAACTCACGTCTTGGAAACAAAGCATGGATATGAACTTTGTTTGCTTCTACTTGTCTAAATGATATCTTCTTGAATGCATTTCTTTTCTTTTCTTTTTGTTTTTTTTTTTTTCGAGGAAGGATTTCTCTGTGTAGATTTGGAGCCTATCCTGGATCTCGCTCTGTAGACCAGGCTGGTCTCGAACTCAGAGATCTTCCTGGCTCTGCCTCCCAAGTGCTGGGATTAAAGGCATGCACCACTGCCGCCTGATTGAATGCATTTCTTTTTAGTGGAAAACAGCCACTGAACAGATTCTTCCATACAGGGTTGACATATTTATGAAGGAGGCTGTCATTGGTGGCTACATCTTTTCTCCATTTCCCTATTCCCACTTATATTCAGCTTGCTTCCATATACTAATTCCATCTCCCCTCCCTATGGTACCATACCAGTTAGTTGCCTAATTCCTCTCTCTTTTAAGAACTTAACACCTGACCAAATGCCCTGCCTCAGAGCCTTGTACTTGGCTTCTTGGCCTCCTCCCATCATTCTCTTCCTTTCCTTATAAACTAGACCTGACTCCTCCTTACTATATCTCCTGCTTTGGTATGTATTCTACACCGATTACAACCTTGCTATAACATATATTGTGCCAGACTTGAATAGATTTGAGGAATTATGATGACCAAATTGCATTTTCTTTATTATTCCTAAGTCCTTTTGGTATGAAAAACTCCAAATATACAAAAAAGTACAGAAAGCAAAGAATACATGACCCAGTTTTAATGGTTATCAACATACAGCTATTATTTTCATGTGTCACCTACTTCCTTTAAGTGAATGGAATTCAGACCAACAAGTGCATTGTGGGTGCCATGGTCTGAATGTTTGTTCCCTCTTTCCCACAATTCATATGTTGAAACCTTATCACTAATGTGGTGTTATCAGGAAGTGAGGCTTTGGGGAGATGGTTAGTGCTCTAATAAAAGAGACACCAGAGCACTAGATTGCTTCTTACAGTACCACATGAAGCAGAAAATGAGCCTTCCCCAGATACAGAGTCTCCTGCTTTGATCTTGCACTACCCAGAATCCAGACACAAAAGAAATACATTTCTCTTTGTTTTTTAAAAAAAGTTTTACAAGTCACCTTTATGGAATTTTGTTATAGTAAGTGATGCATAGTTCAGTGGCAGAACACAGGCTAACACGCATATAGTCTTTAAGTTCAGTCCCCAGCACCGTACACAAAAGGAACACATTTATAGTATATTTCCAGGGCATCTCCTTAGTGGCTTATTTTTTCCAGTTAGGTTCATTTCCTATTTTTTCTACTACCTCCCAATAATGCCACTATACACACTAAATCCACCAAGGAATGAACCCACAATTTAGGCCAGAGCCTAAGTTCAAATCAGCTTCCTTCCTTCCTTCCTTCCTTCCTTCCTTCCTTCCTTCCTTCCTTCCTTCCTTCCTCCTTCCTTCCTTCCTTCCTTCCTTCCTTCCTTCCTTCCTTCCTTCCTTCTTCCTTCCTTCCTTCCTTCCTTCCTTCCTTCCTTCCTTCCTTCCTCTCTCTCTTCCTTCCTTCCATCCTTTTTTTTTCCTTCCTTTCTTTCTTTCCAAAGACAGAGTCTCCATATGTAGCCAGCTTGGTCCAAAATTTAGATCTTTTATTTTTCTCCTCCTGAGTGCTGGCTCAGGAATATGGCACCATATCTGGCTTCCAATCACTTTTCTTTTTCTTTTTTTAATTAATTGACTATATCTACCAGCTGAGGACCAAGTCTTCAACACTGGATTGGTATTTAATATCCAAACTATAACAGGTTTTATAATTTTGCATGGAAACAAACAGCTTTATCTTCCCTACCCTTTAACAGGTGTTTAATATTTTCTCCTATAACTGACATGAGCAATGGACAACAGTAAAGATGTTTTAATTAATCAAACTGCAGAAGTTACAGAGTAGTGGTTCTTAATCTGTAGGTTGCAGCCATTTTGGGCATTGAACAACCCTTTCACAGGGGTTGCATATTAGATATTTATATTATGATTCATAACAGTAGCAAAATTATGGTTATGAAGTAGCAATGAAACTAATTTTATGGTTGGGGGTCATTACAACATGAGGAACTGTATTAAAGGATCACAGCATTAGGAAGGTTGAGAACCACTGACTTAGGGTGAATGTAAGAGGTTCTAAATACCTTCTATGATCATCAGTAACTTTTTCCTTTGTTGTTGTTGTTGCTGGGGATAGAATCTAGAGCCTCATGCATTCCAGGCAAGTATTCTCCTGCTGAGCTACATGCCTCTTATCACTGTTTTCAAATTATGATAGTTATGAGAGTCACCCACCAGTAGATATTGCTACTTATAGTGTTAATGAAGAACTCCTTTCCTATATCACTTGTAAAATAGTTTTATAGTTCTATAGAAGTGCTGTTTTTCTTTGTAGTACATATGCTTTCTTTTGTGCATTTAAAATACTTTTCTTTTCTTGGTGCTGGGAAGAAAGATAAGAACTGTGCTGCATAAGAATGAGGGTCTGAACTGGGTGGTGGTGGTGCATGCTTTTAATCCCAGCACTCAGGAGGCAGAGGCAGGCGAATCTCTGAGTTCGAGGCCACCCTGGTTTACAAAGTGAGTTCCCAGACAGCCATGGCTGTTACAAAACTATGTCTTAAAAAATGAAAACGACCCCCCCAAAAAAGAATGAGGGTCTGAGTTCAAATCCCTACTGCCCATGTAAAAAGCTGAATGTGGTCATGTAATGCCCGCTACTCTAATTCTGTGGGGAGCAGAGACAGGAGGATCACTGTGTCACTGGGATTTGCTGTCCACCAGCCTAGCTCCAGATCCATTGAAAGAGCCTGTCTCAGAATATAGTGGAGGATAAATAGAGCAGGACACCTGTATTAGTTATATGATAAATTACCATGAGCAAAGGCAATGCAAGGAAGAGAGAGCTTATTTTGATTTATGGTTCCAGGGGGAGAATCCATAATGGAAGATGAGGCAAGGTGGAAGGAACAGGAAGCTGAGGATCACATGTTCATCCACATGCAGAAAGCAGAGAGAGTGAATTGAAAGTAGTGTGAGGCTATAACCCCTCAGAGCCCATCACCAATGATGTACTTCCTTCAGCAAGGCTTCACCTCCAAAGGTTTATAACTTCCCCACATAGCATCACCAACAAAGGAGCCTAGTGGGGGACATTTATTTTTATTTTTTAACTTTATTTTTATCTATCTATCTATCTATCTATCTATCTATCTATTTATCATCTATCTATTTATTTTTGAGACAGCGTCTCTAAATGTAGGCTGGATGTCCTGGAACTCACTCTGTAGACTAGGCTGGCCTCAAACTTGTAGAGATCCTCCTACCTCTGCCTCCCAAATGTTGGGATTAAAGGTGTTCTTCACCATGCCCGGGCCGACATTTCTTATTCAAACCTTCATAACACCCAATGTCCTCCTCTGGCATCTGCAAGCCCTAGGACACTCACACCCACAAACACATATGTGCATACACCAGATACCCACATATTACAGACACTCAAAATGTTTTCTCTCTTTTGTTTGCCTTTTTGACACAGAGTCTTCCTAGATAGCTCAGACTAGCTTGGAATTTGAGATCCTATTGCCTCACAGTCTTGGAAGACTAAGAGCAAGAAAGTGCCTCTGTGACTGGTTTAGAATAGTCTTGAAAGAAACCCACGAGTTTCATTAAATTGTCTTAGGGGCTGTGATTTGAAAAGATTTTAGAAGCCCATATCCGGACACATTTGTTGATATATATCTGAATTTATTATTCGAAGTTCAAATAGTCTCTTTACCTCTACTGCTGTTTTGTGCTGTCTTCTGCCTCCTGTACAGGATTCTCTCTCTTCTAGGTTCTACTGCAGGGCTTCTGGCTTTCTAGGGCCTGTTTCTTTAACTTCCTGCCAGAACATGAACCCAGGAAAACATTGCTCACAAAGCCAGAAAGCAGATTCAGCTAATTAGCACTTACTAGCTGTGGTACTACCTGATGAATGACTTTAATATACTCCTTCTCTACTACTCAAGGAAGTCTCACAATTCTGTTGGATTCATATTATGATTGATTTTAGCCCCTGAGTGTTGGGTACATAGTTTATCTCTGGCTCTTGTGGATTTTGATAAACACAGCCCTATTCCTGGTATTATAGAAGAGGAAGTGGGTTGAATTCCATTCCATCCCATGTTTTCTTTGATCAGTGTACCTCTTGCTTCTTCTCTCTTTTTTCCTAAAAAAATTCTCAGCCTTTACCACCTTCATGCCAAAAGATGATTCCATTCCTTTGGGGCCCAGACCTCTTCTAGGTAGCAATAGCTAAGTCTACTGTGGGTCCTGTATGATACGGATAATCATGAGCTGTCGAAGCACTCTACAGTTTGAATGGGTGACCAATCAGTTGTGTGGTAAGTCTCCTGTACCACAGGTTTTCTCTCTTTGCCTTAGTGACATTCAGTTATTCCTATTTGAGGTACATGGTACCACTCTTATCCTCAGCAACTGACCTGACCTAAACAACTTACAAATGGGCTTGCTCATTCTGGAGATGGAGTGTCTGTAGGAGGTACCAGCACCTAAGGAGCATCTCTGTTTTATGTAATCTTGTTTCCAGTTTCCTGTATCTGGTATCTAGTTGCTGTTAAAAGACAGTTGTTCTTATTTGTTAAGAGTTTGTGCTTACGACAGAGCCCCTGAGAGATTCTGTTATTTTTATAATTTACAAAGGAGAAAAGATCAACATACTCTGATTCTTCCCAAGTAACTTCTCTCCTTAAAAGGGAGTGTTCTTAAAATATTGCTAATAATGGTTTATAATGTCAAAATATCTTTGTTTCTGTTCTTTTCAGGTCCTCAAATGTAAAGTCAGCATGAAATTCCTTTAAAACTCATGTAGTCTGAGTTGTGTGGCCAACTACTCCTGGGCATGGGCCTGCCCTGATGTACCCAGTGTCACTCTCCTTGCAGCTATCAATTGCAAATAACTTCTTGGCTAGTGGTGGGACTTTGTGCCCATTTCCTCTCCCCTGTGCTGGCATTTTGTCTGGGTTGATCTTGTACAGGTCCTATGTGTGCTGCCACACTCTGTGAGGTCTTATGTGCATCAGTCTTGTGTCTGGAAGATGTTGTTTCCATGGGGTCCTCCACCACCTCTGATTCTTAACAATCTTTCTGCCTCCTCTTCCACATAATTCCCTGAGCTTTGAGGGAAAGGTTTCAATTTCTTACCAGTGCCTTTTCTAAGGCAGAATTTGAAATTTGGTTAAGTCTCATTAGCCACTATTTTTTCTTTCTCTTTAAAATAAATTTACTTACTTACTTAATTAATTTTACAGCCCAGCCACAGTTTCCCCTCCCTCCTCTCCTCCAGGTTCCTCCTCTCAATCCCTCTCTGTTCCCACCCCACAATCCATTCCTCCTCTGTTTTTGTTTAGGTAAGGGCAGGTCTTCCATGAGTATCAACCAGACATGGCATATCAAGTTGCAGTAAGACTAAGCACCTTCCCATGACTTAAGACTGGGAAAGTGACCCAAAAGCCCAGTGAAAGAGTCAGAGACAGTCCCTGTTCTTTCTGTTAGGAGTCTGACAAGAGGACCAAGCTACACAAACTAAAACATATATGCAGAGTGCCTAGGTCAATCCCATGCAGGCTCCCTATTTTTTCTGTGTATGTGTATACACTCAGGCATGTGTGCATGCGTGTGTGTGTGTGTGTGTGTGTGTGTGTGTGTGTGTGTGTGTGTGTATGGGTGTGTGTGTAGGCCAGGATGTGATGTTAGGTGCTTCTTCAATTGCTCTCTACCTGATATTTTAGGACAAGGTCTCTCAGCAAATCAGAGCAATTAGGTAGACTGGTTGCTCACCAAGCTGAGGGGATCCTTTTTTTTTTCTGCCTGTCAGGCACTGGGATTACAAGTACATGCTGTCATGCCTGGCTTTAACATGGCTGCTGAATATCAAACCCAGTTCCTCATGGTTAAGTGGTTGAGCCAACTCCTATAGCCCCCATTTTTCTTTTACTGATTGTGCTTTTCATGTTATTTCTAAAAACTCTTTATTGTACCTCAAGTCAATAAAATTTTCTTTTATATTTTCAGTGATTCATTTTGAGTTAACTTCATATAATGTGTGATGTGTAGGTCAGCATTTTGTCAGACATATGGATGTTTAATTGTTCCAACACTATTTAAAAAGAATATACTATACTTTCTTCAGTGTGTCTGTACTTTCATAAAAATTAAATAGGGCCATGTCATGGTATACACCTGTAATGCTAGTTACTCCAGAGGCAGAGGCAAGAGGATCACATGCCTAAGCACAGAGCATGTTCAAAGACAGTCTGGGCAATTAAAAAGAAAACTCTGCCTCAAAAGTTAGCAAAACAGCAACAAACTAAGCATAGGTAGTGCTTGTCTATGTATACAGGTATTGTGTTATATTCCCAGGCGTGCAAGAAACCAGTCAATAAACTCATCACATATATGTGATTTTCTGTCCAAATTCTCTTGTGTTCCACTGATCTATGTATCTAGTCTAATACCTCTATTAATTACTGTTGTTTTTTATAGAAAATCTTGAAATCATATATTGTCCTCCAACCTCATGCTTCTCTTTCAATTTTAAAACCGTTTGCATCTGTTTCACTTTTTTTATATACATTTTACATTAGCTTATCAATCTCTACAAAATAGCCTGCTGGGATTTTGATTGGAATTTTGTTGAAAGTATAGATTAATTTTAATAGAAGTGGTAAAACAACATGTTGAATTTTTCCATTCACGAACTGGCAAGTACCTCCATTTATTAAGATTCTTTTACATTTAGCCTCACTGATAGCAGTAGTGAGAAGAGATAAATTTCTGTATTATTTTGAAGCAAGCTAAAATATTTTTGATAATTTTATAATGTGGCTGTGTTTCTACATCTCATGAAGAATACTAAAACTGTACCACATTCCTTGTGCATTTGTGTGGTATATTCATGCATGTATACATGTGTGTTCATGTGAACATGCAGAGGCCTTCTTCTACTTGTCTTATTTCATTTAGAATGTGTTTCTCACTGAATCTGACGCTTCTCATTTCCAGCTAGGCTGGCTGACTAGAAAGGTCCCAGGATTCTCCTGTCTCTGCCTATCATAGGACTGGGTTTCCAGATGTATGTGAAACTACATGAGTAGTAAGGATCCAAAATGAAATCATCAGGCTTGCATAGCACGTGCTTGTACCCACGGAACCATCTCCCTAGCAAACAAATGTAGCGCATTCTTTTTTTTTTAAAAAAGATTTATTTATTTACTATGTACATAGAAGAGTGTGCCAGATCTCATTACAGACGGTTGTGAGCCACCATGTGGTTGCTGGGAATTGAACTCAGGTCCTCTGGAAGAGCAGGCAGTGCTCTTAACCTCTGAGCCATCTCTCCAGCCTCCTGTAGTGCATTCTTACATGCAAATTACTAGCATATCTTCTTTCTTTTAAATCCTGGACTTCCTTTTTAAAGAGTTGCTTTTATTTATGTGTGTGTATATGTGAGACTGAGAGAGAGAGAGAGAGACAGAGACAGAGACAGAGAGACAGAGACAGAGAGAGAGAGACAGAGAGAGACAGAGAGACAGAGAGAGACAGAGAGAGACAGAGACAGAGACAGAGAGAAGGCCACATGTGTGTAGATGGTGCTCACAGAGTCTAGAAAAGGGTGTTAGATCCCTTGGGGTTGCAGTTACAGTTGTGAGCCAGCTGATATCCTGATGTGAGTGCTTGGATCTGAACATGTATGTCCACTGATCAAGCAGTAAGAGCTCCTAACTGCCAAGGCAGCTCTCCAGCCAGAAGTATCTTTTTAATATAAGGGAACATGTAAAATTTTTCTAAGTCATATTTTTTTGTGTTTGAATGTTTGTATCAAGATTCTAATAAGGTTCTTACACTGTATTTTTATTCTTTTCAGCTTATTTGTTGATGAAAATAGGTTGCATTTCCCACCAGTTTTTCAATTTGGATTTTTCTGAAAACATCATCATAGTATTGAATACATTTCCCTGTCTTTTGTATTTCCTGTAAATTAGTGGCTGGTTCTAAATGCTTACACAAGTATATGTTCAAGTTTTTAACACTCTCAATTGTTAAATACTTGGACTAAATTATATAAGAAATATTATTGCAAAATGGCCCTCTCTGCATTTAATCAATTCTAGTATTCTTCACTACCCAGGAAGTCTGTACATTAATATATACATAAACATATGAGAATTATTACCAATCAATTTTTCATGTTAATCATTTGTTTTTCTTATACAGTAGTACTCAGTTTATTGAACCTGTAGTAACTTTTCCCATTCATCTTGACTGAATGATGGAATGACTTAAGTTCACATTCAACAAACAATTCTTTGCAAAAAAAAGTTACAAGTTGTGCTGGTTAGTTTTTGTCAACTTGACACAAACTTGAATCATCTGGAAACAGGGAACTGCAATTGAGGAATTGCCTTCATAAGACTGGACTGTGGGCATGTCTGTAGAGGCATTTTCTTTACTAAATTTTGATGTAAGAGGCCCAGGCCATTGTTGGTGCTGCCATCCCCAGGCTGGTGGTCCTCAGTTCTTTATGAAAGCAGGCTGAGCAAGATATGAAGTTGAAGCTAGTAAGCAGCACCCCTCCATGGCCTCTGCTTCAGTTCCTGTCTCCAGGTTTGTGCCTTGAGTTCCTGCCTGGACTTCCCTCAAGTGATGGACTGTGAGTTGAAGTGTAAGCTAAAACATCACCCCAACTCCATTGTGTTTGGTCAGTGTTTTGTCACAACAATAGAGAAGCAAACTAATATACAAAATATTTTACATAATTTACAACTAAACATTGTAAAACTGCTTTAAGCTACTCTTAAAATATTTTTATTAGGCACTAAAGAGGTGGCTCAGTGGTTAAGAGCACATATTGCAGCCAGGCATGGTGGCACACTTGGGAGGCAGAGGCAAGGCCAGCCTGGTCTACAGAGTGAGTTCTAGGGCAGCCAGAGCTACACAGGGACATCCTGTCTCAAAAACAAACAACAAAAACCCCAAACAAACAAAAAGAATGCATATTGCTCTTGCATTTAACTGGTGGTGTTCAGTTACCAGCACCCATATTTTAGTGATATGTATAGTAAATCCTTTATGTCTGGCTTTGAGTGAAATGTTTCAGCAAAGCCTTTGCAATGTTTAGTCAGTAGAGGATAAAATTGTTTTGCAACTGTTCAAAGAAATGTTGTCTCTCTGGAGAGTCTACACTTGGTGTTATGTGAGAGCTTTCAGCTGCACCAATATTGGTCCTAAGACTCCTGGCAAACCCGGAGTTCTTACTTTTGGTTATGACTAGCCAAAAAAAGGAACTGAGATTTGTGTGGATTGTTTGCTCTCATGGGCAGTAAGAGTAAGGTGACTTTGGTAGTTGGAGCCTTTCCCAGGCCCTATTAACCTTGTAAGTGTTTGAATAAAGTAACAAGTGAGCTAGCTGAGTGTCAGTCTTTTCCAAGAAGGCTGTACCCCTCTGCTTCTTTGGAAAATGAAAGCTTAGCATCTTGTTGAGCTTCTTTCTACTGTGGCACCAACAGCTGATATCAAATAATAACTGCCTGTAACTCACCAGAGAACCTAACACTTCTGGCCTCAGAAACACAGACACAGACATACACAGACAGACAGACAGACAGACAGACAGACAGACACACACACACACACACACACACACACACACACACACACACACACTTTAGAATTTAATTAGCATATATTAATTACACAGACTAATGGGTTTGTTATGATGTGCTCATATGTGTATTGTGTATATAATGTGCTTTCATTGCATTCAACTCAACCCCTTCCACTCCTGTTGATCCCTTTCCTTTTCCCACTCTCCTTGGTACTTCCATGCCTTACATTTTTGATGAACTAATGACTTTAATTAGGGTTTGTTATAGGAGCATTGTAGCAGGAATCCTAAAAGGTGTTGTAATAAAAATCCCTGAGCCAGATATTGAGGTAAATGCTGAAAGATCAGAGAGACAAAGAAACAAGCCACTGCCACCTCTTACCTCTAGGACTCCTCAGCCTGAGAAGCCGTTAGTTCCTGTCTCCTCACCCTTATATACCTATCTCTGCTCAGGCATCACTTCCTTTCTAGTGCTGGGATTAATGGTGTGTGTGCTTCCCAGATACTGGGATTAAAGGTGTGAGATTCCCAAGTACTGGGATTAAAGATGTGCGCCACCACTGCCTGGCTCTGTTTCTCTTCTAGACTGAGTTAATCTCATGTAGTCCAGGGTGGCTTTGAACTCCAGTGCTAGGATTAAAGGTGTGTGCCACCACTGCCTGTCCTCTATGTTTAATCTAGTGGCTTGCTCTGTTCTCTGATCTTCAGGCAAATTTTATTAGAGTACACAATATATCACCACATTTCCCCTTTTTTTGTATAAAATAATAACAGGTTATAACTAATATAAGAAAAACTATATACAATAAATATAATAAGTATATATAATATATACAGTCAAGAATCACATTAACTATGTCCAGTCCATTAACAGGTAGCAGGCAGGGCCACAAAAGCCTCTTTACCCCAACACCACTCTATGAACTGATCTCATTCTCAGCTCTAGTTAATGGTAGTGTAAGGTGGCTGGGAATTGAACTCAGGACCTCTGGATGGCTCTTAACCTCTGAGCCATCTCTCCAGCCATGCCTTTTAAAAAACAAAACAAAAAACATGCGTTATGGGGTGCTGAAGATGCTGTGAAATGTGTTGCTCTGATTGATAAATAAAACCATGATTGGCCAGTAGCCAAGCACGAAGTATAGTGTAGGCGGGATAAGCAGAGAGGAGAATTCTGGGAAGTGGAAGGCTGAGTCATGAGAAGCAAGATGTGAAGAAAGAACTGGGAAACAGTACCAAGCCAATTGGTGGCTAAACATAAGAATTGTGGGTTAATTTAATTTAAGTGTAAGATCTAGATAGCAAGAAGCCTGAGCCATTAGGCCAAACAGTTTAAATAATATAAGCATTTGTGTGTTTATTTGGACCTGAGAGGGCGGGACTGGAGATAACTCCAGCTATACTGGGGACTGAATGTAGTTTACTGACTGAGCTGCCTCCTCAGCCCTCATACATTTTCTTTAAGTTAATGGCAAATACACCTGTTTTTTCTGGCTCTGAGAGAGTATATTTTGTTTTGATGTGTGACTTTATCCTCTTGAGGAATGAGATCTGAACTTCTAGTTTTGAGAATTTGCCTAGTAGAGAAGGTGCAAAATGGTCGTTCATGAGTCTAGATAAGGGAGGCTGTATTTTTGCTATTGCTATAGGTCATAGGAAATTGGGTAGAATCAGGCCAAGATAGAACACATGGTCTTTAGCTATCCAGGTGTGGGCCTAGAATCAAACTTGTAGAAATTAAAGCACTTAATCACAGGCTAAAAAAAAGCATCTGGCTAGAGACGTATTGATATCTAGGGACAGTTTGTGATAAGCATTACCCAAGGTACTAACAAGATGAAGGGCACATTTAACACTGGGGTATCAGTCTGGAAACCTACATTAACAGTCTGTGGCCCAGAGTGATGGATTTTTTGTATTAGGTCTTTATTCCTTTTTAGGCTATATATTTTCTTTTTCTTTTTGTTTTTGGTTTTTCAAGATATGGTTTTTCTATGTAGCTTTGTGCCTTTCCTGGAACTTACTCTATAGCCCAGGCTGGCCTCGAACTCACTAGATATTTTATTTTTCAAAAGTCATTTTATTTTTTTAGAAGTGTTTGTGTGTATGGCATGTGTGTGTCATGGCATATGTGTGGAGGTCAGAGAACAACCTGTAAGAGTCAGTTCTCTCCTTCCACGTGGGACCTGAGGCTTGAACTCAGGTTGTCAAGCTTGGAGGAAAGCATTTTTAGCTTCTGAGCTCTCTTGCCTTCCCAAGACTAGAGACCCCGTACTCTGGTAAATAGAGAGAGGCTTTGGTTGGAGAGATAGTTCAATAGTTAAGAGTACTTGCTGTTCTTCCAGAGGATCTGGGTTTGGTTCCTAGGATCTATGTGGTAGGTCACAACTGTCTGTAACTCCTGTTCCAGGGGATTTGATACTTTCTTATGTCCTCCATGGGCATCAGGCACGCAAGTGGTTCATAGACATACCTACAGGCAAAACAATCATAAAATAAAATAAAATAAAATAAAATAAAATAAAATAAAATAAAATAAAATAAAATAAAATAAAAGCCAATGTTAAAAAATATGCAGGGACCTCGTGGGTTTTTCCCCATCCAATGGTAGCATGTCTATTGTTGTTTTTATTCCACTCACGTTTAGACAGTCATGTTTGTGAGGATTTATGTGTGTAGCTTCTGAGATTACTAGGAGACACAGTCTCACAGCAAACTCCCTGTTCCTTCAGATCTTGCACTCTTTCTGCCTCCTCTTCTGTAATGATCCCTGAGCCTTTGGTACAGGGATTCATTAAAAAAGAGGCCATGAATTTGAAAGACAGCAAGAAGTGGTTTATAGGAGGGATTGGAGGGAGGGAAGGGAAGGAAGAAATTATATGACATTATAATCTCAAAATTAAAAGAAATAATAAAAAAGAATGGAAAGCAAAAGAAAAATGCAGAGGAGGAAGTTAGGAAGGTCTGTCTGTCTATACATACACATATACACACATATGTGTGTGTATATAATCTCTTTGCTAATACTTCTAAGAAGCATTAAGTAGACCAGCTGGTATATTGAAATGTAGGCTTCCTTATGCTACTTTTCCCCATTTCTGGACAGCTAGCTGTTTTGTCATTAGCAATAGGTTAATTGGTTGTAAATGTTTGCTTGACTGGGCCAAGATTTAAACTTGCTTCCAGTAAAGCATCTTGGTAAGGTCAGAAGCCTGCAATGGGTAGTTGGTTACAAAATAGTAATTAGATAGAAAAGGGATCTGTCTCTATTAATCTCCACTTAGGCAGTGATTAGACTTGTGAAGAGAGCTAAAATCTTAATTGCTCAGTGTCATCAGGAAGTCAATTCTTTTAATCTCCTCTCAGTAGTTAGCTATTAATTAACTGGGAATAAAGATGAGAATAATTGGATATGGATTTGCTCAGCTATCCTGTGCCTTGTGGAATCAATATTCTTGGTTATTAAGGAGTTCTTTGATGAAAGGAAGTAGGTATGGAGGGATATAGTCTATAAAAAGAGACTACTAATTGGGGGTGATACCTGATTCAGAACAGGAAAATGATTAACATGGACTTAAGGTATCTTTTCTTATCTCCCCAAATTTCCAGCAACATTTTCTCCATGATAAACTTACCTAGCTATGGACAGCACTCATATGATGATTGAGTGAGGGTTTACAGTGAGATCAGAGACAGAAGCAGTTACCACTTGTAAGGCATTGCATTAGTTACTTAATATTTCAGTTTCCTCAACTGTAAGTGGCAACAAAAACAATAATCGCCACACAATTGTTTAGAGAAGTATGTGAGATGAGTTCACAGAAAACACACAGAGTGTGTAGTCTGAAAATAAGAGGTATTCTATATTGAATATTGTTGCCTTTTATGTTGTCACAGACCAGAAACATTCTGATTTTTTAAAATTAAGGAATTTTTAAATACATTTTACATACCAATCACAGATCCCCTTCTCTTTCCTCCTTCCCCCTCCCTTCTTCCTTTCTCCCCCAACCCATCCCCATCCCCTTCTCCAACAAGGCAAGTTCTCCCATGAGGCGTCAGCAGAGCCTGGTACATTCAGTTGAGGCAGGACCAAGTCCCTCCCCTGCATCAAAGCTGTGCAAGGTGTCCCACCATAGGTAATGGGCTCCAAAAAGCCAGCTTGTGCACCAGGGATGGATCCTGATCCTACTGCCATGGGGCCCCCTAAACAGTTCAAGCTACACAATTGTCTCTCTTATTCAGAGGGCCTAGTACAGTACCATGAGGGCTTTTCAACTATTGGTGCACAGTTCATGTGTTTCCACTAGTTTGGTTTGGTTGTCTCTGTAGGTTTCCCCATCATGATCTCCTATTCTGACTTTTTATAGGTTGTTACCAATGAAGTCCTGAAGCCTTGAGGACAGTAATCTGGCAGACTGTTTCTGGCAAGCTCACCTCCAACTTTCCAATATAGCATCATGGTTTTAAGTATGGACATGTTGAGTTAAATAGATTTGGACTGGGATATAAACTATACTGCTTCCTGGTTTTATGGTTTGGGGAAAATTATTAACTGTTCCATAACTTGAATTTGGTGTCCAAATTATTGGGAAGACAAACTAATGCATACATAGCATTGACAATAATTTTTGATACAGGGTAAATATAAAAAAGAGTAGCTATATTATTATTAATGCCCTGGATTTTTTCTTAGATAATGAATACCAAAACTCATCTGATAAATTACATAAGCTGAGAACAAATGGCCTAAGTGTCTTCCATATGTGACCCAGATGCACATTATCAGGGCAGTAGCTATGACCCAGGTATGATTTCTAATCTGTGCTAGTCAAAATAATAACCCCTTCTAAAGTTTTGACATTGCTTCAATTGAAAGATTATATCTAGTTTTCTATCCTTGAATCTAGGTTCTGTGAATATGCCTGGCCGACACAATGTGATAGTACATGCCAGTTTCTGGGCCTATATTACTTAGGAAACCAGTGGCTTCAGCTTCCTCTCTCTGGGTATGTTGCATGTTTAGGGAAGTGAGCCTATTGAGGGTTCTTTGTGGAAAAGATCTCAGGTTCCTGGTCTTTAGGTCTGGCTGAGCTCCCAGCATAGTGTCAACACAACCTTTCCAGCCAATCTGAAAGAGCCTCTACTTTGGACACATATTCTCTAGATTCTAGTTAAGTTTCCCCAACTGTCATTATACGATAGATCAGAGCTCAATTTTGTCTGTGCTGACTATCAGTGACCAACACAAATGCTGCTAAGTTTTGGATGGTTTGCTAAATAACAATAGATGATCAGAATGCAGATGATGAACACTGGACCAATAAGTAGAGGGAGATGTTGGGAAACTGTCTTAGGGTTTTATTGCTATGAAGAGATGCCACGATCACAGCAATTCTTATAAAGGAAAACGTTTAATTGGGGGTGGCTTACTGTTCAGAGATTTAGTTCATTATTATCATAATGAGAAGCATGGTGGTATGCAGACAGACAGACATGGTACTGGAGATGTAGCTAAGAAGTCTACATCTGGATGAGCAGGGAGCAGGAAGATAATGCCATGCTGAGTGTAGCTTGAGCATCTGAGACCTCAAAGCTTGACCCCAGTTACATACGTCCTCCAACAATGTCACACCTACTCCAGCAAGGCTATACCTCCCAATGGTGTCATTCCCTATGAGCCTATGGAGCTATTTTCATTCAAACTACCACAGACAATATTCCATTCATTACCAACTATATCATGTAAGTGACAGCTGGTCTTATCCATGTGCAAGAATGACCTTTGGCTGAATTAAGGAATAAACTTTTGGTTATTGTGCATAATGCTTTTATTTAAAAAAAACCCACAAAAACCCCAAAAGAACCCAAACAAGCCACTCACACAAAATGGTTTTGACCAAACATTTGGAATGTATTAAAGTAAATATTGATTTCCTTCCTGCCAAGACCATTCTTTCTCATATTCCATATCTCAGAAATGATATAATGATCTGTCAAGTTACTCAGTGTACAAAAATGTGGGAGTATCCATGAATCCTCCCTTTTCCTGGCTCCTCACATCTAGTTCATTAAAACAGTTTTGTTGGCTTTCTTTTTAAAATGTACCCTAAATTGGTCTTTTCTCCATCCTCATTCTCCTTATTCTAGTTCAAACTATTCTTCCATATTGGGCACAAACTTTCTGCTTTCTTAGATTCCTTTCCAAGATGCTGTTCATTTTCCAGATTGTTCTGCTAATATTCTGTTGTTGGCATCTTTTCTGAGCTCCCAGACCCACATGTTAGTCTTAACTGAAGTCTTTTGCCTGAATGGTCCTCATGTTCTACACACTGAGCCTCTTACTGCTAAGAGGCTGTCATTTCACTCTGCACTTGAATTAAATGACACTCTACAGGCATGGTGTCTAGATTTGTGAGAAGCTGTCAAGGGAATAAATGATGTAACCTGGAAAGGGGTGTAAACACTTTGAGATTTAAACCTTGACTGATGGAAATCAGGAAGTATGAGGGGGTCAAGGCAGATAAATTTCTCTTACTTTCCCCCTTCACATACTAGTCTAAAGTGCTAAAGCGTGTGTGTGTGTGTGTGTGTGTGTGTGTGTGTGTGTGTCCCCTTTCAATCAGTCTAGAAAAAAATTCATGTACATACCTAGCTGCTGACATGTAATTTTGAAAAGTAATAGACCATGAGACCATGCATGGTAGCTCATTGATTTATACTTTCGTTTATCCATTAGCCCATTTTCCTTTCCTTTATCCTTGTTGTCTTGGGTTTATACACCAGGATGATTAATATTTGATTTTTGACTCAGGCTCTGTTTTGTAAGGGATTTTGGTTGAGACATTTGATATTAGAATTAGTTCTTTAAAGTATTATTGTACGTACATGTGCACATATGCATACTTATCTGTGCGTGCCATAGTACGCATATTGATTGCAGAGTACAACATTTAGGAACTGGTTCTCTTTCCATTGTGGGTTTCAGGTATCAAACTTAGGTCTTCAAGCTTGTTCACCAAGCATTTTACCTGCTGAACCTTCTCACCAGTCAAGAATTAGTTCTTGAATCAAATGGTCAGGATGGGGTTTTAGGGCTGTATTGTTCAGCTGTCTTAATCCTTTCCCAGTGAGTAACATTACAGTTACTTAAGCTTTTATGGTATGTGCTATTTTGCAGGTATGATATGTAGGTGGAGGACAAGATATGAACAAGTCGTGTGGCTATCACACCTATTTGGCATACAAACAATGCTCTTCATAAGGATTTTAGAGTCTAGTGTTTGCTTTTGACTGTAGTAAAAACCCTGCCTCCTTGCTAGCCTTAGAGAAGACCTTTGTCCTGAAGATGCAGAACAGATTGCACTAAAATCAGGCTCAGGATCTGATGACAGGTGTGGTCCAGCTATGAAAATGACCAAATGCCCAAACTACAATATTGCCAGGTTCACTATGTTAACACCAGAGGGAATAATGGAACATAGAGATCTATGCTGCTGTTTGGGAAGATGAATCAAGTTCCCCCAACTTTTCTTGCTGAAAGACTAGCCCTTTTTCTTTTCCAGAGAATAAGTTTCTTTTTCGTAAACATTGCATGATGGTTGTGCTTTAAGTAAACACTTCTTAGATTGCATTTCCCAATTCCCATCTCACTACCCTCATTGCCTTCAAGTAAATAAGAGTCAGATCTTGAAAATTATTTGGTACTTATCAGTAGGGAGAATTGAAAACAGCTCACAGTCGTCTCAAAACTCTTTACATTATTTGCACAAAAGAACCTAGGCATATAAAAATGCTTGCTCTATGACTCCACTAATATGATTTCCAAGATCCAGGCAGTGCAAATCCATGTAAAAAGAAACCAGAAAGAGTTTGCCTCTGGATTAACAAGAGATTAACTGGAAAAAATCATGAATGTACTTTTTGGGGTGATAGAAAGTTGCACTTACTACTCTAGCATAGGATGTGGGTTCAAGTCCCTGCACCCACATAGTGGTTCACAATGTCTGTAATTCCAGCTCTAGGGGATTAGATGTCCTCTTCTGGCCTCCATAGACACCTGCATGAGTGAGGTACACATATATGCAGACAAAATAAATATATAATAAATAAATAAATCTTAAAAGACCACGAATTCTCCATATTTTGTATGCCAACTGTATACCAATAAAAAGTTAAAGGGTAGTTTACATGAGAAGGGCATGCTTTTCATGTATGAGAATTAAAATTTTAATAAAAATTTAAAAAAGAAAAAAGAGAAAGGCATGATTATGGTCTACTTCAGCATTATTTTAACCCTCCTGATTAATATGTTTAGGAACATCTTGACACTCTGCAAAATATCATATTAACTCTTTACATTGATGAGTATATTCACTTAGAGAATTTTTACAGGTTTGGAAGTCTTGGGCAAAACATTCACTCAAAGTAAAGTCCAAAATACTATACTTTGCACCCCTGACCACTAAAAAAGAGGCACAGTACTGCTTCATCATTTGGCAGTTTGTATGGAACACATACTCTGATGAGAATACTGACTCTTTCTGACTTTTTTTTTTTTTTTTTTTTTTGTAACTAGATGGATGCTAGTTTCAATTGAGGCCAGGGGCAGAAGGATTCTCTAGCCAGTCTCTAGACTATTGTAAATCAGATCTGCTTAAATTTACTTTCAGGCAACCCCTTAGGAAAGTCACAGTGTAAATTTCTTAAGCTCTAGAGCAGGGCAACTCTCTTGGCAGAGAACCATTCTCTTAAGAATACCATGGGATGTGCTAATAGAGACTGAATGCCAAATTATTCCTCAGTGTATTGGCCAACTATTGCTGATTTACAGTGTTGCCACAAACATATCTGTTTAAATCAACAAATAGACCTTACCTGTGTTTCAGGCATCAGATGTGGGCTCAGTTTGTTCCTCGGCATGGGATCTCAGGATTCAGTCAAGGAGTTTGCGCTCCTCTTCGAAGCTCACATGCTTGTTGACGTAATTCAGTATCATACAGCTGTGGGACTTGTTGACTATGGGCCTGGCTTGGCCTAAGAGATTGCTCACAGTTCCTTGCCAAGCAGCTGTCTCACAGGCATACATCATTATAGTTTAGTTCTACCAAGCCAGCAAGAGGAGCTCTTATTCCAGTTTGCTAGGGAGGAGTCTCATCATTAAAATTTATTATTGTATGTGTTAGGGCATATTAGTTCTACAGATTAATGTTTCACTTTGATCTTTCCATATGTTATCTAATACAGCTTCTGTTTAGCTCCAAGATTGAGTCTTATATGACAATAGTAGAAATTATTTCATCTCCTTTGTTATAATCTCTTGCCTAGTAGTTTCAGACCCCACTTATACTTTAGAGGAGGGAATTATATAAGGGTGTACCTCATTAGGGTTCACTTTAGGATGTAGTCATCACAGGTACCATGGAACTATGCAGAACAAACTGCTTACAATAAACTGGGTGATACATAACCTGCCTAGTTGAAATATTAGGATGAACAATAGCTCTCTATCATGGTACTCAGAGGACTGGGCCTAGGTAGGTCTAGCTGACAAGACTAAAATGTAGGAGCTCTTTGTTTCTATTACTGTTACCTTCCTTTCAGTTCACTCGTATTTTCCATCATGCTGGAGGTCTAGTACTGTCAAATTCAAGACTAATTTACAGATGGATCAGCAGAAAGATTGAACATGTAGAAATGGATTGCTGTCCTAGTGGGCAGGTTTCCCTTCACTACTGCTGGTCTATTATATGCTACCAACATGCCAGTGGCTCTTTGTTGTGGAATATTAGTTTAAGATATGTTACATTCATTTATGCTGTGGAATTTTTGTTTAATGATGCAAAGACATGTTATATTTGTTTGATTAAATAAAATTAACCTGGGGTGGAGAGGTTGAATCAGCAACTAGCTGACAGGAAGTAGTAGGGAGGAACCATGTGTAGTGGGGGCTGAGAGAGAAGGTTAGCTACTTGCTATTTAGCCTCTCTGAATGAGTAGAATTTCACCTCAGCCTTTGAATACTGAGTTCTATAGAGGTATAGAGAGCTAGATAAAGTTTCCCTTTAGTGGCTGCGATAGAGCTGATGCCTGAGGGACTAGAATTCCTGCCTGGCTATGGCCAGTGTGGCAGAACCACTACTGGTAGCTGTGGACTTGCAATTGCTGAATAGGACAGCTACTAAAATTAATGAAAAACGGTGCTGGGAATTTAGCTCAGTCGTAGAGCGCTTGCCTAGCAAGCGCAAGGCCCTGGGTTTGGTCCTTAGCTCTGGAAAAAAAATAATGAAAAACAACAGCCCTTGATATCACATCATTTCTTGAGTGAAGCAGAAAGCTATGTTGTGCCAGTTCAATTACTTGGGCCCTTTATATCACCTAGAGATGACTAATTGTTCAGAATTGGTTATATATCCTGTGAAAGGATTTATCTTCTCTGCCAGGATCTCCTACCTTAGTGCCAGCTATCATAGCTTACAGAATGCTTAATAGCATAGAACAGGCTGAAGAAAACTCAGCTAAGGTGCCAGAAAGGGATAGAGCCCTCTAGGGTTGAGTCCAACATTCTAAATGCCAATGTGTGGTGTATAATTATCCTATGATCAAAATATGGTACTCTGTGTCTAATAAAGTCTTGTGCCCTGTGACATTTGTAGTTATTGATGGGCTGTATACAACAGCATTCCCATAAAATTGTAATAGGGTTGAAAATGTCCTGTTACCTAGTGGTGCTGTAGTCATCATAATATCGTTACTTACCACATTACATGTTTGTTGTATTCTCATGTGACTAACTGCTGCACCAGTCAGATGAAAGTATACTATATAAATTATGGATAGCACATAATACTTGAAAATGAAAAGACTTTCTGGTTTATGTATTTACTTTAAATCATTTCAGAGTTCACACATAATTAAAGTAAACTATAAAATAGTATGCTGGATGAGGCCATAAGCAGCCTTGTCTTAGTTAGGGTTTTTATTGATGTTATGAAACACCATGACCAAAAGCAGCTTGGGGAGGAAAGGGTTTATTTTAGCTTATATTTCCAGGTAACAGTCCATCACTGAGGGAATTCAGGGTAGGCACTCAAACAGGGCAGATACCTGGAGGCTGGAACTGATGAGGCCATGGTGGAGTGCTGCTTACTGGCTTGTTCCCCATGGTTTGCTCAGCCTGCTTTCTATAGTACCCAGGATTACCAGCCTGGGGGTGGTACCGTCCACAGTGAGCTGGGCTCTCTTATATAAATCATCAATCAAGAAAATGCACCACCTGCTTGCCCACAGGCCAAACTGGTGTGGATATTTTCTTAATTGATATTCCAAAGTCACTTTAACTTGTATCAAGTTGATGTAAAACTAGTCGACACAAGCTTCATGTACCTTATGTTTATCATATCTTTGATATTTTTTTCAATTTTGTGTACTTTGGTTTATCATGGCCTATATGCATATCCATAGTCACATAGTATACCTACAGGTATAATGTATCCTGAGTGTGCTATAGGCTATACCATCTAGCTTTGCATAACAAACACCATTCTGTGATGCTTTCACAACGATCAAATCCTTTGATGACTGGTTCTCAAAACATCTCCCCACTATTAGTATCTAGGGATCTGAAAGAGCCAGGATGTGCTGTGGATATTGCTCTGTGTAAATAAAATGCTGATTGGTCAGGAGCTGAGCAGGAAGTACAGGCGGGACAAACAGAAAAGAGAAAGCCGCCATAACAAGAAAGATGTAAGGTACTGGTAAGCCACGAGCCTCGTGGCAAAGTATAGATTAGTAGAAATGGGCTAAAAATAAGAGTAAGAGCTAGACAATGATAGGCCTGAGCTAATTGCCAAGCAGTTTAAATAATATAAATGTCTGTGTGTTTATTTTATAAATGGGTTGTTGGACTAACAGGGCTTGGCGGGGGCTGGAGAGAAGGTCTCCAACTACAAGGATGTTTGAAAAATCTCTTGTAACTAATGCAGGAAGTGGGAATCTCTTTCCCATCTTGCTGGGATAACAGCCATGAGAGCAGTGAAGACATTGTTTGTGTTGATGGTAGCCACAGACGCTCCCAGAGAAGATTAAAGCTTCACATCATTCTAAGATTAGTATTCTCAGAAAGATTGCAGTAAAACTTGGGAATGAATAAAGAGCATGCAGGTATCAGGTAAGTGGAAAGCACTGTAGCTTTTGGGTACAGTGGAAAGAGCTAGAGCTCTGGAGTCAGATACACTCTGGCTCTATGACCTACTTGCATAAATTTGGGCAAATAGCTTTGCCTCTTGATCTTCACTGTCTATATCTGTAAATAGAGATAATACAAGGTTATTGTGAGAATTCAATGTTTGTGGTAATGTTTAGAAAATGCCAAGAGTGTTGCCTGGCAAATAAAAATTTCAATACAATTATATGTGCAATTAGCCATCTCTGGGAGTGATCCTAGTATATAATCATGTTTCCCCATCTATATTATAGCTTATTTTAAATACAAATTACTTAGTCTTTTCAAATAGCATTTTCCTTTAAATTTCTGTGTTTATAAAATTTTAAACATTCCTGTATTTTATTTCTGTTGTTAAGAAAAGATCTTTCAGTCTATTTGTGATACCTTTCTGAAATGACAAATTACTTTTATTTCCACATCTTGAGTAGAACTGCTTTAGGCCCCATGCACAATTACCATCCTGAATACCTTCTACTCACCTGTTCCTCAGAGCTCATGTTTTCCTTTCAAGAAGTTCCCTAAGAAAAGATGTGCAGGAAACTGAGAATTGCTATATTAGAAAGGACCTTTATTTATCTCCAGGTTCTTTTTTTGGGGTATGCATTTCTAGGCTGAAAAAAAGTCCCCAGTGATTAATCTTTGAGGTTATTACTGAAACATCAAGTGTGATTCTGACTCTCATGCTGCATTTGGAGCTGCACACAAGCCTTGTGTTTGGTTCCATTTGGGAGCCTATAATAATACATATGTATCTATGGAAAGATTTATTTATTGTGTATTATGTATACAGTGTTCTGCCTGCATGCCAGAACTCATTACAGATGGTTGTGAGCCACCATGTGGATGCTGGGAATTGAACTCAGGACCTCTGGAAGAGCAGCCAGTGCTCTTAATCACTGAGCCATCTCTCCAGCCCATGTATCTATGTTTTATTACCCAGAATTTGATGATGACAAGCCTTATTTGGATATTTTCTCATTTACTCCATCAGGCACACAGTGGTGTCTTCAATCTGGAGGTTTACATTGTTTAGTTATGGGGAATAGTTTCATGTCCTTAATATTTTTTCTGTTAATCTCCTTCTAGTATAAATACTAGGTAGATATTGGGTATTAGCAACTGGCAAAATACCTTTTGTCTCTATTTCTCCATATTTATTTAATTAGGCCACATCAATAACTCTGAACCACAATATATGGGGGAAGTAAAAAGGAAAGATAAATTGAATCTTCCGTTAAAATTGCAGTTTCAGGAATGGGAGGAGCCATGCAACTTTGATTGTAGGTATAGGGCTGGTCTTTTTAAAAGATCACTGAAGCATGAAACTAAATTTAGATAAAATAACTGAGTATCTGTGTTTAGACTGAGGTAGTGTAATCCTGCTCCTGTCATCTTGTATCAGCAGGCAACAAATCAGGTGGCCCACTCCCTCCACAAACAGTTCATTCGAGAAACTTTCTCTGGAGAAATATCTGAATATGCAAGGAACATTGACATGAAGACCTGCCTTTACATAATGATTCCATTCAATATTGAAAAAGGGAATTGAAAAAGAAATAAGCATCCAAGACTTATCAGTCACTTGAAAAAGGCATCCAAAATGAAAGACAAAGAAAAAATAAACAGAAGAGACACAAGTGAAAGGAATAAGACAACTCAAAATCTTGAGAAGGCTCCAAAGAAGATAATAAGACATTATATTTACTGAACTAGAATATGATGCTATATGAACTGAGAACACGGTTATCCAGCCCTCACTCTTGGATACAATTTGGTTTTTGTCTTCTATTGACACATCATGATAGAAGGTTAGAATGTACATCGTGGGCTAAGTACCATACTGAAAACAGCACATACAGAAAATAATAATAAATAAAAAAGCTGCCCCCAAAGGTATGCTGAATTTTATATAAAAAATCTATAGTTTTTCAGATCATAAATAATCTAAGTTTAAATTTTTGTTGTAAGCCAGAGAAAAGAGATTCAACCAATAAACATTATTAGGGTGAGAAGCCAGTAAAGCGGTATAGAGACCCCAAATATTTCAGGATACTGAATAAGCTTCTGGTTTAAATAGAGGAAGATTTAGGGCAGAGGCAAGTTGAATGTACATTTGAAGAGTCCTGGTTAAGATGTGGTCTTGCTCATAATTGCTGTTGGCAGCTGGTCAAAAAGAAGTGGTTAATCTGTTAATCATTGTTGTCTACTGAGGGATCTTATTTGGTTTTTACAATATGATCTGTTCCGGGGTGTGGTATCATCATCACTGATAATTATTTTCATCTTAGGATGGTATGTCCTACCTGAAGGCCTTGCTGTTCTTGGATTCAAGGGGAATTTGAAGGTTTAGGACAATTTATCTTCTGGCCTTCAACAGCAAAAGGTGGTGGTGGCACATGCCTTCAGTCTTAGCACTTGTGAGGGAGAGGTAGGATGATCTGAGTTAGAGGCCAGCCTGGTCTACAGAGTAAGTTTCTGGACAGCTAAGGCTACACAAAGAAGCCCTGTCTTGAAATCCAATAAAAAAAAATATAGATACTCCTTGAGCAATTACCATGCCTACGTGCAGGGCTGAGCAGGTGACTGTAAGAAAACAAGATAGGTGAAAAACTAGGCCACACTGTGATCCTGTTTTTAGTTGTCATCAGTACCTTTTAGGAAACGTAGCTTCCAAGTGTTGATTATACCTTGTGTTTGAATATTCCATAATCAGTTAGGGTGCTAACCAGTCTGGTTTTTATGCTTTGTGGCCTAGCGATAAACTAATATATAAGAAGGTGACATGTAGTAATAGCTGAACCAGTATGTGTAAAAAGGGCCAGAAGTGCCATTATAAAACAATACAAGAAAGAGCCAGTCAGAAGATATCCAGTAAACTAAACTGAGTAGGAACTGGCCATCTGCATGAATATAGACCACTAAAGATGAATTTCTAAATGGAAAAGATTTAGTGTCAGATATCCATGCATAATAATTATTTCTCCATAACTTTAAAAAAATACTTATTTTGGAGTAAAGCATGTAGTTAGTTAAGCATTTGGTTGGTTAAGCATTCGGGCTTTGGAGCAACACAGTTCAGCCGAGATTCATGTGGAGGAGGATTCAGAAGCTTCCAGCCTGAGGAAACAGGATTACGTGAGGAACTAGCAAGGCTGGGGTTTACTGTGTAGTACTGGATGACCTAGAACTCACTGTGTGGATCAGCGAAGTTGGGAATGGAAGTTGTTGCTCTTTAGAAGATGGAAGAAATACTTTAAAAAGGAAGAGCTGGAGTGCCTGAGTTATAGTCAGAGAGGCAACTGTGCCTGGGTCCCACAGCCAGACACAGGCCACTCTGGGAGGACCTGTCCAACTTGGCCCCAGTTTCCTGCCAGTCGGTGGGCCCTGCGGGAAGGCTCCCCTTTTCCAAGACTGCAGGCAGACACTGCAGTCTCCACACCCTGCCCCCACACCCATCTGCTGGAGACCCCAGCCACTTCCTGAGACTCAGAGACCAGCCCCCAGCTTCCATCCTGCCCTGGAACTCCCATCTGGACCAAAGACCAGAGGAACTCCCATCTGGACAAGAGGAGCTCCCATCTGGACAAAATAAGGAGACATCAGGGACTTCCCGAGATGCAGAGTCCAGTCCCCCAGCTCCTATCCAGCACTCTCATCTGGACCAGCGCTCCCATCTGGCCCAGAGCTTCCATCTGGACCAGAGAGAGGCTCCCTAAATCTGTCAACTCTCTCTGGAACAAGTACACTGATAAGACCAAGAACAAACACAAGAGGAGATGGGCAGATGTCAAGGCAGAAGTACATACAACAAAATAAAGAGCAATACAGCATCACCAGAATCTAGCCCTTCTCCAACAGCTAGACCTGAACATCACAGAATGGAAGAAGAAGAAGAAGAAGAAGAAGAAGAAGAAGAAGAAGAAGAAGAAGAAGAAGAAGAAGAAAACCTTATAAGTAACATCATGAAGAGGCTAGAGCCTTATATAGAAGAAATCAAAAATAAAGTGGAGGAACAGACAAACAAAAAATGGGAAGAATGCTATAAAAAACTAGAGGAAAGGACAATTAAAGCAGAAGAAAACAATAAATCCTTGAATGAAAATCATGAAAAAGCAAGGGAGACAATCCAAGACCTGAAGAGGGAAATAGAAAAAATGAAGAAGACACTAGCAGAAGGAATGTTGGAAATAGAAAATCTGAGTAAACAGACAGGAACTTCAGATAAAAGTATAACCAACAGAATGCAAGAGATGGAAGAGAGGATCACTGGTGTTGAAGATACAGTAGAAGAAACAGATTCATCAGTCAAAGAAAACACTAAAACCAACAAAGTCATGACCCAAAATGTTCAAGAAATTTGGGACACCATGAAAAGACCAAACCTACGAATAATAGGGATAGAGGAAGGAGAAGAATACCAACTCAAAGGCACAGAAAATATATTTAAGAAGATCATAGAAGAAAACTTTCCCAACTTAAAGAAGGAAATGCCTATGAAGATACAAGAAGCCTATAGAACACCAAACAGACTAGATCCCCCCAAAAAGTCCCCTCGGCACATAATAATTAAACAACTAAATGTACAGAATAAAGAAAGAATATTAAGTAAGGGCAGCAAAGGAAAAAGGCCAAGTGACTTATAAAGGCAAACCCATCAGAATAACACCAGAAGGACCTGGACAGATATAATGCAGACACTAAGAGACCATGAATGCCAGCCTAGACTAATATACCCAGCAAAACTTTCAATCATCATAGATGGAGTGAACAAGCCCTTCCAAGACAAAACCAGATTTAAACAATACTTATCCACAAACCTATCCCTATAGAAAGCACTAGAAGGAAAATTCCAACCTAAGGAAGGCAGATACACACATGAAAACACAGGCAATAGATAACACCACAGCAGTAAATCCCAAAGAAGAGAAGTACACACACACTACCACCAAAAAATAAAAATAACAACAGGAATGAACAATCACTGGTCATTAATATCCCTTAATATCAATGGAATTAATTCACCTATAAAAAGACACAGACTAACAGAATGGATATGAAAACAGGACCCATCTTTCTGCAGCATACAAGAAACACACCTCAAATTCAAAGACAGACACCTCCTAAGAATAAAAGGCTGGGAAAAGACTTTCCAATCAAATAGTCTTAAGAAGGAAGCTGGTGTAGCCATCCTAATATCCAGCAAAACAGACTTCAAACTAAAATCAATCAAAAGAGATGATGAAGGACATTACATACTCATCGCAGGAAAGATCCACCAAGATGAAGTCTCAATTCTGAACATTTATGCCCCAAACACAAGGGCACCCACATATGTAAAAGAAACATTACTAAAGCTTAAATCACATATAAAACTCCACACATTAATAGTGGGAGACCTCAACACCCCACTTTCACCTCTGGACAGATCGGCCAAATTGAAACTTAAAAGAGACATAATGGACTTAACTGATGTTATGGCTCTAATGGATTAATTGATATCTACAGAACATTCCACCCAAACAAAAAAGAATATACCTTCTTCTCAGCACCCCATGGAACCTTCTCTAAAATCAACCACATACTTGGCCACAAAGCAAATCTCAACAGATACAAAACAATTGGAATAACCTTCTGTGTTCTATCGGACCACTATGGTTTAAAATTAGATTTCAACAACAGAAAAAAACTACAGAAAACCTACAATCTCATGGAAACTGAATAATGCTCAACTGAATCACCCATGGGTTAAGGAACAAATAAAGAAAGAAATCAAAGACTTCCTAGAGATCAATGAAAATGAATACACCACATACCCAAACTTATGGGATACTATGAAAGCAGTGCTAAGAGGGAAATTCATAGCACTGAATGCTCACATAAAGAAGCTGGAGAAATCTTATGCTTCTGACTTGACAGCACACCTGAAAGCCCTTGAACAGGAAGAAGCAAAGTCTCCCAGGAGGAACAGATAGCAGGAAATTATCAAATTGAGAGCTGAAATCAATAAAATAGAAATAAAGAGAACAATACAAAGGATTAATGAAACAAAGAGTTGGTTCTTTGAGAAGATCAACAAGATAGACAAGCCCTTATCCAAAAGACAGAGGGAGAGCATCCAAATTAACATAATCAGAAATGAAAAGGGGGACATAACAACAGACAATGAGGAAATCCAGAGAATCATCAGGTCATACTTCAAAAACCTCTACTCCACAAAACTGGAAAATCTAAAACAAATGGATAATTTTCTGGATAGGTACCACATACCTAAGTTAAATCGCGACCAGATAAACCATTTAAATAGTCCAATAACCCCTAAGGAAATAGAATCAGTCATTAAAAGTCTCCCAACCAAAAAAAGCCCTGGACCTGATGGTTTCACTGCAGAATTCTACCAGATCTTCAAAGAAGATTTAATACCAATACTCTCTAAATTGTTCCATACAATAGAAGAAGAAGGCATATTACCAAACTCCTTCTATGAGGCTACAATTACCCTGATTCACAAACCAAACAAAGATGCAACTAAGAAAGAGAACTACAGACTGATCATCTCCCTCATGAACATTGATGCAAAAATACTCAATAAAATACTGGTAAACAGACTCCAAGAACACATCAAAACAATTATCCACCATGATCAAGTAGGCTTCATCCCAGGGATGCAAGGGTGGTTCAACATACAAAAGTCCATCAATGTAATACATCATATAAACAAACTCAAAGAAAAAAAACCACATGATCATCTCACTAGATGCAGAAAAGGCATTTGACAAAATCCAACACCCCTTCATGATAAAGGTCTTGGAGTGATCAGGAATACAGGGAACATAACTAAACATAATAAATGTAATATACAGCAAGCCAACAGCCAACATCAAATTAAATGGAGAGAAACTCAAAGCAATACCACTAAAATCAGGAACAAGGCAAGGCTGTCCCCTCTCCCCATACCTATTCAATATAGTACTTGAAGTTCTAGCCAGAGCTATAAGACAACATAAAGAGATTAAGGGGATACAATTGGAAAGGAAGAAGTCAAGCTCTCCCTATTTGCAGATGATATGTTATTATACATGAGTGACCCCAAAAATTCAACCAAGGAACTGATACAGCTAATAAAAACCTTCAGCAACATTGCAGGATACAAGATCGACTCAAAAAAATCAGAAGCCCTTCTAAATACAGCAGACAAACAGGATGAGAAGGAAATCAGAGATACATCACACTTTACAATAGCCACAAACATTATAAAATACTTTGGGGTTACTCTAACTAAGCACGTGAAGGACCTATATGACAAGAACTTTAAGTCCCTGAAAAAAGAAATTGAAGAAGATGTCAGAAAATGGAAAGATCTCCCATGCTCATGGATAGGCAGTATTAACATAGTAAAAATGGCGATCTTACCAAAAGCAATCTACAGGTTCAATGCAATTCCCATCAAATTACCAACACAATTCTTCACAGATCTGGAAAGAGTAATACTCAACTTCATATGGAAAAACAAAAAACCCAGGATAGCCAAAAGAATCCTGTACAATAAAACAACCTCTGGAGGCATCACAATCCCCAACCTCAAGCTCTACTATAGAGCTACTGTAATAAAAACAGCTTGGTACTGGCATAAAAACCGACATGTGGACCAATGGAATCGAATTGAAGACCCTGACATTAACCCGCACACCTAAGAACATATATATAATTTTTGACAAAGAAGCCAAAAATGTACAATGGAAAAAAGAAAGCATCTTCAACAAATGGTGCTGGCATAACTGGATGTCAATGTGTAGAAGGCTGCAAATAGATCCATATCTGTCACCGTGCACAAAACTTAAATCCAAGTGGATCAAAGACCTCAACATAAATCCAGCTACACTGAACCTGATAGTAGAGAAAGTAGGAAGTACTCTTGAATGCATTGGCACCAGAGATAACTTTCTAAATATAACACCAGTAGCACAGACACTGAGAGAATCAATCAATCAATGGGACCTGTTGAAACTGAGAAGCTTTTGTAGAGCAAAGGACATAGTCAACAAGACAAAGCGACAGCCTACAGAATGGGAAAAGGTCTTCACTAACCCCACATCTGACAGAGGGCTGATATCCAGAATATATAAAGAACTTAATAAATTAGACATCAAAATGCCCAACAGTCCAATTAAGAAATGGGCTATAGAACTAAACAGAGAATTCTCCACAGAGGAAGTTCAAATGGCTGAAAGACATTTAAGGAATTTCTCAAAATCCCTAATTATCCGGGGAATGCAAATCAAAACGACTCTGAGATACCACCTTACACCTGTCAGAATGGCTAAGATCAAAAGCACAGAAGACAGCTTATGCTGGAGAGGATGTGGAGCAAGGGGAACTCTCCTTCACTGCTGGTGGGAATGCAAGCTTGTACAGCCACTTTGGAAATCAATATGGTGCTTCCTTAGAAAATTGGGAATCCATCTCCCCCAAGACCCAGCTATAGCACTCTTGGGCATATACCCAAGGAATGCTCAATCATACCACAAGGGCATTTGCTCACCTATGTTCATATCAGCTTTGTGTGTAATAGCCAGAACCTGGAAACAACCTAGATGCCCTTCAACTGAAGAATGGATAAAGAAAATATGGTATATATACACAATGGCGTACTACTCAGCAGAGAAAAACAATGACATCATGAGGTTTGCAGGCAAATGGATGGATCTAGAAAAAAATCATCCTGAGTGAGGAAACCCAGACTCAGAAGAACAAACTTGGTATGTCCTCACTCATAGGAGGATACTAGATGTAAAATAAAGATGACTAGACTGCTACACAACTCCAGGGAGGCTACCTAAAAACGGGACCCTAGGAAAGACCCAAGGATCACCCAATGACAGAGAAATGGATGAGATCTTCATGAACAATCTGGATGACAGTGGGAGTAATGAAGGGCAAGATTTGAGGGAAAGAAAGCTTAGGGGAGCAGGAGATCCCAGCTCGATCAAGAACAGAAAGGGAGAATGAGGAATAACAGACCATGATAAATGATGACCACATGAGACCAGGAATAGGCAGAGTGCTCGAGAGGTCCCCAGAAATCCACAATGATATATCCTCTGTAGTCTGCTGGCAATGGTCGTGAGAAAGCCTGATCTGACTTAGTCTGGTGATCAGATGGCCAAACACCCTAACAGTCGTCTTGGAACTCTCATCTAATAACTGATGGAAGTGGATGCAGAGATCCTCAGCCAGGCCCCAGGTGGAGCTCCAGGTGTCCAACTGTCGAGAAAGAGGAAGGTCTGCAAGAGTGTGAATTGTTGAATCCAAGATTGCAAAAAGCACAGGGACAAATATCCAAACAAATGGAAGCACATGAATTATGAACCAAAGGCTGTGGAGCCCCCAGCTGGATCAGGCCCTCTGGATAAGTGAGACCATTGAATAGCTTGATCTGTTTGGGAGGCACCCAGTCTGTGGGACCAGGATCTGTCCTTAGTGCATGAGCTGGCTGTTTGAAACCTTGAGCTAACACAGGGACACTTTGCTCAGTCTGGAAGGAGGTGTCAGGACCTGCCTGTACTGAATCTACCAGGTTTAAATGAATCCCCAGGGGTGCCTTGATCCTGTTGGACATGGGAATGGAGGGGAGGGGCTGGGGGGAAGGTGGGGGTGTGGGTGGGAGTGGGGAGGACAGGGGAACCCATGGCTGATGTATAAAATTTAAAACACATAATAATAAATAAAAAAATTTATTTATTTATTTATTTATTAAAAAAATATTTATTTTACATCCCAACATCAGTTTCCCCTCCCTCCTCTCCTCCCAGTCCCTCCCCATGGATACCAACAAAACATGGTATATCAAGTTGTAGTAAGAGTAAGCACCTCCCCTTACATTAAGGCTGGGCAAGGTGACCCAGTATGAAGAAAGGGTCCCAAAAGCCAGCAAAATAGTCAGAGACAGCCCTGCTCCCTCTTTTAAGAGTCCCACAAGTGTTGCAAGACAGCGGGGTGGTGGTGGTGGTGGTGACAGATGATACAGTGTCAGTGCCAATAAACCCTTTGTTCAAAATAGGAGGACTGGTTCCTTAATTGAGCTTTCCTGGAGTCCACCCTTAAGTTGAACTTTGTCTGTCCTGTAGTTGATGTCCGTGAATCTCAAAACTACTGTTCAGGCAGAATGTCAACAGATAACACAGCCAATAATAAGAAATATTAAAGAAAATTGAAAAATAAGTACTTATTGGGTCATTTTCCTTGAGTTTGTAAATTATTTAAAGGGGGATAAAAATGTAGTTGAGAAAGGACTTAGAATGGCTATAGTTGGAATTCTGCAAAAAATGTTTAGCAATTGATGGAACAGTTAAGTCTTTCTATCACATAGAGCATTTCCAGTAGTAATTGATTGGCAGCACTCTATCAAGATCACTAAACTCTCCTTGTTATCTTATAAAGAAGTACATTGAAATGCTTACTTCATCTTGAAGAGTGACACAATTTGGAGGGAGTTCATGCCTGATACTATAGACTCAGTTAAAAAGCCATGACTCAGGAGGTCACAGGCCCTAGAAAGGAAAGCATTATGGTTGTTTAGCTAGATTGACATAGCTTCAAGCTTCTTTCTAAATACTATGTTTACCCATAGACAAATGCTCCTCTCAGTCTCAGAGAAGTTTCTTTTTTGCAACAAATGGCAGTGAATGCAGAAATGCATGACTGCTAATGTGTTAAGAATAAGTGAATGCTCATTCCTAAGTAGGACATTCCTAGCATTGCAATTATGATATCATAGAAACTAGGCTTCTTGCAATGGGCCTGTACAAGATTGTACTCCTCTCTGATGATCTTTTGGCTACTGATAGAGTCTGGAGAGGGGCAATTATTATCTTCACTTATGTATACATTGATGAACCCATCATGCTCCGATGGATAATTTCAAATCCATGGTTAACCCAGTGGGCCACAAAACAAAAAGAGAATATGTGTGGTGGTTTGAAAGAGAAGTGTCCCTCATGGGCTCATGTATTTGAACACTTGGTCCCCAGTTGGTGACACTGTTTGGGGAAGGTTGTGGAACCTTTAGCAGGGAGAACATTGCTAGGGGAAGTATGTTACTGGATTTGGGCTTTGAGAGCTTACAGTTCACTCCACTTGCAGTTTATTGCCCCTGATTCATATGTGTGATTAAAGATGTGATATCCCAGTTTCAGCTGCCTGCTTCTATCTCTCCTTCTTCATTATGGACTCTCTCTGGAACTGTAAATCAAAATAAATTCTTTCAATCTTAAGTTGCTTCTGGTCATGTTATTTGATTGCAGTAACAGAAAAGTAACTAATACAATATGAAAAGGAGCCAGACGTATTGATACATGCCTTTCATCCCAGCCAGCACTCAGGAGGCAGAAGCAGGTGGATGAGTTTAAGGCCAGCCTGGTCTACAGAATGAGTTCCACGACAGTCAGGGCTGCACAGACCAGAACAAAACAAAAGACTTATAGGAGGGGGTAATAGAGGTAAGAGAGGTTGAGGGTAATAGTAATCAGAATTCCATGTGTGTGAAACTGTGAAGGAACAAATTTAATAAAAGATTAAAAAGCAATAATAATAATACAGTTTGTCAATGAGATGCTACTTTTACATATGAATCCCCATTGAATTTCATCTTTTAAGAATACATGCCATGGCTGAGTGGTGCACACCTTTAATTCCAGCACTGAGGAGGCAGAGGCAGGCTGTGAATTTGAGGCCAGCATGGTCTACAGAGTGAGTTCCAGGACATCCAGGGCTATACAGAGAAACCCTGTCTCAAAAAACCAAAAAGAAAAAAGAAAAAGAAAAGAATATATGCTACATGGTCAAGGTATTCTAGTCCTAGGCCTATACTCAAAGAACCTCATACCATACCACTGAGATATGTGCATATCTGTGTTTATTGCTGCACTATTTATAATAGCAAGGTAATTGAACCAACCTAGACGCCTATAAACATTTGAACAGGTAATGAAAATGTGATATATATAGATAAAATGGAATATTATTAATCTATAAAAAATGAAATAGTGAACTCTGCATGAATATAGATGGAATCAGAAATTATAATAGTAAGTGAGGTCACCAAGCTAAGAATGGGGAAAACTTCATGTTTTTTCTTTTATGAGGATCCTGACCTATAACATACATCTGTAAACAAGTGTAAGTGTATACAAATATAACTGATAGTGAAAATGTAAAGCCCTAAGTGAAGCTTTTCAGCTTTAGAATGACCATCTAACTGTATAGAAGTACACAACACCTGGATGGATGGCTCTGTAGTTAAGAGCACTTGCTGCTTTTGCAGAGGGCCTGCATTTAATTCTCAGTATCTACATGGTGGCTTACAACCATCTGTAACTCTAGTTCCAGGGGATCCACTATCCTTTTCTGACCTCTGTGGGCACCAGGCATAGGTGTGTTGTGCAAATGTACACGAAGGCAAAGCCCTCATGCACATAAAATAAATAAAAAGTTCACTGATATGTCTATTATTTGGGAATGTTCAGGTGTTTAAATGACTACCCCAATCTAGCTGTGTGATGATTTATTTTATTTGTGAGTTCAGGCTATAAAGTGATTTTTTTTTTTTTTTTGGTTTTTCGAGACAAGGTTTCTCTGTGTATCTTTGGAGGCTGTCCTAGATCTCACTTTGTAGACCAGCCTGGCCTTGAACTCACAGAGATCCACCTAGCTCTGCCTCCCGAGTGCTGGGATTAAAGGCATGCACCACCACTGCCCGGCATAAGGTTGTTTTTATTAAAAATGAATAAATGAAAAAATTTCCTAATGAAAGTAGGTTATACTTGTTAACAGATCATATCCCCTAGTGACCAGTGTCTAATACTGTTTAATTATCAGAATGGCATTGCTTGGAGTATATAATATTTGGGCATATCTATTTATCTTTGCTTAAAAATGGTGGTCACAAAATACCCAGGAGCACACCAATACAAGTCCTTGAAAAGGTCAGCACGATTTTACATTGGGGAGCAACATTTGGTAAAGTGTTGTCTCAAGCTTTGAATTTTGTATACTTAATGAACATAAACACATGTAACATTTACAGTTAGCATCACAGCTACACATATTAATTCAGCTTCTACATTTGAAGGAAAATTTTGTTCTCTCGTTGCATCCTGTGTGTCCCAGGGATTGAGCCAGGTCATCAGGCTTGACAGCAAGTGCCTTTACCTACGGAGCCAAGTCTTAAATAGGAAGACTTCCAAAATAGCAGGTTTTTTTTTTTTCATCTGAATGGTTCTGCTTATAAGCAGTGGAAATGTTAGGATAATTTTGTTGACTATTTTTATATTCAAAGTCAGATTCAAGGCATATTGAGTAAAACAGAGCACTTGTATACATTATGCTCACATGCCTTTAATTCTGAAAACTTTTGTATAATATTTAGGTAGAATTCAGACATGCAACTGTACATGTGTCATGAATATGTAGGGTATTAAAAGTAATGGAATCCTCTTGAAATAAGAGTTGTTTATAAAGTGGTCATTTAAAGACATTGATGTAGCCAGGTGGTGGTGGCACACGCCTGTAATCCCAGCACTCAGGAGGCAGAGGCAGGTGGATATCCGTGAGTTTGAGGTCAGCCTGGTCTACAAAGCGAGTTTCAGGACAGCCTCCAAAGCTACAGAGAAACCCTGTCTTGAAAAAATTAAAAAAAAAAAAGACATTGATGTAAACAGATATTTAAATAGACCTTGAATTTGTCAGAATCTAGTTTGCTGAGTAGTCAAGATTCTGACAACATCAGCAGAAAATACAAATGATTATCTTGATAAAATACATCTTTGTCCCTTATGCTCAGGGTTTTGCAAATGTTACTTATTACAGAACAATATTTTAATTTCTTTAAAAATATTGTATTTTATTAATTCTTTGAGAATTTCATACATATACAATGTATTTTGATTATGTTTATGTAGGGGTTCCTATTCCACCTTCAACTCTTCTCAGATGTATTTCACCACTCCATCCCCCAACTTTGTGTCTTATGTTTTAAAATTTTTTATTTATTTTATTTTATGTGTATGAGTGGTTTGCTCACATCTATGTCTGTGTACCACTTGAATGCCTGGTGCCTTTGGAGGGGGGGTCAAAAGAGGATGTCCTGGAACTGGAGTTATGGAGAGTTGTGAGCCCTTATGTGGGTGCTGGCAATTGAACCTGGGTTCTCTGCAAGAAAAAGTGCTTTTAACTGTTGAGTCATTTCTCTGGCCCATGTCTTATTTATTTATTTTGTTTTGCCTAGCCCACCAAATATGACTTGTGCTTTCTATATACTGCTGGGTGTGCTGCCATCCACTGGTGCATGGTGGACCTCCTAGGATCCACACCCTTAAAGAAAACTGACCCACCCTCCCCTAGAAGACACCAACTCTCAGTTAGGGGTGGAGGCTTGTTGCTTCCTCAGAACAATATTATTAAGGAATCTTTATTGCTTTGGATTCAGAATATTAGGTTCTAACTTAAATTGGTGTGTTATATTTTGAGTTTAGAAAATCCTTTAGGCTTGGCAGTGGTGGCGCACGCCTTTAATCTCAGCGCTCAGGAGGCAGACACAGGTAGATCTCTGTGAGTTTGAGGCCAGCCTGGTCTACAGAGAAAGAGTTCCAGGACAGCCAAGGCTACACAGAGAAACCTGGTCTCAAAACAAACAAACAAACAAACAAAAAACAACAAAAAAACAACACCAAACAAAACAAAAAAACCCCAAAAACCAAAAAAAGAAAATCCTTTAGATAAATTTACATTTTGACATACCTTTTACAAAAATTTGAACTTAGACAGTTATTTTGTTTTAAAGTACTATATGCCTGTTTTCTCATCAAAACAGCTTAAACTGTTTCATACTTTCTGCTGATCGACTTTCACATGTTAACTAGTTTTAATTATTAATAATGTTACTCATAACAGATTCTATAAAATACAACTGTAATATGTTATTTTTATACTAGCAATTTATAAGCACGTATTTGCTGTAATCCTAAATACATTGTAAAAAAGAAGTGGTTTTAAATTATATTTATGATGAAATGAAACAGATTAAGATCACCTAGCTGCATGGCTAAACTGTATTGCCACTTTTACAAACCTCAATTGGGCAGTAGAAACTTGGTTTTAAAAGGAGCCATTTTTTTCTTTAGCTCCAGTTCTACAGTTACATCCTAAATGCATTATTTTAACTAGGCATGGCTAAGATTAAAACCCGAATGGTCATTTTTTTTCCCCAAAGAGTCTGCAGCAGGAGAGGAAAGAAAAAGGAAAAAAGAAACAAGTAGTTAGGCAGTAGACTCTATACATTGATACTATAATGGCAGGGTCTAAAAGAATCCTAAAAATGTTCGCACTCATAAAACTATACTCACACATACAAATTTTAAATTAGGCACGCCAAGAATTGTAATCTTATCACTAGGCAGTTAAAAAAATGCAAAAATAAAATGGCCACAGGTTTGCTATTGAGTTATTTTCAGGAAGTCTGGGGGAAGATTATGTTTTGAATTACAAATGGAGATATAAAACAGTCACATTAATTCAGATTGTATTTGTAGATAAGTCACCATAAAAATTATAAAACACAAGTCAGCTAGAATTTTCATCGGGGGCACCAAGATAGTACCAACTTAGTATTCCCTGTGGTTACATAAATGTGAACATAGATCCATTAAACATGCTTGTTTCTTTGTTATAATTTCTCTTTCAGCTACTTAGCAGCATAAAATTACAGAATCCAAGTTTCCTGTTGTAGCGGTAGACATCCAAATAGCTCAACATAACTTCTGATGGGCTAAAAGAGCTCCTCATGTCAGACAAATGCCTGATTCTCAAATAGTCAAAAAGAAGTTTGGACAAGGTAAAGCAAGAATAAGGCCTCTGATGTACCAATTGTGAAGAACTCACCACAGGTCAGACTTGAGGGGCCATCAAATCTGAACACTTGTTTGTCTGCATCTCTGAGGAGTAGAAAATGGCCAGTATTGATTGGTGTAGAAAGAGGCTCTGGAATAAAGGCGATCCCAGCAGCTGCATGGGGCCATTCATTCTCCTATTTTGTTTGGAGCTGACCTGCTAATGCCAGCTCCTGACTTGGCTTCTTGGCTTCAGGCAAAAAGCCCCTGCTCTGGCAGCTCCACCAGGCTAGGCTTGGTCACCCTTCTCAACATGCCAATTAAATAGACAAGGAACAGTGACTAGCAGAGATAGGAGACTGAGCCATTGTTCACTGGGAATTTTAACTAGGCATGGCTATGATTAGAACCTTGAATAGTTTCAGCTATATGGAGCCACTGACTGCAATTTCACCTTCCACAGTTTTCTTTAAATGATATAAAAGTGTACATCATCAGGCATATGGAAGAACTCTTGTGAGCTCTTCTGCAAGTGTGTACCTAGTCTGGGTCATGCACATAGCCTTCTAGATTTCTCACAACATTTCATCCCTAGCCTTTCCTCTCAAGATTTCAGGCTGGTTTTTTTGTTTGCCTTAACTATTATCCCTGGCTCCAGTTGGTAGTGACTGATATATTTACTTTTAATTATTTCAACAATTGCCCCTTGGTTAGCTCAGAATGTGAGTTAGACTAAATAAGCACTCTGCGTCATTCTTTCAGGAATTACAAGGCAAATAAGCAACAACAATAACAACACCCGTCTTTGAGAATAAGGTCTATTTTTGATCCCTTCAGCACTGAGGACTTGTACCAGGGTTTTGGACTGCTGAAGTAGGGAACAATGGGCTATGTCCAGGGTAGGTGAAAATGCTAGAAAGGTCCATGGTCACAGTGCAGATGGTTATTATTACTAAGTGCAACTCCCTTTTCTGCTAGCTTTGAGTATCCACAGTTCAGCGAAAGTTGATCATGGAAGCTTTGCTTACTTATTCCTTGTTTTTGTGGTGAAATGGGATTTTGGAGTTCCTGTTTGCGTCAGTTCTGCAGATGTCGCCCGAGTTCTTATTTTTCATGGCTGTGACAATTTGGAAGACTACAGTGTTCCTTCATTGGTACTTGTCTGATGTATTTCTCATGATAATACAGAGGCTGCTGACTTGAGAAGAACACCACAGAGGTAAAGTTTCACTCTTATCACACAATGCCATTGCTGTCTTTATCAACGTGATTTATCACCATCAAAAAAAAAAAAAAAAGAAAAGTAGAGTGTAGTGCTTTAGGGCTCGGGGCTCTCAAGTCAAATATCTCTGAATTCAAATCCTAGCTCCTTTATCTGATTAAATAAGTGTCAGAAGTTTTTAGAATGTCAGGTTCATTAAATATATAACAGGACTAACAGCAGTAACTACTTCATAGGGTTATTTCAGAGAATCAAGTGTGTTAATTAATTAACATAGTGTTTGGCACCTAGTAAGAATAAGGATGTATGTTCATGTGTGTATATACAAGAGTTTTGACCGATGGCATCAAGAAAAGCAGAAGTCATTTTCATTACAAGTACCACAAGCTGGGTGTGGTGGTATATGCCTTTAATCTTGGCGCTCATGACATTGTGGCAGGAGGGTTGCTACAAGTTTGAGAGCCACCTGAGATACAGTATAACAGCCTGCCCCAAATAAACAGACATTGCAGTTTACAGAAATACTTGATAGAAAAGCCAGATCTACATGTATTTGTTTGGTAGAACTTTTCACATATAGAGCATTACCTCTAAGGACAGGCATAGGTGAGTTCTGTAGTTAGAATGCTTAGGTAGCCAGGGGGATACCATGCTGCTTTCTTTCATGTTATATTTATCATCAGAGAGGAATCCTAGAAGAAAAGAAAGGGCTTAAAATTGTGTGGCAGTTAAAAGTACTACTATTGGGATCATAGAAATCAAGAATTCTTTCCTGGCTTTCTTCTCATAGGCTTTGGGACCAGACAGACATGATAAATAGAGGTCTGAATGAGACAACCCGTATAAACGGCCCAGAACTTTCCGTATTTCATAGTGCTTGGTGGAGTAGTTGCTTTTGGCTATTGTTGATCTGGTCCACCAACTTTCTGTGAAAGTCATGGATAGTTCTTTTAGTTAGGGAGGACATTTTGTACCAAGAGCTGCTGGTAGAAAAGCACACCTCTGCAGGATGGTGGATGCTTTCAGCTCCTCCCCTTGCTGGTGGTCTCAGTTCCTGGCTCAGGACTGTGCTATTCGTGGCAGCTAAACATCTTTTTAAAACAAGACTTGAAGCACACAATCAGAAAGAAAATGGAAACCACATGGGAAATGTAGCCCTTGCAATATGTTCTTAGTCTTCCATTCTACATACGACTCAGGCCTCTTCTGCAGATGATGGCTGAGAATATCCTCTTAGAGTAATAAATCACAGGAACATTAAGTGCGTCCTTGCAGCTGCACCAAGGCTAGTTAGAGGCTTATTCAAGAAAAAGGCTTATGTGGTGAGTTTTTTCCTTCTTCCTTTTAAAAAGCCACCTGTACCATTTTTGTCTTGGTTTCTTAAGTGGAAATGATTTTAAGATGTAATTTTCTTCCTCTACTTTATTTATGATGTGCAAATAGTTCTTTGTTAATAGGGAAAGAGGAAAAAAAGCCACCCTTACAAACCCAGTGCCAAACCTAATTAAGGCTCTTTAGAAAAAGTGCGTCTCTTTAACTTTCCAACTTCCTTTCTGAGTTAGTAATTTAGGGGCTGGACAAGATGCAGGTGGAAGGAATTGCTTCATTGACAGCTGGCCCTGAATCTTTCACATTCCTGGAAGTGCACCAAGTTAAGGGCAGAGAACTCTCTGGGAGAAGTGGGGCTAGTCTGGAAAGAGCATGCACTGTAATGTAAACCCTTTCCTGGTGGTTGGCAGAGTCCCAAAAGTTCTTTGAGACAAGGAGAGATAGCTTTGAGGGGAGAATTGGGACCAGATCATCTAATCCAGATGTTGGAAACCGGGTCTTGGGGAAGAAAAACATATTATAAACTAGGCATTGAGGAGAAAAAAAAAGTTTAAAAAAAATAAACTAGACTTCGAGGAGGGATCATTATAATCATAGTATTTCTAGTTAGACTCACATAATGAAGTTAGCTGTGCAATTTAGTGAAGATGAGGATCAGCTATGGAGAATGATTTAATCAGTTCCAGAGGCTTCCTTCTGAAGAAGGAAATCATCCTTACCCCGAGGTTATAGAGTCTGATAACCTCTCACCACTGACTTTTAACCCTCTGTTGGTCAAAGATTTGGCTATGAAGCCAAAAATACTGAACTTTCCCTTCAGAAAATGAATGTACATCTTTATTCACAAGTCATGCTAGCATGCATTTCCATGAGATTCACAGATAGCTGGGGATAGATGGGGACTGCCCTGTGGAGTCCTTTTTTTTTTTTTTTCTGAGTCAGGGTTTCTTTGTGTAGCCCTGGCTGTCCTGTAACTGGCTCTGTAGACCAGACTGGCCTTGAACTCATAGAGATCTGTCTGTCTCCCAAGTGCTGGGATTTAAGGTGTGCACAATCACCACCTGTTTTCCTCTGGAGTCTTTAGATGGTGTTTCTCATATCTGATTTGCAAAACCCATAAATCAAGCACCTTATTCGTCCATAGACTATGGTTAAAGTAATCTGAAAAGAAGTTCCATCACATTTTCACCCCATGACATTAAGATATTTAAAGAAAACAGTATACTTAGTAATGGTTTTTGTGTTTATATCCGTGAAAGGAGTGTATTCAGATGTGAAGGACTGCTGTGGTGAAACAAAGCGTGATCACTGAAGTTTCTATAGGGAGATGGATTCTTTACCTCTTATTTCTACTAAATAAAAAAAAAATAATAAAGTTTTCAAGGTAGGTCAAATAGGCAAGACAAACTTTGATAATTATTATTTAAGTTTTTAAACATTTGAGACTATAATTACAACATTTCTCTTTAATAAGTTTTTTGCACTCTGATAGGCCTCTCTGACAATGTAGCAATCCAAATCAGACCAAATCAGACCGAATTAGAAAAAGCCCCGAGTAATGCATTCTAGAATGGGTAAAGCATTCTAGGATGATTCTCCGACATCTCAGAGTGGGACAAGAGACCGGAAAACCACGTGTCTGTTTTCTGGGATACAGCTTAAATACCCTGTGGTCGTGGTCTTGAGCCTCTAGGTGGAGGAGCCCTATTTGCTGGCTTTGAAGGGGAAAGAAACGGGGGAGGGGAGTTGAGGTGGATCTTCCATCAGAACATTCCAGACTCTTGGGTATATGGATGCCAGGGTGCCAGCGGTTGAGGTGGAGCTCCCACCCAAACACTCCCCTCCTTTCCCTCCTTCCAAACCTTCTCATACAGCCACCCTTCTTTCCATCAAATTTATGGCCCCCTTTTCATTAATTATTCCATGCATAAATGTATGTGTTTTACTTGGGTTCTCCTAAAGCATAGTCTGAGACAATAATGGATGTGCAGCTAATGTGTTTGAGAATTCTAGCACTGAACTACCAACACCCAATCAAGGTTGTGACTTGAGATGTGCTCTGGTTTAGACATGATTTATTCCTTAGTGCTCCCTGTGCTGGAAAGATGGTCCCCATCGCGGTAGTGTTGAAGTGGTAGAATCCTTAATTGGTAGGGCTTTCAAGCCCCACCCCTCCCCAAGGATCTAGAAGCATTGTTCATGGTTCCTGGGAGGAGGGAGAGACATTTTCTGCAGTGGTGTAGTCACTGGTAAGTTGCCTATGCTCCTGTAAGTAACCCTAAAAAAAGACGTGATAGAAAAAGGAGTAGTTGGGAAGAGGAAGTAAATGTAGCATACACACAACTCCCAAGCGCGCGCGCGCACACACACACACACACACACACACACACACACACTCTGTATATTTTCAGACAGAATCCATTTTTTTAAAAGATTTATTTATCTATTTTTGGTTGTTCAAGACAGGATTTTTCTGTTATTGCCCTGGCTGTCATGGAGCCCAATCTGTAGACCAGGCTGGCCTCCAACCCACGGAGATCTACCTGCTTCTACCTCCCCAGTGCAGGGATTAAAGGCATGCATCACCATGCCCGGCTTTTTTTTTCTTTTTAAGATTTATTTATTATATATACACAGTGTTCTGCCTGCATGTATGCCTGCAGGCCAGAAGAGGGCACCAGATCTCATTATAGATGGTTGTGAGTCACCATGTGGTTGCTGGGAATTGAACTCAGGACTTGTGAAGGAGCTGCCAGTACCCTTAACCTCTGACCTATCTCTAAGTCCAGAATCCAGTTCTTAGTGAGGAAGCTGTTTGCACTGTAGTTTTGTTTTCTTAAAATTCCTGATTATTTTATCTTTGACATTATTTCAGAGGTAGTGATATTTTACCTCTGAAATAATTCCTGTAGCCTATTTAAGATTCTGATTATGCTGGGTGTAGTATGTGTACTTGGGAGGTAGCAGCAGGTATTTCTCTGTGAGTTTGATACCAGTCTTTTCTACAAAGTAACAGGACAGCCAGGGCTACATAGTGAGACCCCATCTTGAAGAAAGAAAGAAACAAAATAAAACATTTTGAATATGTGGTTATAAAATACTTCTTGAAAAAGGCATTTAAAATCTGAGAAGTGGGGGACTGGAGAGATGGCTCAGTGGTTAAAATCACTTAGTGGCCATGCAGAAGACCTAGGTTCTGTTTCCAGGACACAAATGATGGCTCATAACCATCTGTAACTCCCATTCCAGGGGATCCCATGTCATCTTTTGGCCTCTTTGGGTACCAGATGTGCCTGTGGTATACATACATACATGCAGAAAAACACTCAGATACGTAAAATGAATAAATCTAAATTTTCTGTTTTTGTTTTCTGAGACAGTTTCTTTGTGTAACTCTGGCTGTCCTGGAACTCACTTTGTAGACCAGGCTGGCCTAGAACTCACAGAGATCTGCATGCCTCTGCTTCCTGAGTGCTGGGACTAAAGGCATGTGTTATCACTGCCCTGATAAATTTTTTTTAGACAGGGTTTCTCTGTGTAGCCCTGGCTTTCCTGGCACTTGCTTTGTAGACCAAGCTGACCTCGAACTCAGAGATCTGCCTGCCTCTGTCTCCCTAGTGCTGGGATCAAAGATGTGCACTACCACTGCCAGTAAACTGTTTTTTTTTTTTTAGTCTGAGAAGTGATGTTTAGTGTCATTATCTTGTTTATAAAGTATTCTCCTCCATCCTTTGTGTAAAAAACCTGTGAGAAAGCAGTTTATCTCAACTTCTGTGCTCAGTATGGAGCATGGAGATGATCACTTTCTGCTTATTTTTTGCCCCACATGCTAAAAAGACAGACTCAGCTTTCATTTTTTTACTTCCAAAATATTTTTATTTTAAAAGATATTATTATTATTATTATTATTATTATTTATTTGCTTATTTTTTCGAGACAGGGTTTCTCTGTGTAGTTTTGGTGCCTATCCTGGATCTCACTGTGTAGCCCAGGCTGGCCTCAAACTCACAGAGATCTGCCTGGCTCTGCCTCCCAAGTGCTGGGATTAAAGGCGTTCACCATTGCTGCCTGGATGATTTTATTAATATTAATTTTTATATCCTGACCACAGTTTCCACTCCCTCCTTTCCTCCCAGTACCTCCATGAAAAAGGGCAGGCCTCCCATGGATATCAGTCAACCATGGCATATCAAGTTGCAGTGTGACTAGGCACCTCCTCTTCTATTAAGGCTGGATGAGGCAATCCAGTTGGAGGAAAGGGTCCCAAAAGCAGGCAGCAGAGTCAGAGACAGCTCCTGCTCCCACTGTTAGGAGTCCCACAAGAAGACCAAGCTATACAACTGTCACATATATGTAGAGGGCCTGTGTCAGTCCCATGCAGGGTGTCGGTTCAGTCTCTGTGAGCCCCAATGAGCCCAGGTTAGTTGATTCTGTGGGTTTTCTTGTGGTGTCCTTGACCACTCTAGCTCCTACAATCCTTCTTCTCCCTCTTTCACAGTATTCTCCGAGTTCTGAGTAATGTTTGGCTGTGAGTCTCTGCATCACTTTCTGTGAAGTCTCTCTGATGACAATTGGGCTAGACACCTGTGAATATAGGCATCATTACATTGACATGTTTTTTGGCCAGTCTTGTTTGGTTCTATCTTATGTCTCTGGGCTATCTAGATTCTGGGTCCTGGTGCTTTAGGCAGTGTCAGGGGTGGGCTTCCTCTTATGGCATAGGCCTCAGGCTGGACAAGGCATTGGTTGGCAACTCTCAAAATTTCTGTGCCATCTTACCCCAGCTTATCTTGTAGGCATGGCAAATTGTAGGTCAAAAGTTATGTGAATGGGTTGGGCTCCCAATCCCTCTACTGTAAGTCTTGCCTGGTTAGAGTAGATGGCCAATTCAGGCTCTGTATCCCCTATTGCTAGGAGTCAGCTTTGTAGATTCCTGGGAGTTTCCATTGTACTAGGTATCTATCTCATCCTGAAATGCTTTCATCTTTAAAAAACTACTGTATATTAATTATACAAAAGAGGCTTATTGGGACATTTAGAATCAATGTACACAATCTACTTTGATCATATTCACAGCCCCATTACTTTCTCTTGTTCCCCCTTTATCTTAGGAAGGCATCCTCTCAGGGACTACACTTTTGGTATATTCACCACATTTTTGTGGTTTTCTTAAATACTTAACTGTGATAAAAAGACATGTTGGTGATCAATGTTAGTGAATTGTAAATGGCAACATATTTCAAGTTTGTATGTTTCAAGGTTAATGTTCCTCAAGATGTCAGTGCTCCTCTTCCAATGCAGATAACAACTGACAAAAACCAAAACAAAACCTGTGGTACCTAAATTAAAGACATTAGGAAGAAGAGCTTTCATTAAGTAGGTGATTAAACAAACTGTAGTGTGTGCATAGCTTAGAATACTACACACCAGCAAAGTGAACACATTATTGATAGAAATAGTTGGGGAGAACTAAAAGAATTATACTAAATGAAAAAGACAGTTTCTAAAGGCCACATACTATTTGACTCTAAAAATATAATGTCCTTGAAGTGACTAAAGAAATGGAGAAGAGATTAGTGGTTTTCAGGAACGAAAGAGTTGGTGAAGATGAAGGTGTTTAGTGTGGCTATAAAAGGGCAACATGGAGATCCTTGTGGTGATGGAGCTGTTTGGCATCTTGACTGTATTGATGTTGACATCTTGGTTGACATCAACTACTATGGTACTGTTGTACACTGTTATACTTGTTATTTTTTCTCATTGCTGTAATCAAATACCTGAAAAGAAGCAACTTCAGGAGAAAGTTTATTTTGCTTCACAATTTGAGAAGATGTACTGCATAGTGGCAGGGAAGTCAAGGACCATGAGGCAGCTGGTCACATTGAGTTTGTAGACAGGAAGCAGAGAGAGGACAGGATGTGAGACCAGGAGAAGTGTTAAGGCCTGACATCATCAGGGAGCCAAATGTTGAAACATGTGTCAATGGGACATTTGGTGTTCAAACCACAATAGCTATCTTTAGAGAAACTGGGGAAATGGCACATGATTTCTAATTGTGTTATTCCTTATACCTGTATGAAGATCTACAATCAATCCAAATTAAAAAAAAACTTAAAAAAATAAAAACTTGCCACCAAGCCTGACAACCTGAGTTCAAGTCCTTGGAATCAATATGGTAGAAGGAGACAACCAACTTCCTACTCCCACAGTTGTCCCCTGACCTCCATAAATGTACTGTGGCACTGGTATATGTGTGTGTATGTGTGTGTGTATGTGCAATGTACGTACATTGCACACACACATAAAATATAACAAAAAAGCTTCAATTACAAAATTGTTTTCTTTATATGTTTTTATTTTGTGCATGGTGTATGCACGTGTGCATATGTCCTTCTCTTCTCTTCTGTCATTCTCTGTGTTGTTCCCTTGAGCCAGGGTCTCTCACTGAACCTTGAGTTCACTGAAATCACTGACCCCAGTTCCCCAGCACTGGTGCCACAGGCTTACATGGATACTTGTGGCTTTTATGTAGGTGTCATGGATGTGAATTCAGGTCCTTGTGCTTGTATAGCAAGAGCTTTTACCCCACCACTGGCCATCTGTCTTACAACTTTAACTCTTAGAGCATGGAAGTTAATGATCAAAACTCAAAAAATCTGTGGAACTGTATATATATGTGTGTGTGTGTGTGTGTGTGTGTGTGTGTGTGTGTGTGTGTGTGTTTGTGTGTGTGTGTGTGTGTATACACCGTTCTTGTTCTTGCACCAAGTTTTTATATATCAGTGGTTCTGTCTGTCTATAGAAAATATATCTGCTGGCAGCATCCACATCAGATAGCAATTGCCTTTCTACATCATGTGCTGTAGATATTGTGGATGCCCAATGATGTTTGTTATGGATTTTTTTTTTTGCCAGTAGCTTGTTCTGTATTCCCTAAGTCATTTTGTCATTAATGTTGTGCTTGGTTTTGCAAGCTTCTTGGCAATAAAGTGACTTGCACTTGTTTTGCCAAGAGGTCAAATAACTTTGAATGATATCCTTCTAGCTTTAGTATTGTTTCTGCAGGAGTCACAGTAGTCATCAGTTTAACATAGCCAAGAATTCTTTCATGCTTGCTCTCAAAAATTCAGTTCGTTTACTACAGCGGTAATTGTAGTTTGGTTAATTATTATGTGAAAATCTTGATAACCTCATGCCACAATTTGATACAATTTATTACAAATGCCATCCTAGAGACTAAAGCATGTGTGTGACAAGACAAATAAAAACATCAGATATTTATCTTCTTATTTGCATTTTCACTGCATCCATGCATGCATGATATTTTCACACACACACACACACACACACACACACACACACACACACACACAGGCTTATTGTCTCAGCATTTTGGATTCACTTTTTGTATTTTCCCTGGAGACACGATCATTATTTATGACAATGATATTTGCTGAGTTGTAGCATTTTAGTTTTCTTTGTTACTATTTTAAATTCAGTGAGCCACCTTTGAGTGGTTGACTAAGTAGGGAGAAATAATAGTACATAATACAAATACAAACAGTATGAGAGTGACAACACACATGCAAACATAAGCATGAACACACAAATGGCAGAAATATGTTACCTGAGTAAATTGTACCCATTGTACCCTAATATAATTTTTAAAGATGTTAAGTAGGTAAGGCTGTTGCTGTGAAAAATCATAATTAGCTTTACATTACTTTCTTACCCCTTTTCTTTTGGTGGTACTGGGGATTGAACTCAAGGCCTCATGAATGCTAGGCAAGTACTCTACCACTGAGCTATAATCCCTAGCTGTTAGCACTCATTTCAAATATATGGAAAGTATATGAATAAATGATCATGTTGATGCTTCTCTTCAACTTACTAAATTTCTTGATTGATCAGTGGTCCTCTATTATCCAAAATTAATGTACTTCATTTCTGACACACATTACCTAAAGGGAAGGTATATGCTAAATATTGAATACATTTATTAATACACCAAGGTTTGATTCAATTTAAGGTAGTTGGATTTGATTGAACTTGATCACTGAATTTCTACTTTGAGTAGGAAACTGTGACAAAACATTTGCCTTTTACCAATAAGGAAGAAGGTATGGTATCTTCCACAGTAGAGTCACAGCTGGGACAAACTTATCTAGCTATGGAGTGCACTTTCCAGTCTCTTTTGTAGTCTGGTATGTCCTGGTGATGAATGGAATATGAGCAAGAATGTTGTGCTTATGCTTCTTCTTGGTACTTTCCTTTAATCTTTACATGCATGTTTCTTTATGCACGGCTGATTTCTCTTTTTGCTATTTAGACACATGGATATGTCAATAGTATAACTTCATCTAGGCAGATGAGACTTTCGCACTAGAAGAGAGAACAAAATGACATGGAATGACTCCCAACTCACTAATTACTCCGTTCATGGAATAGGTCATATGTATAACCTGGAGTCTCATGTGGAGAGAAATTTCATTGTCCCTTGACTCATTGCACTGTTGGATCTTTATATTTCAGTGGCTCAGCCTTTTAACTCTAAACAAAGGGAAAGTCTGTGTGTTTGAAAGGCCTGGTTGATAGGTTGTGAGAAAGAGTGGCTCTTGGTGGTGTGGGACAAGTGGGAAGGAAAAAGGAGACAGAAGTTAGTATAGCATGACTTGCTATGCTAGATTGGGTGAGATAAATGAATACTATTTGATTTCTAAGGCTTATTTGCATAGCCAGGGCAGACAAGAAACAAAGAATAAGCTTGATCATGAGTCATGTAGAATTGTAGTTTTCCTGTGAGAGAGAACCAACTGACTGGGGAGTTGGTGGTACTTGGTTATCCTGTTTACAATTAGAAAGTAATACCATCAAGGGAGAGCTACGATCAACCTATGGCACCTCTGCATCATCTGTTGCTGAGATCCTGGAGAGTGACAATTCTAAGGTCAGTAGTGTGTGAGTGGGACTCTTGTTACCTTTTCTACTTCACTCATGACTAGTGTTAAGAACTGTGGTAGAACTGAGGCTATGGGTTGGGCTCTGTTAGTGGCATTAGCTATAAAGAGTTGGAACTAGAAGAAATCAGGGCATAATCTCATTTGTTTTATAACTTGATCCTTTGCTGATATAATGCCTCACCCATTGCTAAGGCCCATTTGTGTAAATTAGAAAAGTGCTCATTTTGAAACGATTCTTAAACTAATTGGGAAACTTCCTTCATTCTAGCTTACATAGTACCAGAAGATGCTTTGCAATTTTTTACAGAGAAAAACATCATTGTGGACCTCGGATCTTGCAATACTGACCTGCCAGGCAAGATTGCCCACTGGTACAGTAGTGGTATGGAAGTTTGGGGGGAACTAACTGCATTTTGATTGGATTGAGTCCTACTCCACAGGAGGGAATTTCATGCCTGTACTGTAATGCTGGTCAAAATTTGCTTGAGAGGTTACAGATGTTTAGTAGTAGCACTTACTATTGTTATTTTACCAAATAGTTATGTTGTCAAACTATCTTCTAAATATGTTTGTTTGTGCACATAGACCTGGGCTGCTTTCTCAACTGTGGTTAGAAACTTTTTAAAGACTTTTTTTTTATTATTATATTTGTGTTTTAATTTTACACATCAGCCATGAGTTCCCCTGTCCTCCCCGTCCTGTCCCCCCCCCCACCTTTCCCCAATCCCCTCCCCTCCATTCCCATCTCCTCCAGGACAAAGACTCCCCTGGGGATTCATTTAAACCTGGTGGATTCAGAACAGGCAGGTCCAGTCCCCTCCTTCCAGGCTGAGCAATGCATCCATGTGTAAGCCCAAGGTTCCAAACAGCCAGCTCATGCACTAAGGACAGGTCCTGGTCCCATAGCCTGGAAGCCTCCCAAGCAGTTCAAGCTATTCAATTGTCTGACTTATCCAGAGGGCCTGATCCAGCTGGGGGCTCCACAGCCTTTGGTTCATAATTCATGTGCTTCCATTCGTTTGGCTATTTGTCCCTGTGCTTTTTCCAATCTTGGTCTCAACAATTCACACTCTTATAGTCCCTCCTCTTTCTCGACAGTTGGACACCTGGAGCTCCACCTGGGGCCTGGCTGAGGATCTCTGCATCCACTTCCATCAGCTACTGGATGAGAGTTCAACAGAGGAAGTTCAAATGGCTGAAAGACATTTAAGAAATTGCTCAACATCCCTAATTATCTGGGAAATGCAAATCAAAACAACTCTGAGATACCACCTTACACCTGTCAGAATGGCTAAGATCAAAAACACAGAAGACAGCTTATGCTGGAGAGGATGTGGAGCAAGGGGAACTCTCCTCCACTGCTGGTGGGAATGCAAGCTTGTACAGCAACTTTGGAAATCAATATGGCGCTTCCTTAGAAAATTGGGAATCCATCTCCCCCAAGACCCAGCTGTAGCACTCTTGGGCATATACCCAAGGAATGCTCAATCATACCACAAGGGCATTTGCTCAGCTATGTTTGTATCAGCATTGTTTGTAATAGCCAGAACCTGGAAACAACCTAGATGCCCTTCAATTGAAGAATGAATAAAGAAAATATGGTACATATACACAATGGAGTACTACTCAGCAGAGAAAAACAATGACATCTAGAGAAACTTCTTTTCACAATGGCAGTCAATGGAGAGATGTATAACTGTGGTGATATATTGTGTTCCCCCAAATATTGTGCATCCTTATAAACTTATCTGGGGTCAGAGAACAGAACAGACACTAGATATAGAGGCCAAAAAATGGATTCCAGAGGCAGAGATCACTCTGGATCTCTGTGAGTTCAAGGCCACACTGGAAATAACCAGGCCTGGTAACAAGAGCCTTTAATCCCAGGATGTAATGGCAGAAAGTAGAAATGTATATAAGGTGTGAAAACCAGGAACTAGAGCTGTTTAAGCTTTTAGACTTTTCAGCAGCACAGTTGTGTAGAGAGGCATCTAGTCTGAAGATACAGGATCAGCTGAGGAATTGGCAAGGTGAGGTAGCTGTGGCTTGTTCTGCTTCTCTGATCTTCTAGCATTCACCCCAATACCTGGCTCTGGGTTTTTTAAATTAATAAGAACTTTTAAGATTCATGCTACAGCCGGGCGGTGGTGGCACATGCCTTTAATCCCAGCACTGGTGAGGCAGAGGCAGGCGGATCTCTGTGAGTTCCAGGCCAGCCTGGTCTCCAAAGTGAGTTCCAGGAGAGGTGCAAAGCTACACAGAGAAAACCTGTCTCAAAAAACAAAACAAAACAAAAAACAAAACAAACAAAAAAAACCCAAACAAACAAAGAAAAAGATTCATGCTACATATAACTCATTAAAATATTAAAAAAAGAAACTGAATACTCATTCCTAAATGGGACATCTATAATAACATCCTCACCCAAGGCTGAGATATTATTGCAGAAGAGGATGTAGAAGGAATATAAGAGTGTAAAATCTGTCTTCTGCACATGACACAAGGGTATAACATTCATGAACTCATGAGTAGCTGTACAAGATTAAGCCACCCAAATCCCGGCAGAGATGGGATAGATAATCTTCAACCTCCAACCCTTCCTTATTGAAGAACTACTTCTGCTATTGGCAGGGGATAGTTGCTGTGGGAGGGAGAAATATTCTTTTTTGAGGATGTGGCTACTGATAGGTTCCCATGTTCCAGTGGATGACCCCACACAGAGCATACTAACTGGACTTAATGGATTATAAAAACGGAAAAAGTTTGGATAGAGGACTGTTGGTGGGATATAGGAAGAGTTGAAGGGAGAAATGGAGGTGCAGATATGATCATACTTTATCATATACATATATGAAATTCTCAAAAATAAATAGAAAAATTTAAAGAAATGCTTTCTGAATCCATGGCTTGGTGAGCACACATGCAACTAATTAGGAAGGGAAACATGACTTGTAGAGTAGATTTTAGCTATCATTCACCATCCTCACTGGACATCTTTGTGCAGTGATCAGTATGCACAATTTTCCATGATAGCCCTGTAGGTACAGTGAAAGTGAACGTGATAATGGGGAATGATGAGAAACCATTCAAATGTAATGTACCAGTCAGAGAAAGGTGTAAGTAAACTGTTTTGGAGAAGCAAAAGGTGAAGGTAATTTTAAAAGCAGGTTTAAAATTGACACTTAAAGGGCTGTTCCCAAATATGAAATGGACTTTCTTGTGTCTGCACACTTGCACATGCTGTTTCCTATCTGAAGCACCATTCCTGATTAGGATTCTTCTTCTTCCTCTTCTTCCTCCTCTTCCTCCTCTTCCTCCTCTTTTTCTTCTTCTCCTTCTTCTCCTTCTCCTCCTCCTCCTCCTCCTCCTTCTTCATTTTTTGAGATAGTATTATCATGTACGCTAGAATGTTATTTGTTTTTGCTCTTTTGGGAGGCCCACCACTCAGCTCCCAAATAAATACACAGAGAGATATTCTTACTTATGAATGCCTGGCCTTAGGTTGGCTTGTTTCTAGCCAGCTTTTCTTAACTTTAAATTATCCTCTCTATCTTGGGCCTTGGGGCTTTTATCTTTGTCTATTTCTCTATACCTTTTCTTTCCTTCTCACTCTATGCCTGGCTGTGTGGCTGGGTGGCTGGTCCCTAGCATCCTCCTTTCCTTGTTTTCTTTTTCCTCTTTTCCTCCCAGATTTCTCCTTCTATTTATTCTTTCTGCATGCCAGCCCCACCTATCCTTTCTCCTGCCTCACTATTGGCCGTTCAGATCTTTATTAGACCATCAGGTGTTTTAGACAGGCACAGTAACCCAGCTTCACAGAGTTAAACAAATGCAACATAAACAAAAGTAACACACCTAAAAATAATATTCCCCAATACTAGAATGGATCCATGATCCTCTGGTCCCAGTTTCCCAAGTGATAGGATCACAAGCCTGCACCACTATACTGAGTTTGGTTATGATTTTCATACATGCCTTAAGGCTCAGTTCTAAACTTAACTCACCAAAGATCCTTACTATTGCCTTTGTATCTCACAGAGATCCCTCTCTCCCACTTCCTAGTGAACACTGACCACACTACACTTTACATGTCTGTTCCATTCTTAGTACTTAGCTTGGCTTATTTTCGTTTCTGAATTACGGCTTCTTTTCTTAAGCCTCTCATCTTCTTATGTTTCCCTTCTATGTACAGATTTTATTCCTATTTGCAGGGGGTAAGGAGTGGGGGAATGGGAAGAAAGTACTAAGGATTGAATATAGGGCCTAGGAAAGTGCTCTGTAACTCAGCTGCTTCCTCAGTCTGAATGCCTGCCGGCATTTATTATATATATGATTTTGAAAACATTTATTTATTGGTTTTGTTCACATGTGAGTGAGCATACACATATCCCAGTGCATGAACAGAAGTCAGAGGGCCACTTCTGGTACTCCACCATGTGGGTCTGAGGATTTTTCATGAGGTCAGGGCAACAGCTCTCATGGGCTGCTACCTTTATCCACTAAACCATCTTGCCTGATACTCCACTCATGTGTTTATACAAACAGTCTTTTCCTTTCTGGAATCTGTGTTCTCACAGAACAGAGACTGTGGTTTTTACTCTTTTTAAGTAGCATGAAGCTCTAGAAATACCTGCTGAATAAGTATTTTGGGGTAATGCCCCAAAATATATCCAAGTGACCAGGAGTTTAGAAAATTTCCTCTCTCATTCTAAACAATGTTAATTTCCATTCAAGAAAGTTATGGACCAATCAACAAATTATTTTCCCTGTTCAGATAGGTTTGAAGAAATTCTTGCAGCAGAAAGAACACTGGATATATTGACTTGTTCTTATCTAGTTCTGCTAAGTAGCCATGTAACTGAGCAAGTTGAATCATGTCTCTGACTACCTTAGTTTCCTGACTTGCAAAATGAAGAGATGGCATTAAATGTCTACAATGTTTTAAAGCAGCATGATAAATGTTGTAGTAAGTAGGCTGATCTGTGAATATACATTAATATCTATGAAATACTAAGTCCTATGCCATTCCTAAGGAACTGTTCTTTGATGGTGAAATGTCCATAAGGTGTTTAATGTGTCTGACGAACAATAAAAAGCTGTAGGAAACTTCAGGGGGTGGTTATAAATATCTCTAAGTCTGTTTACTTTTCCTTTTCTGTAGTTAATAGTCTGCCACTACATTCTTCCCTCATCCCCCTCTGTTTCTCTCTGTTCATTCATTCTGGTTAGGCTGCCATATTTGTCAAATAAAACTCCACTGTGATTCTTTCCTATTTACTCCCATCCTTCCTAGGTGATACAGAGGCAGGTCAAGGCAACGGGACATACCAGGATGGGAATAGCCTTGCTTTCTGAGAGATGTTCCCTATTTGTAATATCTGGCAGCTTGTTAGCAACTCAAATTCTATACTCCACCCCGAACTTGCTGAATCAGAGCATGCATATCTGTGAGACTCTCAGATGATTGTGTGGACATTAAAACATAAGAAAATCTTGCTAACTGCCTCCTCCATCTGCTCACCAGCTGTTCTTCACCTCTGAAGGAGGGAAAAGGCAGGGGGGTTGTCTTAAATATGAACTCTTCATTTTGTCCCTGTATCATAGGGACTACAGGACTTTCAGAGTTTTTATAGGGTAGTTACTTTGGGTCATGTGCTGAAATGATATCTGAAACCACACACACAGAGACACACAGACACACAGACACACAGACACACACAGACACACACACAGACACACACACACACACAGAGTATGACAAGGACACTATGTCCAGGCAGGGCTAGACTCAAGTCAAGGTATCTTCTCTGTCTGCTTGAGATCTCCGTGCTTAGAGTAGCTCCCCGTGGGTTTTATTTCTTTGTTTAGAAGCCCCCTCCTTTTCATGTCAGATGTGGGTGTTCTCTCTAAGCAAAGAGATTATCTGGGAAGATGTATTCGGGTGTACAGCATACACCTGAATATGTTTCTCTTTTCCTAGCCTGTCTATATTCCATAGAGAGTTCTTCTCTTTGCAAATTCCTTTTAAAAGGATTTCAGTCTGTATAACATACTCCACCTTAGAATAAGACCAGGGCTTCTAGACTCTCATCCCCAACTATGTTCTTTCTCTAAAATCCCTCAGATTATCAAGCCTCTCATACTGTTTGCCCTTTCTGCTTCTACAAATCTGTCCTCCTTAAGGTCCCATGCTTCCAGTTTGAACTTTGGTGGACAATGTATTAAACTAGTCTGAGGATGGCATGTATCTATGTAACAGCTAGAGATATGCAGACACTGAAGTAATCTGAGAATGTCCCTGAAAGCAGAATAAGAAAAAATTCATAGAAAAGGAGAAAAAAATGCAGAGAAAATAAGCCTAGTGCATCATCTAGGGGTCTGAGAAGAGGGGCCCAGTGCCTGGATTGGGACAAGAAATATTCTAGTTTTCAAGAAATGTTCTAAGGCCAGAGAAAGAAAAGGAGCTGGGATGAATTGGGACCTATAGGTAGATTTGATGGCTCCAGGCATGAAGGCTAGGGTCTCATGGTGTAACTATTTGTTACATTCACTTGAGTTGTGGATTTGGGTGTTACAGAGTAGAGTATGTGGGCTTTGGAACTGAATGCTTGGGGCTCTAATTCCTGGCTTCATCACTTAATGGGGGTGTAATTTTGGATAAAACACTCCTCACTGTGCCTTATAGGAGGGATGCTGTGTGCCTCACAGGAAGTAAAGCCCACCTCTTTTCAGCACTGTATTTCATCCTGCTGCACTTCAAATGTCTTTCTGGTTACCAGGACATGTTCCTTCTGTGAAGCATCCCTTCCAACAAACTCCTTATCCTTTAGGCCTTAGTGCAGACATCAGTTCTCATGAGGTTCCCTTTGCAGGCCCCCCCAGCACCATGTGAGGTGCCTTTCCTTTGGGCTTCAACAGTTCTTCCACATTTCCATCATGTACTCAACTTGCTCATTTCCTTGGCTGTGTCTTCCGTTAGCTATTCAGCCCCATCATTTAGGACCACGTGCACTTCCCTCCACTGCTGCATCAGCTATGCTGACACAGTAGAAATCTATTGAATGCCTGTAATAAAATGAGTAAATGACAAGAGACTTCAGACTTAGCCCTCCTTGAGGAACCATAGTCAGTGTGGATCCTTCTTTCTATAGCTTTTTTTTTTTTTTTTTTTTTTTTTTTTGGTTAGAATAAGGAAAGCTGAATTTCTTTGTGACATGTTTGTAAATGTATATGTAATCATATCTTGTTCTTATTTGTCCCCTCCCTCATCCTCTCTTCCCTTTTTATTGGTACCTTTCTTCGTCCTGAATAGTCTTTCCTTCTTCTTTCATGACATATAGTCCATTATTCTCTCTTTTCCCCCTCCCTTTAGACCCTTCTCCTCCCCATATCCCCTCTTCTACGTATACATAAACAAACTCACATATATAAATGTAAGTTTAAATCTATATTCTGCATGAGAGAAAACATGCAATATTTACTTTTCTGCAGCCAGAGTTTTCATTTTTCCTTTTGCTTGTTCGTTCATTCTTTCCTTCCCTCCACCTCCTTCCTTCCTTCCTTCCTTCCTTCCTTCCTTCCTTCCTTCCTTCCTTCCTTCCTTCCATTTGTTTTCTTCCTTCCCCTCCTTTTATTTTAAAGTAAGGTCTCATTCTGTAACCCAGGCTGTCCTGGAATTGACTATATAGCTCAAGCCAGCCTCAAATTTACAATAATCTTCCTGTCTCAGCTCCTCAAGTAACAGGATTACAGTTGGAGGCTACCAAGCCTGGCCAGACAGGATTTTTCTGTTGAAATGTAAAAATATGGGCAGCTGACAATTAAAGAGCCAAATTCCTGAGGCCTGTAATTCTTTTTGCAGACAGTGACAGTGAAAACCATATGCTCAATACCTAGCTGTACTGTTGTGCTGTGTGGGCCACAATATTGGGAAGAACAGCTTTCAAATGGAGGATATCCCATATATTCTTCAAGCTGCTGTGGCAGCTACCATCTTTTGCAGTCTAGTTTGTGTATTACTGCCTGGAGGCTAGTAAACATAAACCAGCCCAAAATTTTTCAACGCTTTCTTCCCGTGTGTCCCTACTTGTGACATGGACATATGTCTTACTTTCTGCAAGATGCTGCTTTTCTGACTGTTCAAGAACTCTTCAATTTCATTTATTTTAATGGATCTCTCAGACTGTCTCTATGAACAAAATGCTAACTTGCATGAACAGAGAGCTAGAGCTAGGATGGGAGCTCAGGCCCACAGAGATGGGCTGAGATGTCACAGGGGAGGGGGTAGACAATAGTCCCCATCCTCCCTCCTTCTCAACTCTGCTGATTCCATGATAAATGATCATAGGACATCCTCAGGCATAGAGAAATTTTGTACATTGCTCTAAGACTCTCAGATGGTAGAATCCACTTAGGAAGAGTTTATTTTGTATGCAAAAAATGGACAGGTAACCTAGGGCAAATGAGAATTGCAGCCAGGGAGGTAGGGAGTTGCTGGCAACACAAGCAAATTAGCAGTGATCAGAACATGGTTGCTGTTTTGGAACACTGAGGTTAGGACTGGAGAGTCTGCCCATCATTTGACAATGTGAAGAAATTACATTCTAGCTTGCAGAAACCCTACTTCTCACCCCATTATCAAAAGTACTTTAGAGTAACATTGCTGTTATGTGGTCTCTGGGAATGTTTTTGCTTTATTTGCTAATTGGCCAGATTTAGCAACTCAAACTATAGAGTGGCCAGTTAAATTTGAATTTCAAATCAACAACAGTTTTTTTTCCTAATGTGTGTGTTCCCAATACTGCTTTCTGTAGTTTTTCTGGCAACCCCATTTCCAGGTCATTATCACTTGAGGCACCATGTTGTTAGGCTGGTTAATAAGGCAAAATGCCTAAAAGGCCTTCTGCTCCTAAGAAACCTTTAGCAGTTAGTGTCAGTTCATCTCCTGTAGCACTGCTGGAAGCTTTGAGAGGCCTGTAGAGCCCTAATGAGCTGTGTGTGTGTGTGTGTGTGTGTGTGTGTGTGTGTGTGTGTGTGTGTGTGTGTGTGTATAACATGGGGGTGGAGAGTTGTCTTAAATGAGCTCCTGCTGATGGTGTATATAAAGATGGGATTGGATAGAGCAGCTGTTTCCAGCCACCTGGTTCCCCCCACTTCTCTCTCCTTTTTTCCCTACTGAATGCCTTGGAAACCCCTACTGCTTTATTCTCCTTGAAACCTCTTTTCCCAACAGCCAACCCCAATCCGTCAAGGCTCTTGAAACTTTCAGCTTCAAGTCAACTTATCCCAATAAACAGAAGCTACAGGATTCAAAAGAAACTACTAGAAGTGCAGTATTCAATAGGACAAAGAGCAAAAAGGAGGCTTGCTTAGAGGTCCCATGCCTATTCACCAGGAAACAAAGAGTCCAAATACAGGATTCTCAGAGCACCACCAGGGCCTTTCTAGGCTAGTTAAATAAGAGAAACGGTGCAGATTCCAATGAAAGACGAACAGAACCGGAAACAGCATGAGCAATTGGCCAAAGGGCTTTGGGGCCCAGTGAACTGAAGGGAGGGGCTGTTTGTGTCCCCACAGATGGCTTGCTGTTTCTGTCAGAAATGAAATGGCCCTTCCCCTGCTTGTCCTTTGGAGTTGGCTGGGAGGGCTTATTGCTAAGTGACCTACCCTAGTTGTTCATGGCACAGTAAGGACAATTTGACCTACTTGGGACTGAAGACTCTGTGAAGAACATAGACTAACTACCCTTAGTGGCCTCACAGGTTTTTTCTTCAGTTCTTGTACTTAGGGGGCCGTTTGAAAGGTACAGATGTGTGGGTGGTTTTCTAGGATAGTTAAATGATGGAGGTGGGGCAGGGGTATTTCCTTCCCCTGTGTTCTGTTCTCAAGTAGTTGTGGAGTTCAGTGATTGCGAGACACTGAAGACTGGCTTGACAACGCATACATGGAATAGGCAAGGCATGAGGAGAGGCCAGCACTCATCAGCACTGCCAGGTCAGGACGCTCTAACATATGGTTAATCACCTATGGGTAGGTCTGGTGGCATTTGGACAAGTTACAAAGTGGCTTCCCATGTACCTATCAAATCAGGCCTGTGGTCTGAAATTAACCCTGGATCAGCTCTCATTTGGCCCTCTTTTCCTTGGGCAGGACCACTGTGGCTTTTGAGGTGGGTCCTTCCTGGCTTTTAAGAGTGATGGCTTACACTAAGGGGTTGTAGGCGAGTGGCCTATGATGTGCAAGGCCCTGGGTCCCATCCCTAGCACAGATAAGAGGAAAGGAAGAAAGAGGGGGGAAGAAGAGCATAAGATTTGGAAAAATATGGATGCCTAGTCCTATATTAAGCATGTATGTGTCTACTTAACATCACCCAGCTAATATATGAAAGATCCAGTGCTAGAAGCCAGGTATGTCTGTCTGTCTGTCTGTCTGTCTTCAAAGCTCAAATTTTAAGCCATGACTTCATGATTTTTCGGCTTTTTACCTCTCCAATACCACATTTGGTCTCAATCATTTAAAATAATTTTTACTTAAACTTTTACTAAAATGAAGATTACTGTTACCCCTATAAATTGAAACTCAGGATCAAGTGCTTTAACTAGATGGAAACTATAATAATAGACCAGTCACGGCATGTTCATCTGAGCCTGACTACCAGTCACCCCACATCTCCCCATTGCTAACATACTGTTAAAGCAGTTTCTCCACTGCCCAGATTGTAATAGGCCTTGAATGTGGCTATGGAACAAATGTGTCTCCCCTCAAACTCATATGCTGTAATCATTCTCAGTGTGATATTTGAAAACACGGCCTTTGGGAGGTAATCAAGTCATGAAAGTGAAGCCGTCATGAGTGGATAACCACTAACTGGCCTACCCTAGCTGTTCATGGCACAGTAAAGGCAGTTTGGCCTTATTAGAAGAGATAATTCTCCTTCTACCATGCGAGGACACTTTCCAGGCCCTAAATCTGTAAGTTACTTAAGTATGATATTCCTGGTATAGCATTCTGAACTGACCAAGACAAAGGCCATGTAAGAAAACTTTCTCTGTGAGTCAGTCCTAAGAGCCCACAAATCTTTCCATTGATATCTTCCTGCATCAGCCTGAACGTTTCTTATGAGAAGGGGAACCATTTTGCTTCTAACTAGAAGCTGCTATCACACATTCTTTGCTCTTTGATATCGACATAAGTATATAGTCTTTGAAGACGTTTTACTACCACAGGAAACTAGATGTGAAGCCCCCTGGATGTCTCCACCTTTGCACTCTCCCCATTTTTCTATGCTCTTTTAACTCTTGTAGGGAGAAGGACAAAGACATATACAGGGAATATTGGTGTGTTCAACAGTACAGAGAAATTTAAGGCTTGATTTATGTGCTTCACTTTGAGATCTATGTAAGCTAGACACAGAGAACTGAACCCAGGAAGTAACTCAGTGCTGAGAGAGCTTGGAAAATTCTGAATGCAGTTATGTGTTCTTCCTAGTCCAGCTAGGTGGCACAGCATAATTTGGTATAATGTTTTAGTCTTTTGAGAAAAGTGGAAGGAAAGGGCTGTCCTTAAAACAAATCCAAACAAAGCCAAGCAAAACAGCTTAGTAAGGATGTGAGTACACCTGCTTGGCTGTGTCTCTAAAACACGGTATCACAAAGGGATAATAATACATAACAATACATTGCTTGGTTTTGATACCTTGGGGGCCTCAGTGCCTCTGCTGTAGCAGCAGATAGCAGTACCCAGTAGACACAGTTATGTAGCACAAGCACCAAAGACAAAAGACAAAAGCAGCAGTTGCAGCCCGTGGCAGGAGATGGGCATCCTCTGGGGACCCTTATGCTATTAAATGGGTATTTTGTGAAAGGCTATGTTCTGTGTGAAAGATAAAGGCGAGGGAAACTACAATTTGGGGGATAATTGGTAGTGTGACCCTTTATATATCCGAAGTTTGGCGAGGCCCAAAGAACTGTAGGGTATACATAGTTCTGAAAAACAAGTTATGCTATGGCAGACAACTCAAGTCCCAGACATGACAGAACAAAGGGCATATGCCCTTATAATAAAGATCTCTTTCAAGACTCCCAGAAAGAGCTTTAAAATATGGTACATGGAAGCAAAGTCTCACAAAGGCATGAGGCATCCTGTCCCATCATTATAGTGAATTAGCCACTTGATTGCTAGCCATGACTTGAATATATACACGCTGTGGCTGCAAATGGGTCACAGTAATTGGAGGCCAGCTACTTGTTTGCTAGGGAGATAGAGCTATTAGGGAGATGGCTGGGAGAGTTATTGAAGGGGAGAGATGCATTCATAGTACAAAATTGGTCCTTGAAATAGTTTCTTTTATGATGGCTCAGAAAAGAAAATAGGGCAGCAGCCCTTTGCATGGTGGTAAGCTCCGATTGTTACTGTCTCCTGCACTCAGGTTGGAGTGGGGCTTGTTGATGCACTGTGTGTGTACACAGACGATGGCAGGGGAGCACTGCCGCAGGAGGAAGCAGCTATGGAGTGGTGGTCCAAGTGGGAAGGGGAGTGCAGAAGTTTGGGATGATCCTTCGTTTCTGTACTGATAGCACATATTAGGCCTGCTCTGCCTGGATGGCTGTGGCAAGGCAGGTCCTGGGCAGCAACTGGAGAGAGAAAAAAAGGAGTTCCTGGGGTCAGTGGGATCAGAACCATTCAGCAGGGCTGTGTTTTCTGTGGGTGGTTTTCCAGCAGAAGGATGCACTAAAGATTCATACATTGGTTGCAATTCCAAGTTACTTTTCATTTGTTCTATTTTTTAATTTTATTTGTTCTATTTCCAACTCTCCATTCCAAGATATTTCTCAGAAATCAAGGTGACAAGGTCCTGTTGCCTGAGGTCTGCTTAGGGAGGGATGATATCTCTGAACTCTACCTTCACAGGAACTGTGGGGAGCCCCTTCTGCCCTCTTTTGCTGCCCTTACAAAGAACATAAGGGAGCCACTTTCCCCCTTTGTTTCTATTGTAGACATGAGGGAGAATAATAACAAAAGATCATATTCCTTGGAGATTGCCAATGAGATAGACACTCACAGCAAACCCAAGGCTGCTAAGAATTGTGGCCCCATTTTACGGATGAGGACATTTACCTCTGCTGATTTCCTTCACAATGCTGATCACAACCTCTGATCACTTCGTTTATCTGGGCCCTTGCCTGATCCCATTGGCCATGTGCCCCAGGAGAAAGAGGCTTTTGTCTGCTGTGTTCTCTGCTGTATGTGTTCAGGATCTAAAACTGTATGCTGACCATCACAGAGTCTGAAGAGGCTGGAGCTTCTGTTGGGTTTGGGATTTGATTTTACCCTACTTATAAGCTACTAACCTAGCCTGTCATCATGGAAGAAAATGTTAGACTCCTACATCACATTGTATTCCTCACAGCATACCAAACCTTAATGTCAGGTTGTCTGTATCAATTCTCCTTGTCCTTGAGTCCTACCAGGATGGCAAAAGGCCCAGATTCATGTTTTGTATGAAACTGGTATCTGCATCACAGCTGGGATGACAAAACTAAAATTGGCGAAGCCTGTGCCTTGTACTAAGCAAGTAGGCATGTCCACTCTTTGCCCCAGAGGGTTACCTTGCCTTCTCTCTCAAGATTGCTTACTTCAGACATAACAGGCTTTCTTTGTGAAGGTACTCAGGGGAAAGAGGTTGCTAGTCATCTCTGCCTACTGTGGGAGTCTCCTGTTGGGGGAGAACTCATGTTCTTCCTCTGAGATGCAAGCCAGCTGCTAGGGATGCCTCACTGAAAGACATCTGTGTAGTTTCTCCTGATCTGACCTCACTATGAAGGGCTTTTGAACTCATCAAGCAACTTTAGTAAGCAGAAGAGGATCAAAGAGCAGAGAATCAAGGCCAAAGCTTCTTTGAAGTCTAGTCTGAGTGTGCTGTGAAGAGGAAGAAGGCACGTCACACAAGAAGAACTGCGTATCCCTGCAAACCATCATTTGCACCCTCAGGGCTACAGTCTGAGGACTAGGGCCTGTGGCTTGCAGATTATTGGGCTCAGTATCACATGCTCGAAATTAGAATCTTAGAGCAGAGATTGGCTGAGATTCTAGCAGTCCAAACAAATTCATCCTGCAACTGTCATGTGCAAGAAAGTCCAAGGACAGCTGGCTTAAAGCAAGGGCCTCAGATAATTCCAACCCTGTTTTAGCTGCTTACTGACTCAGTGATCACAGGCAAGCTATTTCACATCTCTAAGCCCACACTTTTCCCTTACATACCATTAGGAGGATTGCATGAGATAATATGTGTATCATCATGTCTCTCCTTCCATCCTTGCCTGTTTAAAGCCTACGCTCCCCACAGCAGAGTGACCCTTTGTAAGTAAACTCCCACCAGTCCCCTGCTCAACTCCATTGGCAGTCTTTTCATCTCACTCAAAGCAAAGTCCCACTCTGCTTCCTATTTTAAATAGGAAATGCAAAGGTCAATTTCTCTAGTTGATGCATTGCTCCTTTTCTCTAACCAGCAGGCATTTTGCCACAGTTAAACACTTGTTAAAAACAGCGCTAAGAACCTGGGCAAAGCAGAGGCTTCCTACAGTGGTTACAGATGTTTACAACATGCACATCAGCCTGAGAAGTGCCTACCCGAGCAGGGCCTCTGTTCAGGTTGCCAGCTGACCCTTTCTCCCCCTGAATAAAACTCTGTGCATCCAGTGTTCCATCTCTGTGTGCTACTCTCCTCTGTCATGATGACAGCGTCAGCAGGTTAGTTACACCAGGGAGTTAGTTATGTAGCTGCATAATTATGTAGAGTTATTGCTTATGAGCTTGGTGGATAGGAGTTAATTTGTCATGAAAATCTACTGCACTCCCCAATGCAGGCTGACAAAATACGGTTATTTAACTTCTAAACTAGAAAGCTAATTCCTGGACCCAAGGTAACCTCTGTGAGGCACAGGTACCATAAGCATGGTCTCCCTGTCTTATTTCTTAATTATAGTGTAGTTAATATTCCTTATAACTCTTCCCTCAGTGTATTTCACTGGATGACAGTTGTGATTTTCCCTCTGCTGATCATTCAAACCTAAGTTAACATGAACTCTCCAATATTAATAGGCATTCATTTAGCTAAGAGGGATGCAAGTAGTTTCCTTTGCAGAGGGAGTATTCCAGAAGTCAGTTGTTATTTACAACACAGGAAGAACTATTTGAATTTCTGCAACAGAAATTAGTCTGGCTGCATTTTAGAATCAGCTGGATAGCTTTGGCATCACATTTCTGGGCCCAACATATTCCAAACCCCAGGGAGTCTAAATTAATTGGTATAAATAGATTTTAAAAGCCACTGCTCTGGGGAATCCTAATATACACTCATGGTTAGTGATGACTGCTTTAGGTAAATCTATTCATTCCACAAATATTGCAAGTCTATCATGGATCAGATACTATTGTAGGCTCTTCTAATACAGCCAACGAACAAAAGACACAAATACCTCATCATAATGGAATCTGGTATTTTAATGTGGTAGACATAAAATATGAAAGATATTTAATACACATTAATGTTGATGAATTACAGTTGGGGAAATGAAATACAGTAAATGTTGATGGATACAATTGGAGGAAAATAATCCAAGGAAGGAGAGTGTGGAATTCCAGGGTAAATGTAATGCAGTTTGAATTGGTGTGCTCAAGAAAAGCTTTGCAGAGAACTAGCCAATTAAATGAGACATTTTAGTTAGGGTTTCTATTACTGTGATGAAACACTATGGCGAAAAGTAACTTGGGGAAGAAAGATTTTGTTTCCCTTTACAGCTTATAGTCCATCATTCAGGAAAGACAGGGCAGGAACTTGAAGGCAGGAACTGATGCAGAGCAGTGCTGTTTACTGGCTTGCTCTTCATGACTTGCTTAGCCTGTTTTCTTTTAGTATCCAGGGCCTCCAGCCCAAGGGTGGCACTACCTATAATAGGCTGGGACCTGCCTCAGCAATGGCTAATTAAGAAAATGAACCACAGGCTTGTCTATAGGGTAATCTAGTGGGGGGGCATTTTTTTCAACTGATGTTCTCTCTTCCTAAATGTCTCTAGACAACACAGAAGATTTGAAACCCCTTGCTGGTGTGAGTAGGCATCTGGAGGGAGAAGGTTCTTGACAAAGGAGATATATATTCAAGGCAAACAACGCAAGTCAGGCATGTGTTTGATGTGTTCTAGAAAGACACAGAGATTGATGTGGCAGGAAGTAAGTGAGTGAGACACAGAGAGTTAGATGAGTTTGGAGAGCCCATGGTGACAGAATTGCGTAGGGCTTTGTTGGGTGTGAAAAGGCTAGGTAGGACTTTTGAGTGAGATAAATAGCCCTTGGATAGACTTGAGCAAAGTGGTGGTGGGATTTGATTTACAAAGGATCTCTTTGACTGTTTTGGGTAGGATAGTCTTTAGACAGCTAAGGTTGGAGGGAGAGAGACTGTGTTGGAAGTTTAAGAGATCATCCTGGTCCATCTGGGTGTTCTTGTTCTCTCTTACCTCTCCTGTTAATGAGAATGGGGGTGGTGATTTGTGAGCCATTCAGATAAAAGGAGAAATAAACTAGATTTGAAAGTGTGCCTAACCTTTGAAGCTGTGGCTTATAGGGGTGGTTATCTGTGCTTTACCCTTGGAGCATTGCCCCTTGTAGGCAGCAGGTAACTGCTATGTACCTGCCCCCTAGGGCATGGCTGAGGGGGGATCCCTGGCTCTCAGGGAGTTGTGGGAGGCAAGAACCTGGTGACTTAAGCTGTCCTTTCTGGATAAGTGGGACACAAGGAAAAGTGACTACTGAACTCTGCCAAGACAGAATAAGATGGTCTTTCAAAATTCCTGCTTCTAAATATGATCTGTCAGATACCCTAGGCCTGTAGCCAATTTGAATGTACCAATGATGCTGAGAAACTTTAGGTGACTCTTCAGGCTGCTAGCTGTCTCTGTCTACTCTTACAAGACTCCCAAAAGTTGCTTGTGTCCATCTCCCATTTCTCAGGTATTATTATATTCCATCCCAGGTCTTAAGGGGTCCCCCCTCGGCCACACCCACGGGGGGAGGCAGTTACCTGTAGTTGGAGTTTTTCTGCCTGGCCCAGTCAGGACAAATCTCTTTTACCCGCCAGTCCCACAGTCGCTCAGACCCAACCAAGAAAGCACACAGAAACTTACAAACTGTATGGCTGTGGCAGGCTTCTTATCTACTTTTTCTATCTTAAATTAACCCATTTCTGCTTATCTATACTTTGCCACATGGCTTGTGGCTTATCAGTGTCTTTACATGTTGCTTTTCATGGCGGCGGCTGGCGGTGTCTCTCCCCAGCCTTCTACATCCCAGAATTCTCTTCTCTCTTGTCCCGCCTATACTTCCTGCCTGGCCACTGGCCAATCAGAACTTTATTTACACAGAGTGATATCCACAGCAGTTACCTAGCAGTTACCTGCTGCCTACTAGGGGCTGTGCTTCAGGGATAAAGCACAGACAAACACCCCTACAGCTGCTTCTTGAGGTCAAGAGCCAAACACACACACACACACACACACACACACACACACACACACACACACACCCCATAGGAATTTGAATTCTCAACTTATGTCTCTCATTCCATGTCAGTTCATACTCCTAACCTACTACTTGAGGATTTGTAGATACACTATTTTTCTGTAGTTACCTAGGTTTCTTATTCTACTATTCTCGCTCTGACAGAGAAAGATATAAAAGTAGTTGTGTACCAGCCTTTTTCTTTTGGGCCACTAGCCAGCTCCCATATCAAGACATGAAGATTTAGTCTTAGTTTTGAATGATCAGTCTAGCTTAGGCTCATTTTACCTAGCTCTTTTAACTTAATTTAACCTGTTTTTCTTCATCTATGGTTTGCCTCAGGGATTTTCACCTTTCTGTCTGTATGTCTTACTTTCCTGCTTCCTCCAGTGTCTGTCTGTTTGGAAGCTGCCTGGCTTCTGGCCCTGGGCATGTCCTTCTTTTTCTCTCCCATTCTCTCCTCCTTCTTCTCTCTCAAGCCTGGATTTCTCCTTCTACTTAGTGTCTATGCCCTCTAGCCCCATCTATCCCTCTCTTGCCTAGCTATTGGCCATTCAGCTTTTTATTAGAACAATCAGGTGCTTTAAGCAGACAAGGTGAAATAAATGCAACACATCTTTACATAATTAAACAAATGCAGCATAAACAAATGTATCACATCTTTGCTCAGTTAAAATAATACTGCACAACATAGCTGTACTGATGTGAGCAGAAATCTTATTTTACTGGCCAACTGTAAAATATAGCCAGAGGTAGATACCTTAAAGTGTAAAAATGATCTTTGTCCTGAAGAAAAATGAATACCATGTATATGGACTTAATGGGACTCTTTGAGGATTGAGAATCTAGGCAGTGCAATATTCTAGTTAATTGAAAGGTAACCAATTCTTCATTCTTGTTTTCCTCTGCTTATATTAGTTTTCATTTTTTAGTTTATGAAAGTAAGAGTTTTCACTATATGTGTATGATGTGCCAGGTTTTGTGCTATGTGTTTTACAGGTTATGCTTTATTCAATTTTCATATGACCTAGAGATATAGATGTTATCTTTAGCACCGCCCTGAGAAATTAAGTAACTCATTTAAGGTAGCACAGCCAGTGGATGGCTAGCCTAGTCTGTTTAGTGCTGAGATCTCAGCCTCAGAGTAAAGTTCTGTCCATCAAGAACTATTGTTTATGTTGCCTAGGCTTTAGACAACACCTTCCCATTGTTATCCTAACCATCTGGGTCCACTGTTCAAAAAGGGAAGGGACCAGGCACTTAGGCACTGTGATGACAATCTGAGAATTAGATTAATTTTAAAAATTATTTGAAAATAGAGCCTAACATTGACTTGATTCTTTTTTATTTAGTACTTCCAGTGGAATGCAGGAAAGCAATGCTTAGTTAATTAAGTTACTGTGTTACAGCTCCTTCATTTGATACACCCAGCTTTTACTTTTTGTGGCTGATAGGGTGCAAGAAAATGAAGTCCAATTAGCTAAAAACCTGAAATACAGAATATTTTAAGTACACTGTCATTTCCTTCACCTTTAGTAACATGAAATCATACAAAGTCCCAAGGGGAGGCCTGTTTTAAGAAGTTGAGAAAAATAACCATTCATTGTATTGTTCAGAGGTTTTAGCATAATCTAAAAATGTTTATATTTTAAGAAAAGGTAATTCTCCCCCTCCTCCTTTCTCCTTTTTCTTTTGAGACAGGGACTCATTTAGGCCAGGCTAGACTTGACCTTGTTATGTAGCTGAGGATGACCTTGAACTCCTAATCTCCTGTTTCCACTTCCCAAGTGCTGGGTTTATAAGCATGGTATCCTTGTCATTTTGTGTAGTCTAGTAATTTTCTTAGGAGAGCAGATATTCATAGGTCAGTCCCAAATACCTTGATCTCTATTCTGTTCTGAATTAATGCAACATTATAAACTGAGGTAGGTTGAGTATTTATATCCATGGTAGTAATCTAATTGTGAAAAAGAATGCTATTCATCCAAGTCCAGTAATCTTCTAGACCATGTAAAGGTACACAGTGGAAAAAGGAACAAACATAAACATGGCCATCAGATTCCTCTTATATGATGGGGACAGCTAGATTATGACTCGGCAAAAGGCAGATGGTTATCTTTCTTTTTTGCAGGCTTAGCAGGATTTTCTGACTGGACATTGGATCTTGGTAATAGGGTTAAGGGAGTCCTCTGTGGGCTGTATTCAATGCTGGTGTTGGTTTAAGGCATAAGGTAGAAATATCTGGTTTAAAAAATGAACTTTGGAAAGAAACTTTAGTCAAGAATAAAACTGTATGACCCAGAAGAACACTATCTTGGATATTTTTGTTTGTTAAGACAGGTTCTCTCAACGTAGCCCAGGCTAGCCTTGAGCTCACCAACCTCTGAACTCAGCCCTTTTTAGTGCCAGATTATAGGCATGTACTGCTACGTCTGCTTTTGGTGAGAGTACAGTGTAGCTAATGCCTCCAGGTTAGAAAAGAACATGGCTGTCTCGAATTGTAGCAGTTGTGGTTTACCCTCAGGAGACCCTCATAAGACCAGGCCCACACTATTCCCTCATGGAAGGGGTGGAGAGGCCCATGAGGTATCTCTTCTTGAAGTTATCTAGAACATAAAGAGTTGAGGAGTGGGAATCTTAGGCAGCATAGTTGTCTTCAAATTCGTTGCCTAAACTACTCTGCAGGGATAAAGCTTTTCCTGAAGATAGGACTTTACAATGGTGCTGCTTTGTGTGAGTTCTTCATGCTCCTGGGGAGAATCTTCAGCTATAAGCTTTGCGAATTCATGTTTGTGCAGATGCCTTTGACTTGCCTATGCACCTCTAAATAACCTTGATAAACTTTTTGGACTAGGAAGGAACATATTCTTTGGTCTGTTGATACACTATTTGGGGTGAATAGACATTTTAATGTATCTTCATGAGAAGTTACACACAGAGGGAAGACATTGTGCTAACTTTGTTTAATGCATTTCTCTTGTTATCACCTAGCCAACAGACCAGCAAGTAGTAAGCATTCTCTAAATATTTGAATGAATTAATAGAAAGATGAAGTAATGTTCATAATTAATGTGCCATGAAGTTAAAGGGCAACCTCAACACAGGATAATCACAACACAGATAGCGAGGTCAATGTTTGGGAGTGAGAGTGGTAATTTGCCTCCCTTGACTATAAAATCTGTAGCTATATACTGCATAAAATGCTTTGTGTAAGATGGATTACTAGAGCAAAAGATCACATTCCCCATTAGTAGTTTAAAACAGAATACAGCACACTAGGTATCTTATTTGATGAACCCTTCTTGGGACTTAAGTAGTTGTTTGAAAAGGCATTGGACATTTTTTTCTACTGAAATAATGAAAGGTCCATGTTGTTCGCTATGTTATGAATGTTTTTGTTTCCCCAAAATTCATAAATTAACAATGTGATTTAATTCCAAAGACGTAGGAGGTAGGGCATAGGGGAAATTATTAGATCATGAGGGTACAGTCCTCATGGTTCTGACTGGTACCATTATCAAAAGACTCTGGAGAACTAGTTATAGTGGACTATTCACTCGACCTTTTAAGAGCACAGCCAGAAAGTATCATTTATGGTGTAGTGAGCTTGCACTGGACATCTACGGGGTCTGCCCACACTTTATGATTTTGGATTCCCAGCCTCCAGAACTTTGAGAAAAACATTTATGCTTATAAAATACTCAGTTTATAGTATTGTGTCATAGCAGCCTGAAGGGACTAAAGTAACCTATTTTTGCTGCAAAGAGAGGCTTCTTTGATGAGGGGTGATAGCTTCATAGAAGACCACAACTGGACATAATGCAGAGACCAAACAGATGATGGAAAGCCCAGCCCCATCAGGCACATCTACACCATAGCTCCTGCATATGGTAAACCATAGCTCAGGGAACGTCTTGGAAGAAGACTGGTAAGATTCTAAAAGCCAGAGTATCAGGAACTCTGCTTTGAAACAATCTCTCCTAGAAATGGCTGCATAATCAAATCAAGAACAATGGCAAGATCAATGGACATGTTAACATGGAAGAAGGGATAATTTGCAGGGTCTAATTTTTAGACAAGGAACTACAGACAACTAAAGACTGCTTGTACATATAAATGTGTGTGTGTGTGTGTGTGTGTGTGTGTGTGTGTGTGTGTGTATGCCACAATTATGATAAAATAAACAGAAGCTATCAATGTAAGAATGGGAGACATAGGTGAGGCTTGAGGGAAGGTAGCTGGGAGAAGCTGGAGGGAGGAAAGAGAGTCTCAGAGAAAGTGATGCAATTCTATTTCAGTTAAAAAACACTAAAAATAATAAATTTAAAATAGCTTGTTTTCCTAAGAATATATGAAATATAATTTTCACCAGATGTAGTTGTGCACACCTTTAATCCCAGCACTTGGGAGGCAGAGGCAGGTGGATCTCTGTGAATTTGAGGTCAGCCTGGTCTACAAAGTGAGTTCCAGGATAGCCAGGGCTTTGTCTCAAAAAAGTATATTTTTCAGACATTTAAATCTAAGACTATAAAGTCACACAGACAATATATTATCATAGACGTGCATTACAGTTCTGTTTTCTCTTACACTGTGAAAACAAATTGTTTAAGAGTGGATTTTATGGCACCAGGACTAATGAAGAGGTGTTGGTGAGGCAGGAAAGATGGAGAGGTGAAGAGGGTTTTTTGGGGGGGTTTGTTTCTCTTGCTTTTGTTTGTTTGCTTGCTTACTTGCCTTGTTTTGGTTTGATTTTTAAAAATTTTGGGGGCACTGCAAAGGTGAAGAGAGGATATAGGAGGACTGGGAAGAGAGCAGAATTAGAGTGCATGATGTGAAATTCCCAAAGAATCAATAAGAATTGTTAAGTAAATAAAAAATTTTAAAAGAGTGAATTGTATGGGCTGGAGAGAGGGCTCGGCCATTAAAGACTAGCCTCACAACCAAAAATATGAGTGAATTGCCTAAGTTCAGAGATTTTGAAAGTGCTTATATGATTGGAGGATCACTGCTTTATTCTTTATTCTATTGAAGACATGCATCTGGCAATGGTTGATGAGAAGGGAGGGCAACTAAAGTCTATGCTTTAAAAAAGAAGAAGGTAGGTCACGGCGCCAGAGTGCTGCTTCCTTTGACTCCACACACTGTTTCCCCTAGGAGCCTTTTCAGCCTTGGTCTTTGCAACCCTTACAGGCAACCCCCATCTAAACAGCTGAAGTGAGGCCTTATTCTGAATTCCAGGAAGCATAAGCCATGGTCAGACGAGATGGAAGTTATGGTTTAATGAGCAAACCAATGATAATGGATTATGGTGGTCCAAAGTGAGCATCCATCTTTTTTTATGCAACTGACTGAGCTTTAACATGCCATGTCAGCCTTGTCTGGTGATATCTGGTGAGAAAGAGCACCTTCACAGCCCTTGTGAGCACCAGCTGAGAAAAAATGAGGCCATGTCTTTCTTTGGCACAATTTTAATGTAATCCTCACTAACATTACTGAAAATTGCTCTTTGATGGCTGGAGGGAAGCTTTATGTCTCTATCCCTGGCAGCCTCTGTGGAAAATTGCAGTTAGAAGATTGGCTTTTCAGATTCTGACAGGGGGCAGGACACTCAAATCAACCTTGATTAATCTATCTTCTTTGAAACTTGCTTGTGTAAAATTGTCAAGGTCATATTAGACACTTAAGTCCTAGGATCCCGTTCCTAGAATGATTGTCCTGTCTCATCCATGACAAGCACTAAATGTGTTGTAATTGTGGTTGGCTAAAGAGATTCAGAAAATGACAAGGAAGGTACTTGAGGAGGAGAGGCCAAAAAGTTTAGAGTAGGGATTCGAGTCCAAGAAGGAGTTGGAAAAAGTGAGGAAAATGAAATGAGAGTTAAAGAAGTTATAATTCAGGGTGTACACAGAGCATCAGGGTAATGATGGGGGCAAGTGATAGGGAACCGGGGGAGTAAGGAGGAAGAAATGGTGTAAAATACAGCTTCTTGGGGAGCAGGTCAGACATGAAGGGAGCAGGTTAATTTCTTTCAGTATTGTAAGATTAAAATGCCTATAGGAAGCCTTACTTTTAGGAGGGAATGGAGGGTGGATTGTGGTGGGGATGCTGGAGGGGTGGGAGGAGGGAAGAAGGACATCTGTGATTGGTATGTAAAATGAATAAAAATTTTTCTTAATAAAAAGATTAGCTGGGCGGTGGTGGCGCATGCCTTTAATCCCAGAACTCGGGAGGCAGAGGCAGGCAGATCTCTCTGAGTTCAAGGCCAGCCTGGGCTACAAAGCAAGTTCCAGGAAAGGTGCAAAGCTACACAGAGAAACCCTGTCTCGAAACAAAACAAAACAAAACAAACAAACAAAAAAGATTAACAAATGCCTATGGAAAGTAGAACAGGAATGTGGTTCTGGAAATGAAATGCAGAAATGATGACAGTGCTTGTTTTGACAGAGATCTGCTCAGGAATTCAGTGAGAATGGGACACAGTCCAGCCTTAAAACGCGCATTGCCAAGTAGAAGGAACTAGGAGGGTTAGAAATTGCCAGGTCTCATGCAGAAGCCAGTGGCTCAGTTGTACATGATTTTAAGACTTCCTTCACAGTGTTAAGTAAGGAAGATGCATGCACCAATTTTGAATGTACAGAGAGTGCCAAGGAGGGTGCCCTTATGGTACTGAGTGATTTTTCCATACCATGTTAGCTAAGGCAGTCAGGCTCACACAGTTCTACCTCCTACCAGGAGAGAAAAGGAATGGGGAAAGGGAAGGGAAAGAGTTATGCCTTATCTGGCTGCTTGCCTATGTATAGGACAGAGGGATGGTTGCATATGGCAGTGAGTTTAAGAGAAGAAACAAAAGGTGAGAGGTGGAGAATAAAGGCTAAAAGAAGGAAAGCAGGGGTTGGAAGTGATGACTCACACCTATAATCTCAGAACCCAGGGCTTCAAAGCCATCCTGGAATGCATAATCAGATCGTGTCAGACAACAAAACCCAACCTACTACTACTACTATTACTACTACTACTACTACTACTACTACTACTACTACTACTACTACACACACACACACACACACACACACACACACACACACACACACACACACAATGAGGTGGCTAAGCGAGGTGTATGTAAAATCTGTATGAACAATCTGGACATGTGTGGGGGTACTGAAGGGCAAGGTTAAAGGGAAAGAGAGCTTAGGGGAGCGGGAGATCCCAGCTGGATCAAGAACAGAATGGGAGAATGAGGAATAACAGACCATGATAAATGAAGACCACATGAGAACAGGAAGAAGCAAAGTGCTGGAGAGGTCCCCAGAAATCCACAATGATACATCCTCTGTAGACTGCTGGCAATGGTCGAGAGAAAGCCTGTTCTGACCTAGTCTGGTGATCAGATGGCCAAATACCCTAACTGTCACGCTGGAACTCTCATCCAATAACTGATGGAAGTGGATGCAGAGATCCTCGGCCAGGCCCCAGGTGGAGCTCCAGGAGTCCAATTGTCGAGAAAGAGGAGGGACTGTAAGAGCATGAATTGTTGAGCCCAAGATTGGAAAAGCACAGGGACAAATAGCCAAACGAATGGAAGCACTTTAGTTATGAACCAAAAGCTGTGGAGCCCCCAGCTGGATCAGGCCCTCTGGATAAGTGAGATGATTGAATAGCTTGAACTGTTTGGGAGGCATCCAGGCTATGGGACCAGGACCTGTCCTTAGTGCATGAGCTGGCTGTTTGGAACCTGGGGCTTACACAGGGACACTTTGCTCAGCCTGGAAGGAGGTGACAGGACCTGCCTATACTGAATCCACCAGGTTGAGCTGAATCCCCAGGGGAGTCTTTGTCCTGGAGGACATGGGAATGGAGGGGAGGGTATGGGGGGAAAGTGGGGGGGGGCGGGAGGGGCGGAGGACAGGGGAACCCATGGCTGATGTGTAAAATCAAATTAAATTATAATAAAAATAAAAAATTGAAAAAGAAATCTGTAGAATCCTGGGAATCCTAATTTTAGGAATCTAACAAGGGAAGAACAATTCCCATTCCTCATCTTCCCAACTTGAACTTTACCACTGAATTTTGAACAGTAGTCTTATTTTTCAATTGTGATTTATGGACTCAAATTAGCTGAGGATTCTACAGATCCTCAGCTAATTTGACCCAGTGTAAATTTTGTTTTGTCATGATGGAACCATATGGTTACTCAGACACTATGCTGTGTTCTCTGTATAAGATTGATCTTGCTTTTAGGGAACTCATTCTTGAAGAAGAAGTTCTCTCAATACTGGTCAGTTGCCTCTTGTTCTTTGTCTAAGGATGGGGCCCTGTAAGATTTCCCCTTTCCATGTTAGTATGCCTATTGTTGTCATTGTTGAGGTATCATGGGTATAGTGTCCCTGTAATTTCTAGCAGACACATATAAACAACACTGAATGGACCCAGCAGGCCATATTTATATATTTATGTGAAACAACTATAATCATAGAAAAAGAGGTCATGAGTTTGAGAGGGATTGGTTGTGCGGGGAGATGGAGAAGGACATGGGAGGGATTGGCAGGAAGAAAGATAAGGGGGAAATAATATAATAGTTATACTTTAACTAAAATAAAAATTACAAAAAATGATTTTTCTGCATTCTGGGGGTGCTGTTGGTTCTGGGATGCTGATGATAGCAAATGAGTAGTTTCTAGATGCTCATACTTCCATAATCCACTATCCAGTTTCAACCTGATGTAAGGAAGTGCCTGCCAAGTCAGCCTTGCCTTGTTTGTGTATGTAGATCCAAATTGCTTCCTTCACTAATTAGAGTCTTTTTTTGAAAGATTTGTCTACCCTGTTACCTTGCTGTCCATGATAGAGAGGTGTGGCTGTTCTCACCTTGACAGATACACTACCCTCCAGCTTAAAAAAACTAAATTTATGCTTATTTACTTTTTTTGTATGTGAGTGCATGTGTCACAGGACAACTTGGAGGAGTCATTTCTGTCCTCCCACAATGTGGGTTCTGGGAATCAAACTCAGGGTTGTCAGGCTTAGTGGCAAGCCCCTTTACTCATGGAGTTATCTCTCTGGCCCTGCTAGTTGCTTCTTGCCTCAGGCCCTGAGAAACAGTTTGCAGTGGCTTTTTATATGCTGCTTCTCAAAGGAATGGGGATGTCTATTCTGTGCTTTATGGGGTGCATCTGATTAACTACTTTTAGAGGCCTATGAGGGATGAGCACCACAAATATCCTTTTGAGGTGGCTGCTATCTAGAACCTCTGATGTCAAGAGAAGCAAAATTCATGCTAAAAGCAGTCTCTTGTTGACCTTTGGAATACATGTGTATTTGATTTCCTAGTTGCCCTGAGTTTACTGGAATGCTAACATTTTTCTTTTCTTTTTATTTTTTTTTTATTAATTACATTTTTCATTTATTTTACATACCAACCACAGTTTCCCCTCTCTCTTTTCCTCCAGTCCTCCTCACCTTCTCTCTGTTCCCCCCATCCACTCTTCCTCTGTTTCTGTGCAGAAACAAGTAGGCTTCCCATGAGAGTCAACAAACATGGCAGATCAAGTTGAGGCAGGACCAAGGTTCTCCCCCCTGCGTCAAGGCTGGGTGAGACAACCCAGCATGAGTAACAGGTTCCCAAAAGCCAGCTAAGGGCTAGGGACAGGTCCTGATCCCATTGCTAGGAGCCCCACAGACCAAGCTACACAATTGTCACACACATGCAGAGGGCCTAGGTTGGTACCATCCAGGCTCCTTAGCTGTCACTCCAGAGTCAGTGAGCTCCCACAAGCTCAGGTCAGCTGTCTCTGTGGGTTCTCCTGTTATGACCTTGATCCCCCCGCCCCCTGCATGTACAATCCCTCCTCCCTCACTTCAACAAGACTCCTGGAGCTCTGCCCGGTTGTGGTTCTGCTTGGCTGTGGATCTCTGCATCTGTTTCAATTAGTTACTGAATGAAGGCTCTGTGATAACAATTAGTGTAGTCACCAATCTGACTACAGAAGATGGCCAGTTCAGACACTCTATCATTGCTAGGAGTATTAGCTGGGATCATCCTTGTAGATTCCTGGGAGTTTCCCTGGTACCAGGTTTCTCCCTAATCCCCCATCAAGACATCTCTTTCATTACTCTCCCCCTCCATCCTGCCCCTAACCCACCCAACCTGATTCTTCATGTTCCGACCCACCCCTGCCCCCAGCTTCTGATTTATCCAGGAGATCTCTTCTATTTCCCATTCCCAGGGAAGTCCTTTGGGCCCTCCTTGTTACCCAGCCTCCCTGGGGCTGTGAATTGTAGCCTGGTTGTCCTTTGCTTTATACTCAATATCCACTTATGAGTGAGTATGTACCATGTTTGTCTTTCTGGGTCTGAGTTTCCTTACTCAGGATGATTTTTTTAGTACCACCCATTTCTCTGCAAGTTTCATGATATCATTGTTTTCTACCACTTAGTAATACCCCATTGTGTTTATGTACAACATTTTCTTTATCCATTTTTTGGTTTAGGGGCATCCAGGTTGTTTCCAAGTTCTGGATATTACAAATAATGTTGCTGTGAACATAGTTGAGCAAGCATCCTTGTGGTATGATTGAACATCCTTTGGGTATATGCCCAAGAGTGGTATCATTGGATCTTGAAGTAGATTGATTCCCACTTTTCTAAGAAATTGCCATATTGATTTCCAAAGTGAGTGTACAAGTTTGCATTCCCACCAGCAGTGGAGGAGAGTTCCCCTTGCTCCACATCCTCTCCAGCATAAGCTATCTTCAGTGTTTTTGATCTCAGCCATTCTCACAGGTGTAAGGTGGTATCTCAGAGTTGTTTTGATTTGCATTTTCCTGATGACTAAGGTTGTTGAGCAGTTCCTTAAATGACTTCTGGCCATTTGTGATTCTTCTGTTGAGAATTCTGTTTAGATCTCTACCACATTTTTAAATTGGATTGTTTGGTATTTTGCTGTCTAGTTTCTTGAGTTCTTTATATATTTTGGAGATCAACCCTCTGTCATATGTGGGGTTGGTGAAGATGTAGAAATGAAAACCAAAGCATAACTGAAACCAGGTGTAGTGGGGCTTGCCTGTACTTCTAATACTAGTGAGGTGATGGCAAGAGAATCATGAGTTTGAGGTCAGCCTGGACTACATGTTGAGTTATAAGCTGTCATGAGCTGCAAAACAAAACAAAAATTGAATCAAAGCAAAACAAAACTGAATCAGGAGGGTTGTGAGGTGGGAAGTGATTGCCTTGCATCCTTGAAGTGTGAGGAACTGAATGAACATCCCAGAATCCATGCAACTGGGCATAGTAATGCATACCTGTAACCCCAGAAAGGGGACTTCAGGAGACAGAGACAGGTGGAGAGACATGGACACTTGTGGGCCAGCAGGGAGCCTGACTGACTTGGCAAAATTCCAGGTCAGCGAGAGACTCCATCGAAAACAAAAGGTGGATGGATGGCTCTTGAGGACTGACACTTAAAATTATCCTCATACACATGCACCTCAGTCCACATGTACACACACACACACACACACACACACACACACACACACACGCATGCACACACACAACCCCTCCATTGAATTAATAATATAAACTGGCGTTTAAAAATCTAGATATGAAAATAATTTACAATGGTATGGAGCAAAGAAGACACCACCCTCTCCACTAAAATTATGTCTTTAAAGCATTCAAAAGCATTTTATCTTGATAGTTTAACTATATGTGGAACTGGAGCAACAGCAAACTGGGAACTACTACATATGTATTTGAAATCAGCAGTCATGCATTCAATCAGTCCTTCTAAGATGAATGTATTTTAGGGTTTGTTGTGGCAGTTGATGAGCAGTTAGTTATGAGCAGAAGATGTTGCCCATTTCATTCAAATCCAGGAAAATATGAAATAAAACGTGGAATGAAATGTAATTTCTTCTGTGTAACTTTATCCTTCTTTTTCAGTGCTGGAGATGGAACTCTACCCTAGCATCTTGCTTGTGTGTGGTGGTGCTCTACCACTCAGCCTCTAAATCCTTATTAAACTACCTAGTTAATTCCTTTTTCATTATACTCTTATGCTTAGTTCGGTTAGTGCATTGTTTCTAAAACAAGCAATGGCAGCTGCTGTTAGCACTTCGAGCAGCCTTACCCATGTGAGGGCCAATGTGGCATGGATGGAGCTTCAGCGCTCCACTGGGACCTCTCATCAATTCTGGTGGTACTGTTCCTCTCCAAATTTTTGCCTACTGTGAGACTGATCGAGTTTCAGAAGAGGAGTAAGGATGAAGTTGTGCAGTTCCGTGGTTGCCTGCTGAGTTTGAGAGCCTAGAGAAAACAAAAACCCTGGATGCAGCAGAGCCTTTATTAGGGCCAGAGTGCATTCACATTCTTCTGGCTTTGACTTCCTTATGTTTGGAGCACTCCCAGATGCATGGCTAGAGGATATCATGCCCTTATCCCACCTGGCATGTGCTGTCTCTCATCTCTTTGGCATTTGAAGCACACTTGAGGTTTTATCAAGAATTCAAAGAAAGCATTTGTGTGTGTGTGTGTGTGTGTGTGTGTGTGTGTGTGTGTGTGTGTGTAATCAGAAGTAATTTATTTTTGTGCGTCTTTTCTTACTGAGTATAAAAAAAGTAAAATTATAAATCAGAAGTATGAAAAATGGACAGGTTATAGGCACCTTTCTCTGAACTCTACAGAAATAAGCATGGTTAACTTTGGTATATACTTTTTTTTTTTCAGATAGTCTGCTTTGTCAGTATTCATGGCAGCTGTGTTTCATGTGAGAAGTGTATTCCTGAGGGCTCCACAGAGTTAGAAATTTGCACAGTTCCAGACCAGTCTTGGCAAAGGAAGATTCGAATTCCTGTTTATCAGCTAAAGTGGTGCCACCATGTGGCAACAGCATAAACACCATTTCTAATTCACTTGGCCTTCCAGCTACATAATGGTATTTTAATTTGGGGAGACTTGGCAGTATTCAACTGCTGTACATAAGCTAGGTTGAAAATGTCATATTATTAGAATTCAAGTTTATTTAAAATGTTATTATATTGTGTTAACTTAAAAAATAGGGTCATGTCAAACAAAATCCAGCCCCAAATTTCTTTTTTAAAATCCAAACACTATATTTTGGGCATTCTCTCATTCAACAAATATACTTTTATCTCTTTCTTTTTAAAAGCTATGGATTTTTACAGTACAGTGGTGCATTGTAATTTATTTAACTAGTCTACTACATTGATGGCTACTTCTTTCCAAGGACATGATCTCTTCCTATCAGATTTTCCCTCAGTATCAGGATAGTGAACAAGGCTATGTTGTTCTCAGTGTCAGAGTATTATAGCCCGAGCAAATCAGACTTCTGCCACTTGGGGACCATCCAAGCTGAAATCACATGCCTTTTTCTGTTCCCAGAATACATGGTTCTCTCGCTGAACATGTGGGCTTCTCCAGAAGCAGGTGCCGAGACAGCACTTGCTCTCTAAGCCATTTGTCAGGAACGGAGAACCAGTAGTGGAAGTGGGATCAGTGAAAGAAGCTTAGTAAAATGTCTGTGGAGCGAGGACTGTTCATCAGAACTGTGTTGGGTAAGTCTGAAATGGCTTGGCCTTTATACCTATTTTTTTCAGTCATTGGATTCTGGCCACCCTACAAACGGCCATGAATTCAGTTGAGGCAGGTCTTTGCAACTGGCGCAGACCCTATAAATGAACTGAAAACTCCATGTTGTCCCATAGCCATGCAGAAGTTGTTCTTTGAAGTGGGATCTGAGCAGCACATCTCTGGGACTACAGCTGCTCTCTTACCTCCTCCCATGTGCACAGCAGGTAATTCAGGCAGACTTCAACATGTGAAGTCTAGGTCAGGTCTGGGAATTTCCAATGGGAGAACAACTTTGGCCATGTCACCTAAGGGTGAATGGCAAGCAGTTCTCTGCTGGGACAGGTGCTAGGCTGAGGCCTGGCCTTAGCAATGCCTGTTTTCCACCTGCTGTGAGGGGGAGGGGAGAGAAAGAGAGAAGCCTTTCATATTGCCGCCTATACCTTCCTGAGGTACGTAATGGCACTCAAGGGATTTGACTTGGTCATTTCTTCATGAGATTGCAGATGAGCTAGTTTCTGTCACTCTCCTTCCTAGTTTTGTTTCCTTTGCATGTTGGCAGATGTGCAGTTCAGGTTACCTCAGGCCGTTATTTAAAAACAAGACTCAAGGAAATCATATTCCCAGGTTCCAACCACTGTTACTACAGTTGCTTGAGTGACTCAAGCTAGGTCCCACTTGTATAGGTCCCACTTCCGGAAGAAGAATCTCTGGAGACAGACCATTGTTAGTGCTCATTGTTTTAACAGTGCTGTGAGTGGTGGACAGTTAATAGGCCTTTACTTCATTGTCTAGTTGTATAGCTGTGTGGATCACCCCATTAGCATAGATAAGAATTCTGTTTGCTTGGGTAAGATGTGTGTTTGTGTGTGTGAATGTGGGAGCATGTGTTTCATTTTGCCTGTGTGGTGGCCGAAGATCAACCTTCATCTCGTTTGAGACAGAGTCTCTTGGTCATTTTTTCTCCAGTATAAGTCAGGTGCTTGCCTCTATTCGCTATCTCCTACTGTGAGGCCTAGGATTACAGACACTTTTTATTAATATTTTTTTTATTTTTATTTTATTTACATACCAGCCACAGTTCCCCTTCCCTTCCCTCCTTTTGTTCCCCCCATCTTCCCTCCCACCTCCTATCCACTCCTCAGAGAGTGTAGGGCCTTCCTTGGGGAGTCAACAAAGTCTGACATATCAAGTTGAGATGGGACCAAGCCCCTCCCCCCCATAGGGAATGGGCTCCAAAAAGCCAGTTCATGCTCCAGGGATAAATCCTAATCCTACTGCCTGGGGCCTCACAAGCAGTCCAAGCCATGCAACTGTCACCCACATTCAGAGGTCTAGTTTGGTCCCGTGCAGGCTCCCCAGCTGCCAGTCCAGACTGTGAGCTCCTACTAGCTTGGATCAGCTGTACAGATACTTTTTTTAAATGGTGAAGTATTTTATATAATTCATTTTTATATCTAATAAGTGGGTACTGTTTATCATCATCATCATCATCATCATCATCATCATCATCATCAATTCTCAATACATTCCAACCATAGTTTCCCCTTCCTCTATTCCTTCCAGTCTCTGACGCCCTCCCCTCTCCAGATCCACTCCTTTTCTATTTCCCTTCAGAAAAGAGCAGGCCTCCTAGGGATATCAACTAAACATGGCTTAACAATATATAATAAGACTAGGTATAAACCCTCATAACAAGGCTGGACCAGAAAACACAGTAGGACGAAAAGGGTCCCAGAAGTAGGAGAAAGAGTCAGAGATACACCCAATCCCACTGTTAGGAATCCCACAAAAACACCAAGCTAACAACCATAACATGTATGCGGAGGATCTAGCATAAAATGTCGCTGTAAGCCTCTATGAGTCTTGTTTAGTTGATGTCTGTGGGCCATGTTCTCCTGGTGTTCTAGATCCCTTTGGCTTGTGTACCCCGCCCCCACCACCACCGCCGCCGGAGCTGAGGACTGAACCCAGGGCTAAATCCCCAACTCCATGCTCCTACAATTCTTTATTTCTTTTTCTTTCTTTCTTTCTTTCTTTCTTTCTTTCTTTCTTTCTTTCTTTCTTTCTTTCTTTCTCTCTCTCTCTCTCCCCCTTCCTTCCTTCCTTCCTTCCTTCCTTCCTTCCTTCCTTCCTTCCTTCCTTCCTTCCTTCCTTTCTTTCTTTCTTTCTTTCTTTCTTTCTTTCTTTCTTTCTTCTCAAGACAGGATTTCTCTGTGTAGCTTTGTGCCTTCCCTGGAACTCACTTTGTAGGCCAGGCTGGTATTTTTTCCTCCCTCCCTCCCTCCCTCCCTCCCTCCCTCCCTCCCTCCCTCCCTCTCTCTCTTCTCCCTCCCTCCCTCTCTCTCTCCCTTCTCCCTCCCTCCCTTCCTTCCTCCTTTCTTTCCTCCCTTCCTCCCTCCCTTTCTTCCTCTCTTCCTCTCTTCCTTCCTTCCTTCCCAGCATTTGAGAGGCAGAGACAGGCAGATCTCTGGTCTACACAGTGAGTTTCAAGATAGTCAGGGCTAGGTGGAGAGAGTGTCTCAAACACCACCACCACCACCACCACCACCACCACCACCACCACCACCACCACCAACAACAACAACAACAACAACATCACCACCACCACCAACAGCACATTTCCCATCTTTTTTGTTTTTGTTTGTTTGTTTTTTTTTCGTGACAGGGTTTCTCTGTGTAGTTGTGGTGCCTGTCCTGGATCTAGCTCTGTAGACCAGGCTGGCCTTGAACTCACAAAGATCCACCTGGCTCAGCCTCCCAAGTTTTAGGATTAAAGGTGTGTGCCATTGCCACCTGGCCCATCTTCTTAAAATACCAAAATCTATAATATAGCAATCTGAGTAGGTGATTAAAACTTATTTGTCACTTATGGTTACCTTGATTGAATATCAACATTTCAACTGTAATGCTCTCAATAAAAAAAAATCTTCTAATATTTATTAACATACAAAAGAACAGATTTTCTTCTGGGATTTTCATCTGTACTTGGTTTCAGTGGGTTTTCCCTCTCCACCCCCTTGAATCCTTCCACTCCCATTATTTCTCTTTCTATTGTCAAGTCACATGTGTTACATTGCCTTCCCTATCCATCCCTTAAACACTCTTTTCCCTCTCCTATGTCCCTTTATAGTTCCCCGACTTCTTCACATACTTCTACAGAGATACACACGTAGAAAAATTAGAAGCAGATGGGAACAAATACAGGGACCCACAGCCAGACATTATGCAGAGAGTAAGAGACCCTGTGACACTCAATCAAATCCCTCCCCTCAGGGCTCAGGGAACCTCAGAGAAGAGGAGGCAGAAAGAGTGTAAGAGCCAGAGGGGATGGAGGACACCAGGAGAACAAGTCCCTCCAAATCAACTGAGCAAAGCTCCTGTGAACTCTCAGAGACTGAGGCAGCATGCACAGGGCCTGCACTGGTTGTGACAATGAGTAGGTCTCTGATTCTGATGTCTTCTCTTCGGCCCTTTCCCCTCATTTGTTTGTTTAGTCCAGTTCCGATGTGTTAATTTTTGTTTTATCTTATTCGATTTTATTTTGTCATGTTTGGTTGCTATCCCTTACGAGCTTGTTCTTTTTTAATGATAGAAAGGGCATGAGTCCAGATGGGAGAGGAACTGGGAGAAAGAGAGGGAAGGGAAATGGTATTCAGAATACATTATGTGAGGGGGAAAATCTATTTTCAGTAAAAAAAAAAAAAGAAAGAAAGCAGATTCAGGGAAATGAAGGGCTTCTGTCATACTCACATATAATTGTGGTGGGTGCAAACCCACACTGGTACTGTAATTTTTTCTTCTTTATGTTATTGTATCCATGGTTAGTCAAAAATGTTAGATTAAAAAAAAAGTGCCCAAGGACAAGTGTGGTGTGTGACTATAACTCCAGTACCCAGGAATTGGAGGCAGGAGGATCAAAACTTCAAGGGCAGCCTGGGCAATATCCTTTCTTAAAAATAAATGAATTTTACCCAAAATGAAAAGTAGAGTTGGGGATTTAGCTCAGCGGTAGAGTGCTTGCCTAGCAAGTGCAAGGCCCTGGGTTCGATCCTCAGCTAAAAAAAAAAAGAAAAGTTTCAGACAAAAGTAAAGAAAGTGTGAGAAAAATCACTTTGCAGGCTGTGATAAGTGCTCATCACAGCTACAATGAGCCATGAAATGTGGAATTTCACAGTTTGCCAGAACCTGAAGATATGGAACATTCCTTAATAATCTAACCAATAAGTAACAAAAGCAACCGCCAGCAAACCAAATGAATAAATACCTGGTCTTTTCCGCAACATTTCTTCTTTTGGGAATACAGATAGAAATACATGCATGCATATATGCATGCATACATGCAGACACTCAGGCATGCATCCATGCACCCACATATTCTTATATAAAATTCTTTGCTTGCATATAAATGTAAAACCTCAACCTTCCAAAGTGAAAGAAATCTATAAAGCCTGTCTATGGCAGGAAACTTTCTGTTTTTTAATTAAATACTACTTTAAGAAAGATAAAATACATCATTTCCAGAAAATATGAAAATGAAGACATATATGTATTGCAAGTAGAAGAATTGATATTCATATTCATTATTACTTTTTCCCATTTGCCATTAATTTTTAAAAATGTAAGTCTTCTGAAATAAGGGAGAAGAAATTATGATCAACATAGTTTTATAAGTTAAGATACTAAGAAAGAACTAGAGAGATGACTCAACCATTGCTGCTCTTGCAGGGGACCTGAGTTCAGTTCCCAGAACCCACAAGGCAGCTCACAACCCTTTGTAGCTATAGTTCCAGGTATTTTGACACGCTCTTCTGGCCTTTTGTGGGCACTGCATGCACATGGTGCATATACATTCATACAGGCAAAACACTCATACACACAAAATAAAAATAAATTCCTTTGAATAAGACTAATAATAAATAATATTCTCTTTATTTGGGTCTCCAGGATTCTAATTTGAAAATTAGTTTTAATAGTTGCATTTAGGGTTGGGAATTTAGCTCAGTGGTAGAGCGCTTGCCTAGCAAGCACAAGGCCCTGAGTTCGATCTGAATCCCAAAATGCTAAAGAAAATTTGTATTCTCATGCTTCTAGGTGCTGTCTGCAAGGACACAATGGAAGTTATTTTCAAACTCAGAGATCTGCCTGTTTCTGTCTCCTAAGTGCTGGGATTAAAGATATGTGCCACCATGCCTGGCCTGAGATGTTATTTTTATTAAGTAAAGAGAATAACTTTGTTATAGTCTACAATACAAAAACGTCCCTACTAAGTTTTCTAAAAATTACTTACCTTCACCCATCTGAACCTTTGTCTGTTAGCTTTTGTTTATTCAGAATCTTTGTATGTTAACTTTTATTCATTCAGAAACCATATTTATTTGACCTAAATAGCAATGGAGTTCACATCACTGCTATCTTGGAGGAAGATTTATTAAGCAAATAAACAGTATAAGTTATATATGAGGATTTGTGAGTAATGCATATAGCACCTTCCAATTTAGAAGTCATTCTTCATACACATCTAATTTATCTTTACAACCACTCTATGAAATAGACATTATTGTCCTTATTATATAGATAAGAAAACTGGAGCCCAGAAAGCTCAGGTGACTTTCTCAAGGTTATACAGATTGAGTTGCAAATGAGGATAGTTTAATCTATTTTATTGTTTGAACAACAAAAGTATTTAGTATCTATTGGCCAATGGTATGTAAAAGGTGTTATCTTAACTATTTTGCATGTATTATCACACTTAATTTACATAATCAGACTGTAAATTTATCATTCTCATTTTACAGATGAAATTATTTTGCCTCACATAGCTAAGCAACTTGTGGAAGACCATAAAGCTAATAAATAATGTTGGAGTAAATTTAAGGTAAGGAAACAAACTATATTTTAGAAAATTACATTACACAAACAAGTATTTATCAAGAGGATTCTATATCTTCCTATAGAGATGCTTGTACATCCATGTGTATTATTACTCTTTTCACAATAGCAAGGAAATAGTAACAGTTTAGATGTCTATCAGCAGATAAATGGAAAATGAATATGTGATTTTATTTATACACACACATACACACACTGGAATTTTTTTAGTTATAAAGAAAAATAAGTTAGGAAATTTGCAAGAAAATTGATAGAACTGAAAAATATTATGCTGCGTAAGGTACCCCAGTTTCAGAAATACAAGAACCATGTATTCTCCCTCACTTGTGGATCATAGTTTATTTCTTCCTTACGTAACATATCCTGATTATGGTTTCCCCTCAGTCTACTCCTCCCAGCTGCTCCCCACCTACCCTCCCACCTGGATCCACCCACTTTCTGTTTTTCATTAAAAAACAAACAGGCTTCTAAAGGAGAGTAATAAAATAAAATATAAGCTAAAACAAAACTAACACATGGGAATTGGACAAGACAAACAAACAAGAGGAAAAGACTCCCCTCCCCACTCCTCAAAAAAGGCACAAGGATCAGAGACCCACTCATTTGCACACTCAGAAGTCCCATAAAATCATTAAACCAGTGCAGGTCCTGTGCATGCTGTCTCAGTCTCTGTGAGTTTGTGTGAAATTTGCCAATCCTGATTGAAAGGGCCTTGTTTTCTTGGTGTCCTGCATCTTCTGCTCCCCGACTCTTCCCAAGGGTTCCCTGAGCCCATGTAGGGCTGACTGCTCCAAGGTCTCTCACTCTCTGCCTGATGTGTGGTTGTGGGTCTTTCTATACATGATGGCTAAGCAAAGCACTGATTTGTGAGTATAGCAAAATGTCATCAGGAGTCATTTTATTGCTACTTTATATTTTTTTTGTAGCAGTAGTATTTGGTTTTACTCTAGGTCTCTGGACAATCTACTATCAGGTTGGTGGTTGCCCAGTATCAGTATGGCTTACATCTTGTGGAGTGGGCCTTAAGACAGATCAGATATTATAGGTTGGTTACTTTCACAAGCTTTGTGCCATCGTTACACTAGCACATCTTTCCGGCAGGACAACATTGTAGATCAAAGAGTTTGTGCTAGCTTTGGATAACTTTTTATTTATTTTTTTAAATTTTGTTTTTTTGTGACAGGGTTTTTCAGTGTAGCTGTCCTGAAAATTGCTCTGTAGACCAGGCTGGCCTCAAACTCAGAGATCTGCCTGCCTCTGCCTCCCAAGCACTGTGTGCTTTTGTTTTTTTTTGTTTTGTTTTGTTTTTTGGTTTTTTTTTTTTTTTTGGTTTTTTGAGACAGGGTTTCTCTGTGTAGCTTTGCGCCTTTCCTGGAACTCACTCTGTAGCCCAGGCTGGCCTTGAACTCACAGAGATCCGCCCGCCTCTGCCTCCGAGTGCTGGGATTAAAGGTGTGTGCCAACACTGCCTGGCCTGAACACTGGTTTTAAAGGGATGTACCACCACCACCTGGCTAACTTTTTTTTCTTCAGTTTTTAAGACAGGGTGCACAATATTTTGGGGAACACAATACCACCACATTTCCCCTGTTTTTGTCTAAAATTAAAAAAAAGCTTATAACGAATACAAGAGAAACTATCCAATAAGTATATACAATATATACAATCAAGAGTTACATTAACAATATCTAGTCCACTGACAATTGACAGATTCAGATAAAAAACTCCATTATATATATTTTGACAATGTCCAGTCCAGTAACATTTGATAAACTCAGACAAAAATTTCATTACTTATCCTATTTAAAACAAGTAGTTCCTATTTAAATGTAGATTCAATAATTGACCTTTTTATCTTATCAAATCTATATTCTATCTTTTATCTTTTCATAATAGATTCAGTAGTCAACCTTTTGTCATTTTTACATCTTCCCTGTTTTTCTTTATTATTATGTGTTTTAAATTTTATACATCAGCCATAGGTTCCCCTGTCCTCCCCCCTTGTGCCCCCACCCCCACCTTTCACCCAATCCCCTCCCCTCCATTCCCATGTCCTCCAGGATCAAGGAACCCCTGGGGAATCATTTAAACCTGGTGGATTCAGTACAGGCAGGTCCAGTCCCCTCCTTCCAGGCTGAGCATGTGTCCCTGTGTAAGCCCAAGGTTCCAAACAGCCAGCTCATGCACTAACGACAGGTCCTAGTTCCACAGCCTGGATGCCTCCCAAGCAGTTCAAGCTATTCATTTATCTCACTTATCCAGAGGGCCTGATCCAGCTGGGGGCTCCACAGCCTTTGGTTCATAATTCATGTGCTTCCATTAGTTTGGCTATTTGTCCCTGTGCTTTTTGCAATCTTGGATTCAAAAATTCACGCTCTGCAGACCCTCCCCTTTCTTGACAGTTGGATACCTGGAGTTCCACCTGGGGCCCAGCTGAGGATCTCTGCATCCACTTCCATTAGTTATTGGACGAGAGTTCCAGCATGACAGTTAGGGTGTTTAGTGATCTGATCACTGGACTAGGTCAGATCAGGTTTTCTCTCGGCCATTGCCAGCAGTCTATAGAAGATGTATCATTGTGGATTTCTGGGGACCTCTAGAGCACTCTGCCTATTCCTGTTCTCATGTGGTCTTCATTTATCATGGTCTGTTATTCCTAGTTCTCCCTTTCTGTTCTTGATCCAGCTGGGATCTCCTGATCCCCTAAGCTTTCTTTCCCTCAAATCTTGCCCTTCATTACTCCCACTGTCATCCAGGTTGTTCATGAAGATCTCATCCATTTCTCTGTCATTGGGTGATCCTTGGGCCTTTCCTAGGGTCCCGTTTTCTAGGTAGCCTCCCTGGAGTTGTGTAGCAGTCTAGACATCATTATTTTACATCTAGTATCCTCCTATGAGTGAGTACATACCAAGTTTGTCCTTCTGAGTCTGGGTTACCTAACTCAGGATGATTTTTTCTAGATCCATCCATTTGCCTGCAAACCTCATGTTGTCATTGTTTTTCTCTGCTGAGTAGTACTCCATTGTGTATATCTACCATATTTTCTTTATCCATTCTTCAGTTGAAGGGCATCTAGGTTGTTTCCAGGTTCTGGCTATTACAAACAAAGCTGATACGACCATAGTTGAGCAAATGACATTGTGGTATGATTGAGCATTCCTTGGGTATATGCCCAAGAGTGCTATAGCTGGGTCTTGGGGAAGATGGATTCCCAATTTTCTAAGGAAGTGCCATATTGATTTCCAAAGTTGCTGAACAAGCTTGCATTCCCACCAGCAGGGAAGGAGAGTTCCCCTTGCTCCACATCCTCTCCAGCATAAGCTGTCTTCTGTGCTTTTGATCTTAGCCATTCTGACAGGTGTAAGGTGGTATCTCAGAGTCGTTTTGATTTGCATTCCCCGGATAATTAGGGATTTTGAGCAATTCCTTAAATGTCTTTCAGCCATTTGAACTTCCTCTGTAGAGAATTCTCTGTTTAGTTCTATAGCCCATTTCTTAATTGGACTGTTGGGCATTTTGATGTCTACTTTATTAAGTTCTTTATATATTCTGGATATCAGCCCTCTGTCAGATGTGGGGTTGGTGAAGACCTTTTCCCATTCTGTAGGCTGTCACTTTGTCTTGTTGACCATGTCCTTTGCTCGACAAAAGCTTCTCAGTTTCAACAGGTCCCATTGATTGATTGTTTCTCTCAGTGTCTGTGCTACTGGTGTTATATTTAGAAAGTGATCTCCGGTACCAATGCGTTCAAGAGTACTTCCTTCTTTCTCTACTATCAGGTTCAGAGTAGCTGGATTTATGTTGAGGTCTTTGATCCACTTGGATTTAAGTTTTGTGCACGGTGACAGATATGGATCTATTTGCAACCTTCTACACATTGACATCCAGTTATGCCAGCACCATTTGTTGAAGATGCTTTCTTTTTTCCATTGTACATTTTTGGCTTCTTTGTCAAAAATTATATGTTCATAGGTGTGCGGGTTAATGTCAGGGTCTTCAATTCGATTCCATTGGTCCACATGTTGGTTTTTATGCCAGTACCAAGCTGTTTTTATTATAGTAGCTCTATAGTAGAGCTTGAGGTAGGGGATTGTGATGCCTCCAGAGGTTGTTTTATTGTACAGGATTCTTTTGGCTATCCTGGGTTTTTTGTTTTTCCATATGAAGTTGAGTATTATTCTTTCCAGATCAGTGAAGAATTGTGTTGGTAATTTGATGGGGATTGCATTGAATCTGTAGATTGCTTTTGGTAAGATCGCCATTCTTGCTGTTAATCCTGCCTATCCATGAGCATGGGAGATCTTTCCATTTTCTGACATCTTCTTCAATTTCTTTTTTCAGGGACTTAAAGTTCTTGTCATATAGGTCCTTCACATGCTTAGTTAGCATAACCCCAATGGATTTTATATCATTTGTGGCTATTGTAAAGGGTGATGTATCTCTGATTTCCTTCTCAGCCTGTTTGTCTACTGTATATAGGAGGGCTACTGATTTTTTTTGAGTTGATCTTGTATCCTGCAATGTTGCTGAAGGTTTTTATTAGCTGTATCAGTTCCTTGGTTGAATTTTTGGGGTCACTCATGTATAATAACATATCATCTGCAAATAGGGAGAGCTTGACTTCTTCCTTTCCAATTTGTATCCCCTTAATCTCTTTATGGTATCTTGTAGCTCTGACTAGAACTTCAAGTACTATATTGAATAAGTATGGGGAGAGGGGACAGCCTTTCCTTGTTCCTGATTTTAGTGGTATTGCTTTGAGTTTCTCTCCATTTAATTTGATGTAGGCTGTTGGCTTGCTGTAGATTGCCTTTATTATGTTTAGGTATGTTCCCTGTATTCCTGATCGCTCAAGACCTTTATCATGAAGGGCTGTTGGATTTTGTCAAATGCCTTTCCTGCATCTAGGGAGATGATCATGTGGTTTTTTTCTTTGAGTTCATTTATATGGTGTATTACATTGATGGACTCTCGTATGTTGAACCACCCTTGCATCCCTGGGATGAAGCCTACTTGATCATGGTGGATAATTGCTTTGATGTGCTCTTGGAGTCTGTTTACCAGTATTTTATTGAGTATTTTTGCATCAATGTTCATGAGGGAGATCGGTCTGTAGTTCTCTTTCTTTGTTGCGTCTTTGTTTGGTTTAGCAATCAGGGTAATTGTAGCCTCATAGAAGGAGTTTGGTAATATACCTTCTTCTTCTATTGTGTGGAACAATTTAAAGAGTATTGGTATTAAGTCTTCTTTGAAGATCTGGTAGAATTCTGCAGTGAAACCATCAGGTCCAGGGCTTTTTTTGGTTGGGAGACTTTTAATGACTGATTCTATTTCCTGAGGGGTTATTGGACTATTTAAATAGTTTATCTGGTCTTGATTTAACTTAGGTATGTGGTACCTATCCAGAAAATTGTCCATTTCTTTTAGATTTTCCAGTTTTGTGGAGTAGAGGTTTTTGAAGTATGACCTGATGACTCTCTGGATTTCCTCATTGTCTGTTGTTATGTCCCCCTTTTCATTTCTGATTTTGTTAATTTGGATGCTCTCCCTCTGTCTTTTGGTTAGTTTGGATAAGGGCTTGTCTATCTTGTTGATCTTCTCAAAGAACCAACTCTTTGTTTCATTAATCCTTTGTATTGTTCTCTTTATTTCTATTTTATTGATTTCAGCTCTCAATTTGATAATTTCCTGGCATCTGTTCCTCCTGGGAGACTTTGCTTCTTCCTGTTCAAGGGCTTTCAGGTGTGCTGTCAAGTCACTAGCATGAGATTTCTCCAGCTTCTTTATGTGGGCATTCAGTGCTATGAATTTCCCTCTTAGCACTGCTTTCATAGTATCCCATAAGTTTGGGTATGTGGTGTATTCATTTTCATTGATCTCTAGGAAGTCTTTAATTTCTTTCTCTATTTCTTCCTTAACCTATTGGTGATTCAGCTGAGCATTATTCAGTTTCCATGAGATTGTAGGTTTTCTGTAGTTTTTTTCTGTTGTTGAAATCTAACTTTAAACCATCATGGTTCGATAGAACACAGGAGGTTATTCCAATTGTTTTGTATCTGTTGAGATTTGCTTTGTGGCCAAGTATGTGGTTGATTTTAGAGAAGGTTCCATGGGGTGCTGAGAAGAAGGTATATTCTTTTTTGTTTGGGTGGAATGTTCTGTAGATATCGATTAATCCATTAGAGCCATAACATCAGTTAAGTCCATTATGTCTCTTTTAAGTTTCAATTTGGCCGATCTGTCCAGAGGTGAAAGTGGGGTGTTGAGGTCTCCCACTATTAATGTGTGGAGTTTTATATGTGATTTAAACTTTAGTAATGTTTCTTTTACATATGTGGGTGCCCTTGTGTTTGGGGCATAAATGTTCAGAATTGAGACTTCATCTTGGTGGATCTTTCCTGTGATGAGTATGTAATGTCCTTCATCATCTCTTTTGATTGATTTTAGTTTGAAGTCTGTTTTGCTGGATATTAGGATGGCTACACCAGCTTGCTTCTTAAGACCATTTGATTGGAAAGTCTTTTCCCAGTCTTTTATTTTTAGGAGGTGTCTGTCTTTAGATTTGAGTTGTGTTTCTTGTATGTAGCAGAAAGATGGGTCCTGTTTTTGTATCCATTCTGTTAGTCTGTGTCTTTTTATAGGTTAATTAATTCCATTGATATTAATGGATATTAATGACCAGTGATTGTTCATTCCTGTAGTTATTTTTTTTTTTTTTTTGGACGTAGTGTGTGTGTACTTCTCTTCTTTGGGGTTTACTGCTGTGGTGTTTTCTATTGCCTGTGTTTTCATGTGTGTATCTGTCTTCCTTAGGTTGGAATTTTCCTTCTAGTGCTTTCTGTAGGGCTGGGTTTGTGGATAAGTATTGTTTAAATCTGTTTTTTTTCTTGGAAGGTCTTGTTCACTCCATCCATGATGATTGAAAGTTTTGCTGGGTATATTAGTCTAGGCTGGCATTCATGGTCTCTTAGTGTTTGCATTATATCTGTCCAGGTCCTTCTGGCTTTCAAAGTCTCCATCGAGAAATCGGGTGTTATTCTGATGGGTTTGCCTTTATAAGTCACTTGGCCTTTTTCCTTTGCTGCCCTTAATATTCTTTCTTTATTCTGTACATTTAGTTGTTTAATTATTATGTGCCGAGGGGACTTTTTTGGGGGGTCTAGTCTGTTTGGTGTTCTATAGGCTTCTTGTATCTTCATAGGCATTTCCTTCTTTAAGTTGGGAAAGTTTTCTTCTATGATCTTCTTAAGTATATTTTCTGTGCCTTTGAGTTGGTATTCTTCTTCTTCCTCTATCCCTATTATTCGTAGGTTTGGTCTTTTCATGGTGTCCCAAGTTTCTTGGGCATTTTGGGTCATGACTTTGTTGGTTTTACTGTTTTCTTTGATGAATCTATTTCTTCTTCCGTATCTTCAACACCAGAGATCCTCTCTTCCATCTCTTGGATTCTGTTGGTTATCCTTGCCTCTGAAGTTCCTGTTTGTTTACTCAGATTTTCTATTTCCAACATTCCTTCTGCTAGTGTCTTCTTCATTTTTTCTATTTCCCTCTTCAGGTCTTGGATTGTCTCCCTTGCTTTTTCATGATTTTCTTTCAGGGACTTATTGTTTTCTTCTGCTTTAATTGTCATTTCCTCTAGTTTTTTTTTATAGCATTCTTCCCATTTTTTGTTTGTCTGTTCCTCTACTTTATTTTTGATTTCTTCTGTATAAGGCTCTAGCCTCTTCATGATGTTACTTATAAGGTTGTGTTCTTCTGCTTCTTCCATTCTGTGATGTTCAGGTCTAGCTGTTGGAGAAGGGGTAGGTTCTGGTGATGCTGTATTGCTCTTTATTTTGTTGTATGTACTTCTGCCTTGACGTCTGTCCATCTCCTCTTGTGTTTGTTCTTGGTCTTATCAGTGTACTTGGTCCAGAGAGAGTTTACAGATTTAGGGAGCCTCTCTCTGGTCCAGATGGAAGCTCTGGGCCAGATGGGAGCGCTGGTCCAGATGAGAGTGCTGGCTAGATAGGAGCTGGGGGGCTGGACTCTGGGTCGGGAAGTCCCTGGGCTCTCCTTATTTTGTCCAGATAGGAGCTCCTCTTGTCCAGATGGGAGTTCCTCTGGTCTCTGGTCCAGATGGGAGTTCCAGGGCAGGATGGAAGCTTGGGGCTGGTCTCTGAGTCTCAGGAAGTGGCTGGGGTCTCCAGCAGATGGGTGTGGGGGCAGGGTGTGGAGACTGCAGTGTCTGCCTGAAGTGTCTGCCTGCAGTCTTGGAAAAGGGGAGCCTTCCCACAGCGCCCACCAATTGGCAGGAAACTGGGGCCAAGTTGGTCAGGTTCTCCTGTAGTGGCCTGTGTCCACTGGTGGGACCCAGAGGCAGTTGCCTCTCTGGCTATAACCCCAGGCACTCACCTCTGGTCCAGATGGGAGTTCTAGGGCGCAAGGAAGCTGGGGGCTGGTCTCTGAGTCTCAGGAAGTGGCTGGGGTCTTGGGTAAATGGGTGATGGCAGGGTGTGGAGACTGCAGTGTCTACCTGCAGTCTTGGAGAAGGGGAGCCTTCCTGCAGGGCCCGCCAATTGGCAGGAAACTGGGGCCAAGTTGGTCAGGTCCTCCCGGGGTGGCCTGTGTCCAGTGGTGCCTCTCTGACTATAACCCAGGCACTCACCTCTGTACCAGATGGGAGTTCCGGGGCGGACGGAAGCTGGGGGCTGGTCCCCCTTTTTCTTTTTATATTAAATTCAGTGATCTATCCATTTATTTTATTCCTTTTCTTTGTTCTCAGAGTAGATTCATATCTACCTCATATCTATATTCTCTTTTTTCTTTTTTTTAAACAAAAGCTCTGAATCTAATCTTCTTGTTCAGTTTTTTTCCTGATCATTACCAATTAACAACTTGTAACCAACCATTGTAAACAATGACAATATCCAAAACTCATTAAACAACCAAAAACCTCCCATCCCACCTCTTGGGAATGTGGTCGTTGTTTTCTTAAAATTACTTCCATCTTTAGGGGATCCTGAAAAGAAAACTTTTGGCTTAATTGTTAAGTCCTGTATCATTTTTCATTCTCTGCATATTGGAAAAATGCAGGACTTGTTTCAAGTCCTTGTTTGAGTAGTCTGTCAGGCTGGATCATCTCAGCTAGCCATCTCAAAATTGTCCTGAACAGTTTGTAGTCAATCTTTTCTTTGTGTTAATCAGCTTAATGGCTTTACCATAGTCCATGTGGAATCATTGTTGTGGGATCCTGTCACCGTTTTGAAGATTTCAAAGTCACTGTTAGGTATGGTCATGGTTCTCTGAAGACTTTTTTTTTGCCTCCTCTGTGGTTTGGAGCAATCACAGTCTGATAACTGTCTGTCTCTTGGAACCGCAAATGTTCTTCCCTAGAAGAGAATATCTTCACAGCAATTTCTCCCCACCATTTCTCTTGCCACACTTTTCCAAACTGACCTTTGCTGACACTTTCTTATAACACGATGGTCCTGGCAATTCTTCTCTAACAAGCAGTGGTAAACCCTTTGTCCCAGGTAACAGCATCACCACAGTCACCAACATGATGAGAAGGAGCTGGCAACTCAGAGTAGCAGTCACTGCTTCCATGGTCCCACTGCTGTTTGTGGTTTATCCAGGCTGAAGCTTCTCCCATGCCTCCTAGGCCAGCCTCAAACTCGGGATCCTCCTGCCTCTGCCTCCTTTAGTAAATCCAACCAGTGTGCACCATCACAACCGGCCGAGGGTAGCTCGGGTCTGGGCAGGGTCCCACAAGGCCACAGGCAAGCAGCTTTTTCATGAATTCGTACCACGTACGTTGGGCGCCAGATGTAGATGTAACCGTTTTGTTAAATAAGAAACAGAGCCAATTGCAGAGTTAAAAGCCAAGAGGTCAGCACAATAGTTAAGAGCGATAAACCTTACCCTTCACTGCTGCTTCTGTCCTTCCCTCTGAAAGAAACCTACTTCCTGTGTATCTGTCTTTTTATTGACTTTCTGTTCTGCCTTCTCATTGGTTGTAAACCCAACCACATGACTTCCTCATCACTGCCTGTCTGTACAGACCTCCAGGTTTCTATGGTTAGTGTTGAGATTAAAGGCGTGTGTCTCCATGCTGGCTATAGCCTTGAACACACAGAGATCCGCCTAGCTCTGCTTCCCAAGTGCTGGGATAAAAGGTGTGCACCACCACTGCCCAGCTTCTGCTTTGGCTTGCTCTGACCCCAAGGCAACTTTATTAATATACAAATAAAATCACATTTCAGTACAAATAAATTATCACCATAAGAACTTTTGTAGTTTTCTGATGGATGCAGTTTTAGAGTTAAATGCCAAATTAGCATATTGGTTATTTCAAGATGAAATCACTTCAGGAAGAATAACTTCAAAAAGAACTATTTAGTCTGTGTTTTCCTACATGCATTAAACCATAATGATTTTTACTTATTCTTAAGATTTTTAAAAATTAAGTGTATGTGTGTCTCTCTGTGTGTGCATGCATGAGGACAGATGTCCATAGAATGTAGAAGGGGGTGTTGTATCCCTTGGAGCTGGAATTACAAGTGGTTATGAGCCACACAGTGTGGATACTGAGAACCAACCCAGGTCCTCTGCAAGAACAGTATGCTCTCTTGCCTTCCGAGCCAAATCTCCAGCCTAGCAATTGGTATTTTTTTTTAAATATCTCCAGGTGATTTGATTGTGCACCCAAGTTTGAGAACTAGCACTTTAAAACTGCAAGTAAAGCATCACTACTGAACTGAACTGAGAAATATTCCCTAAACCCCAGTTTGATCAAATTGTTCTCTTTGTTTCCAGAATATCATCTGTGGTTTTCTACCACTATGACCACAATTCTGCATAGAAATTGCTGATTTACTCATCTATCCTTGTTATAATATTCTGAAATTCTCGAGATGCCTGGAGCATTTTTGCAGTGCCTCTGTCTCAAGTACATAGCATAGTATTTTGCACAAAATGAATACAATAAATGAAAACACAAATTTATGAAATGTTGGCAGGCATTATGCTAACATGTTTTCATGCCACCTCAATCCCCACAGCAATCTTGGGACATATGGATTATTATCTTTGTACTACAAATGAGCAGAATCAAGGATAAGAGAGATGCAGTGATGTACCCAGTGACAGAGCCCGTAGCAAAGTACAGGATTTAATCCCAGATCTTCTAACTCCTAATTTAGCATGTTTATATCTATGATTGGCAAGCAGTTGAGAACTGCTGAACATCCAAATTACCATAAACTTAGCATCATAAAATATTTACAAGTTCATGGTTCTTAGAAATATGCAGTGTTTTGGATATTCAGCAAATAGAGCTAATATAAGTGGCACACATGTATCAAGGATTATTTTTACCAATCAAGATTTAAGACCCTAGTGTTCACACACCTTCCTTCAGCTGACCAATTCAATACAAATCTAAGTGCTTCTATAAAGGGAATTTGCAGGTACAACTAAAATTTCCAGTTGGGCTGGAAACCATCATAGAATTCTGCCTACTGCATTGCCTTATGCTTTGTAGAACTTTATCTTCATGTATTTGATTTCATTTTTTATCTTTTTCAATAACCATATTAAATAGACAAGAAGGTATTATAACCATTTTATAATATATGTGAGGAAGTTGGCATAATGAAAGGCAACCATTTTGTACAGATGAAGAATTAAAACCCTTTGTCCTTCAGTGCTCTGACTTGCAATGCCATACACCACATTGCTTTAAAGAATTTATAATGTAATCTGGATATAATAGAAATGAAGTACAATCTCAATCTTACATAAATGGGTTTGTTCTAATGTAAGAAAAGTTAATACCAAATATATTATAATCCATTTCTATAAATGTTCACACTAAGGAAGAATTAATCGTGCTATAAAAATGGTTTGCAGTAGAGCCCTTTAAATCATACCCATTATCATTAGGTCAATGACTAATGATAACTTTTTTGTGTGCTTTTGTGCCCACTTTTGAAATTATTTATACTAGTAAGTGCTCTTATGTGTGGAAATAATTTAGTTAAAGTCATCTGAATTTGAGTTTAAATTGGCTTTCATCTAATTTTAGTACTCATTTTGATATTTATTGATTTTTCATGAGTATATTTAGGTGATAAGTCAAGGGTGTGTTTACAGGATGGCTGGGTATATATGTGTGCATGCATATGTGAGTATTTATATGTAAATACAGCTGATTCAGAACTCAAATAGAAGCCCAAATCTGTATTTTTTTGTAGTTGCACTGGTATATTGACAGTGGCATATTGACATATTGAGGTCATCTTGACAGAGTGAATCAGGTAGAAATGGAGTGTGTCTATACCTGCATATGTATGTTTAGGATGTATATGTCCCTGTGTGTTTCAAAAGATACCAAACAAGTGAGGAAAAAGTTGCACAGTGACAAAGATGGAGATGGTACTTAAGTATCTGGCTGTAATGGCTATAGCTTCTCCAGTGTGTGACTATTAGGGAAGTTGGCTCCTTCATATGAAATTCAGCTCCTACATCCCTTTCCAGCTTGGTAGTGCAGCCACCTGAAGGATAGGTGGTGACAGCCTGAAGGAGAGAGGTGTTTCTGCTATGCTGAGTTGTCATTGTCTCTTCCATTTCAGAGAGGACACATCTGTGCTTCTTTCCCATGAGCATAGTTATGAGCAACAAGGGGATAGATTTGATGCTTCTGCATTCTCCTCCAAAAACTACAGCATCCACTGACAAAAGCTTCTCATAGCAGTTTGATTATGGGTGTCAGAAAGGCTTTGCAGTTCTTTGGACTGAAAGTGTATTTTGGGAGGTATTTATTTTAGTTTGCATTATGACATTTTTACACATTTATATCATTGTACTTTGTTCTCATCAAGCCCTCACTGCTCTCCCTGTTCCTTTCACCCTTTTTGCTTTCCTATCCCACATAGTCTCCCTGTTCTGTTTCCATGATCAATATTCCATTACCATCCTCTTGTTTTCCTCCCTCCCTTAAATGTTTTCCTACCTTTTCATCAGGCCATATCTACTTTATTGTCACACATATATTTAAATCCAGATTCTGTATATGAGAGAAAATATGCAATATTTATCTTTCTGAGTCCTACTTCATGCACTTTATATACTTTTATATACTTTTTTACTTATACTTTATTTACTTTTATATACTTTTTTGCTGTTCTACCTATTTTCCTGCAATGTCTTAAATTTATTGGTTTTTTTTACAGCTGAATAAATCTCCATCGAATATATATGCTACATTTTGTTCATCTGTTGACAGACATCTAGGTTGGTTCCATATCATGGCTATTGTGTGGTAATAAATGTGGATTTATGAGTATCTCTGTCATATGACATCTAGAGTGGTTCCAGTTTCAGTTTTCTGAGAAACTTCCATACTGATTTTCAGTGTCTGCACTAGTTGACATTCTCACCAGCAATCTATATGGCTTGGGGGGTAGTTTGAAAATATCTACTGAAAAGGATAGTAGAATACCAGAGGCTCTCTGAGCAGGGCACAGGGTTTCAGAATTACTTACTTTTTTGTAGTCACTTGGATTAAAATGTCTCACTATTAAGGCAGAAATCCGCACTTTGAGGGATGATAATACAAAGAGTAAGAGTTGACCCCCAAGAAGTCACTTGAATATTGGATAAATAACTTTATCTCTATGTAATTGGCAAAAGATCAGTTCTAACTCCCTTATTTGTGAATTTTAGTCATGCTACCAAAAAGCTACCATCAGAAATTTCTAAGAAAGTATCCTCTTTCTGTGAAAGATTGACTTTTAAATTTATGTATACATGTTAAATTTATGTATACATGTGCATGCCATATAGGTCTCTCTGCCAGTATGTTCATGTGTGACTGCACGTTCCTTCAAAGTCTAGAAGAGGGTATCAGATCCCCTGGAGCTCAAGTTACAGATGGTTGTGTGTGCTTGGAGCCAACATAAGTCCTCCTCTGCACGCTCATTGTGTGTTTTTAACTACTGAGCCACTTCTCTAGTCCCATAAAGTAGTCACCTTAAAAATATTCAACCAGTTTTATTGACTCTACTAGATGAGGAACTATTCACAGTTGATAGCTTTTGAGGGAGACAGAATCAGTTATTTTTAAGGTTGTGACTCCTGCTAATTCAACCATGATCCACTGGAGGGCCCCACACTTAGAAGTGTATCAACAACACAATTGGAAGCATTGGGCTATAAAAAGTAAAGATGATGTGAAGTTGGGAGTGGGGGAGGGTGTGATGGATCTGAAAGGAGTAGGAGTGTGTGGGAAAAATACATTGTATGCATGTAGGAAATTCTTTCAAAAGTAATAATATATTTAAACCAATAATAATCATAATAAAATTTCAACTAATTCACAATATTTGCTTCCTATCACCAGGAAAATCTCAAACTCACCCCCTACACACACACACACACACACACACACACACACACACACACACCTAAATTAAAAGATACACAAATCCTGCATATTTACGAATATAATTAAAGATGAATCAAATTCTATTTCTTCTGGTCTTGACTGAGTAATTAATTATAAGAATTTAGTAATCCTAAAATGAGCTCAGTTCTGTTAGTTAAGAATAGAGTGATTCCTTACAAGTCATTCTGCCTTTCTGGTCCTCAGTGTTTTCAGCCATAAAATGGAGGACGATAACATTAATGCTTACTTTATAGGGTTATATTGATGATTAAGTGAACAAATTTCAGATATGTATTATAGTACCTAGAATATGGTATTCAATAAGTATTTGCTATTGCCATTCTTCGAATTAGCTAGTTATAGATGTTGACATGCTGTATTTAAGACCAAGAAGGACCCTTTGCCTTCAAAAGACAGTATTATGATCTCTGCCATTTTCCTATTGAAGATTTACATTGCCCTCCATCACTCTCGCTTGTTTCCTCTTTTTTCTCCCACTAATTCCCTTCTTTTCTTAAAAATCATCTTCGTTCTGCTTTCACACACACACACACACACACACACACACACACACACACACACGCATGCACACACACACATGCACGCACGCATGCATGCACGCACCCATGGGCCCACACATGGTTCCAAATATGAGAGAACACACAGGCAGTTTTTGTTTCTCCAACCTGTTTAGACTTTGGAATTCTTCCCCACATGCAGATCTAATTTTCTTTCTTTTTTTTCTTTTTTCTTTTTCTTTTTCTTATTTATTATTTGTTATTTAAAGATGTATTTATTATGTATACAGAAGAGGGAGGCAGATCTCATTACAGATGGTTGTGAGCCACCATGTGGTTGCTGGGAATTGAACTCAGGACCTCTGGAAGAACAGTCAGTGTTCTTAACCTCTGAGCCATCTCTCCAGCCCCTAATTTTCATTCTTTCTCTTATTTTTTCTAATTTTTTAAGTAGCCTCCTTGGGTGTCCTATGGGTCATTGAGCAAATAGGAGAAGCAGTGTAGAGCAGGGAGGAATATGGGTTTGGATCTTGCCTTGATTTAGCTGAAATTTTATTTCCATAATGGAAGCCATACTATAAAGGAAGGAAGTTTGCTGGGCATGGTGGCACATGCTTCTAATCCCAACACTGGGGAGGCAGAGGCTGGCAGATCTCTGTGAGTTTGAGGCCAGCCTGCCTTCATTCTAGATTATGCCAATCTAGATGAAGATGTATGTCCATATGCAAATCAATAGCAGCTATTTTCTTGGACCAAGTTGGAAAATAATTCCCTTAATAAGATTATCTTTTGTTGATAGAAGAGTCTATTTTCTTTTGTTCTGGAAACATCCAATTACTGTTTCCTCTTAACTGGTTTTTCTCCTTTTCATCCTAAGAGGAAAGTATTTAGTTTGCTATAGTTTGATAAAAGGAGTGAACAATGGGTAGAATGGTAAGACACATGGATTACTTTTAGTGTCTTGTACTTTGAGAATAGATTAAAGAGATGGGCAGAAATGTCAACTCAGCATCTAGGACTTTGCTGGCCAACTCTATGACTTGAGGCTTGCTCAGGTCTTAGCACATTCCATTATTCTAATCTGCATTTGTTTCAGAAAGGTAAACAGTCCTTTTGATTGCCAACAGTGAAAGGCACAAAAGTCATTACCACCAAATTTCCAATAAGGCCTAAAAGATGACTTTTTCTCTTTGAGTTATAAATAGGACCAACTTTGAAACAAAGCAGAGGCAGTTGGTGAGAGCAACTGAGGCCTCAGGGAAACAAATCACATTTCATGCCCTTGTTAATTTCAGACCATATGCATTGCTCTTATGTATGAAAATGTGAAATTGTGGATCGACTCATCTTTTCCTGTTCATCGCCAGTTGATTCAAGTCCCAGCAAATACTAGTCCCTAATAAGGCTTCCTTTTTTATTTCAAAACTTAGAGGAGGAGACTGGGGCTTAGAAGGCTCAAAAACTTGTTTTCTTAGAAATTCCCCAACCCACGGCTTCTGACCCCAGAGCTATGGCTACTCATTTAAACTGTCCCCATGTGTATTTTGACAAAGACAGTGAAGCTGTGGTGCATATACATAGTTAAGAATCCTGTATTTGTTTGTCGAATAGTTAATAATAATTATTTTATGTGAAAATGAGGTACACAAAGCTAATGCTCTAAAATGTTACCCAAGGCTGCAGAATGAAAAATGAGTCTTCCCACCTATCCCAGCATTTCAATTCCCTTCTCTAGAGAGAAACTATTTTTCACATATCCTTCCAAAAATAGTCTGAGCATATACTGTCACATATATGTAAAAGACACATCCTTAAAATGTAGGCGGAAGTATATCATACATGCTGATGTTTCCAGTCCAACTTGCAACTCCTGCCTTGGCAAATAACAAACTTCCAAGATCCAAAAAAGCCTACCAGCCAAATCACAGATGAGGACAGGATGAATATGATTTTTATATGCCCATGAAAACCCTGATGCAGTATAGAATTCATTCTGTAGTGTCAAACAGTTAATCTGGGTCGGGAGTGATTCCATCTGGCAGTGGCTTCTGGAAAGGGCTGATGCTCACTTGGGTGTATGTTATAGAGCATTGCTCCCTGAGTGCACAGCTCTCTTATGTCTCACAAAAATGTATCCCACTTAGTATCTCATGGGCTTTATTTTTCTTGTGTGTGCATTGGCATTGCATGCTTTCTGGTGACTATACAGGTGCTCACAAATTTTCTGGTTTGTTTGAAATCCTTGTAATGTCACTCCCATTTACTCTTTTTGCCTTCAATTCTGAAGAACTCTTAATATATACAAACTTTAAGTCATGATGAACACCTAGCCTTTTGAATACTGACAAAGATTACTGGTGTAGACAAGCATGGTGTACAAATGAAATCCTGAGTAGTATTGACCTAAAATTAGACTTATGCCTTGAAGACTAACAGAAAACATGCGTTTTCTGCTTACTGAAGAACAAAGGAGATGATTTTCCTATCAGTTATAAATAATTGATGCTAGGTTTTTGGACAACTGGGACTAAAGACATGGCTCAGCAGTTAGGATCAGTTGCTGGTCTTGCAGAGAATTCAGATTCAGCTCCCAGCACCCATATGGTGGTTCATAATCATCTGTAACTCCAGTTCTAGGGGATTTGATGGCCCTTTCTGGCCTCTACAGGCACTAAGCATTCAGGTGGTACACAGATACACATATAGGCAAACACTCATCTGCATTAAATAAATATTAAGTAACTCTTTAAAAATTTCTAAACTACTATTACCAGTTTTGGAAGAGATGGAGTTTATAGTAAGAATTAGGGGTGTGGATGGTAAAGACAGAAATATCTGTGCTTAGTCAAAAATAAGGTGTTGAAAAAACCTAAAACACAGGGCTGGAAGGATGTCTCACAGGTTAAGAGCACTGGCTGTTCTTCCAGAGGACCCAGGTTCAATTCCTAGCACCCACAAGGTGGCTTACATCTGTCTGAAACTCCAGTACTGAGGATCTGTTGCTTTCTTCTGGTGCCTGTAGGCAAGCATGCATGTGGTGCACAGACACACATGTAGGCTTTAAAACACCCAAACACATAATACAAAAAAAAAAATAAAGGAAAAGAAAAAACTAAAACACAAACACTAACTGGAAAGCTCACACTGATTTGCTAAATGGTGTGTGTATATATGTGCATGTATGCCAGACCTGCTATTACAGAAAAAACAGAAATTTAACAGCTGGGCAGATTTGGATTCAAATGCTACTTTGCTTAGAGATACCTTGAGCATGGTATTTAACCTCTCTGAGCCACAGTTTCTTATCTGTAAAATAATTATGATCACTGATTAAAATCTTACTATATAAAATAAACATAAGAAAGCTAAACTATCATCCTTTTATTATTGAGACAAACAAAGCCTCTCAAACACACAGGAATATCATTATTTACTGTGGGAACTTCTAATATCTTATACTTGTCTTTTTAGATTTAAAAAGTTGTATTATACTGGGTCATCTGAGGTCATTTTCATGAAAGTATGTACTATAACTTGAGCATACTCTCCCCCAGACCTTGTTCCTCCCCTATTTCCAGCCCTTCCTTCATTCATTAGACTATTTCGTTCCCCAAGACAATTTCTCCTTTACTTTCATGTCATTTGTGCATACAATTTTATGAATCTATAGCTTTATGCCTTATTTTTGTTCTAAGGCCCATTAGATATTTCTTAAATTATTGAACTCAACACATAGAAGGTACACATTTATAGGCTACTTGCTGATATTTTGATACACATTTATAGTATGTACTGTTGAAATTAGAACAAATTTATTTCCTCAGGAAAATTTGGTTATTAAGTATAGTAGTTTTCAGACGATCCCATGTGAACTCCATACATTACTCATGCCCCGTGTAATCCTCTATAAATGCAAGCTCGACCTAATGACTGCTTTTGAAAGCAAATGTCTTGGGATATCATTTTAACACTAGAGTATATGATTGTCACTTCTCTTTGTCCAGCTGACTCTCTCATTGGCTTTAATGGAGTACAAGCATCGTGTTAGAGAGGTCCCAATTTTGACAAGGAACCACAGATGATCTCTAATGAATATCCTGTGAAGACCCTTGGTTTAATAGCCTATAAAAATCTGAATCCTCATAAGCAACTGCATGAGTGAGCTAGGAAATGGTTCTTTCCTCAGTCATAGCTTCAGATAAGACTGTATCCTGGCTGATACATGACTGAGTCTGTGGGAGACCCAACAGCAGAGGACCCACTTAATCATGCCACGATTCCTGATTCATAAAAGTTGTAAAATAATAAATACGTGTTATTGTAAGCTGCTGAAGTTTTGGAGTAAGTTGTTATGCAGTAGGTACCCAGAATGCCTAGAATGAATTGTCCAGTGCTACCTTTTGTAAGTCAAAAGAATGATTCCTGCAAAACATGCAGCACAAACTCTAACAGGAAAAACAAGGCTTTTTACCACTTAATGAACATTTTGTGTGCAGTGTAGTGTTAAACTTATTTCATTCTATTGGCAACTCCACAGGGTTGAATCATCTCAATTTTACACATCAGGAAACTGAGTCTCAGAGAGGTTGACTTGTCCAGGAGTGGAACAGATAGTGGTCTTTAGTATTTCAAAACTCATGCTCCTAAACTGTGTAAATACAGAAAGCCCCATCACTAAATGATAATGTACTCGAACTATGCTTACCTCACTGTGTGGAAAACAGAAACTGCTGAAAATATGTAAAGCATGATTATTAGATTTTGAGCTCCCCCAAAGGGCTTCCGAACAAGCCCATTTTCAAGAGCCAGTTTTTTTTTTAAAGTTTTCTCTCATATGTCACATCCCACCAGTCTCTCACCCCCACCATGCCCTCTGCCCCAGATCCACTCCCCTTCCCTTTTCTCTAGAAAAGGGCAGGTCTCTCAGGGATACCAGCCAAAAAAGTTACAATAAATTCAGGCACATCCCCTCATACCAAGACTGGATGAGAAAACCTAGTAGGAGAAAAGGGTCCCAAAAGCAGGCAAAAGAATCAGAGACAGCCCCTACTCCCACTGTTAGGATTCCCACAAGAACACCAAGCTACACAACCATAACCTGTATGCAGAGGACCTAGATCAGACTCATATAAGCCCTGATTACTTGATTCTGTGGACCATATTCTTGCGGTGTCTCGACCCCTCTGGTTCCAACAATCACCCCCTCATCTTTTTCTGCAGGACTCCCTGAGCTCCACCCAATATTTGGCTGTGGGTCTCTGCATCTGCCCCCATCAGTTGTTGGATGAAGCAGTTCTGATGACAATTGTGCTAGGTTCTGGTCTACAAGTATAGTAGAATATCATTAGGAATCATTTCATTGACTTTATTTTTGTTGATTATTTGGTTTTATCCTTGTTCTGGCCTTCCAGGCAGTGTTAGGCATGGGATCCCTCTCATGGTATGGGTCTCAGTTTGAACCAATCATTGGTTGGCCATTCCTACAAGTTCTGTGCCACCTTTACTCAAGCACATCTTGTAGTCAGGACCAATCAGCTCGAAGATTTCATAGCTGGGTTGGTGTCCTAATCTCTCCACTGGAAGCTTTGCCTGGTTACAGAAAATGGAGTCCTCACTAGGGTCACCGTTGTGTATTCTTGGGAGTTTCCATTGCATTAGGTTTCTACTTCACCCCCCAAATGCCCACCAATTCCTGTAGTCTCTCCCATTACTGTCTCCCCCCCACCACCTAATCCATCATGTTTCCATCCCTACCTGCCCCCATTCCTCCTATGAAATCTATTCTATTTCCCCTTGCAGGGATATCTGAGTGCCCCCTCCCAATCCTCCTTATTACTTAGCCTCTTTGGGTTTATGGATTGTAGCAGGATCATCCTTTACTTTATAGCTAATATCCACTTATAAGTGGGTGCATACCATGCTTGTCTTTCTGTGTCTGGGCTACCTCACTCGTGATGAATTTTTCTAGTTCTATCCATTTGCCTGCAAGTTTCATAATGTTGTTTTTAACAGCTGAGTAGTACTCCATTTTATAAATGTACCACATTTTCTTTATCCATCCTTCAGTTGAGGGACATTTAGGTTGTTTCTAGTTTCTGGCTATTATGAATAAAGCTGCTATGAACACATCAAGGAAGTGTCCTTGTGGTACTATTGAGCATCCTTTGGGTATATGCCCAGGAGTGGTATAGCTGAGTCCTGAGGTAGATTGATTCCCAATTTTCTGAGGAATAAGAACCAGTTCTTTATGTTCCACTTGGGTACATGGTTTTTCTCACAGTAGTCATCACACTGGTTTAAGCATTCTGAATAAGAACCTGCTTCACAGAGTGGGGTGTGTGTGTGTGTGTGTGTGTGTGTGTGTGTGTGTGTGTGTGTGTGTGTGCACATGCAGTTTTTGTGTGTTTGCATGTGCATATGGAAGCCAGAAGCTAATGTCAGATGTCTTATATCACTTGCTACCCTCTCTTTAGAGGCAAGGTGTGTCATTGAATCTTGGATTGGCTAGGTTGCTGGCCAGCAAACTCTGAGGATCCAATTCTCCACCTCTCTTAGGTTCTTGGGTGACAGACATGCACATCTATGTCAGGCTTTTATGTTAGTGCTGAGGATGTGAACTCAGGTCCTCGCGTTTGTGCAATAGGGACTTTACCCAGTTGCTGAGCCATCTCTCAAGCTATTCCAAGTGATCCTACTAACCCATTCCAACATGTCCTGTCAGGAGGTTCAGCTAGTATGTTGCAATATGTTGAATTCTTTTTCATTCTGCTCATGCAGGACATTGAGACTTGGGGATTCTCTCTTTTCACACAAGTTACCCACACTCATGACCAGATACTGGGCTCTTTAGAATACTGATTGAGTTAGGAGCACTGGTTGCTTTTCAATGATCTATTGAAATTAAAATTAGGTGCTTTCTCCTTCTTCTTCTTCTTCTTCTTCTTCTTCTTCTTCTTCTTCTTCTTCTTCTTCTCCTCCTCCTCCTCCTCCTCCTCCTCCTCCTCCTCCTCTTCCTCCTCCTCCTCCTCCTCCTCCTCCTCCTCCTCCTCTTCCTCCTCCTCCTCTTCCTCCTCCTCCTCCTCCTCCTCCTCTACCCAGGCTTGATTAACTCCTATTTACAGATAGAGTTTTAAAAAGAGTATATTTTAGAGACCACTTACCATGATGACAATAACAGAAACACCTCGTAAGTTTGTCAGCTTGACTGTTTATAAAACATTTTCATATGCATTTCATCTGATTCCATAGCTCTCCATTTAAGTCTTAGGAAATGAATAATTTTCTACCTTGCATTACAACAATTTATATACAAAAGGAAGTATGGTCTGGTCCAAAAATCACAGATTCTGGCACCAGACACATCTGAATTCTAAACTCATAATTTCTCAGATATATGATTTGAATAAGTGGTTTTTCCCTCATTTGCAAGATATTTTTTTTCTTTTTTCTTTTTGTGGTTTTTTGAGACAGGGTTTCTCTGTAGTTTTGGAGGCTGTCCTGGAACTCACTTTGTAGACCAGGCTGGCCTCGAACTCACAGAGATCCACCTGCCTCTGCCTCCTGAGTACTGGGATTACAGGTGTGCGCCACCACCGCCCAGCTGCAAGATGGTTTTAATCATGCTCATCTTTCCGGGTTATTATAAAGAACAAGGTGACATATAAAGAAACAGGGCATTTGATAAGAACCCAACTAATATTTTCTTTAAAATATTGTTGCATGTGGTTTCTTAGCTAGTGAAATATCTTAACTATTCTGTCTCTTCAACAGACCCAGCCTTTCATCCATCTTCTGGAAGGAAGTTCAATACAAACTTCTTCAATGAACAAGCCTAAGGGCCAGCAGGGATCTTATTATTATCTCAATACATGCAAGTTAAATGGCCTGCCAGTGACTCACAGGTCTGATAAATGATGAAACTGGAATTTGAATTCTGTTTTTTTTTTTTTTTTTTTTTTTTCCGCCTAGCCCAGTGAATCTTCCTACAGTCTTTTAGGTTAGTTTGTAAGACTGACATTCCTGGAATAACGAGATACTAGTAAGAGTCCAATCTGGATCCTTCACTAGTGTGTAGATAGTTTGGGGAAATGCTGGAAATGGCTTCCTATCCTAGTCTCCCATCTCTTGAGAAAGAGACATGTACATATGGGGGTCCAAAACCAGAGGATTACTTACTATAGTGTTTGGACAAATATGACCATAGTCTTATCTACTGTTTAAACCTACCCGTTGGTCTAGGTCCTTGGTTATTTGGGTATCAATCTCAGAATACAAGCAGGAAAACAATAGTTTCTACAAAGCCCCCCCCCCCAATGAGGTATTATAAAGGAGATAAGGCAACCCTGTGTAAGCCTACCTAATTGAGAATTAGGTCAGAGCTAAGCCACTTTTGGCATGTGGGGTTTCCAAGGAACATAAATCAGCTTCAGCACTTGGGAGGCCTTAGCACACCATCAATGCCAAGTGTGATGCACAGAGCTGCAGCTGCTACTCCGCCCCAGGAACTGGCAGAGCACAAGCACCTGGTGCCACTTAGGTTCATGAACAGCACCAGCCAGCATCAATGGCTTGATGTGGCTCTGGAGGCTTGGGGAGCAGGAGGAAGTATATACTCAATATAAACATAAGTGGCTTCATTTATCATGTGGAGCACTGACAGTAGTGATGAGGTGGGTGCCTGTAATTTTGTTTCTACAGGTAGCAGAGGCCCATGAGGTCTACAAAGCAGAGAAGGCTTCTTTATGAATATACTTGAGAAAGGCTATGGGATTATGAGAAATAAGGGGAAGCCCTAATACCATAATGATAGTTTTGGATGAAAAGCACAGAAGTGCTCCTGTTTTTTTTCTTGTAGCCTGGTACAGATTATGTTAGTATCCTGACAAATAGCTCTGTTCTTCACAGTTTTCCCTGTAGTTTGAGGTCCTTCTAGCTCCTCATGCCATTATGAAAGGTGCTGATTGTTAAGAGACAGACTCCTGTCTTCTTTTCAGTTTCTATTTCCAGTTTTAACCCACCACCACAAGTTCAGTAGTCTCTGCTATCATCAACTAGCATTCTTAGAAGTACAGAGATTGGAAGGAATGTTGCTGAATACTGTACTGAAGCTCCACTGACTGTTTAGTTGAATACAGCCAGGATGCATTTGAAGGTGATACATTCATTAGACTTTTTAGGGGATGTGGTTCAGGGTGGAAAAGTTGACTGGTCTGAACAATATGCTAGGGATTGCAAACAATTTGATAGCTTGCTGGGCTTTTCTCTTATAAGGCTTGCCTATGCAAGGGATGGATTGGTGGTATGATACTTTTGAAGTTAATGATACAAATTACATCCATCTATTCTAAGATAAAATAAACTTGTTTTTGTCATGATGACCTAATTGTCTTTCTGGGCCTTCATGATTAACCACAGATGCAGTAAAGGCATTAGGTGTGTCAAGAATGACCCTTCCACAGGGCAAGGTTCGAGGGAAAGAGAGGTTAGAGGAGCAGGAGATCCCAGCTGGATCAAGAACAGAGAGGGAGAACAAGGAATAACAGATCATGATAAATGAAGACCACATGAGAATAGGAAGAAGCAAAGTGCTATAGAGGTCCCCAGAAATCCACAAAAATACCTCCACTGTAGACTACCAGTAATGGTCGAGAGAAAGCCTGAACTGACCTACTCTGGTGATCGGATGGCCAAACACCCTAACTGTCGTGTTAGAAATCTCATCCAATGACCGAGGGAAGTGGATGCAAACATCCATGGCCAGGCCACAGGTGGAGCTACAGGAGTCCAATTGGTGAGAAAGAGGAGGGATTGTAAGAGTGTGAATTGTTGAGACCAAGATTGGAAAAAGCACAGGGACAAATAGCCAAACTAATGGAAACACATGAACTATGAACCAAAGGCTGTGGAGCCCCCAACTGTATCAGGCCCTCTGGATAAGTGAGACAATAGAATAGCTTGAACTGTTTGGGAGGCACCCAGGCAGTGGGACCTGGACCTGTCCTTAGTGCATGAGCTGGCTGTTTGGAATCTGGGGCTTATGCAGGGACACTTTGCTCAGCCTGGGAGGAGGGGACTGGACCTGCCTGGACTGAATCTACCAGGTTGAGCTGCATCCCCAGGGGAGTGTTGGCCCTGGAGGAGATGGAAATGGGAGGAAGGAGGGGGTAGGGGGGCCGGGGAGGGGGGAGGACAGGGGAATCCATGTCTGATATGTAAAAGTAAATTAAATTATAAAATAAAATAAAAAAGACACACACACACACACACACACACACACACACACACACACACACAAGAATGACCCTTCCACTATCCTCAGCAACAACAAAGGGTTATATATAACCCTTTTAGTCTGCTTAAGCAGTGTTCCAACACACACACACACACACACACACACACACATTTCTCTATGATCCAATTTTTCTTCTCACAGTGGCTTAGAGCCTAGGCACCATAGTGGTCTTCGGCCAAACTAGGTTTTGCAAATGTATTTTCTAAGACCGTCTGTTCCAGAGAAGTTATTAATGTTATATAAAACAGAGCTCCTGGTCAAGTAAGTTTGGAATGTAATCATTTCTTTACTATAGGACTTTCTCAATGCGGTTTTTTTTTTGGTATGTGTGTTTATGAGTTTGTAACTGTGTGCTTATGTAGGACAAAGGATAACACTGAGTGTTGTCTTTAATTGCTTCTGCACTTCATATACATACCTATATATTTGTTTTATAATTTTTTGAGAACTTCAGACATGAGTACTATATCACTCATCCACCCTTCTCTCCCCATCTCAAACTTCTCTCATGTCCCCTCCAAACTCATACTCTAATTACTATTGTTACATGTATATACAGGTATGTATATGAACACAGACATGTGTGGCCTACTAACTTCATTTAGCATTACTCATGTGTACATATGTTCAAGGTTAATCACTTGAGATTGGACATCCTGTGCAGGAGCTTCTCTCTGGAGGAGACTGTTTCTCCCTCTCTCAGTAGCCATTGAGCACTGATGGCTTGCTATCTAAGGGTGGGTTCATGTGGAATTTTTCCTGTCCTTGTTGGCATGCCAACTGGTGTTGTCATAGTGCTAATATTGTTCAGGCAACCATCTTGTTTCACGGGTGCTATCTAGCATCAGGTGTTCTGGACCTCTGGTTCTTAACAATCTTTCTGTCTCTTCTTCCATGATTTCCCCTGAGCCTTAGGTGTAGGGGTTGTGTCTCAGATATATGAATGGGGCTTGGACACTCCACAGTCCCTTCTTCTCTGCATTTTAACCAGTTGTGAATCTCTGTCAGTTGCAAAAAGAAGCTTCTTTGACAAGGAATAAGAGACATACTTATCTTTGGTTATAAATATTTAAGTATTTAACTGGGAAATCCCACACTTGCGAAGCATAGACAAGTGGATCTCTAAGTTTGAGGCCAGGGTGAACTACAAAGCAAGTTCTAGGACAGCCATGGCTACACAGAGAAACTCTGTCTTGAAAAACAAAGCAAACCAAAACAAACAAAAAGATTTAAGTATTTGGAATAAAGTTAGAAATTATTATTGGTGTAGGAAAATGGCATCCACTTTATATTTTTGAGACAGGATTTTTTTTGTGTTTATTTTTGAGAGTATTTTAATTCCAACATGTCTTCCTTCCTTCTCCTCCTTCTGTATTCTCCTGTATACCCCCCCTGCTCTTCTTTACATTCATGTTTTTTTTCTTTAATTGTTATTGCATGCATATATGTATTTGCATATACATATATATTTCTAAATATAAGGAACTAACAACTTTCACTGACTCTTGAGTTAAGTGATGAAGCTAGATTGGCTGAAAGTTCTATACCTCCAACTACCTTTTAGAGTCAGGTAATATAAAATACAGCACAAGTTCTAAATTGGTTGTGTACAGCAGAACAACTCATGAGGATGGTAAAAGCCAGGTTAAAAAACTCCACTAAAAATCCAGCTCCCTAGTTTTTGTTTCAGGTCTGTTAGGAGCAGGGTTGTCCTAGATAATGCTTATGGTGTTGTCCCAGGCATGGTAATTTGAGAACCACTGCTCTATAGTGGGAGTGGGAACCACAAATGGGCTCATTTGAGTTTAAATTCTAGCCCCATCATTAAAAATATGTATAATCAAATTTCAATGACTAACTCTTTGTGCTTACATCTATGAATTTGTAAAGATAATATTAACAGTCTGCTAGGGTTGTTCTGGGGATTAACTAGTTAATATACTGGAACGTATGGATATATACATGAGTATGTATGAATATGATTTGAATAGTGCCTGCTGTGTTAATGTTAGTTGTTATTACTGTTGTTAAGAGAAACATCCTGAAGGGTATCAGAGTCCTATCTAGTCTCTGACTTGGGACAAGATTTCCAGAAGTAGAGTGATACATTAATATGTCAATCTATATCATCATTTAAAAGGAACATTACTGGTAGAATTTGATACCTTGTTTTTCTTCTTTCATATTTATTTTTAGTTTTATTTAACAACATAATTGAACACATTAATGGGGTATAATGTGATGCATTGATGTTTTGATACACTTAGTCACTGTGTAATGATCCAATCAGGGTAATTAGCATTTCCATCACCATAAACATTTGTGATTTTTTTGGTTATGAGAACTTCCATAATCCTGTCTTGTAGTGATCTTGAAATATGTAAACTGTTATTTAATTTTGCTCTGTTTTATTAGTATATGTTAATATACAAACAATGAGTTTAATTTTAACCTTTTCATATCTGTATATAATGTACTTTGAACATACTTACCCTCTTTATTACCTATCTTATCCCTTCTCCATTCTCTCTTCTATTGTCCTAATAGGCTTTTTTTTTTTTGACAAGATTTCTCTGTGTAACAGCCCTGGCTGTCCTGGAACTTGCTCTGTAGCCTAGGTTGACCTCGAACTCACAGAGATCTCCCTGCCTCTGCCTCCCGAGTGCTGGGATTTAAGGTGTGAGCTACCACTGCATGGCTCATCGGCTTCTTTTTACTCTCATTATTTTCTCTTCTCCCTAGATTCTACATGTGAGAGAAAACATGCAGTATTTGTCTTTCTAAGATAAGTATCTCTAATTTCATACACTCTTCTGCAAATGTCATGATTGTTTTCTTCTTTATGGCTGAACAATTTTATTTAGACTATAAATGTATGTAATATTTTATGTATTAATTACTCTGTCAATGGCAAGCTTGACTAATTCTGTAACTTAGTAATTGTGAATAGTGCAACCATAAATATGGGTGTGCTTCATAGTAAGCTGACTTGAGTCTTTTGAGTATATACCAAAAGAAAGTACCCTGGCATTCTGGAGGTAGAGATGCTTCAGGTTCCCAGGTCCTGGGATGTAGTTTGCACTCCCCTCCTACCTGCTTGCCAGATCTCTCTGTCTTCTCACCACCTCGACCTGCAAAATGCTTGAATTCTTTCTCCTCTCCTAGCAAAGTGGTGACAGTTCATGTTTAGGCATAATATTCTAAGACAGATGCCTCATGCCCCATGTGGAAATCTCATGGTAACATTTTCATTCCAGTGGCCATCTATGAAGCATTCATTTATGCCCCAGCTTCCATAGTCTGATATATTTTTTATATTCACAGCCAATTCTTGGAGAAAGAAAGGTTCTAATTTAAAATTCTGACACTTTTGGTAAATTGCACACAAAATAGAGAAATTGAGTGAGTTGACAATCCATTCATCCTACTCTTAGGTGTCCCTTCCTTTACTCAAGTTTCCCTATGTACCTCTAAGGTTGATGACAATTAGGAGGCTTGTTAGCATCCCCAGCATGCAACTCTGCTCTGGTTGGAGGAAAGAAGGTAGATAAATCTGGACACCAGGTAACTGGTCCTCAGTTTCTCTGAATGACAGTCCAGTGTGTCTTAAAAGATCAATCCTATACTTCATTGTGGTGACTGATTCTGGTATGCTGGAGGGAAAGGTTAATAATGCCCAGTGGGTTCATTAGCTTTAGCTGAGTCTTTCTTGACGTACTAAAATGGAGTGCCGCTATCACCCACAGCGGCTTTCTCCCTCTGCTCATTAGTTAATGTCAGAGCTTTAATGGTACAGAGCAAAAGAAAGGGGATGTGTGTTTATGTGTCCCCATTTGCCTTTCCCTCTGCACTCACCAGCTGAGAGTAATTTATTTCTTTCCACAAGGGAAAATGCACCTTAATGATAAAAGTCCTAGCCAGTAAATTGGAAAACGGTGGTTCTGTTATCAGCATCACCTCCCACTTGCTCTACGACCTTGGATTTATGAACTAGATTTTTGTGTTTTTTTCGTATATGATAAAATAGTTCTGAATTTTCATATCCAAGGGATTTTGAATATATAATGAGGTAATATAACTGGTCGTGATTTAGAGGTTGATTATTGCCTTATGGATGTGAGGTGAGTATTTTACCCAATAAATTTTGGTTAGAGATACTGTGCTTTTCCCCCATCCTATTTAATAACCTCACAAGTTAAAAAAAATAAGCGACTATACATTTTACAAAAATAAAACATAGTATTGAGTTGGGATTTTCCAAAAAGCCAAAGAAGAAAAATCTCCCATAAGAAAAAGCCCAGCAAAATATATATCTGGTACTGCAAATGGATGACTTTCAGAATGAAGTTACATTTCCGAATCGACCAGTAGATGTCAGTATTTGACAAGTCCAGAGCTGCTCACAGAGGCTCCGCATTAGCATCTGGCTCCATTTCAGCTTGCAAGTTTCTCTGCAAAGGAGGGAGAGTTTGTGTGAGCGAAGCTAAGATTTTGCTTTCTCACTTCTTACCCCATCTTGTAAAAACCAGCCTGATGCTCTGGGTAAGTCGCCGTTATCCTCACTTTCAGTGATTCCCTTTATAGATCTGCAGTCTGCTGAGGAGTTTAAAACACAAAATTAAACATGTGCTTAGCTCCCTGAAGGCCACATTCTTGTTCTTCACAAAGATGCTTTTCTCATTCCAGACCAGCCTTCCTGTCCTACCCTTTGTGTAACATTAGTCAAGTCTAACAAGGGAAGGCTGCCATTTTGGGTCCAGGTTCCATGAGCTCTGGACAAAAGGTCTTTGTTTATTTCTTTTCCGCTATAGAATGCCACTCAGATTTTTAGATGAAATCGCCATTTTCTAAAAATGGAAAGAAAATGCTCACACTGTAGTTGCGCCAGGGGTCCTCTTTCATTTTACACGTATACTGGGAAGCTTCAGAGGCCAGGCAACTGGTTTCCAGCTGTATCTGCTGAACTCAGAGCAGCTCACCCTTTCCCGGGGAAGACACATTTCTGTTCTATTCGTTTCTTATCATCCTGGATCAGGGAGGAGGTCTGTGGACAACATCAACTTGGTTCTTTGAAAAGGCTTCCTACCTCCTTCAGGCTTTTGAGATCCAGCTTGCAGGGCTGCCACTCTTCAACAGTTTTTAAGGGTTAGGTAGTCAGGTTTTATGCATGTGCGCGTGCGTGCGTGCGTGCGTGCGTGCGTGCGTGGTGCGTGCGTGCGTGCGTGCGTGCGTGCGTGCGTGTGTGTGTGTGTGTGTGTGTGTGTGTGTGTGTGTGTGCCTGTACGCATGCATATCAGTCATTTGCATTGTTCATATGACAGAATCACTAACAAAAGCAACATGAAGAAAGTTTATTTTGGTTTCAGTTCCTGGGTACAGTTTATCATGGCTGGAAAGTCAGGGTATTTGGAGCTAAGGTTATGTCCTCAGTAAGGAAGCAGAGAATGATGGAAGCTTGTGGCAAATAGCCCTTTCCTTTTTCAGCAGTTCAGGAACCCAACCAGAGAATGTGCCATCCACTTTTTGAGTGTGTCTTTTTACCTCAGTTAACTTGATCAAGACTATTCTCGACAGTCAGCATGAACCTTCAGGGCACCCTTGTTTCCGTTCATAAAGAACCAGCTCTGATGCATTCAGAAAATGTTTTGTGGTTTGCTCTCATCCCTTTTGCCCTTGCCCAGATGAAATAAATGGTGTAACGACAAACAGTCCAAGTGGCTGTAGAGTTTGGTCATACTTCCTGGAGACCGGTAGAGGTAGTGTGACAGCACTTAGCAGTGTGGAGCAGTGCCCTGCTGAAGCATCCTTACTGGCTGCTGGCCAATAGCTGGCTTTATCCTGGGGAATGAGTCATCAAACATAAGCAGCTTGCTCTTGGAGGCAGACTTGGCATCCGTTTCAAGGTCCTCTCGGATCTGGTGCGTGTCTGCTATCTGTTCACTCTGTCTCAACCTCCTCGGCCTTTTCTCTGCAGTGTTTACAGTCTTGGGAAAATAAGGCCCTTCATTCTCCTAAAGGCTAATATTTTCTTACTTTGATTTCAACTTATTCTTGAGCACTTACTCTTCTTAACTTCCCAAAGTCCCTGTTATCATACACACCAGCTTTCAGCCCAACACCTTCAGTTTTCTTTCCTTGTAGCTTCTGCTTTTCTACAAGGCAGGATTAAGGGCAGTGTTTTTGAAATTTGACATGCTTTAGCTATATGTGTCCTGTGTGACATGTGTCAAGTTCCTTTATTTTTCTGAGACTGTTTCTTTTTAAGAAACATTTGCTCTTTTACTTTAAATTCACAAATAATAACCACATATCATATATTATGGAGTACAATGTGATGTTTCTGTATGTGGTCACATTATAGACTGATTTCATCATGCTAAATCCATCACTTCACACACTTCTCTTTCTTTCTGCTAACATTTAAAATCTACTCTAAACTATTTTGGAATAAACACTCCATCACTATTGGTTATAGTCACTATCAGTGTAATACATCCCTTGCAGTCCCTACTTTGCTGTATTTTGTGAGGGCTGGAAGAACTGAATGAGGCAGTTTATGTAAAGCAACTAGCATAGTGGTCCTCAACCTTCCTAATGCTGCAACCTTTTAATACAGTTCCTCGTATTTTGTGACCCTCAACCATAAAATTATTTCATTGCTACTTCACAAGTGTAATTTTGTTACAATTATGAATCATAATGGAAATACATTTTGGAGATAGATGTTTACAAAAGGGGTCATCACCCATATGTTGAGAACCACTGAATTAGTACCCTCAAAGAATCCAAGCAATCTGTAGCTGCTGCTGCTAGTATTGTTACTGTTATTCTAACTGCCTGCAACTCTTCAGTCTTCTAATGATGGGCTTATCCTTACATTTCCTCATTTGTATGTACTCAGTATCTATTCCTTCTTGTTTTGTCCATTACACCATGAGTTCTAACAGGTTTTCTTGTTCTCTTTTTCTTTTTTTGGCTCACTTTATCCTGTTTATGTATTATAGATGCAAAGGTCATCTTAAATAGTTCTAGCGGAAAAAAAAGATGGACTAAATAAAACCTCCTTTCTTCCTAGAATTATTTATAATCTGACATATCTTTTTATTTGTTTATTCTCATTTGTTCGATTATACTCCCTTCTTGCACTATTGAAATTGTGACCCTGTTTTTCTACTTCAAATGCCACATTTGCCATAATGACATCCTAATACCCATAGTAATATTTCATTTATGTAACCTTTGGTTTAGAACACTTTTTATTATATAGCTCCATATATTTTACAGTCAAGTGCTTATTTTTGTGTTTCAGTTTGACTTTCTTTTTGTAATATAATTTCTTGGAGGTCATGGGATATATTACTATCTACTAATAACTCTGCAGATACTCAGTTCTGGGCTCTCTGCTTCAGTTTATTATTTACTAAACCCCACGGAGAGACTTTGGTGGTTAATATAAGTAGAGGACTTAAGAGTACTCTGGCAAATAGAAGATGGTAGTAGCTGATGGAATATGTGGTGGCTCATTTTTAGAAATCTTTGCAAATAGGTCATATCCTCATTAGACTGAGGTGAATGGAAACTTGCCTAAGATGAAAGCATGGTCCAAATGAACTCAGGTGATTTTATAAAGACAGGGTGAGAGCACATGAGGCAATACTTGCAGGGTGTTCTGCAGCAAGTGGTCATTGGCTTTGATTTTTTCTGTGTCAGCAAGGCTAGGTTAGGTTGAAGCAGAGAATTTTGACTGTCAGAGTATTTGTTAGAAGAATGAAATACGTATGTTAACATTTTTTTTTGTGTTGCTGGGGATGGAACTCAGGGCTTCATGTATTCTACTGAGCTACATTTCAGCTCTCATGTCTTAGCATTTTAACTTAAACTCTCCAGCAGGGGATTCTTTACAACATATTGTGGTATAAATGAGAAGGTTGCTTTCTTTCTGTCTGAGGCCCATCAATCTCACATATAAACACAAGGCCAAGGTCAGATTGATTCAACTAGTAAAGATCCAGTGAGTCATTTCGAGATTTCGACAGTGTATCACTTACACAGGCAGCGAAGAGAAGAATGAGCCTCAAGTGCCAGCTCCGTGTGGTCCTTGTCTGCACACTAAAAGGGATGACAGGGAAACAAAAGAGACTGAATTGTTGGAATACGAGTTGTGGGATGCCACGTTGCTAAGTAGCTCATTCTAACCTGCTGCTTAGCAGCTTTATGTTTTGCAGAGTATGTATTTATGGAAGTTTATATTTATAAATTTTATTTATAATTTGTAAATTTAAATTCGAATTTATGCTATTTATTATACATAAAACAGTTTTATTTTCCTGAAAGGATATAGCAGAAAACCCATAGCTTATCAGAACTCAAGAGTTGAAAAGGAACAGCCTCATGGCAGTCATCTCTAAGGAGAGAGTGATAGGCAACTGGGTGATTACCTCCTAGCAGCTCCTTAAAGGCTTTTTCATTTCTATGATCCAGAACAGCTTTTGGCAGTCTACGAAGAACTGTGTTGTTCTTCAAGCCTTTGTCTGTGTGCTCTAATTATATGTGGATGAGGTCACTGGGGTTACTAGTTGTTTTCCCTCCAGGGCCCATTCTGTGTCTGGTGCCTATTCATGTGCTTCTTCTTTCTGATGGACAATGCACTTGGTGCTATAGAAAGGCTGTAGAATTCACTACAGCTGTGCTCCTTTGGAGGTTGTATAGAGGTCAACATTACTGGGAGGTTCTTGGCATGAAGGGTCATCAGTGTGCTTGTTCCTCTACTGTACGTGAATGGATTTATGATAAGCCTTTTAAACAATATAGTCTAAAGGTAGTTCAAGTATTTATTTAGGTAGTGTCCTGGTTAGCTTTAAGTGTTAATTTTACAGTCTAGAGGAATCTGAGAGGAGAAACTCAGTTGAAGAATTGCCTAGGTCAGATTGGCCTGTGGAGATGTCTGTGCCGTATTACCTTAATTTCTCATTAATATAAAAGGACACAGTGTACTTCGGGCAGTACCATCTCACAGTAGGTGGTACTGGGCTGTATAACAATAGCTAGCTAAGTGTGAGTCTGCAAGGGAGATAGAAAGCAGCATTCTCTATGATTACTGCTTTCCATTTTTGGCTGTGAAGTGAGTTCCTTGGTCAGAGGCAATGGTGTATAGAATAGTAAGCAATCCTGTTTTCAAGTTCCTGACTTGATGCCTTTTTTTGACTTCCTTTCATGATAGGCTGTGACATAGAATTGTCAGTGGAAATGATGTTTTATCATAGCAATATAAATGAAATAATGAACAGGTGGAGATTAAACCTATGGCATGGCTCATAGTAGACAGATTCTCTACCATTGAGATGTACCCTTTGCCCTTGAGAAGTGTTTTTAAGATACTCACAGAATGTCCAGTTTGGATTAGAGTAGGAAGAGAGGAAGGACAGACTCATCTAGTCATTTATTCATAAAATATGTATTGAGTGATTTTTATGTGCCAGAGACTGTTCTAGACCCATCTGTGAGCAAAACACATATGGTTTGTGTCCTGCTGCAATTCTCCTTGAAGGTTCAGAGAGGAAGGAAACCATTCAAAAAAGTAAACACACAAGAATAATCAGACGAAACCAGGTGCTCACAAGTGTTAGGAAGACAGCAAGTTGGCAATGAGCTAGGGCAGACATGGACTAGATAAGGAAGCCCTTTCTGAGAATGGGCTATGCAAATTTTGCAAACATGAAGAGGGAGATGCCCTTCTTAGTTGAGGGAATAGCTAGTGCTTAGACAGTGAACAGGGACTCAGTGTTCTGGGCTGAGAAAACAGAAATAAAGACAAATGGCTCAGAAAACCTTTGTAAAGGAAGATGGTGATGAATTTCAGAGACAAAGAGGAGGTTGCTCATGTGGACTCTCAATTGGATTTCCTTCTATCTATAGCTTTCTAAATATATAAAGACCCAATATCTTTTAGGGCCCTCAATTAGAAAATTTTAAATTAAAAAAGTACATGGGTATTTTTTATCTCTTTGTAGTAAAAATAATACAACTTTGCTATTCTAAAAAGTTGAAAAATTTTTAAAAAGACTGGAAGTGAGGTTGTCAGTCTCTGACATCTGTTTTGGTATTCATAACTTGACAGGGATGATTGTGAATCCATTTTAGGAGATAGGAAAGCTTTTTATATATGACTCTCTCTCAATGAAAAAATTTCACAAATTAGTTCACATTAAGATCTTACTAAAATGTTTCTGATTGTATTTCCTGCTTCCTGTGGCTATTTGTCTTTTAGAGATGACTGTAGGGATAAAGCAACGAATTTAGGAAAGAATAATCAAATCCTTGGAATTTCAAACCCAGAGTAGCTAGGTAAACAACCCCTCCAACTCTGTTCACATCTTAAATTTCCATCTTCCAGATCCACAGTGCCAGGGAGCACTCCTGACAGTTAACTATATTCCTGACTAACATCCCTTCCCTGTCCAAAATCTGGAAGTGTTCCAAATATCTACATAGCAGCCTGTGGGGGATCATCTGCATTTTTCATCTGCTGCTGGAGCCCATTTTCTTGAACTTTGGTTTCCTGCCTGAAGACAAGAACAATTCTTAACCTTCCCTCCAAACCATGAGCTTGGAAGGCTGACAAAGAAGATTAAAATCATTGCCACCAAGTTTTTATCTGCTGTAAGCAAAAACAGGAAACCAAAAAATAAAGGCACAGCATAGCAATTGCTTCTGAGTGGGTAACACGGGAGAAGTTTTTCTTAAAACCTCTTTACCATGTACCTTCCCACCCACATGTTCTTAGTCAGATTTATTTTTTGCATATCAGTTTCTGAGGATGACAAGAAACTTGCCCTTTTCTTAACTATGGTTTTCAGAAGCAGATTATCCCGCAGTTAGTTGAGACCTCTTACCAAACCTTTGGAATAAATAATACCCTGGGCTCAGGGAGTAGGTGTTGAATAGAAATTTTATGACTCATAATGGAGTGTCAAAATAGCACTGCTGATATATGGGTCCCTTATCAGTTTTGGAAATGACACAAGGAAGAACCAGATTTCTTCTTGCATCAAAATGCTATAATGAAAGGAAAGTTCTTGGTTTCTGGGTTGTTTAGCATCTCTTGATATCCAAAACCCCACATTGAATGGTGACCTTCTTAAAAGTGACTTAAGCTTAACCTGAAAAGGTAGCTGTCCATGGACAAGGAGGCTATGTAAGAACTTATGCTACCAGGATAGATGGGGAAAAGTATCGGCATTTCCCCCAGCTTATATCCTAAATTGCTTGTTCTGAAATGAGACTGGGGTTAGAGTTGTATGCTTTCTGAAGAGTGGGTTGAGAGTTATCTCATGATATTAAGTAGTTAGGTGACATTCCAAGGCTTAGGCCTTTCCTATTCTCTCTCTTTTGCTATGGGAAATAAAAAACATAGGTTTGAGGGCAGAAACCTCCCCTTGATGGGAGCCTTTCTCTTGTGATATTAGCTTAGCAACTTAACTGTCAGTATGGGTACCATTAAGGCAGTCTTCTCATTAGGGACTTTTTTTCATTAGAGATGTTCCATGATATGCCTCCTGGAAAATAATGTCCCATATAGATACCATTGAAACAACAAATACTTATCCTCCAGGTTCATGAGTTAAGGGAGTTACCTGAAAATTAGATGAAATATGTTCTTGCTCCTCATGAATTGGGGAGTCAAGAAAGCTAGCATAAATAAAGAAAAAAATAAGCCATCATAAAATGGAGCTTAAATGATCTAAATTGTGAGGTTTGGAGGAGAAGGAGGGTGAAGTCATGTGGGGCAGCTAGGAAAGGGAAGTCTTTGTAGAATAGTGGTTCTCAACCTTCCTAATATTGTGACCCTTTAATACAAGTTCCTCATGTTGTGGTGACTCCCCAACCATAAAGTTGTGTTGCTACTTCATAACTATAATTTTGCTACTGTTATGAATTTAGTGTAAATATCTGATATGTAACCCCTAAAGGGGTCATGACCCACAGATTGAGAACCATTTTCTAGAGGCTATAGGGACTTAAAGGATGACTAGAAAGTACTCAGGTAAAGAGAGGCAATTGCATTGAGGTAAAAGAAGCTGAAAATCTATGGAGACTTTACTGACTTAGGGAGAGGAGGGCAGTTATCACCCCTAAGTGGGGCATTCCTTTTGAGAGATTATAGGTCCAAAGCCTGGACCAGCATAGTAGAGCCACAGAAAGATCATCCCAGAATCCAGACAAGATTGAACTGATTTTCTTAGACTCTTCTTTGATGCCAGGCATATTTAAATTATCTCAAGTAAAGGGGTGGCAGAAGAGAATGAAAAAAGAAGTAAGTAAAGACGGTGTATTGCTGTAAGATTTAGATAATAAAATATGCATGCATGTAAAGGTTTCTGTAAGGACACACACCAAACCTTTATACTAGTTACTTCCAAGGAATGGGTTATGGTGAATTTTATACTTTCCAAAATATTTATTTTTGTACCATTAGAAAACTTTACTCAAAATGTGTTTTTTATAATTTGAAAAAATAATAATGAAGACTTACTTATTTATTTATTTTATACTTCCCCCCAACAGGGTAATAAGGTAGGAAGAGGATTCTGGGGAATCAAGAATCAAAGATCGGAAAGCAGAGTATAACAAGGCAACATGGGAAGGCAGTTGGCTCCATGACACCTCTAGGGACTTCAGCAGCTGGATTTTGAGATTTTCCCCTTTAGTGTTTTACCATTAACATGCTTCAGCTCCATTTCTCTTCACACACACACACACACACACACACACACACACACACACACACACACACATATACATACATACATATATATATATATATATATATATATATATATATATATATATATATATATATATATTATGCGTACAGTATTCTGCCTGCATCCCTGCAGGCCAGAAGAGGGCACCACATTCATTCTAGATGGTTATAAACCATCATGTGGTTGCTGGGAATTGAACTCAGGACCTCTGGAAGAACAGCCAGTGCTCTTAACTTCTGAACCATCTCTCCAGCCCCTCTCTTCACTTTTGACTGGCTTAATAGTCTATCTACTCAGTTTATCTTTCCTGTGGTTCCTCGCTTCTACTTTACTTGTTGTTTCTGCTTCCTTATAATTTTGTTTCATTTGACTCTTTGTCAGACTCTTTCCTATCTTATTCTTTACAGTTTTGACTCATGCCTTCTGTTTAAATATCCACTCAGTATCAATACTTCTTTTTCTTTTCCTCTTCCTTCTTCCTCCTTTTTCTCTTCTCCTCCATTTCTTTCTCTTTTTTATTATCTCTCTTCTTTTGAATAAAAGAATATATCTTCCTTCCTTTCTTCTTTTCTCATTTTAGGCAAAATCCCTGAGAGATAACCTGATCATCCTGGATCATGGTTTTAGACCTGATGCTATCTTAGATCACTGATTGTTCTGGACCTAGGTAATCTTTAGATCAAGATCCTATCATTAGTCCTTTGAAGTGTGGCTAGGGTAGTGGTAGGAGACAATTGCAGAGAGATCACATAATATTAATGCATACAAATGACCAATAGATACATAAAAAGCTGATTAATGGCATTAATCATCAGGAAATGTAAATTAAAACAACATGAGATATCACCTTATATGTATTAGGATGGCAAGTACAAGAAAAAAACACAATAAATGTTAATCAAGATGTTGAGATGAGGAACTCTATTACATTGTTGGTAGGAAATTTTAATTAGTACAGCCATTATGAAAAGCTGTATAAAGGCCCTTCAAAAATTGAAAATAGAGCTATCAGGTGATTTTATTGTCATTAACAATTGCACAAGGCAAAGGAAATAAGTATATCAAAGAGGACATCTTCACCCTGATTTGATTATAATACTATTTGCTAGAGCAAGAGCCATAGTACGGAAATGTTGCTGACAGCAGCAACCTCCCATACAGCGGATATCTTCCCTTGTGATATTATCTCAAGGACTATCTCTCAGCATGGGGCTAATTAGTGCAGTCTTCCCATTAGTGATTATTTTACAGTCTCCAGGAAAGGATGGATGGATGGATAAATAAATGTGGTATGTATATAAAATAAACTGCCATTCAGACCCCTCAAACAAGGAAAGCATGACATTTGTGACATGAGAGCACTAGAGAATATTTTATGCTAAGCGAAATAAGCCAAGTGCAGAATGACAAATACTATGTAATTTTCATTATGCATAGAGTCTCAAAAATTAGTAATTCTAAAATCCAGAGAACAGTAGAGACAGGGGCTAGGACGTGGGTAGGGTGGATAGATGTTAAACCAAAGGGTACAAACTTAGTTATAAGGTAAGTGCTGGGACTCTAATGTAGTCCCATATAGCGTAGGCAGGAATGGTTGTGATAATCATTATATAATTCACACGCCTATCAAATAATCACATTGTATAGTATTAATGTATTTTTCAATTTAATATTTTAAAATAGAAGATACTTGTTATGGAGGAAATGGTGGATCCTATATATGAGTTTAGGTCGTGATAATGGAACAAAAAAGTTGGAAAGCTAAGTATCAAAGGATTAAAAACTAGGCAGGAACCAGATTTTACTGGCAATAGGAGTTTGAGGGAATTAATGTCAAATCCCACAATTTTAAGGGTAAATGACTGACAGAATGACAAGAAAAATGGGAAAGAGTCAGGACTGGGAGTTAGTTTAGGAGAGAAAATGAGTTCTGTTTTTAGAAAGTTAAATGAATCAATAGTTGACTCCTACTGGATTTCTCCTGCCCTTTGCACTGTGACCTTCCCGCCACAAACTTGTACACTAACTTAGTGTCTAGGGTAATTAAAGACAGAGATGGAAGCTCATGCAAAATTTCTTAAAAGGGCCACTTTATGGTTTTTCAGCCTTACATAGCTAATTGCTTCCATGCTTCAATGGTTTGTGCCAGGAGAATAAATGAGGGACACCATGTTCAGAAGCTTGGTTCATCCTGTGGGAAGTCTGTTCTGGATACTGATTTCAAGGCCTTCAGAAGACAGAAAAAGGGCAAAGATATATAGACATGAAGAATTGGAGAAATCTTGAGCAAGTTCAAAATTAGCTGCACATGAATGGCTGTTTCATGCTGTCTTTGAGAAAAGCAGCTCTGAGGAGAGTGCTCAGTAAAAAACATGCAAGCATTTAGTGGATGTCCATTTAAAATTATTTCAGGTTAGGAGACTTTGTAGAAAGGCTACCTGGTAGCTCACAGGCTTGGAGAAAGAATTGAATGACAAGGTCTTTGAAAGGGCAAGAATTAAGGCAATGTTCACATTGGCCTTCAAGACTAAAAGCTGGTGGCTCAAAACCTGTTAGAACTTTCTCCTCCCCGATTCTCTCTGCCTTTTTCTCTGGTTCATTCTTATATTGGAGGAAGATTATCTTTGTAGTGGTGAGCATGGAGATTGTTAGGTCTGCACTTACATAGTCATACCCAGGAAGGAGGATTTCCTCTTGGGCAGTTCCAGTTTAAGAAGACTTGGAGAAGAAGCTGGATTAAGGTTTGTCTTGAGTCATGTGACAAGTGCCAGGAGAATCATCATGGCCGGTAGTGTGGGCCCTATCCATATGTTCACTTCACCCATTAATCTGGTTGGAGATGTAGAATCATGTAAAAAGGATGGCAGCCATAATTTATTTGGACCATGTTTAGATCTGGGAAAGGAGGAAGAATGGTTTACCAAAATAAGGGAGAGAAGAGGCTTTGTGTTTTCAATAAGGTTCACATGGAAACAGAATGGGGTGAGAAAGCAATAAACATTTTTGAAGTATTGCCACTTTCTACCTTTTCCCATTGTCTGTCATACCGTCCACCCATCACAAGAGGGTATGTTTGAGTCATACTCAAATTATTATTATTCCAATGCCTTAAAAATACCATTCCTTTTTGTTGTCATTTTTGGAATGCCCCAAATATCTACTTTCATTTCCAAATCTGGGGTAGGTGCCCATTTTATATGATCTCACTGTACTCTATTTCTTTCTATCTATGTTTCTGAGACAAGTCATTCCATATAGTTCATGCTGGCCTTGAGTTTTCTAGGTAGTCAAGGCTGGTCTAAGCCTATGATCAACTTCCCTCAGCCTTTCATGTTCTTTCTATATGTTATTTTTGTTGCTTGTATGTTCTCCACAATAAAATGTAAGGTCCATTAGGGAAACAACTTTGTCTTTCTCAATCACTATTCTGTCTCTGTCTCTAATGTTTCATAATTTATAACACACATTGTTGGGTCTCAGTATATATTTGCTAAATTAATCAATGAAAGAATAGTTGTGAGTCTCAGTTGGTTGGTCCAAGTGCCCTGAAAGGTGTTTGGACTGGATGACAGTGAGACTGTGTCTCAAAGAAAGGGTAAAAGAGGTATAGTTATATATACTTCTTTGTGGCCAGGTTGAAAATACCTAATTTTGAGGTGACACAAAGCATTATTTAGACATCTAGGTGACTTATGTGGATACAGACATTGTTTCCAAAGAAGACCAGTGGCTATATCCATTCCACACTTGCATGTTATAGTTGATGAGAAGCATAAGGACATTATTGTAGAAGGCACCCTTTGCCAAGAAGCTCTTAAGCTGCCTTCCCTCTCCCGCCCCTATGTATGGAGAACAGAGGAAAATGTAGGTATCTTCGCATATCACTTTCTACCTTATTTTTTGAGCATAGATCTTTTATTGACTCTGGAACTCATCAGTCCAGTTAGACAGGCAGAGTAGCAAGACCCAGGGATCCTTCTGCCTCTGCCTCTCCAGAATTGGGGTTATATACACACACTACTATTCCTGGCTTTACATGAGTTCTGAGGCTCTGATTGAGGTTTTCACCCACTGTGACTTTTCCCTAATCCCTGCTTTTTTACTCACAGATTTACAATCATATACTCTTTTCTGGACTATTTCAAACTGTGTAGTTTAGGCTGGACTCAAACTTACAATCCTCCTGCCTCAAGCCTACTGAATGCTGTGATATGTGCCACCATGTCTAGTTGTGTGCACTGTTTTTAATTGAAACATATCAGCTTTAAATTTATCTAGTATGATTATAGCTGGTTAAAATTCAGAGGAAGGTCATGTGACATTCTGTGAAATTCTCTAATGGCACCCTGTGAATCATTCTACAGAGCTTTCTGGCTCTTTTAGGATTAAGGATAAGTGAGGCAGAAATTATAAAACATTCTAATAAATGGTAATAATAAAATTCCCCTGTATTATGCATTTCTGTGAAGCAGCACTTGCCAAATTGTGCTCCCCATCTGTTCCATGAAGTGTGGCTCTGCTAAAAGAGTCTTCTGCTGTTAAGTGAGTTTGTGATGCTGTTGCCACCAAGCCCTTTTGGAGATTCATTCTTTATGTAATAGTTCTGATAAGTCTTACCATGGAGTCATCTCTTTACATTTGTGTAATCCATTTTTCCGCAATTTATTTAGCCTCCTCTAGCAGATCAGTTTCTTCAGATGGAAAAAAATGTGCCAGAAAATCAACTAACCCAGACAAGCTTATTGAGCTTAATGTAGTTTTGTTTCAGACATACAAATAAGGGGGAAGTAGCTGAGCTGGGCAGCTTCCTTTCTTAAGCAGTTTAAGAATTTAAATGCTATGGTGACAGAATCTTAGTCATTGAGAACATCTCACAGGACATCCATCATATTACATTCAGATAAACCTTGATTTCTAAAGTATTTTTTGTGGTAAATAGTATCTAGCTTTCATAGAACCTTAAATACATGGAATTATATATAATCCCATCAATAATTATTTGAGAAAGGTATTATCATTTGAGATCATAGATAAAAGGATTATGAGTTTTCAGAATTAAGCCTGTACAAAATGCAATATTGCTTCTCTTCTGTGTGTCCATGCTTGTTTGGCTAGATAGGCAGAATTGTTTCCATTGCATTTTGATTTTTGGACTGCACTCTGGAACAGCCCTAAGGAGTCTGAGAGGCTGTTATAAGGGCCCCCACATGGGTAAGATGAATAAGGAGACAAGATAAGCTGAGGGGGGAATCTTTGAAAAATCAAAGAAGCTTTGCATTTATATGTTAAACCTAGTAGGTTTGAGGATGTGGTTTCATTAGAGGAAAGCATTGTCAAATTTTTTTTTCATAAAAAGAAAAGATTGATTTTCTAGTTTCTGAGCAGAATAAAGCATGAACTTTCTCTAAATGAATATAGCTTTACACAGACTAATGGATTATTGATATAAATGTAAGCAAGCTTTAAGGCCGTTTTTGTTTCTTTGAGATACCTAATAGAGAATAAAGGGACGTAGTGAGGGCTCCGGTTTCTTGCCACTTGAGGAGGCAGGGTTAGGGCAGTCTTGTAGAGGGGCTGGCAGACTGCTTCAGAAGCTGCAGCTCTGGTCAGGTTGTGGCCCTTTGCCATTTTGAGCATCCCCTGACCTTCAGTGATCATTATACAGTTAAAGAAGTGGCATGGAGGTCACCCAGAAGTTTAAGGCTAGAGCTGCATAGGCATTTGGGACTGGGGACAAAGTGGTTCACTTTTTAAGGGACAGATAGCCAATAGCTCACTTGACACATCACCTGTTTTACAAGTATCAGTACCTGTGATGGTCACTTTCATGTGCTAATTTAAAATCATGTAAGCTACAGTGTGGGATGTTTTGGTCAAATAACAGTTTGGTTTTTATTGCTAGAAGGGTATTTTATAATGTGATGAAGCACAATAATCAGTTGAATGTATACAAAGCAGATTATCCTCTATAATGTGGGCAGGTAGGTCTTCCCTGACCAGTGGGAAGTGTGAAGAGCCAGAACTGAGGGTTCATTGAGATGGGTTCTGCTTTGAGATTGTAATGCAGAACTGAAGTCTTGCTGAAGACAGTGCTGTTGCTACGTGAAGCCAAACTTGAATCTGACTAATTTATTAAGTTGGACAGTTTACAGTTGGGAGATTAAGTGTTCTTAGCCTTTAAGACTCAGAATCCTGGATTCAGGTGAAGGAACAGTTACTAGAGATCACTTGCATAGGGAAGTGTGATCTGGTGTGAACGGACTTTGTCAGGCTTACATTTGTAGTGAGACACTCCCTTTATTAAATTTCAGTTATGCCCTCATACCCTCTTTCCAACTCAAGCAGAGCTGTTTGGTCATTAGGCATTTTTCCCTGTGTGAGAAATCAAAGAACATTGGGGGTTACCTTGATGCTTGTATTCAAGAGGCAACACCCCCATTTTGTCCAAGGAAGACTTATTTATAGACTAACAAAATTCTTTCTTTCTCAGTTCTCTGGGCACATTGAACCCAGTATACCCAGACAGATCCAACCTCAAACCCATTTCTTTTACACAACCCTCTTTGATGTTCTAGTTCTGACTAGTGTGCTTTGAAGTTCTAGCAGGAAGTCCCAGATTTTTCCTGCTTCTTGATGGTAGGAAATATGAGCCTCAATAATTTGGCATGGTTTGAAAGCAATGTCCATGGAACAATGAAAACAGAAGGAAGTCCTTTGTATGTAGCCAAATTAGCTAAAGGAAACCCATTGATCCACAGAGTGATAGAACCCAGATGACCTCCTATGTTACCTTTCCATCTTTGAACTTCCACAAATCTTATTTATTTTATCCAGATGTCAACTCAGGCTTGATGAAGATTTGTCTTGCCATCTCATTGAGAATAATTTGGCTTTCTACCTCTTAGTGCCCAGGGCCTCATTTTCCATATACAGGATATCTTTTACGTGTATTAGTCTATCTTTTCCAAAGCTTCTTACTTTTGTAGGATAAAATAATTGGCAGAGGCCACGAAATGAATTTTCCTGTTATTTTTATCACCAGTCTTTGTGATGGGAAGAAAACATATCCTCCCTTAGAATGCCAAAATGGAAAAAATAGATTTTGGTTTAAAAAGTAACTTTGATAAACAATGTTATAATAATATTTGCTATTTTTTGTTTACTATAGAAAGCATTATATGAAGTCCTTTCGGAACATTATTTCATTTAACTATTGTGCCTATTATACAGATAAAGAAAGGGGGCTCAGAAAAGTTAAGTAGCTTGTCCAAAGTCATCCAGATGGTGTTTGAACTTGGGTCAGTCTGACCATAAATTCCGTGAATTCAACCATATGCTGTACTGCCTTTCTTGTCAGTGTGCTTTATTTACTCTTCATCTGTATGATTTAATTAAGTATTTGGCAATGTGCTATCTAGCAGGAAAGGATCTAGAATTTAGCATGATTCTGAAATTATTCTTTTGATAGTGATATGACCATTTTAGTCAATGGATGAACAAATAAAAATCACCTTCTTCAGGGATGTGGTAAAGATTAAATATGAACATGTCTACCATACACTGAATACTAGAGAAGTATTTTCCTTTTTGTCCTTCCCAATAAGACTTAGAACTACTGTACAGCAGTGTGCTTGGTTTCTAGTAGAGCCTCAAAATCATGCAGAGAATGACACACATTCTAAGAGCACCACATATTTGTATGGACTAAAATGAAGGCCTTTGATTAAATTTGATAATCACAAAATATTTTTAAAGCAAAGAGTTAACTGTAAAAATATCATTGTTGGCTCTTCTTTGTGGAGTGCTAACATTGGCAGAAATTCATTTCTAATTGTTGTAGCAAATGATTTCTAACTTTGAATTTGAGAGACAAGTTGTCCTTACCAAAAGTACCTCTGATTTACTTAACATTTCATGCTGGTTCTCAAAGTGAAGAACAGCCTTTGGCCTGAGGATAACTTTGGAAATCCTTATCTGGATATTATTCTTTATGATCACTTTTTAAGACATCAAAACAGAATCTAGTCAGATGGCTAGTCAAGTTTAAAAATAGAAAAACTATTCAACAAAATTGTCTGTTTGCTTAAGTCAATTGACTTGGCTTTTGTTGTCAAGGTTACCCAGAGCATAAATCTTGGTACTGTAGGATCTGTGCCTCAGTCACTGCTTGAGAATTTGGAAGAGAATTTAAGAGACATGAATCAGACAGAAGGTTCAACATAAGCTAAAATTGATTCTGAAAGGAGGGATTAGATGCAGATGAAGAAGAGGCACTAACACCTGTTCTCTCCCACTCTGTACACTGATCCCCAGTGTTTTTTAATCTTAGAAATCAAACCATCTACTCTTTGTCCAACATATCACTATTTCTTTCATTCTCTTCTACTCTGGCAGTAATCACTCCACTTTAGTATTTGTAGATTTTAAACTTTTCTCATATAGGACAGGCAGTATATATCTTCCTGTATTTGGCTTATTTTACTTAAAAACAGTGTCTTCCCAGCACATTCAGTTTTACCGATGCAAGACCTTCCTTATTTTTGTATTTGTATCATATTCCATTTCATATAGATGTATATTGTATGCCATGTATTATCTGTGTATATGCACACATCTTCTTTTCCATTTGTCCATCCATAGACTCTCACATTGTTTGTATTTCATATCTTCATCATTGTGAATTCTATCACAATGAACATAAAAGTCAGATTTATTTCCAAAATTCTGAATTCCTTTATTGTGGGTAGATATCCAGGAATGCAAATTTGGGATCATATAATTTTTTTGAGGAGTACCCATACTACTTTCCATATGACTGAACTTGTGGTGGTATTGTGTTCCCCACAATATTGTGCACCCTAATAAATTTAACTGGGGTCAGAGAACAGACAGCCACTAGAACAAAGCCAGAAATGGTGGCTAGAAAATGGGTCAGAGTAAGCCATAGCAGAAGTTGGGCGGTGGTCGTGCACACCTTTAATCCCAGCACTTGGGAGGCAGAGCTAGCCAGATCTCTGAGTCCAAGGCCACTTTAGAAACAGCTAATCATGGTGACCCACGCCTTTAATCCCAGAAACCCAACCTTTAATCCCAGGGAGTGGGGGCAGAAAGAGAAAGGTATATAAGGCATGAGGACCAGGAACTAGAGGAGTTAAGCATTTAGTTAGTTAAGCATTTGGTTGGTTAAGCATTCAGGCTTTGGAGCAACACAGACCAGCTGAGATTCATGTGGAGGACTCAGAAGCTTCCAGCCTGAGGAAACAAGACCAGCTGAGGAACTGGCGAGGTGAGGTAGCTGTGGCTTGTTCTGTGTCTCTGATCTTCCAGCAATCACCCCAATAACTGGCCTCAGGTTTGTTTTTATTAACAAGTACCTTTAAGATTCATGCTACATGAACTTGTCCTAATTTACATTCCCACCCCAAATGCACAATATTTCCCATTCTCCCCACCTTCACAAACACTTGTTATTTTACTTTTAAATTTATTTTTCACTTACCTTTTGCAATGCTTGTGGATTACCCCAGGATCTTTATATCTTTATGTTTTTTTTCTTTCTTTCTTTCTTTCTTTCTTTCTTTCTTTCTCTCTCTCTCTCTTTCTTCCTTCCTTCCTTCCTTCTTTCTTTCTTTCTCTTTCTCTCTTCCTTCCCTCCCTCCCTCCCTCCCTCCCTCCCTCCCTCCCTCCCTTCTTTCTTTCTTTCTTTCTTTCTTTCTTTCTTTCCAGACTCAAGTTTCTCCTTACTCCTCTCTTCCCAGTCTCTCTCTTGACCTTCCTCTTCCCCTCCTCCACTCTTCTTCCATTTCTCTTCAGAAAAGGGCAGGCCTTCCATTGACACCAACCAGCCATAATATATTAAGTTTCAGTGAGACTAGGCACCTTGTCTCCTATTAAGTGTGGACAAAGCAACCTTGTGGGAGGAATGGGTCCCCAAAACAGGTAACAGATTCAGAGACAGAGATACACAACTCTAACATGTGCAGAGGGCCTAGGTCAGTCCCATGCAGGCTCCCTGGTTCTTGGTTCAGTCTCTGTGAGCCCTGATGTGTCCAGGTTAGTTGATTCTGTGGGCTGTGTTCTTGTGATGTCCTTGACCCCTCTGGCTCCTCCAAACCTTCATCCTCCACTTCTGCAGGATTCCCCAAGCTCTGCCTAATGTTTTGCTGTGGATCTCTATATCTGTTTCCATCAGTTGCTGTGTAAAGCCTCTCTGATGACGGTTATCCCAGGATCTTATACATGCTAGGCAGACAGTCTAACACTGAGCTACACTCCTAGCCTATCTCTTTTTTTTTGAGTTACACACACACACACACACACACACACACACACACACACACACACGCACATTTATATGTGTGTGTTTATATATGTACATGGTTTGTATCTATATATGATCTCTCTCTCTCTCTTTCTCTTTCTCTCTCTCTCTCTCTCTGTGTGTGTGTGTGTGTGTGTGTGTGTGTGTGTGTGTGTAAGTGTGAGTGAGGTTATATCAGTGTGGGGTTGATTTTTATTTCTGTAATAATCAGTGATGTTAAACATTTCTTCATGGACTTGTTGGTTTAGTTTCAACTTTTTAGGAAACCGTTTTAGATACTGTTAATTAGGTTCCTTGGCATTAATTTAGGTTTTAGTACTTATATACAGTTGTGTGAGCTCTTTAGATGTTATAAAAATAAACTCCCTTTTAGATTAAAAAGTAAAAGATAATAACAGAACTTTGTAAAGTTGATGAGTGATATAATTTTTTATATTGAGAAAGCATTAGTCCTGAGTAGACTCTGCTTTAAGACAAATATTGAATTGCATTGTTCTTAATATAAAACCCTCCATTGATTAACTCGTTCCACAGAGCTATTATGTGGTAAAACCAGTATTTAAACTCTGGTTATTTTATTTTGACAAGGTCTTGCTATGTAGCATATTCTGGATTTAAACTTGCAATCCTTTTCCTGCCTCGGTCTCTTTGGTGGGTTAATAAGTGTGTACCAACATGTCCAGTAAATTTAGTACTTTTAATCAATACTACCAAATTAACTACTTGTGAGCTCTCATCTACAGATAAGGCAATTGATGGCAGAGATTTGCTTTAGAATTTTAACGACAGAAAATTTTAAAGTTATAATGGCCTCTTTACCTCAGAGGTGGGAGAATCCCCATTGTTAATGGTAAAATAAGCCATGATGTATTTTAGAAAAAGTGAATCATGGATTGCGGACTGTTATTTCCAGATGGCCAGTAGGTACTATAGAGTATAGATAACAAGAGCATTCACTTATATAGTGCTTACTGTGTTACTAAGTTCATTATGTTTATTAACCCATTTAATTCTCAAACTAACTCAATGAGTCAATTAGTTTTATTTTAGCTTTTCAGATGAGGAGATTAAGACACTCAGGGATGATAAATGACTTGCTATAGCTATGAAGCTAGTAATAGAAGAGCCAGGATTTGTGTACTAGGTAATGTGAATGCAGAGTCCTCAATATCTACACTATGTTAACTCTACCTGATGCAAAATAAACCCTACAAAGTAAAGAACCATGTCTGTCTTTTTACTGTGATATTCATCACACCTATTATAATGCTTGATACACAATAGATATATAATAAATACTTCTTATATGAATAAAGAAGTGAATATGTTAATAATGACCTGTGATACATTTCTAGTGTGCCTGTGTGGACTGAAGTGTCTTATTAACAGCTAGCTACATAGTTACAGGGAATTATTTTGAAAATAGGACAAGATTGTTTCTATGTGATGCCAGAAGTCTGGGAAATCAGAGTTGTGCCTAACTGTCCTTTGTGTATATCATCAGCTTTAGTCTGTAGCCTTGGTGATCGGGTGCAGTAGATTTCTTGGTTTCATGCCCAAGATCCACTGTAGCTGAACTCTACATGCCATCTGGTAACTTGTGACTGAATAGATCTACCTATAACAAGACTATGAGTAAAAAGAACTCCAATTTAGATTCTATAAATTCTATAATTTGAAATTCAGTATCTATAACACAAAGGCAATGAGAACTATCTAAGAACTATTCATACCCTGCATGTGTGTGAAAGAGGATATGGAAGCAAATGACTCATGATGTGATCATAGAGCATTCAGCACTGTGGCAGAATGAAATCATCAATATACTTAAAAGATCTGAGAAATAGTGGGAAACTGTTAGATTGTTTTCTGTTGTTGTGATAAATACTCTGATGCCTGAAAAATTAACAGAGAAAGGGTTTATTTTAACTCACAGTTTCAGAGGGATAGAGTCAGTTATGGAGAGTATATTAGTTACTTTTCTGTTGCTGTGATAGAATACCATGGCGAAAGCCAATTTGAAGAAAAAAAGGTTTATTTCACCTTACAGAGAGATAGAGTCCACAATAGCAGGGAAGACATGCCATCAGGATCAGTCAGCAAACAGAAAGTTCACATTCTATCCATATATAGGAAGGGGAGAGAGAGAGAGAGAGAGAGAGAGAGAGAGAGAGAGAGAGAGAGAGAGAGACTGAGGATAGTGAGTGACACCAGGTTAGAAAACCTGAAGATACTTTCTCAGTCATGTATTTCCTTCATTAAAGTTTCACCTCCTGAAGACTCTTAACCTTCCTAAACAATGGCAATAGCTAGAGACCAAGTGTTCAAAGACATGAGCATATGGTGGACATTTCATATTCAAACCACAGCAGAAGCCATCTGTCTCATAGTCATGAGATCAAACTAAGAACTTGTGTTACGCCTTTTGTGTGTTATACCTTTGTTTTACACGTTTTTTACATGTTTACTTTTTAGAAAATTTTACATATCAGCCATGAGTTCCCCTGTCCTCCCACCTCACACCCCCACCCCTACCCCGCCTTCCCCCAGCCCCACCCCTCCATTCCCATCTCCTCCAGGGCCAAGACTCCCCTGAGGATTCATTTAAACCTGGTGGATTCAGTCCAGGCAAGTCCAGTCCCCTCCTTCCAGGCTGAGCAAAGTGTCCCTGTGTAAGCCCCAGGTTCCAAACAGCCAGCTCATGCACTAAGGACAGGTCCCGGTCCCACTGCCTGGGTGTCTCCCAAATAGTTCAAGCTATTCAATTGTCTCACTTATCCAGAAGGCCTGATCCAGTTGGGGGCTCCTCAGCTTTTGGTTCATAATTCATGTGTTCCCATTAGTTTGGCTATTTGTCCCTGTGCTTTTTCCAGTCTTGGTCTCAACAATTCTCGCTCATACAATCCCTTCTCTTTCTCGCCAATTGGACTCCTGGAGCTCCATCTGGGGCCTGGCTGAGGATCTCTGCATCCACTTCCATCAGTTATTGGATGAGAGTTCTAGCACGACAGTTAGAGTGTTTGGCCATCTGATCACCAGACTAGGTCAGTTCGGGCTTTCTCTCGACCATTGCCAGTAGTCTACAGTGGAGGTATCATTGTGGATTTCTGGGGGCCTCTCTAGCACTTTGCTTCTTCCTATTTTCATGTGGTCTTCATTTATCATGGTCTGTTATTCCTTGTTCTCACTTTCTGTTCTTGATCCAGCTGGGATCTTCTGCTCTCCTAAGCTCTCTTTCCCTCGAAACTTGTCCTTCATTACTCCCACTGTCGTCCAGGTTGTTCTGGTAGATCTCATCCATTTCTCTGTTATTGGGTGATCCCTATGTCTTTCTTAGGGTCCTGTTTTTTAGGTAGCCTCCTTGGAGTTGTGAGTAGCAGGCTAGTCATCTTTGTTTTACATCTAGTATCCTCCTATGAGTGAGTACATACCATGTTTGTCCTTCTGAGTCTGGGTTGCCTCACTCAGGATGATTTTTTCTAGATCCATTCATTGGGCTGCAAACCCCATGATGTCATTGTTTTTCTCTGCTGAGTAGTACGCCATTGTGTATATGTACCATATTTTCTTTATCTATTCTTCAGTTGAAGAGCATCTAGGTTGTTTCCAGGTTCTGGCTATTACAAACAATGCTGATATGAACATAGCTGAGCAAATGCCCTTGTAGTATGAGTGAGCATTCCTTGGGTATATGCCCAAGACTGCTAGAGCTGGGTCTTGTGGGAGATGGATTCCCAGTTTTCTAAGGAAGCGCCATATTGATTTCCAAAGTGGCTGTACAAGCTTGCATTCCCACCAGCAGTGGAGGAGAGTTCCACTTGCTCCACATCCTCTCCAGCATAAGCTGTCTTCAGTGTTTTTGATCGTAGCCATTCTGACAGGTGTAAGGTTGTTTCTCAGAGTCGTTTTGATTTGCATTTCCCAGATAATTAGGGATGTTGAGCAATTCCTTAAATGTCTTTCAGACATTTGAGCTTCCTCTGTTGAGAATTCTCTGTTTAGTTCTATAGCCCATTTCTTAATTGGACTGTTGGGCATTTTGATGTCTAATTTCTTGAGTTCTTTTTACACTTTTAAATGTTTATTTTAATTGGTTCTTTGAGAATTTCACACAATATGTATTGTATTTTTTTACTCTTTTGGCTCTTTTGGGGGGCATCATTCAGCTCCCCCAAAAAGAACATGGAAGCTTATTCTTACTTATGAATGTCTGGCCTTAGCTTGGCTTGTTTCTAGCCAGCTTTTCTTAAATTATCTTATCTACCTTTTGTCTCTGGGATTTTACCTTTTTCTATTTCTGTATATCTTTTATTCCCTTCCTATTTCATGTCTGGCTTTGTGGCTGCATGACTGGCCTTTTCTTTTCTTGCTCCTCAATCCCTTCTCAGATTTCTCCTTCTATTTATTCTTTCTGCCTGCTAGCCCTGCTTATCCTTTCTTCTGTCTTGCTATTTATTGACCATTCAGCTCTTTATTAGACCGATTAGGTGTTTTAGACAGGCACAGTAACACAGCTTCACAAAGTTAAATAAATGCAACATAAAAGAATGCAACACATCTTTGCATTATTAAACAGATATTACACAGCACAACCAAATGTAACACATCCTCAACTAATATTCCACAACAGATATGTTTTAATCATATTCATTACTTCCACAACTCCTTCCAGATCAATTTCCTCTTCCCACCCACCCAACTTTGTGTCTTCTGTTCATACACACTGAGTCTGATTTGTGCTTCCCATATGATCTTGGATGTATGGCCTTCCCCTGAAGTGTGGTTTCCTTACCAGGGGCAAACTCTTAAACAAAAAACTGATTCTCCATCTCCCAGTAGCTATCTATTGCCAACAGCTCCATGGATAAGGGTAGGACTTCATACCCACTTTCATTCTTCATGTCAGAATTTGTTCTATCTTGACCTTGCAGAGGTCTTGAGTATGTTGCCACAAGCACAGTGAGTTCATATGTGCTGCCTTATTATGCTCTTATAGTTATCCACCACTTCTGGCTTTTATGCTCTTTCTCCCCCTTTTTCCTTGAGCTTTAGCAGGAGGGAATGTGATGAGATACATGTGCTATTAAGGAATGGTTATTCCAAAGTCTCCTCTTCTCTGTATTTTGACTGGCTGTCTCTGTGGTACTCACCATCTACTGCAAATAGAAGCTTCTCTGATGAAGATTGAGGAATGTATTAATCTATGATTATAAGGATAAGTCTTAATAAGTCCAGTAAGGAAGTGGTTTGTTATTTCTATTATGTCCATGCCATTATTGCACCAGTTGTCATGTCTTGCCAGGCCAATAATTATCATAACTTACAAGATTTGTAGCAGCGTAAAATTGATAACTACATTTCTCTTTCTCCTCTAATAGTATGCATGGTACCTACAATACTATGAAAGTTAGCCAGTAGGGATGAAGCTTCCAGGTCAGTACCAGCTTGATATTTCCATGTTCTGTGATTCAAGTATGTGGTGTCTTCAGCAAAACGGTATTATCATCAAGTTCTGTAGGGTAACCAATAGCATGGGAAGCAGGCTATAATGTTTGAGGGTCTATGGTACCTCCATGGCCAACATCTTCTGAAAAGAAAAGCCACTGGATTTTTATTTGTTAGCCTGTTAGGGACATTGCAACCCCGTTATAAGGTAACTTAATTTTAGCTTCATATATATGAAGCTTCTAAAGTAGTAGGTAGATTTCCATATGATATTTTTGAAAGGTCTTTAGTGTTATTTTTCCCTCTCCAAAATTCAAACATGAATCCTATTAATACAGATCCTAAAATGGTGATAGGCCTAGATAAGCAATCATCTTAAAGTGCCATTTTTTATGCCTTTACTTTGGGGCTCACAAATGGCATTATACAGTTTTAAAAGTTTTAAGACAACATTGAAAAAATGACAGAGATCTCCTTGTTTGTTTTAGCCTTCAAGATATATAGTTACATCTATAATTTAATTACGAGAAGCCACAGTTTAATAATGTAACTTGGTAGAACTAATATGCTGTTTACAGTTAACTGTGTTACCCGTTCAAGACTCCCTTATCTGAGCATTTTACTTGAAGTGATTTTTTTCAGTAGTTAACAAAAATGCAGTTAATCATGTGATTGACATTTTTAGTTGCTTATTATACTGAACATAATTTGCTTTTTGAAGTTGTTTCTGCAACCAGTTGTTTTGGAAATCTGTATTTAGGTTCTCAGTAAAACTCATCTACAAGTTGGTGAAACTTGTTTTTGAGGGAGTGTGGACCATTGAATAAATAAGGCATGATCCTATGTAACACTGGCGTTTTGTTGTCCTCTCTTGATCAGAAATAGAATGGTTTGGACATTTAATCAGAACAAAAGAAGGGTATGAGAGTGTGTTTTCAAACCATACAATTTCCTATATTAAAATCTGACTACTTGTCAAGAATGTGGTTATGTAATATATCAATGATATATGAAGCAAATTGATAATAATACATTCATTTTTCTAAATATGAAGATCTCAATTAGACTTGGACATGATTAGTAAATGCTCTTTCTTCTTTGAATAAACTGTTTAATTTGCATTCATCATCACACATTTCCTAAGACAAGAGCTGGTGATCTTTTGATTCAAGCATTATTCTTGTTCATAATTGTCATTAATCTAATAGAATTTGGTCTATTCTTTTCTCTGAATTTCACTCACAAGAACATGAATATCCTGCTTCCTTAGATATGTAACTAAAGGCTGTATAAATCCTAGAACTAGAAGAATTATCTTTGATTGAAGGAGGTGGAGGTGCTATAAATACATGTCTAGACACCCCCTTTTAGCTTCCATCTCTGCATCATTAATAAATTCATTAATGAGGGCTCTGTTCACATATCCATTATCAACTCTAATCATTTGTGGGTTTGAATCAAGCTCTTCTGCCTTCATTAGTGTCATTAATGCCTATCAGCAAATGATAATGTGGGATACTCTTACAAATTTATATGCATTCCCAGAGTGAAAACTCAACTGCAGTCAGTAGTCTTGCATGACAGCAGCTGTAACAAATGGCTGTCCTTCCCAGGAGAAGTGTAAACAGGTCTCTAATTAATGCATTTACCATTAGCCTCTGTTTAGTCTTCAGTCATAGCATATTCATTTATTATGTTGGGACACCAAGTACAATGTTGTTATGGAAATGAGGTATTTGTACAATCTCCTTAGATCCACATGACAGATTGAGTTATCTACCTATTTTTCTCTCAGTACTTTCCAAGATATTGGCGAGTATGTGAATGACCTTGACGGAGGTTTAACTTTATTGTCAGCCTTCTGGTGTAAATTGCATAATGGTTTGGCAGTTTATTTAAATGTAAGCAGTGGAAATTATCCCTTTTGTATGGGGATAAAGTTGGTATAGGGCATAAGATGAAAGGGAAATAAAATATAACTTCAAGGACATGTATCATATGCTCATGGAATTAAAATAAAAATTTGAAGTGAAATGATGCAATGATTCATTGCTATCAGAAGACTGAAAAGTATATTTTGGTGATCAGTTTTCTTCTCTCATATTCACAAAGTGGTTGATAGCTCTCAAAGAAAGCTACAGTTAAGGCAATTCAGATGGCTAATTCCCCAAATCTTTAGATAAAGGCTTCCACTGAAGAATAGGAAAGTCAAAGAAGCCTACACAGGCTCTATGTGTTGATCATATATATTATGTTACACAATGATCACAAATACTCATTCATTTATTCATCAAATATGATCAAACATTTAAATTTTTATTATATTTATTTATTTCATCTGTGTGTGTGTGTGTGTGTGTGTGTGTGTGTGTGTGTGTGTGTGTTTGCAGGCAAGTGCCTTTACCTATTGATCCATCTCACCAGCCCCTTGCAAACATTTATGGAGCAACACGTTTGGAATATTGATATAGAAAAGATACAGCCTAACTTTCAAGAAAACCAGGATAAAAATAATGTGATAATATTGTTTGTTTCATCACAAGTAACATAGACACTGTGATAAATGTATGACGAGGATGCTGCAGCAGTATAAATGAGGTTTTTCATGGAAACCATAGAAAAAACATCATGGAGAAGGTAGCATTTGAGTTAATTCTTAAGGGATCAATTGAAGTTTTTTATAAAGGGGGAATAAGCATGTCAAGTTGATGCAATAGGATGCACAAAATAAAATATTACACAATGTACTGTGTTTATAGGATGGCAAGAAATTTAAGATATTGGAGGAATGTATGCATAGAAGGGTAGGCTGAGATTAAGCTGTGTATAAAGAATCTCATGAGAGCCAGGTAGAGAATTTTCTGTATCTTACAAAGAGTGCTTGGACTTTATCACATAGGAACTAAAGTTAGCAGAAGCATGACATAGCCAGGTTGGTTTTGAAATATTACCCTGGTGGAAGTATTGAGGATATTTTGAGTTAGGACAGTTGTTAGGAGTCTATATAAAGTAGTCTAGGCAAGTAAGTGGTAAGGATTACTCAGTTCCCCATCAGTCCAGTTTAGAGAACCTAGTGACCAACTAAATGTGTGGAAAGTGGGAATTAAGAGTCAATATATCTTTATGGTTTCAAGTATTTCGAGACACTAAATAGCTGTGTTACTACTGTATAGTGTCAGAAATCTTCACACAGAGAAACTGAGACATATAGATGATGTCATTTGTGGAAACCGAGATTTTAGAACTCTTTCTGGCTTATTTCTTTCCTAGAGTCTTCATGTAACTTATCTTTCTCTCTCTCTCCTGGCGCCCAACGTGGGGCTCGGACCCACGACCCTGGGATTAAGAGTCTCATGCTCTACCGACTGAGCTAGCCGGGCTTCTCTGGATTCCCACCTCGGACGCTAGGTAGCTGTTTGGAAATTCCCTCGGATTTCTACTGTTCTACGCAGAATTGGTAAGTCATTTATATCAGATATTTTAAAGGAAACTATTTAAAAGAGATTTTTTCCACATTAAAAAAAAATGGGTTTTATGTGTACATTGGAAGAAAATTGGGCTTTGTTTGAAATTTTAGGCAGTATGGTAATGGAACAACTATATGAGAAGATTAATGTTGATCGAATTATGTACATTATTAATCTTCTTATCCTTATTTTACTATTTAAAAAGATGGTCAATTTAAGTGCCAGGATAAAAATTTCAGAAACACCTGTTAAACCTGTTAAAATGAATTATAGAGAAATTCAGATTCAGACAGAAGAAATTAACAGTGAAGTTGTTTCAGGATTGGATTATAAGGTTACAGAAAGAAAGCCTGTTTTCACACAATCACCCTTAATTTATCTGGTAACCATACAACAGCAGCCTGGTCAAATGACTACACAAAATATTTGGACTCCAGTTGAAATGTTAGACTTACGAAGGTTTAAGGAGGCAATAGTATCTTATGGCATGCATTCTCCATATGTAAAACAAATGTTAAACTCCTGGTCAACTTATAATAGAATTATACCACAGGACTGGCGGGAGCTGGCACAGGCGGTTCTGGAACCCGGACAGCAGCTCCAGTGGCAAATGTGGTTCAAACAGGAAGCTAAAAACATAGCAAAACAATGTAGTGATAGAGGTATACAAATCTTCCAGGATCAGCTTGTTGGAGAAGGCCAATATGCTGCAGTACAAACACAATGTTTATATGATATGCAAACTCTAATTCTATGTCGAATGGCAGCCTTGAATGCATGGGACAAAGTTGAGGAACCAGGGAAGAAAACTGAGTCATTTACAAAGGTTATACAGGGCCCAAAAGAATCTTTCACAGATTTCTTACAATGACTGACTTCAGCAGTAAAGAGAATGGTCCCAAATTCAGAAGCTAGCCAGATAATAATTGAATCTTTGGCTTTTGAGAACGCAAATGAAGCATGCAAGAGAATAATCAGGCTGTTAAAGGCAAGATCTGCACCCTTGGAAGATTGGATTAGAGACACGGTTAATGTTGAGGCTCATGATCATGATAATATGTGGGTAGGAGAAGCAATTTCAAGAGGTTTGAGGAATGTTAGATGTTTTGGATGTGGAAAGCAAGGACATTTGAAAAGGGACTGTAAACAGGGCACTTCTAGAAACAATGTTTCTTCAAGGAACAATAACAACAGAATGCCCCTTCCTTCAGGAGTATGTAGAAGATGTGGTAAGGGAAGACATTGGACCAATGAATGTAGATCAACAAGGGACAGACAAGGTAATACTTTGCCTCAGTCTTTGGGAAACTCCCAGAGGGGCCTCAGGCAGGCCCCTACAGTGAATCCAGTTCAGACCTTTCCTGCAATCGTAGAGGAGACCCCTACTCAGAGCAGTTAAATGACCAAATGCCTATTGGAATAAACCAGGCTACTCAGAGTAATGGAACAACTGAGACAGAGAGAACAGAAAATTCAGGAGAGACCATAAAGAAAATTTTTTGGCAAACTTCTATAAATGAACAAAGACCAAAATTAACAATAAAAATAAATGGTGTTTTGTTGTCTGGTCTGGTAGACACAGGTGCTGATGTTACCATAATTGCACCAGAATTTTGGCATCCATCTTGGCCTCTTCAGGAGATAAATGTTCAATTGTTAGGAATTGGAACATTATCTCAAGTTAAACAGAGTGCAAGATGGCTCGAATGTATAGGCCCAGAAGGACAGAAGGCAGATTAAAACCATATGTGGCTAACATAGCCATGAACCTGTGGGGTCGAGACCTGTTACAACAATGGAATACTCAGATTAACATCCCTCCAACCTCAGAAATAAATAATAAACTAGCACATGTTTCTGAGAGAAATATTAGAAGGTATTATTCTAATGAGTGGTCACCAGTCATCCATATTATACAAAAACAGAACAGAAAGTCTTTAAATAGACAGGACACACAGAAGTAGGTCTCTTGCGGAGAGGAAGAACCACAGAAGCAGTGAAGGGTAAGGTTTTCCGCTCTTGCTCTGACCTTGTGGTTTAACTCTGCAATCGGTTCTGTGTTTCTTATTTAACAAGCTGGATACATCTACACTCTCCTTGCTCCCTTATTCCTATTTTTTCCCTTTCTTCTTCTCTTCCCTTTTTATCCTTTTTTTTTTTAAAAAAAAGATTTATTTATTTATTTATTACATGTATGCCTGCAGGCCAGAGGAGGGCACCAGATTTCATTACAGATGGTTGTGAGCCACCATGTGGTTGCTGGGAATTGAACTCAGGACCTCTGGAAGAGTAGTCAGTGCTCTTAATCTCTGAGCCATCTCTCCAGCCCCCTTATCCTTTTTTTTTTTGAGACCAGGTGTCATGTAGCCCAATCTGACTTCAAGTTCACCATGCAGCTGAGAACCAGTGTGAACTTTTGATTGTCTTCCTCCACCATTTTTCTCATTTCCTTTTCTGTTTTGGGGGGGGGGACACAGTCTCACTACATAGTTCAGGATATCCTCAAACTAATGATCTTCATGCCTCAGACCCTAAGTGCTGAGAATACAGGTGTGTGCCACAATGCCTGACTTATAACTTCTTAGAAGGTTTTAAATCTAAACCTCAACTTGGAGGTGTAAATTAGGAACTACATGTTATTAAATCTTGTTTTAATTTTTATTCAGGAATAAGGTATTTCTTCATGTATTTGTTATTTAAGCTATATATGTATGATGACCATGTATATAATTAAGTAGTGATTCAGTTAAAGTGGAAAGAGTACTAGATTGGGAGTCAGGTGGTATGAGTCTGATCCTGGTTCTTTTATTAAATAAGTACTTGAGTTCAGATAGTCTTTTGTTTTTGTTTTTTGAGACAGGGTTTCTCTGTGTAGCTTTGCACCTTACCTGGAACTCACTTTGGAGACCAGGCTGGCCTTGAACTCACAGAGATCCACCTGCCTCTGCCTCCCGAGTGCTGGGATTAAAGGTGTGTGCCACTACCGCCTGGCCCAGATAGTCTTTTAAACCAAGTAGGTGTCAAGCAGTCTCACCTCTAGTGTAATAATTAACATTTAATATTTGGCTTTTTTCTGTGTCTATGATTCATGCTGTAATTTGAATAATATTCATCTACCAGTCCAAGAAAAACTTTTTTTTTTTTTTTTTTTTTTTACTAAAGTATCATAAATGTTCAGGGATTTGGGCATTTGCAGGTCAGATTTTAGGGATTTTAAAATCACTTTTCTTTCACGTTTATATAATAATCTCTTTGTAACATTTCATTGCTACCTCCAGATTCAACCTCCATTCTTCTTGGTATAGAAAAACTATTGAGCACTGTGATGGTTTGAAGGGAAATGGCCCCCAAAGGGAGCAGCACTATTAGGATGTGTGGCCTTGTTGGGGTAGGTGTGATCTTCTTGGAGGAAGTATGTCCCTGTGGAGGCCGGCTGCCAGGTCTCCTATATGCTCAGGTCACACCCAGTGCGACAGACCAACTCCTGCTGCCTGCACAAGATGGAGAACTTTCAGCTACCTCTCCAGCACCATGTCTGCCTGCACCTCCATGTCCTGCCATGATGATAGTGGACTAAACCTCTGAAAATGTAAACCACTTCAATTAAATGATTTCCTTTATAAGAGTTGTTGTGGTCATGATGTCTCTTCACAACAACAGAAACCCTAACTAGAGGTTACTAAGAACAAGTCTACAGTTCATCTTCATTCTTGTACTTTCTAGGATCAGCTGCTCTCGCCAGGAGAAGGGCCAAGAAAATTGAAAAAGGTATCAGTTATTTGCTGGATCCTTGTAGGCAAAAACTTGGTTCCATTTTTTTTTCTGGTCCAAGAAGACCTTTTTCTTGTTGTATCAGTGATAGAATGACACCAAATTTAAACTAAGTACTTTTGATAAAGTTAATCCATTCCTTAGGTCTAGGTTCACCAATATATAGAAAAGAGACAGTGATGTGCATTTTCTCTTCATTGCTCCAAAGAGAGGTATTTAGAACACGGACAGGATTATATAGATGAAGAAAAGTGTAAAATAGGGATAGTAAAATGAATTTCAATGCTATATCTCCTGTGGTTGATTGATATGTGTCTAAACTCAGTTGGAAAGAGTAACTGTTATGTGTATAGGGTAGGTAAAGGCAGAACACAGCTTTTAAGCCTATATAGTAGGACAGATACAGTATTAGAGCTCATTACTGAATTAATGAGCCTCTTTGGGGGTGTCTTGTCTCAGCCAAACAGGACAGGGGACTTCCATTGTTCTACTTAATTATGTCCTCTACAAATTGCAGTTTAGTCAAATTATCGCACAGTGTTTTCTCTCCATGAATCAAGGGCTATGAGAAAACTTTTTTTTTTTTTTTTTGATTGCCATGGATTTCACTGGCCAATTTGGAAGACTACAAAGGAGTGTTAAATCACTGATTTTGGAATGATAATAAAAATCAGTTATAGTGATTGACACAGACAACTAGATGGTAATTAAAATTAACTGCAGTTTTGGAGTGTGGTTAAAATGTTCAATTTACAATCAAGCCATTCTATCTTTCTCGAATTAGGGAAAACAATGCCTTAGGAATTTGCTAACTTCATAGAGGAAAGAGTGAGAGAAAGAGAAGGGAGAGAAGAAAAGAGAAAGAAGGTGAAAGGACGGGGAAGATGTGTGAAGGGACATAGAGGAGGAATGGGGAGAGAAAGGAGAAAGAGAGACAGAGAGAGAGAGAGAGAGAGAGAGAGAGAGAGAGAGAGAGAGAGAGAGAGAGAGAGTTTAAGAACCCCAAGGAGTTGCAGATACATAACCATAACTTATAAGAAGTGTGTGTTTATGTCTGTGCAGGTGTGTGTGTGTGTGTGTGTGTGTGTGTGTGTGTGTGTGTGTGTGTGCGCAAGCCAGAGGAAAACCCCAGGTATTCAGAAATACCATCCACCTTTGTATTAGTCAGGATTCTCTAGAGGAACTGAACCAATAGCATGAATCTACATTAAAGGGGAATTTATTAGATACTGGCTTACTGGATATGATCTAGGTAGTCCAACAATGGAAAGGCTGAGAACTTGGAGGCTACTGACTACATGAGATTGAATGCTAGCCATCTTACACTGGCACAGATGGCCTGGAGAATTCACTGAATCAGTGGTTTTCATTCCACAGTGGTAAACTGGAGAACCTGGGTTCTAATGTCAGCAGCAGCAGTAGATGAAACAAGACACTAACAGGATACATGAACTTACCAGCAGAACAGGAAGGCAAACAGGAAAAAGGCAAAATGTTTTTTCCCGCAGACTTCTTTGTGTCTGGGCTACCAATAGAAGGCCCTACCCACACTTATGGTGGATCCTCCTCCTTCAATTAAAGTAGTCAAAAACTCACAGCTGTTCCTAAAGGTTTCCCTGTTACTAGTTAGTTCCAGATCCAGACAAGACTAACAGGATCTCTGATTGGTCTGGAGTACACCAATTAGGCTAGAGTTGTTAGCTAGTAGCTATAGGTATTCTTTTATCTCTACCTGTCTCTGCCTTTATTTATTACAGTATTTATTAGAGCTGTCCACTTTATCATTGTTTATTATTATTCATTTTTCAGTTTTAAACTTTGTACTTTAAAAATGTCATACATGTATACAATAGATCTTTAGCCTATTCACTTTTGACTCTCTTCCTCCAATTCTCTGCAGGATCCTTCATCATATCTCCCTGCTAATTTTGTGTCCTCCTATTTATTTGTGCATTTGTTTATTTGCTTTGGTTATTTATTTTAACTCACTGCATTCATTAGTGCTGCTCATATGCACGTGGGAATGGAGTCACCCACTGGGTCCTGGGGAAATTACCAATGGCCATACTCCTAAATATAAGTTATTCACCTTCCCCCAGCAGTCATAAACTGCCAATAACTTCTCAGCTAGGGGTGGCCTGAAGCCCCTGCCTACTTCATGATAAAATTTTTAATTGGCTTGATTTTGTGAAGTTCTTGCATAAGTAACCACATCTGCTGTGAGTTTGTGCTTAAAACAGAGACTTTATGTCCAGAGGACAACATTGCACAGTGCTCTCCCTATTTTCTGGCTCTTACGTTCTTTCAACCTTGTCTGTGATATTGTTTTGAGTGTTGTTGTTGGTAATTGATACAGATTCTCAGCACTCTGAATAGTAATGTATCTCTACAACCACTACCCACAGCTTGAGAGCAATACAAATCTATGGATAGAAACATAAATATTTAGAAGGCAGTTTGACAGCATGGCCATTTAGAAAAACTACATCAGTAGGTTCTTCCCTGGGGCCTATGACTTCGATAGCCATGGGTTTTGACCAAGTACCAGTACCAGACATGAATCCTCTCCTATGACCTCAGCTTAAAGAGAGTGATTGGTTACCCTTACAGTTTTACCACAATTGCACTGGTTGGCACATATTGCCTGGAATGTCAGCATTGTGTACACAGGCTACAGTGATGTGTAAGACTGTTGATGTCTTTTCTTCTCAAGCAGCCTCCATATTGCTCATTCTAGCACTATCAAAGATAGCCACAGGGTTACCTGGTCAATTCAAGATTGATTCTGTGTGTCCTGCAACCAAAAGTGTATTGTCTTTAGCAATTTGCCTTTACTATTTAGTTAAGGTGGCAACCAAGTGCAATGACAATTGCTTGTATTGGTTTTGGTGCCTATGGGACCTCTCTGTCTAATAACTCATAGGGAAATAACTATTGCCTGACTCTGAGATTTTCATTTAATAACCCATGACTTTTGTGGAGCAGTATTGTCCACAAATGTGGAATATTTACCACAAAATTATCAATATGGTGAGAATTAACGTACATCTAGCAATAATAACTCTGGATGTTTATGGTCTTAATTCTCCATAAAAGGCACAGAATAGCAGATTGGATTAGAAAACATGATCCATTGGTTTTGCTACCTCTAAGAAACATGCCCCACCATCAACAATAGACACCACCTTAGAATAATGACATGGAAAACATATTCTAAGTAATAGAACCAGGAAGCAAGTGGGTGTAGCTACTTTAATATCCAACAAAATAGACATCAAATCAATACTAGCCAAAGGAGACAAGGTAGATCACTTTATACTCGTTTATGGGAACAATCAACCAAAAAGAAGTTAAAATTCTAAAATATTTATGAACTAAACACAGGTACACTTGACTTCATAAAACAAACATTTATAAATCCATCATAGATTAAACCCAATACAGTGACAGTGGATAAATTCAATACACACTATCACCAAATAAAGGTAATCCAGACAAAAATTAAACAGATAAACATTGGAGTTAAATGTCATCATAAATCAAATGAACCTGGCAGATATCTATAGAACATTCTACCCAAACACTAAAGAATACTCCTTCTTCTCAGAATCCTACAAAACTTTCCCCAAAATTGTTCACATTTTAGGACACACAAAAAATATCAGCAACTAGAAGAAAACTGAAATACTCCTGTATTCTTATCTAACCACAGTGAAATAAAGGTGGATATCAATAGTATTAGAAAACACAGAAAATATTCAAATTCAAGAAAACTAAACAACACACCTCAGAGTGATAATTGGGTTAAGAAAGAAATCAAGAAAGAATTTTTAAAAATCCTAGAATTAAATGAAAATAAAAACAGTATATGTCAAAATCTGTGGGACACAATGAAGGCAGTTCTAAGAGGTAATTTTAAGGTGCAAAGTGCCAGCATAAAAAATTGATAGATCTCAAATTATTAATTTAATGATGTACCTGAAGAAAGGCCTTGGAAAAAATAAGAACTAACCAAATCTTAAAAACTGTAGATAGGAAGAGAGAATTAAAATCAAGAATGATATTAGTAAAATACAAAGTATTAATGATGTAAAGAGATAGTTCTTTTTCATCTTTGTGGCAAATTTTTTTAATAAATAATTTTTTTCTTTATTATTATGTGTTTTAAATTTATACATCAGCCATGGGTTCCCCTGTCCTCCCCCTCCCGCCCCCACTCCCTCCTTCCCCCCAGCATGCATGCACAGGGTTGCCCCTCTCTGGAAGATGATTAATAACATTGTTCAGTTCCTCCCTCCATGGGGGAATTCTGGGGATCTTAAACACATGTGAGAGTCCTAAGACCTCCTCCCTTCAAACCACAACCTTCACCCCCAGACCCACTGTCTGCATGTATGTCTGCAGGCCAGAAGAGGGCACCAGATCTCATTACAGATGGTTGTGAGCCACCATGTGGTTGCTGGTAATTGAACTCAGGACCTTCGGAAGAGCAGTTAATGCTCTTAACCACTGAGCCATCTCTTCAGCCCCCCTCATGTTTAGTTTTTAAAGTCCTCTCTATACTGTATATATTAACTCCTTGTCTGATATATCACTGAAAATGTTTTTTTTCTAGTAAGGTTTTCTTATTTGGTCTGGTGAATGTCTTCTTTGCTGCAAAGAAGCATTTTAATTTCATGTAATCAATTTTTTAAACATTTCAGAGGTCTCTAAAAAAATCACCACTGTACCAATGTAAATGGAATTCACTTGTAGAACATTTTCATTCTTTAATTTGGTATACTATGCCATAGGAAGAGTGTAGTTTACTTCTTCAGGAGTTTATGCTTCTTACCTGAAAATAGTCTCTTGGTTAAAAAAAAATATCAGATACAGGAGGGTCTAAGCTCCAGCCACTTGAAGCTCCTTCAAGATGTTCTGTGGGTTGCAAAGGCAAATGAGAAACATGATTGGCTAAGAATTGCTCTAGTATACAAGATTCTTGAAAGCCAGAGTCTTTTCTTCATTATGGTAAAACAGTGGATCAAAGCCACAGTTTCTCATGGGTTGTCCATATAGCCAAGCTTGTTCTGGCCATAAGGAAGTGTCCTATTTATGATGGTGGTTGACAGAACTGAAGTAAGAGAGAGAATGTAGGACACTTTCCATAATGAATCCCTCTGGAAATGGAAAACTAACAGCAGGCATCACCATCAAAACAGCTTTGGCTTTCAAAGCTAACCCTTTATCTCCTGCCCCAATAGTCTCTTCTCTACCCCTTTCCTGGTATTTTTACTAGAAGCAGAACAAATTTTGTCTTCATAGGAACCCAATTACCCTTGTCCCTAGCTTGAGTGTAGGCAGGCTGAGTTTGAGAAGTTCAGGGGTCTGGGAGCTTTAATACTAAAGTTTTAATAGAGTCAAAGCTTTAATACTAATGCTGATCATTTCAAATAAGTAATAATTCACAGGGCTGACCTGAAAGTTACCTTTGTTATGCAAAGTCTTAAAAATAAATTTATTGTGGAAACTGTTCAAATTTTCACAGTAATAGAGAAAAGTTATAATGAACCACCGTGTACCTAATCACCCAGTTTCAACTTTTATTATTTGCCCATAATAGTAAGGTTTTTATCCATTCAAAGTTTAGTCATTAGTTTTATGTAAAATTATTTATTTGCCCAGTCTTTCAATAAGCTATTCTAAAATATAAAACTTACCTTCATTTTAAATGATCTGTCAGTTGCAAATGATTCCTAGTTGTCTCAGTAGGATTCTGAGATGACATTTTCTTACAGCATTTTGAATCCAGTTTGAGTTTTTTAAAATGGAAATATAAATGGACTTACATTTACTGAAAAATAATAATAAATTAGCATTAAGAGTAAAAATTGTATTACATAAGATAGATTTCCAATCCAAATTATTAAGTATGTGATGGATGTTCAAATACTGAATTGTTTTTTATTTAAAAGCAGCAACAACACTGTTTTCCCAAGCTATGCCAAGATTTTGATTTTCTCTGGCACACACTGACCTCTTTGTTATTGTCTCTAGATAATATCAGTTACCAAAGAGACCTGATAAACATAAGATAGAAGGGGTTTACAGCCCTAGCTTTTCTGAAATAGCTAAGGTCTTTCCACAGAGGCACAATCACTTAAGGCCATAATTCCAGGCCGGATCACAGGAAACCATCAGTTTGTTTTTTTATGCAGAATCAAAGAGGAGTGTGAATGGGGCCTAAATGAGATGCTGATTATCCATTAGTCCTCCAGGAAAGAACTGAGTCATACTGTCCAAAGGGCATTAAATCAATCTGGATTGCTGGAGTGGATGATTCACATTCAAGCTGTTTGGATGAACAACATTATTATTTTTACCATCCACCGGATTTATTACACTTTGTGTAAAGCAGAACTAATGTGCTTGAAACCACTTGAAAGTGCTTGAAGTTTTCATAGCTTCTAAAAATTTATATTTGCCTGGCATAAGTACTTGGTCTATCTAAGGCCTATCTCTGGTGCTTCAAAGCAATTAACTTCTAGCATGTAGAAGAGACAATGTGATCTCCCATTTTTAGCTTGATTATCATACTGGGATAAGGTAACCCAGGAAAAACAGAATTGTTTCAACTTATTGGCTTGTTCTAAAATTTCAGTCACTTTCACTATCAAAGGCTGCTGTATCACATTTCTAATAGAGTTATCTTCTGAAGTCTGCACAGAGAATGAGAGAGATGTGATATCCTCTATGTCTCTTAAAGGAAGGACTTCGAGTTAATCATAACACTTGACAGAAAAACATCTACTAATCTCAAGTGGATATGTGGTTTCCACAGGGCCTGGCTATGATGTGATGTGTAATTGGCATCTCTGGGGTCTGAGTGAATGTGGCTGCAAAGCAATTTAACTGAGCACTTTCAAAACTGCTCTTTCTCTGATCTAGGTAAAAAAGAATCCTGAAGCATCTGTGTCAATTGGGTCTTAAAGGACCCTGTGAAGCTTTTGTTTTGTGGAGATAAATTATTTTCTCATTGCTCCCTACTCTCTCATCTTTTCTCTTATTTGATTCTGGCTGAATTTGGAAGTAGGACAAGGGTATCAATAAGAGACATGTAATTCCATTCTGTTTGAATGAGCAGGTCTTGAGATAAGAGCAGTTCTGAACTAGAATGCTTAAAAGGTTTTTCCCCACTTTGAGTTTGACTAGTAATAATTGTTGGTTTTAAAGCCATGTTTGAGAGAATCTGTTTGTTCAGATCTCTTTCAGAGCTCTATCATTTCCCTATGTTACTACCCCTGTACTAGAAAGTTATTAAGTATTTAGATCCAGGGACCTCTTAGTGCAGGAATTACAGAGACTGAAGAAATATTTGGTATATAATAGCCCTGTGTCTTCATTCTTTTACATCAGAAATTGTCTTCTCATTCTTTGTCTTCACTTTCTGACAGTCTCCCAAGACTGGTTCAGGTTCACAGGAGGAGGATCAGGTCATGCCTCATCTCTGTACTATTTCATTTGTTCACTTCCAATGCTGTCTGTTCCCCACAGGTGCTTTCTCACCATCCAAGATGAATCATCTCCACTTCCATATCATGGTGTGGTCTATGCCCTCTGAAATACAAAAAAACACTTGGGAACTATGTGTAACAGCACACACCTATAGTCTTAGCACCAGGGAAGCTGAGGGAGAAGAACATGAGTTCAAGGCCACCTTGAGCAATATACAAAGACTTTGTTTTAAACAAAAGTAAAAAGAAGCAAATAAAAAAGTTACAAAGAAACACTTTGGAATAATAGTTGTTAATTTATATCCTATAAAAAAAATAACTCATGCCATCAGTGTATATTTGCTGGTATGTGACCCATTCATAAGGTATGCCCCTAAAAGTAGAGCTGTTCTGTAGAATGTCATTCTGTATGCTGTGAATGTGTGTTGCTCTGATTGGGTGATAAATAAAATGCTGATTGGCCAGTAGTATAGTTGGGATAAGCAGACAAGGAGAATTCTGGGAAGAGGAAGGCTGAGTCAGGAGTGGCCAGCCAGACACAGAGAAAGCAAGATGACAAGGCAGAACTGAGAAAAGGTACCAAGCTATGTAGCTAAACAGAGGTAAGAATTATGGGTTAAATTAAGTGTAAGATCTAGTCAGTAATAAGCCTGAGCTAATGGCCACACAGTTATAATTAATATAACCTTCTGAGTGATTATTCTGTAAGTGGGCCATGGGACTGCAGGACCTGGAGAAACTTTCAGATACAGATTTGCTTCTCTTAATTTTTGGTTTTGTCTTATTCCTTACTTATTTTGTTACCATTTAACTAAGCAGGATTATTCAAAAAGAGAGCAAGCCAATTCTGTTGTTTTGCCTTGCCTCCAAATCAGAGGTGGTAGCAGTTTTTAATGTGCTTGTTCAACATTTTCTTCCTTCCTTAATTTGATTATCTGTCAAGTTAAGTAGCTGAAATGCATTACATATCTTAAGGACTCCTTCAAATTCTCTGGATATGTGGCTTGCTGGTTCTAAATTCATGAGTCTTCTTCATTGTATGCAATAGAGGGCATCATTCAATGAGTTTTTCTCAGTACTCAGGGAGTAGATACTCTGTGTTGTTTTTGCAGTGTTGGGTTTGAACCCCAATGCAAGTTAGTTAAGTACTCTGTACCTGAGCTATATCCTATTCACACAAATAGTAAGTCAGTTTTACTTGTCTTTTCCTGTGAGCTGAAAGATACCAGCAGAACTAACAAATTATTTCAGGCCCTTAACTGTAAACCTAGTTTCCCAAATAAAAAGCAAATAGCTCAGCTTTGGAGGGAAAGGGAAGAAGTATTTGAGAGTTCAGAAGTTGTGACGGCCGGTTTCCCGACTTCCTCCCAGGGCGGAGCCCTGGGTTGTTTACCACATCGGCTCTCCTGCTCAGATGGCGCTGACTTCCTCCTAGGGCGGAGCCCTGGGTTGTTTACCAAGTCGGCTCTCCCGTTCAACTCCGCCCAGTAACAGCAATGCACCAATCCCAATGCGCCTAGTGTATCAGGCCAGCAGAGCATGCCCACATCCTGCATAAAAAGCCCGTCAACTGCCGTGGTAGGGGCCCCCTCACCTCCAGCTCTCCCTCAACCAAGCAGCGCTTCAATAAACCGTGATTGGAGAAGAATCCTCGAGTCGTGGTGTTATTCCCTGCTGGTCAGGGCTCGCCGCAGCTGGTGCCGAAACCCGGGAAACTTGGACACCGGGAATCTTAGACACCGAGTGAGGGGTCAAAGAGGATTCAGAACTCAACACACGGAGCGGTGACGTCGTTAAATCCCAGGTAAATTGGGAACCTGCGACAAAAGCAGGGTTAAAGGAAATCCCAGGTAAATTGGGAACCTGCGACAAAAGCAGGGTTAAAGGAATTCCCAGGTGAATTGGGAACCCGCGACAAAAGCGGGCAGGTTTTTGCTCTTCTCTGTAAAGAGAGAGCGGGAACAAAGGGCTAGTCGATAGACTTTTGGAACTGGTTTTTGTGTTGCAAACAGAACTGTTTAAATGGAAAAGTTTGGGTTTTCTAACTAGGCTTGAGACTTTGCTTAAAAAAAAATTAATTATAAAGAGAAGGGAGAATTAATATTCTTTAGTCTATTTAATTTAAACAAATATTTTGCTCTCAGGTATGCTGACTGCTGGGATTGATCCGCTTGTGTTTGCTCTAGTGTTCTTTTTTATGGTAATTGTTGTTCTTTTCTGCTGTTTTTTCCTACGCAATGTGAAAATTATTAGGGAGGGATGCAAGGCACTGATCAAACACCAGGACAGTCTATCGGAATCGGATTCTAAAGGAGAGAACTTGAGTAGGCCTAAAAAGAAGAAAGAAAAGAATAGAGAAAAGGAAAGTAAAGAAAATAAACAAGAAAAAGAAAAAATTTTAGAAAAGAAAGGGAACTCCTTATATCTAGTATTAAAAGAGTTTGCAAAACTTGATTTTTCTGATGGTGAGTTAGACCCTGATAAGGAGAAAGATTTAGAGGAAGCTGCCGCTGAGTACGAGAAAGAAAGATATGGGCGGCGGCGACCCCCTCCTTATAATGTTTCTGCTGGGATGAATGTGGGACCAACGGCGCCTTCGGGACCACGCCCATCCCCGGCACCGCCTTCGTGTTTGCAGACAGGTGGAGGTTGCCATCTTATCAGGAGGAACACCTGGGCACGATTAGCTTCCGCGTTCCCAGTTTTTGAAGACCCACAAACAAACAATAGGTATCATGACCCTGTGCCTTATAAACAATTAAAGGATCTGGTGGAGGCTGCTCGAGCCTACGGAGTAACAGCTAGTTATACTTTAACTTTGTTGACTAGGCTCACTACACAGGCTATGACTCCAACAGACTGGTTTGAAATAGCTAGAGCATGTCTGTCTACAGGACAGTACTTGGATTTCAAATCTATAGTCACAGATAGAGCTCAGGCACAAGCTAGAATTAATCTTCAAAATAATCGACCGCAGTGGACAGCTGACATGCTACTAGGCCAAGGACAATGGACTGTGAATCAGATGGCATATCCTATTGAAGTTTATCAACAAATAAATGACATTTATTCTAAGGCTTGGAAGTCATTACCAAATAAAGGAGAGGTTTCAGGGAACTTAACTAAGATCATTCAAGGACCCAATGAACCTTTTTCAGATTTTGTAGCTAGAATGTTGGAGGCAGCAGGAAAGATATTTGGGGATGTAGAAACAGCTATGCCTCTGGTTCAACAATTAGTATATGAGCAAAGCACAAAAGAATGCAGAAGAGCTATTACCCCGTGGAAAGGAAAGGGATTGGAAGCTTGGTTAAAGGCCTGTAGAGAGATTGGAGGACCGCTAAGTAATGCTGGCCTAGCGGCGGCAGTCCTCACAGCCACACAAGCTGCGTTACGAGTGAATTAAGGTTGAACTATATATATCACCATACATGTTAATTCAAATGATTCTGTACAGAGTTTGCGTTGAGTTGTAAGACTGGGAGAATTGTGACTATGTATAGCAATATTTATGTTAACCTGTTAATGGTAATGATGAAGCTAAGGGATTCTTTAAGTTTGCAATTGTATTAAGTTTTGGTTTAAACAGTTGTCCAGTTATCTTTTAGGCAATTGGATGGGAAGAGCAAATTGATACCCTTTGGCAGATTGCCCAGCTCGGCTGTCAAGAATTCGACAGCCTGATGGAACAACTGAGGGTGGCTATCGTCACGGTGAACTCGACCCAGGTGGACACCGGACTGGCAGAGGGATTAACTTCCTGGATTTCTTCTGCCCTTTCCCTGTTTAAGGAGTGGGTGGGGGTGGATATATTGTTGGCATGTTTGGTGCGGTAATCTTAGCGGGATTTGTGTTGGTGTTGTTCTTGCTGTGCCGCTTAGCCCGAAGTCGCAGGCTGGAGAAGGTTGCAATTGCTAGAGCGCTGGCAGCGTTGGAAGCAGGCAGTTCTCCCCAAGTATGGATAAGCATGCTCAAAGAAGCCTAATACAATGCCCTTGCACCTGGAGGCATTTTGCCATTGCACCCAGAGGGATTGTAGATGGTCTTCGGAGTTATTGGGCTTTTGCACTGCCTTTGCACCTCCGAGGGTTTGTCCCATTGCACCGGAGAAGGAGTGCTTATCTAGCCCTAGGCCTCCCTTGATCGGTCCACACATCATGAGGTGGGGACCTGAACGGGAATAAGTCCTCTATTCTCCATTACTAAACAAAAGGGGGGAACTGTGACGGCCGGTTTCCCGACTTCCTCCCAGGGCGGAGCCCTGGGTTGTTTACCACATCGGCTCTCCTGCTCAGATGGCGCTGACTTCCTCCTAGGGTGGAGCCCTGGGTTGTTTACCAAGTCGGCTCTCCCGTTCAACTCCGCCCAGTAACAGCAATGCACCAATCCCAATCCGCCTAGTGTATCAGGCCAGCAGAGCACGCCCACATCCTGCATAAAAAGCCCGTCAACTGCCGTGGTAGGGGCCCCCTCACCTCCAGCTCTCCCTCAACCAAGCAGCGCTTCAATAAACCGTGATTGGAGAAGAATCCTCGAGTCGTGGTGTTATTCCCTGCTGGTCAGGGCTCGCCGCAAGAAGTCAATGGTTTCTCTTTGGTAATGAGTAGCTTCGCCTCTATGATGAAAAGAGTCAGTCAGTCAGTCTCTCTTTCTCTGTCTCTCTCTTCTCTGTCTCTCTCTCTCTCTTTCTCTCTCTCTCTTTCTCTCTGTCTCTGTCTTTCTCTCTGATCTCTTTACAAAGCCCTGGCTATCCTGGAACTCACTATGTAGACTAGGCTGGCCTCAAAGTCACAGAGATCTGCCTCCCTCTGCCTCTCAAGTGCTGTAATTAGAAGCATGTGTCATTATGCCAAGCTTTGACAATAGTTTTTATCCTGGGCATGGTGGGAAATTACTTACTCTATTGTAGTCACAGAAGTGGAGTTGAGCTATGAAAGAGAGGTTGGGCAATATTCAGAATTTATAGCTCTTTTCTTTGTGCTCCTACAATGCACTTTGATCACCTTTTTTCTACTGCCTTGTGTATTGGATGGTTCTATTACTTCATTTCCCTTCTGTCTTCTGTGAGCTCCCAGAGTTCTCAGAATAAACGCAAGTGTCTTAGGTATTTGTATAACTTGAACACTCGGCACAGGTATTCCAGGAGTCTATTCTGAAAACCTTATCCTGGGTTTCTAATCTGCCTTGGAGCTTCTCCTTACAGCATAGTACCCCAAGATTCATTTTTAACAGCCAGATCATTCATTATGCTGCACATTAGATGCCACCTGACTTGTATCTCTGCTTCATAACCCTTAGGGTAAGGACTTACCATCCTTTTATGCCACAATGACTGGCAGAGAGGAGGTTCAAAGTAAATATTTATCTAGTGGATGTATAGATGACATTTTGTTTGCAAAGATATACCTGCATGGTAATTCGCTCATTCCTGCAATGTGAGGCTCTGAGAGAAGCATTTCCCCTAGTGTTTTGCTAAATATTTTGTGTATGACGTTTTCATCTCCATTACTTGTAAACTCACTGTGTGAACACTGTATGGTGGCAGCCCCTAGGCAGAGATCAGTCAGATACATTCTCTAGTTTTAAAACATGTCATTTTGAAATGGGAGAAAAATGCTAATATTGAACCACTAGTTACTAAATCAGATTTAATGTCATGCATATGAGATTCCTCTCTTCTTCTGTGTACCCTGTTCATTGCAGTCTTTACACATCTGCCTGTCTCTTGTGTGTCTTCAGCTTTTATGTTAGAAGCTGCAGATTTGGTACTTCTAGCTACTTAGTAGTGAGGAGTTTTTCTGTTGAGTACTGCAGTGGCAATGCTCATCGATGACTGTAGATGTATGACATTATCAAACTATATTTGTAGACAGCTGTAGTGGCTTATGCTTGTAACACTGGCACTAGTGAGGCTAAGGCAGGACAATTGCTGTGAGTTCTAGACCTATTAGGGATATATCTCTATCTCTATCTGTATATCTATATATGAGTTCCAGATCAGCCAGAGCTACATACAAAGAACTGATCTTAAAATAAAAACAAATTAAATGAAAAAGTATAAAAAAAGAGAGGGAGGGTAGTAGAATACATGGGGTGTAAACAGAGGAGGGACTATCTGTGTGGAGGAAGGGAACCAGTGCAAAGGAAGCAGGCCCTCTGGGGGGTCTTTGTCTGACTACAACTCCACTCCCCACCTTATGCCTGCTTTCCAAAGTTCCATTGACCTAACTTAAAAGGCATGTTTTTTTTCTTCTGTATCTCACTTCTTCCAGTTGCTGCCAAGATTTACAGCTTGCCTGCCTGTTGTTCTCTCAAACACTAATAAAATGGTCCTTGAGCTTCAAAAGCCTAGAGAACAGGCAAACTTAGAGCACTGGCAGTGGTGGTGGAGGGGGATGTGATATAATGACATATATGTACATCATAATTGGGGGCAAATATGAGCAAAGTACTGTGAAACATACATATGTGAAAATATCATAATGAAACCTGTTATTTTGAACTGTTCAGTTTGTATACATCTTAAAGCTTGTTACTACATGTATTTATATATATGTATATATGTGTGTGTGTTTATGTGTTTATATGTGTGGGCATGTAGATTCCTGGGAATTATATATAAATAGTTATTTATAGATAAGGACAAAGAAAGAGAACTACAGACTGATCTCCCTCATGAACACTGACCCAAAAATACTCAATAAAATACTGGTAAACAGACTCCAAGAATACATCAAAACAATTATCCACCATGATCAAGTAGGCTTCATCCCAGGGATGCAAGGGAGGTTCAACATACGAAAGTCCGTCAATGTAATACACCATATAAACAAACCCAAAGAAAAAAACCACATGATCATCTCACTAGATGCAGAAAAGGCATTTGGCAAAATCCAACACCCCTTCATGATAAAGGTCTTTGAGTGATCAGGAATACAGGGAACATACTTAAACATAATAAAGGTAATATACAGCAAGCCAACAGCCAACATCAAATTAAATGGAGAGAAACTCAAAGCAATACCACTAAAATCAGGAACAAGGCAAGGCTGTCCCCTCTCCCCCTACTTATTCAATATAGTACTTGAAGTTCTAGCCAGAGCTATAAGACAACATAAAGAGATTAAGGGGATACAAATTGGAAAGGATGAAGTCAAGCTTTCCCTATTTGCAGATGACATGATAGTGTACATGGGAGACCCCAAAAATTCAACCAAGGAACGGATAAAGCTCATAAAAACCTTCAGCAACATTGCAGAATATAAGATCAACTCAAAAAAATCAGTAGCCTTCCTATATACAATAGATAAACAAGCTGAGAAGGAAATCAGAGATACATCACCCTTTGCAATAGCCACAAATAATAGAGAATACCTTGGGGTTACTCTAACTAAGCATGTGAAGGACCTATATGACAAGAACTTTAAGTCCCTGAAAAAAGAAATTGAAGAAGATGTCAGAAAATGGAAAGATCTCCCATGCTCATGGATAGGCAGGATTAACAGTAAGAATGGCGATCTTACCAAAAGCAATCTACAGATTCAATGCAATCCCCATCAAATTACCAACACAATTCTTCACTGATCTGGAAAGAATAATACTCAATTTCATATGGAAAAACAAAAAACCCAGGATAGCCAAAAGAATCCTGTACAATAAAACAACATCTGGAGGCATCGCAATCCCCGACCTCAAGCTCTACTATAGAGCTACTGTAATAAAAACAGCTTGGTACTGGCATAAAAACCAACATGTAGACCAATGGAATCAAATTGAAGAACCTGACATTAACCCGCACACCTATGAACATATAATTTTTGACAAAGAAGCCAAAAATGTACAATGGAAAAAAGAAAGCATCTTCAACAAATGGTGCTGGCATAACTGGATGTCAATGTGTAGAAGGCTGCAAATAGATCCATGTCTGTCACTGTGCACAAAACTTAAGTCCAAGTGGATCAAAGACTTCAACATAAATCCAGTTACTCTGAACCTGATAGAAGAGAAAGTAGGAAGTACTCTTGAACGTACTGGCACTGGAGATCACTTTCTAAATATAATACCAGTAGCACAGACACTGAGAGAAACAATCAATCAGTGGGACCTGTTGAAACTGAGAAGCTTTTGTAGAGCAAAGGACATGGTCAACAAGACAAAGCGACAGCCTACAGAATGGGAAAAGTTCTTCACCAACTCCACATCTGACAGAGGACTGATATCCAGAATATTTGAAGAACTCAAGAAATTAGATATCAAAATGCCCAACAGTCCAATTAAGAAATGGGCTATAGAACTAAACAGAGAATTTTCAACAGAGGAAGTTCAAATGGCTGAAAGACATTTAAGGAATTGCTCAACATCCTTAATTATCTGGGAAATGCAAATCAAAACGACTCTGAGATACCACCTTACACCTGTCAGAATGGCTAAGATCAAAAACACAGAAGACAGCTGATGCTGGAGAGGATGTGGAACAAGGGGAACTCTCCTCCACTGCTGATAGGAATGCAAGCTTGTATAGCCACTTTGGAAATCAATATGGCGCTTCCTTAGAAAACTGGGAATAAGTCTCCCCCAAGACCTAGCTGTAGCACTCTTGGGCATATACCCAAGGAATGCTCACTCATACTACAAGGGCATTTGCTCAACTATGTTCATGTCAGAATTGTTTGTAATGGCCAGAACCTGGAAACAACCTAGATGCCCTTCAACTGAAGAATGGATAAAGAAAATATGGTACATATACACAATGGAGTACTACTCAGCATAGAGAAACAATGACATCATGAGGTTTGCAGGCAAATGGATGGATCTAGAAAAAATCATCCTGAGTGAGGTAACCCAGACTCAGAAGGACAAACATGGTATGTCCTCACTCATAGGAGTATACTAGTGTAAAACAAAAATGGCTAGACTGCTACACAACTCCAGGGAGGCTACCTAGAAAACGGGACTCTAGGAAAGACCCAGGGATCATCCAATGACAGAGAAATGGATGAGACCTACAGAAACAACCTGAATGGCAGTGGGAGTAATGAAGGGCAAGGTGTGAGGGAAAGAAAGCTTAGGAGATCAGGAGATCCCAGCTGGATCAAGAACAGAAAGTGAGAACAATGAATAACAGACCATGATAAATGAAGAACGCATGAGAACAGGAATTGGCAGAGTGCTGGAAAGGTCCCCAGAAATCCACAATGATACATCCTCTGTAGACTGCTGGCAATGGTCAAGAGAAAGCCCAATCTGACCTAGTCTGGTGATCAGATGGCCAAACATCCTAATGGTCGTGCTCGAACTCTCATCCAATAACTGATGGAAGTGGATGCAGAGATCCTCAGCCAGGCCCCAGGTGGAGCTCCAGGAGTCCAATTGTCAAGAAAGAGGAGGGAATGTAAGAGCATGAATTGTTGAGACCATGATTGGAGAGGCACATTGACAAATAGCCAAACGAATGGAAGCACATGAATTATGAACCAAAGGCTGTGGAGCCCCCAACTGGATCAGGCCCTCTGGATAAGCGAGCCAGTTGAATAGCTTGAACTGTTTGGGAGGCATCCAGGCTGTGGGACCAGGATCTGTCCTTAGTGCATGAGCTGGCTGTTTGGAACCTTGGGCTTACACAGGGACACTTTGCTCAGCCTGGAAGGAGGGGACTGGACCTGTCTGTACTGAATCCACCAGGTTGATTTGAATCCCCAGGGGAGTCTTGGCCCTGGAGGAGATGGGAATGGAGGGGAGGGTATGGGGGGAAGGTGGGGGTGGGGGTGGGTGGGAGGGGCGAGGACAGGGGAACCCATGGCTGATGTATAGAATTAAAACACAAATATAAGTAAAAAACAAAGAAAAAGAAAATCTAATAGGCCAGAGCACACAGAGAAACGTGATGGGGTGAACTGGAAGGAAGCTGACAAGGAGCCCTTCATTTCAGACACATTTTATGTATGTAATCTAACATACAGTTGGTAGTCATTTTTCAAAATGGTTGTGTTCTTTCCTGTCCACTACACACACTGAGTTAACAAATGCTCACCCATTGCTCTTTGGGGGAATTCTGGATCGACCCCCCCCCCCCATCATAATAATTTCATCAACCACTCATGCCTAACCTTGACTTAGGCTGTGTCTCTCTTTAGAGACAGCTTATTTGCTGTGGATATTGCTCTGTGTAAATAAAGTTCTGATTGGCCACTGGCTAGGCAGGAAGTATAGGTGGGACAAGAGAGAAGAGAATTCTGGGAAGTAGAAGGCTGGAGAGAGACACTGACAGCTGCAGCCATGAGAAGCAACATGTAAAGACACCGGTAAGCCACAGGCCATGTGGCAAAGTATAGACTAACAGAAATGGGTTAATTTAAGATAGAAAAAGTAGATAACAAGCAGCCTGCCACGGCCATACAGTTTATAAGCAATATAAATTTCTGTGTGTTTACTTGGTTGGGTCTGAGTGACTGTGGGACTGACGAGTAAGAGAGATTTGTCCTGACTGTGGGCTGGGCAGGAAAACTCCAACTACACCAACTACACTTATTCAACATGTGCTGTCAATTAACACTGGATTCGTGGCCAGTAGCACAATTACTCATGTCTGAACATAGCTTATTCAAGACATGCATTTCCTGTACAAGGCACAGGCCTTCCTGTGCTTACAAACACTGATCAGCTCTTCAGCTCTACAAAGAAAGATTTGTGTATAGAAAAACAACCAACCAAAAAAAAAAAACAAAGAAAGAAAAGAAAGAAAGAAAGCAGGAAGCTAACAAGATCATAAAAAGGACACTTGTTTACAGTATAACCACTGAAAGGGAAAGGCCAAGGTTTAGTATGTTTCCTTTTTTTAAGGTGTTTTTTAATAGCCCAGCCAAATGTGTACAAATCAAAGAAGTGTCCTTGACTCACTGGGTAACTTTGTCAAAAGACAATGAATGGTCTTTCATGGTGTCAGGGTTTGCCACAAGCATGCTTATGTTCTTGGCATTTTGAGCAGAAACTGCTCTGATATGAATCTAACCAATAGTATGTGTGGGTAGTTTAAAAAAAACACTAAATCATAAGAAAATGAAGAGAATACATGTCACCCCAGATAACATGTCTCTCAGAAAGAAAAGAAAATTATCAACTAAACTACCTGATATATTAAGCCATTCTGTAATTCCAGGCAAAAAAAAAAAAAAAAAAAAAAGAAAAGAAAAGAAAAGAAAAAAAGTAAGTCTAAAAAATTGCATCCTTAAAGAGGAACACAACATCAAAAATAAAAGTAAAATTGAACTTCACAGGCATAGGGGAGCAATTGTGTATTGTAAAGATGTCTCAGGATGGATAATTTGCTCAAGGATATGTTTAGCTATGATTTTGTTATGTGTAAGATAATTAAAATGCAAATGAATAGAAAGTTGATATAAGGCTAAATATAAATCAAAGAAAGCTGTACATCTACCAGAAAGCTACACACATGTATATGCTCATGAACACAAACTGCATATGGATGTCTAGAACAATGCAGGAATGATTAAGGAAATTTTATATACAGAGACATAACTTGGAGGATGTATGTCAGGAATTTCCAAAGTTTGTTGCATAATAGAAACACAGGGAAATTTTAAAATCCCTAATACTTGCTGTGGACCTGTGCCAATTCCCTCAGAATGGCTAAGGATGGGAGTCAAGCATTTTTTTAGTCCCCTGGTGGACTGTAATGTGAAGCAAGACCTGGGAACCAGTGATTTAACTGATCAATACTGAAATCACCATTGTTCCCTGAAGCCTCTGAGGAAGCATAAATGGCAAAGAAGCCTTTACACCCGGGGTTATTTATTCAATCAATACCTGAGGTAAGATTCATGATTATTAGGATTCTTGAATCTTCCTTGCAATCATCATCTTTGTTCTTCCTTGGGAAGCATCTCTTCATCATTTTAGCAATGGATAAGAAAGGGAAGTTTCTGAAGAGAGGGGAAAGAATGATTCCCAAAGGTCTTTATTGGAGAAATCTCTGGGGTGGTGGTAATGTTGACACCGTGTATTGCAGCTGCACTGTAAAGAACGCACACTACCTGGGCTGTGTGTTTGTTTAGGATGATGAACGCAGGTTGTGAGGGAAGATGAAAGCCATCACTTGTTTGCACTGTGAGGGAGGAACGAATGCACATTTCCTTTTCTTGTTAAGGTGACTCTTAACAAAAGAAAGGTGGGAGTTTGGCAGTACCTGCAGCCTCTTAGCACCATTTTCCCTTCTGTGTTCATTCAGATGTTTGTCAGGTTGAAACCATGTAAGTTTGACTACAATTGAATATTTGCAAATTGTAGTATGCATTTATGTATTAAAATGCGACAGTGTAATATTTAGATACAATACTGAGTAGATGAATAAGGCCAAATGCCCATTATTTCAAACATTTAATTTTTTTGTGACAAAGACATCTGAAATTGACTCTTAGTAACAGACATTGCAATGTTTCTTTTTCCTTTACTAGTTGCAGTGGCAACCATGCAGTTCACCTGAAGATCTAATTCACATTTCCTGTGCGAGAGCTTTTATAGGCTTTGTCTAGCATCTTCCAAGTTTCTGGCCTCCTTACCCCTAGACATGTAAAAACGTACCCTATGCTTCCCCCTTTTTGTTGAAAATAGATTTGTTTCTCACATTGTTTCCCTTCCCTCTATTCTTCCTAGGTCTTCCCCACCTCTCCTTCCATCTGGATCCACTCCCTATCTCTCTCTCATTAGAAAACAAACAGGCTTCTAAGGGTTAATGATACAATACAATATAGTACAGTACCATACCATACCATACCATGCCATGCCATGCCATGCCATACCATGCCATACCATACCATCGTACCATACCATACCATGCCATACCATACCAACCAAAACAAGACAAGACAAGACAAGACAAGACAAAACAAAACAAAAACTAATATACTGGAATTGGATGAAACAAAACAAAAAACGGAAGGAAAAGAGTCCAAAAGAAGGCACAAGAATTAGAGACCAACTCATTTATACACTCAAATCCCATAAAATAATAATAACAGTAATAATAATAATAATAATAATAATAATAATAATAATAATAATAAAATCCCATAAAAACACTAAATTGGAAGCCATAATATACATGTAGAAGACCTGGTGCAGACCAGTATAGGCCCTGTGCATGCTATTTCAGTCTTCATGAGTTCATATGAGCTTTGAGTATGTTGATTTAGAGGGCCTTGTTTTTTTGATGTCCTCCATCCCCTCTGGCTCTTACATTGTTTTTGCCTCCTTTTCTACAAGGGTTCCTTTAGCTCTGAGGGGAAGGATTTGATGGAAACCCTCATTTAGAGCTGTATGTTCCAAGGTCTTTCACTCTCTGAATGATGTCTGGGTGTGGTTCTCTGTATTTGTTCCCATCTACTGTAGAAGGAAGCTTCTCTGATGATGGTTGAGTAAGGCACTGGTTTATGAGGATAGCCTAATATCATTAGGAGTCCTTTCATTGCTATTGTTTTTTAAGATCAGTAGTATTTGGTTTTCCCCTATGTCCCTGGGCTATCTAATCTCTGGTGGTTCTTGGTCACCCAAGCAGTGTTGGATATGGATTTCATTTAATGGAGTGGGCCTTAAGTCAAATCAGATATTAGTTGGTTACTCCAGCAAATTTTGTGCCACCATTGCCATAGCATATCTTGGAGGCAGAACACCATTGTAGATCAAAGGGTCTGTAGTTGGATTGGTATTTACATTTCTCTTGGTAGTGTGCAGAGTACCTTCCTGAACCAAAGCTAGCATATAGGGGAGAGGGCTGTATGTAGGTACCAGCTCGACTGAGAGATGTCCATGGGAAGCTCTGTCTTCCCCATTATTTGGCAATTTCATTTAGATCACCTTCATAGATGTATATACTTTAGGAAGATTCTACTATATTAGGTTTCTATACTATCCCTCAAATAGCTCTTAATTTTAACCTTCTTTCCCCATATTTCCTCTCAGACCTCCCTCTCTCTTCCCCTTTCTCACTCGATCCTCCTGTTCCAGCCCCCCATCTATCTATAACTACTTATTTTATTTCCCCTTCCAAGAGACATCCATCTCTCCTAGTCCTTTACTCTCTACATAACCTCTATAGTTATATGAATTGTAGTTTTCCTGTCAAGGACTTAACAGCTAACATCTACATATGAGTGAATACATACCACACTTGTCTTTCTGGTTGGTCTGGGTTACCTCACTCAGAATGATTTTTTTTCTAGTGCCATTCATTTGCCTGAAGATTTCATAATGTCATTTTCAATGGCTGAGTAATATTCCACTTTGTAAATGTACCACATTTTCTTTACCCATTCTTCTATTGAAGGACATCTAGGATGTTTACAATTTCTGGCTATTATGAATAGAGTGACAATGAACATGGTTGAGCAATCATGTCTGAGGTAGGATGAAGCATCCTTTGGTTATATGCCCAAGCATGGTATAGCTGCATCTTGGGGTAGATTGATTCCGATCTTCCTAAGGGACTGCCACACTGATTTATATAATGACTGAAAAAATGTACCCTGTGTTTTTTAGTTCAATTTTTCTAGCTTCCCTATACAAGTTAGAACCCATTGACTATGTCTATTTCCTGGCTTATTTAAATTAGTCCATGGTTCTCTAAATCCATCCATGTTGTTGTCAAAAGAGGCATATTTTTCTTCCATTTTAAAGGTTGAATACTATTATATTTTGTACATTGACTTTTTTTCAATTCATTCTTTGATAGACACTTTGGTTGATATTGCAATTGGGCTTTTGTGACTAGTACTTCAGTTAACTTCAGGGTTCAGTTGTCTCTGACATAATAATTTCATTGCTTTTGAATGCATATACAAAGGGAGAATGTGGATTGTTACCTCCATTAGTACCTCCATCAGTTGTTTAAATCCAGTTTTCCTTTTTACTGCCTAGGTGATCTTCTAAATATTGAAAGTCATTCTCTGAACACTGCTCCTTTTTCTTTTTTCCCCTTCTTTCTTACTTTTTGTCCTCCTCCTCTGCTGCTACAGTTGATATGCTTCTATGGTTCCCCTAATACTGCTTCTTCTCCCTGTATCTCTTGGGGTATTTGTTCCTGACCTATAGATGATGATCCTTTCAGGATACATACAGTATTATGTTCTGATATATTTGCTGAAAGCCTAGTGGATATTCAATATCTAACTCTCTCATTGTCTGCTACAGATATTAGTGGGTCTGGAACAAGATACAATAACTGTTGTCAACCTTGAAGTCCTCATCAATGAAGTGTGCAATGTGAGACACTTTAGTATGTAAGAGTGTGGGTAGGGTGAGCCACTGAATTTGCTATATAGATTAAGCAGTTGTGAAGGAGTAAGATCACAGAACAGATGTTTCTTTTGCAGTTATATAAATTTATCCCATCAGGAGATTGGAATTGGTCCCATGGCTCTGGGGGAGAAATGGTTGGCACTAGAAAATAGAGGAGAAAGGAAAAATCCAAGCTGCTATACCTATATGAGATATCTAAAGCAAATTACAGAGTCTCCTCATAGCTCTTGCACTGGGGCGTTCTTCACAGCTAGTAACAATTCCAGAGAATGGCACTGACTTGATCATCTATCTGATCCTATACCAAGCTGAAAACTCAAGGGGTCATATTTCCTATTGCTTTCATGAAGTTCATGATTGTTCTTTATCCTATACAAAACTTTTGATTCTTTTCCAAGTTAGGAATTAGCAACACTTAGATTTTGTCAGAAAAATGTGTTCCATTTCCATGACCTACCTCTTATGTCAGTCAAGAGTAGTTGTCTAGTACTTAATTATTTGCAAATCTATGATGAGTAGCAGTGGAGGAAAAGGGAAGCTCCTAAGGCTACACTATTATAAGGTATTTCTACTTAATGCCGGAGATGGTAGGGAAGGCTGATAGACAATGTGCCCAAAGCTCTGCTTTACAGCCTAGTTCAAAACACATCTCCAAGAAAGCCTTTCTTCCTATGTCTGTTCCACACTACCAGCCTTGCCTCTGGTTATCCTGAATTACAGCAATCTATGTAGACATCACTTGGCTCCTTTGAAAGCCTAGAGTATTTATAGGGAATATCCAGCCCTTTCTCTAATTTGAGACATTTATCACTCTGTCTCAAGGGAGGTGTTTGGGAAATATTAACTGAACCATATAGATTTTTAGATAAGTTTACAGAAAAAGTGTTTCTAGGGTATATAAATAGGTTTTGACTGTTTATATATACTCATCACTTCCACTTTGTATTCCTTGTCAGGCTATAATGCTGATTCAAGGTTGTAGACTTACAAGATATTTCTCTTTAGATAATGTACTTTAAAAAAGAAAAAAAATCATGGCCTGAAACCTACATGATGGAAGGAGAGAGCAGCAATTTGCCCCCCTACCTCCCTACCTGTGCTGATGGTACACAAATATCCTTCCCATATAACACAGGCACATATGCACACATAAACACACTAAATAATAAAGTACATAAATGTAAAAAAAAATAAAAAAACCTCAAATTCCTTGGAGTAGCTAAGAAGTTGTTAATTCTTTTGAGTAAATAAATATATCTAATAGGAAAATGTAGATGTTTAGACCTAAGGATGATCTTTAAGGCATGATGAGCCTAGTGAAATGATTCAGACGTTGCTTGATTTTCTAAGTCTTGCAAAGACTAGTCAGCTAATCAGCCTATTGCACACTGACCTTCAACATATCCCCAATGACCCCCAGTGAATAAAATCTTGGCTCCCAATAACACAGAGAACTCTTGTATAAAACTTCAAAGGTTCTGTTGATTGTCAGCTTAAATGAATTGAGAAATGCTTAAGAGATTAGTAAATCTGCCACAAGTTGAATGGCTTTGGGGATTGATCTGGCGAGGGTGATGAGGAATGAAGAAAAGACACACTCAGAGAAAACCCAGGACTGCATGGACTGGGTGCTTTGATGGAGATACACTAGTAGCCTGGAAACTCAGTGTGTTAATTTATATGCATTTATATTTATTATATATCTCATTATATGAAAGAGGTGGGTTATCTAAACTCTGTAGAGTAAAAGCCTGAAGCTATAGTACTGCTAGAGGAGGAAGTTGTGTTTGATATTTTCTACATGTGCTGTCAACATGCGTGCTCTCCTAGGTGAAGGCCATGCCATTTTCCTGAGCCTGATCCAGGGAAGACCTTGGCATTTTCATTGGTCTGAAGCATTGAGGTCCTTGATATGACCATGCTCATGTTAACAATACACATTGACTCAGGACTTCATCTACTTTCCACAGCACACTATTGGTTGTAGTATTAAGGCAACTCCACATAGTTACAAGGGAGGTTTATTTTGTGGGGTAACTTTCAAGTAAAGGGATAGGTTACAGGGTATGGGAAAGGTGTAGTGCAGTCCAGTGGTGTTCTCTGGAAAACTCTGCCTCCAGCGTCTAGGATCCAGGAACCAAGAGAGCTGGCACATCTGGATCTTGGTTCTTAAGGGCTCCTCCCTCAGCCCCATCTTGTAGGCATGACAGTTACTAAAGCCTCAATGGGGGTAGTACTTTCAGGTCAAAGCTGGAACAGCTACCCACTACATCTCCCCCTTTTGTCTAACTTTTGTTTTTTTTTTTTCAGAGCTGAGGACCAAACCCAGGGCCTTGCACTTGCTAGGCAAGCGCTCTACCACTGAGCTAAATCCCCAACCCCTCTTTTGTCTAAATAAGAAGATTTTAACTGAATACAAGACTATATACAATAGGAATGATTATCAAATACTGTCCGGGAGTAATAAGAGACAATGACCTAGATAAGATGGAACTACAACCAACACAAACAAGGACACCTCTGTTGGTGACTCTGCAGGTAATTTCAAGGATAATTAAACCATGAAATCTCAGACCTACTTGACAGTTTTATTTATTGATGGTAGTAAAAGTGAATAGTCTACTGGGAGGTGGTGTAGCTGTGGAAAGTAGGGCTATATACTAGAAGAAGTTGCTTATAGAAGTTATGCTTTTGAAGGTATATCTTTACCATGACCCCACCTCTGTTATCCATCTTATCGTCCCATATGTAATAAGTTGAGCAGATCAGCTACATATGCTCTTTATGGCTACGATGTTTTCCTCAACCAGCTGACAATGCACTGAAATCTCTGAAACTGTGAGCCAAATTAATCTCTTCTCCCTTTAAATTGTTTCTCTTGGGTACCTCTCATAGCAACAGAAAGCATGACTACTACAAGAGATCCTTCTTTGCACATGCCTCCTGTCAACTTATTGTAAGCATGGGGGCAGTGAGTACTTCCATACCAGGCATAATATTTCTTGAGCTTAGTGCAGTTCTCTGAATAGTTAGTCCCTCAGTGTTGGACTTTTTGTCCCAATACCATCATGGCCTTAGATAACTGTCCATGTAAATGTGTCTCCAAGTGTACATATCTAGCTACTTAAGCATCTAGGAGTCTATCAAATTTCAATGCTCTGCAGATGGTAAGAGTTGTATCTACCATTACTTAGTGAGCTCACTAATTGGAACAAGTCTTAGTCTTCAGTCCCTTCTGCTCTGGCTCAGATGAAGGGTAGAAAACCCCACATAGACTGGCTTTTCTCCTTTTCCCTCATCAATCTCTGCATTACAAGCTTTCCATCTAAAGCTGATCATCAAAACAATGTTATGATTTGAATACGAAATATATTTCATAGGCCCACATATTCCACACTTGTTCCCAGCTATAGGTACTATTTTAGAAGACTGTGGAACTTTTCTGGTTGGGGCCATGCTGGAGGGAGGAAGCCAATGGGTTCCAGTTGGTGACTTCCATTTTTACTATCTTGGCTCCTGTGCTCCAGGAGGCAAACTTCTGTCCCTTGTTGTTATCATCACTGTGATCTGGGTTATAATGATCCCAGAAACAAGAAGCCATGCCTCCTAGATTGAGCCCCTTAAAACCATGACAGAAAATATATTCTATCTATCTATCTATCTATCTATCTATCTATCTATCTATCTATCTATTGAGAAATATTTTATTCATTTTACAAACCAACCACAGATCCCCCTCTCTTCGTTCCTCCTGTGCCCCCTTTCCAGCTTTCCCTGCTGTGGGATGTTCTGTATGTTAAATGTGTTGCTCTGATTGGTTAATAAATAAAATTCTGATTGGCTAGTAGCCAGGCAGGAAGTATAGGCAGCACAAAGAGAAAAGAGAATCCTGGGAACAGGAAGACTGAGTCAGGAGACACTGCCAGCTGCCACGATGAGAAGCAGATGTTAAGATACCGGTAAGTCACGAGCCATGTGGCAAGATATAGATGAATAGAAATGGGTGAATTTAAGATACAAGAACAGATAGCTAGAAGCCTACCATGGCCATACAGTTTGTAAGCAATATAAGTCTCTGTGTTTTTACTCTGTTGGGTCTGAGCAGCTGTGGGACTGGTGGCAGGACCAGGAAACTCTCCAACAACACTTCCCCTGCAACCCACCCCTCATTATCTCCTCTGAAAAGGTAAGGCCTGGTACATTCAGTAAAGGCAGGACCAATCCCCTCCTCTCTGTACCAAGGATGTGCAATGTGTCCCACCATGGGTAGTGGCCTCTAAAAAGCCAGCTCATGCACCATGTATAGATCCTGATCCCACTGTCATCTTCCCTTATTTATATTGTTTCTGCTAGAGAAGTGGGGTCATTTTTGTATGTTATTCTGACACATGGCACCTCTTACTTGAATGTGCTTTGTGGGGGAAATTTGGAAGAGTTTAGAAATGAGGGCAAGAAAAGCCTTAAAATTTATTTATTTAAATGTATTTTTTGTTTTTAAATTTATATTTTATTATTTTATGTGTATGAGTGTTTTGCTTGTATGCATGTCTGTGCCCTTCATGTGTGCAACTTTTGGAGGCCAGAAGGGATGTCAGATTCCCATGGAACTGTAGTTATAGACTGTTTTAAACCTCCATGTAGGTGCTGGGAATTGAAGCCTGGTCCCCTGGAAGAACAGCCAGTGTTCTTAATTGCCAAGCCATCTCTACAGTCTCCCATGTAACATGTCTTTATACTTACACAGGTACAATGTAGTGCTATCCTGCAAACATAATTTCAAAGGCATTGTTTGAATGTTGAGTTCACTAGCAAATTGTAATACAACCACCGAGAAATGAACTTTTTGCCCCATGGAGGTCTCAGTGATGGAAACCAGGCTCCCCCACTCTCATTCCTAGAGCTACACTGTCCCACACTTACTAGGATGGGAGCCCCTATCTTCCCATTGACACACCTCCTCACAGCCTCAAGGAAGCAGAAAGGCTAAAAGGTGATAAATAGGAAGAGGACAGCCAGTATAAGAGGGCTGCTCACCACGAGGGAGGGTAGTCATCCAGCACACTGTGACCAATCCCTGCCCATCCTGCTGTAGTCTTTCTCTTTGGTGTTGCCACCTCCACAAGGACTCCAGAGTAGCAGTTAAGATGTGGGCACCTTTGCAGCCAGTTCCTCACATGGCTTGATGTCCAAAGTGCAGCCATCCCTGGAAATTCACCCAGGTTGACTAGAAGTTAGTGGCTTCTTCTGACTCATGCCCTCCCCCTAACTCCACCCTTCAAGGTCAGCATTAGGTAATGGAGAGCTGCTATACATGCCTGGACAGTAAACTTAGTCCATTTTCCCAGAGAGAAAAAAGGATAGTGGCCTCTGTTACTGTGGGCCTACTGTCCTAGAAATGCAACCCTGAAGATTTAATTATACCTTTATATTCTTAGTAGAATGGCTCAGAAAACCAATGGCTGTTTATAGTATTGCTGCTTATGTAATATGCAACCAAACATATGAAGGACTTCCCAGTTTCTCTATGAAATATCCGTTATTTTGTGATATCTTGGATTTGCATTTAAATAATGCCAGATTGTCTTTCCTTTTCTATATTCTGATTATAATTCCCATCCTCCAACCCCCTGCCCCCAACCTCCTTGCTTCCCCATCAACTCAAATCCACACCGTTTCTTCCTCTCACTCATTAGAATACAAATAGACATAAAAAAGGGAACAAGTCCCCAGGAAATGGAAGCAGAGAGGAAAGGCAGACTCCTGCAAGTGGTCTGCTACAGGGCTGGAGATGAAACTCAATGGCAGATTTTCAGTTTACTAGATTTTTTTCTCGTTTTATTCCCACAATTCACAGTTCATTTAATAGATGTCCTTTATGGAGATAATCCTAGTCAATTAAGCTCCACTTCCCTCCCGTCTCTTTCTCCTCATAGTGATCCTTTATTGGCTGATTCTAACTTTGAAAACAGTCCCTTAATACTTTTCTTTGTAGTTAACAAAGCTCTATTTTCTAAAAACAATATTTTATTAATTCTTTGTAAATTCCATACATGTATACAACGTACTTTGATCTTATCCACTACTTACTGCCTCACTCCAACCCCTTTTAGGACCTAGCAACCTGCCTCCCTCCTAATTTCATGTGTTTCTTCTAAATTACTATTATTAATAGCCTCCTGAGGCCAATTAGTGCTGACAATATGCAAATGAGTAAGGGGACTTCTGCTGGGGTGTAGACAACCTATCAGTTGCTGCCTCCCTAGAGAAAAATGATTTGCCCTTCCATAATCCTAACCCTAAATTTAATTCTATTGCCAGAGTAGCTGATCCAGTATGTCTTGGGTGGACGCTAAGGAATCCCAGGAAATGTGATAGTGCTATTAATAAGACCAAGTCAAAATCTCCACATGTTTTTAGCAACATCATGTAGCTACCAGAAAGGCTTGGCCACCTATAAAATTTCCTTCAAAACTATTTACTAAGAAAAGACTGTACAATAGGTACCTAATATAACTCATATGTAGAAATGTAACTCTTTTCTCGGCTATCCTAATAAATAAAGGAGATATTGGCAAAGTACTAATACTGTGTTTTAATCTATTGTAGTTAGGATCTCACTATATTTATTTATTTATTTATTTATTTATTTATTTATTTATTTATTTGAGCTGAGGATCGAACCCAGGGCCTTGTGCTTGCTAGGCGAGCGCTGTACCACTGAGCTAAATCCCCAACCCTCTCACTATGTTTATAATAAAAAAAATTGACAGTATGATATCCTGCATCATTTTGACACATATCCTCAGATCAGACTGGCAGTATTTATTTGTTTTTTTTTTTTTTTTTTGATTCATCAGCTGAGGCAACAGAAGTGATGATTTATTGTGCATGGACTACACTTGGCCACAAATGAGAACAGCACTACTCCAGAATGCCACAGATCCAAGGCAGAGGGCCAATAGAGACTGTTTTGGTTGCATGAGAGGCAGTCTCTCGAGGGGGTCTTGGCAATCAGATGGTGGTGAAGCTCCAGATCACTGAGATGAATTATTGACGGTAACACACAGTCCAACAACATGTACCAGTGTCTCAGTATCCTGCATTCCTTATTTGTGCTTCAGCAGCCTCCCATGGGTGTACAAACTAGTTTACTTGGACCTCTGCATTATCTTTCCTTTCTAGTGCTCCAGCCTTTGTGCTCACTTCTTCCTACACTTCACTCTTATGGCACAGGAATTTAATGAAAGATGATGCTAAGCTCCAGGTCTAGACTAGCAATATTTTAAATCCTCAGCAGCCACATATAGCTGACTAATGTTCTAGATAGTGCAGCTGGAAAAATCATGATATTTATTTATTCTGACTTACAGGATCCTGGATCTGGTTTTGGTCACTGGTGGACAATATGACAATAAATCCCTCTACCAGGGTGCAATCGTGGTTGACTTAGATGCCTCTATGGGAAATAGCTCAGCATTGGTGCTTGATAAGAGGGGACTGTGGACAAGTTGACCAATGAGAAGAGCGGATCCTTGGTGGTGTCTACTGAGGCTCTGTAGGAAAATTGAGGAGCCCTATTCCAGGAGGAAACAACTTAAGCTTTGCCTAAAAGATCTCAACCAGGATTATATGAGGCACAGTCATGAAAGATCAACTAAGACCTTCTTTAACACGTTCCCACATCCACATGTTCACCTTGTAGATCCTCCCCTCAATGTTAGACATTTTGATTTGGGTGATACTAAATGATGGTCAATGCTCTAAAAGAGTGTTGAAGGAGCTCAGGAGAGATAATGTAGGAAAGAGTGCAAAGGAGGTGGCTTGGTACCTAGAAACATGCTCCATAGTATATCTAGCAGTATATCTGGCATTAAAAAAACATACCATGTAGCTGCAGTTAAAGAAAACAGCATGGAAGTTGCTGACATGTATATGCATCTTTGTGGGTGTGGGAATCCCTTCTCTAGGGTACCAAATTCCTGGAACTTTGGGTAGAGTCAACAATCTTTGAAGTAGGTGAAACTATGAATGCTTTGCTCTGCTCTTTTTGTTGAGAAATACATCATCTGCCTCCTGAACAACCACTGAGATGGTAGCAGGTTTAGGAAAGGACATGGTGCATTTAAAAACATGTAATGAGAGCTGGGGGCATAGCTCAGTGGTAGACCTTAGCATGCACAAAACCCTGTGTTCCATCCCCAGAACAGGTAGGGTAAAGGGAGTGTCTATTAAGCTGCCTCAAAGATCTTTCAAAGAAACATCTGTATTTACATTTGTTTTCTTTATAAAAATAATGCATATCCTTTGAACAACAGGTTGATAGAACAGAGAAGTCAAAGAGAGATGCAAAAATAATGTCTCACATATACAAATCAGTAAACTTAATAGGCCAATAGAGAAATGCACAAAAGACATGAAGAGATGTCATAAATGCAAATTATTTTCAAACATGTAGATTTAGGGCTTATAAACATATGGAAAGATGCTCAAACTAATGTAAATTAGAACTATATTGTGATGATAAGAACTTCCAGTATTTACTATGTGCTCAGTATAGATTGTGTACTGAGTACACAAGTATTCCATTCTTATTTTGTTAAAAATCATTTAATTGGGTTTGGGATTTAGCTCAGTGGTAAAGCACTTGTCTAGCAAGTGCAAGGCCCTGGGTTTGGTCCTCAGCTCCGGCAAAAAAAAATCATTTAATTTCAGAAAATATACTCTATTTGACATCAGTTTTGTTATTTTTCAGATTTCTTAATTTTTTTTTTGATAAAATAAAATATAATAAGTTGGACATGGCAATCCAACAGGAGGAAAAGAGTTCCAATAGCAGGCAAAAGAGTCAGAGATCCACTCATTCTCATCGTTAGGAATCCTGTAAAAAAATACTAAGCTAATAGCTATAATATATACAGAGAGGACCTGGTGCAGACCCATGCAGGCCCCATTCTTGCTGCTTCAGTTTCTGTGAGCTCATATGAACCTTCATTAGTGGATTCAGAGGGCCTTGTTCTCCTGGTGTTCTACATCCCCTCTGGCTCTTATAGTCTTTCTACCTCCTCTTCTCTGGGGTTCCCTGAGCTCTGGGGGAGGGATTTGATGGAGACCTTCAATTTAGACTTTCTTTCTCTCTCTTCCTCCCCCTCTCTCTGCATAATGTCTGCCTGTGGGTCTCTGCATTTGTTCCCATATACTGCTGGAAGAAGCCTCTCTGACAACTAAATAAGGAACTAATCCATGCGTATAGCAAAATATCATTAAGAATCATTTCATTGATATTTTTTGACCAGTTGTGTTTGGTTTTACTATAAGTTTTTGGGCTATAGATAGAGATTAGAGTCTCTGTTTCTTGGTTACCCAAGTAGTGTCAGGTATGGGTTTCCTCTTGTGGAGTAGGCTTAAGTCAAATCAGACATTGGTTGGTTATTCCCACAAGTTCTGTGCTAACATTACCCCAGCATATTCTGCATGCAGGACAGACTGAATGTGGCTAGGTTGGTGTCCACATTTCTCTTTTGGTAGCCTACCTACAGAATGGTGTCACCCATATTTAGGGTGGATCTTCCCATCTCAGTTAATCTAATTTAGAAAATACCTCATACAGATGCCAAGAGGTTCATTTCCATGGTGATTCTAAATCTTGTCAAATTGACAATCAATATTAATCCATATCAACATAATATCCAAACACTTCACTTTTAAGTCTTTACCTGCCACCCCTTGTCCCTGTTGATTCATGGGTATTTCATAATGAAAAATATATTAGGTCCAAGATAAAAAGTCTTTCTAATCCTTAATAGATTAAAAAATGTTTAAAATTTTTTAAAATTTAAAAATTACAATTAAAGCTTTAATTTAAAAAATTTAATTTTAAATATTTTTTCCAATTAAAAATTTACTTTCTTTAATTTTTGAGATTTATAATATAATTACATTTTTACTTCCCTTTTTCCCTTCAAACCCTCCCATATACCTTCCTTTTGGTTTTCAAAGTCATGCCTCTTTTTTCATTAATCATTTTATATGCATATATGTATATACATATCTGTTTCCAAATATAAATTGCTCAGTCTGTTTAATATTACTTGTATGTATGTTTTCAGGGCTGATCATTTGGTTTTGGCTAACTAATTGATGTGTTCTTTCCAGGGGAAGACTATTTCTCCTGTTCCTAACATTCTTCTTCTGCCTATCGTTCTTTGTGTAGTGCTGAAGCCTAGTGGGATTTCCCCCATCTACTCCGGCATATCTATTGCTGTTGTCCCCATTCAGCTCATGTTTGGGCAGACTTTATGGGTGTAGCTTCTGACATTATGAGGAGACACAGTCTCACAGAAAACTACTGGTTCTTTGAAGCATGAACCTAATTAGTCTTATCAGTAAAATCCAGGAGTCAAATATTGGGGTAATAACTTGAAAGATCAGAGAAGCTGAGGAGCAGCCACCAGTGACTTCTTACCTCTCCAGATCCCCAGACCAAAATGATTGAGATCCTGCCTCTGCCCCACCTTATCACTTTCTCTCTCTGCCACCCAAGTGCCACAATTAAAAGTGTGAGCCTCCTAAGTGCTGTGGTTATAGGTGTGAGCCACCACCAACTGGTCTCTATGGTTAACTAGTGGCTAGTTCTGCCCTCTGATCTCGAGGCAAGCTTTATTTGTCAGAACACAAACAACATATCTCATCGCAGTTCTTTCTGTTCCCTCTTTCTCATTGTTCCCTGAGCCTTAGGTGTGGGAGTGTTTTGTAGATGTAGTAGTTGGGACTGGGCTCCACAACTCTGTATTTTGAGTGTGTGTGTGTTTATGTGTGTGTGTGTGTGTGTGTGTGTGTTTTATAGTAATGCAAAGTCTCTTTTGAGACAATCTTCTAACTATAATAAAATAAAGTTTTATACTTTAAATATCAATGTCACAGAATAAATACTACTTTTCCAATAGTGAGGGATGGGAACCTAGCAAAGGAAGTTAACATCAATGCAAGACTGAAACCTAGAAGGGCAAACACCAAATTTTGCAGCTACATGTCTGGCATTGGAAGCTTATGATGGAAACATCTGGGTTCTGAAAGGCTTTGTTAGCCCTGCCCTTCTAGGTCTGCTTCCTCAAGCATACAGAGTCCTTTTCTTGGCCTAGTTCCTCACTGTGTCTGCAGCTTTTTTTTTTTTTTTTTTTTTTGGACAGATGTCCTATAGTCTTGGCATATCCTACATACTTAGGCTCCACTTTCACCACTTTTTTAAGTGGCCACTCGGGGCCTCTTTCTAGTACTCCAACCTTACCACACATTGTCTTGCTCTCAGAGTGTTGAGCAAGACTCCACGACACCCTCACACTTGCATTTTTCATGCTTCTCAGACCAGTACTGTGTGGACAATGCTCAGAAGTTCTGCTTCTGATAGAACCTGGCTCTCACAGATCACAGCTGTAGTGGTCTCTGTGTGCTTTGGTTAATGGGATCTGCAAAATAACTTTCCTAGGCATTTGTTTTCCAGCAGGGAACACTTCCACTTCCTGTAGTGTTCTTAGTTCAGGCTTATTCATTTCAAATAAACCTAGATGGTCACAAATTCAGTGGGCTCTTACCTTCAGGATACCAATTGATAGTAGTAGAGTGAAGTTTCTCTTTAGCAAATAGTCACTTTGTTATCGCTTATATTCTTGCCCACAATTTTACTTGATTTTTAAAATTGTAACCTAGCCATAAGATATTCAATATCATTAGTGCATTTTTGAATGAAGTGCACTCCAGTAGATTTTTCTTTGCACACCTTTCCACCCCTCTATTACCCCCGTGCTCTCTCTTAACAGTTTCTTTTCCTCCGTCATGTAATGCGTGCTTTTCCCTCCCTTTCCCTTTTTTTATCCTTCTCTTTTGGTCCCTTAGACAGTTTGACTTCTATTGTCACATCACATATATACACACAATTTTATGTATTTTTTAAAATCTGGGGGCCACTCGTGAGAGAAAACATATAGTTGTCTGAGGTGTACTTAATCTGCTCAACATGATTATTTCTAGTTGCATCAATTTTCTTGCAAATTACATATTGTTGAACAGGTCACAGCTGCCCTGCTAAATTGACATTGGTTATTAAATAAAGGAAGAATAAATACTTAGAAAAGGAAACTAGATGTAAGTATACAGCATGAATGTAAACTGGCCTATTTGCTGCTTCTGCCATGAACCTCTGGGAATTCCAGAGGTTAGGTTTTGGGTGTTGCTCACCCATTTGGGTAGTTCCTTTTTTTTTTTTTTTTTTTTTTTTTTTTTTGAAGCTGAGGATCGAACCCAAGGCTGTGTGCTTGCTAGGCAAGTGCTCTACCACTGAGCTAAATCCCCAACCTCGGGTAGTTCTTTCTTAATGTCAAGCTGCAAATGATGCTGTAAGCTCCAGGGTCACCTTTGGGAGGAAGAGTTACAGATGTCACATGTACGTGAGTCACAGGGCAATGATTTGTGAGGTCACAGATTCCCCCCTTCAAATTAGGTTGTTGTTGGCTCTCGCCCTATTGTATTTTTCCTAGTATTCCATGTACCATTTGGATGGAACTTGAGTCTATGTACAGCAGCCGATTCTGATTCCAATCAAGTTTCCATCTGACTGAATATTGTGTATTTCTGATTCATTTTCTTCCCTGCATACTTGAAGCACTCTTCTGGCCAGTTTTCAGCGTATATTCCCATGACACTTCCTCTGCATTTCACCATATTGTGATTCACAGAGAGTCGCTGCAGGAATCTTAAAAATGGCATCTCACAGCTGCTGCAGTCATGTCTAGTGCCTCAAAGAGATGGTTCTCCAGAGTCTCCTCATGCCACCTTGCATCTTTTGTCTGGCTCCCCTCTATTTCTCTCCCTCCCTCCCTCCCTCCCTCCCTCCCTCCCTCCCTCCCTCCCTCCCTTCCTTCCTATACCTATTACAGAAAGTATAGTGCAAGTTTCATGAGCTCACTTGTCCTAAGCTGTGCTCCTGTTGCCTTGCCTGCTGTTTGGGTTCCGTCTCCCAGGGAACAAGGAGCTCCTCAAACTGAGCCAATCCCTCCTGGACAGACTCTGCAGTTTCTCTTCTGCCTTTCAAAACATGTTAAAATCATTTTGTTGAGAGTTTTTATTTAAAATTAGTCCCTTCAGCATTTTCATAATTTATGGAAAATAAGCTTCCTCTTGGTCCTTACCTGACCCACCTCAGCCGTGTTCCCCCTTGTTTCCCCAGTCATGTTTCTCTTGATCCACCTGGGACACAAAGCCAGTTGTTGAAAGTCTACCATACGGCTGTAAACATGTGGCTTGTCTTGTTTTACTCTTTAGACTTAACTTGAGCTCTTGACTCTGACTTCCATTTGGTTGTGCTCTGTTTGCTGTGTGGGACTCACTTGACTTTTAAAAAGGTTTTTGAAAAATTATTTCTTCTAGTTTTTGAGAGAGATTATAATTTAATACTCCTTCCCTTTTCTTCCTCCACCCCCACCCCCCACTTCCTTACTCTCTTTCAAATTCATGGTCCGTTCTTTTCATTAATTGTTGTTAAACTGTTACATGCACACACACACACACACACACACACACACACACACACACACACACACCCTAAATGCATAATTATCACCTGCTCAGTCTATATAATGTTACTTGTATGTATGTTTTCAGGGCTGACCATGTGGTACTGGATAACCAATTGGTGTGCTCTTCCTTGCAGAAGACTATGTCTCCAGCTCTGAGCAGTCTTGAGTTACTTGTAGTTAGTTTCTTTGTATAGGGTTGATGCCCCCTGGGCTGTACGCCCATTTGTGTTAGCAGATTTATTGTTTTTGTCCGTGTTCAGCTCATATTTACGCAGCCATGTTTATAGATGCAGTTTCTGAAATTATCCGTAGACACAATCTCAAAGCAAACTCTTTATTCTTGTGACTCATAATCTTTCCACCCGATTCCCTGCAGTGCTCTTTGAGCCTTAGGTGCAGGAGTTGGTTGAGTTGTATTGCACATGTATCAGTTGAGACTGGGCTCCAAAGCTCTGCATTCTGATTGGTTGTGATTTTTTTATTTAAGATTTAAAAAATTTACATACCAACCACTCCCTCCCTCCCCCTTACCCCTATGCCACCCTCATCCCCTCCTCGTAGGGGGTAAGGTCTCCTTTGGGTAATCAACATAGGCTGGAATACCAAGTTGGGGCAGGATCAAGCTCCTCCACTCTGCATCAAGCCAGCTCCACGCACCAGGGATAGGTCCTGGTCCCACTGCTAGGGGCCTCACAAACAGACCAAGCTATACAACTGTCACCCCCATTCAGAAGGCCTAGTTTGGTCCCATGCAGGTTCTGAGCTTTTGTAATGGTCTTTATCTGTAGCTGAGAGGAGTTTCCTTGATGAAACTCTTTTTTAAGTTTCCTGCTTTACTTTGGTATTAAAGTCAATGTCATTCATTTCCAGCTTTCCCCAGTTTCTTCCCTGGAGGTGAGAGCTAATCCCCTGTGGTTTTTGCCATCTTCTGAATGTCCAAATGCTTGTTTTAAAAATCCTTTTTGGCTTTGTTGTCCAGGCTAGCCTATAATTTATGGTTTCAAGTAATCCTTCTGCTTCAGCCTCCTGAGTAGCTGGGAATAATGATACACACCACAGTACCTGGATAAAAGATGCAGTTTTATCTGTACCAATACTCCTACTCCAACCTTTTAAAAATTATCTATCTATCTATCTATCTATCTATCTATCTATCTATCTATCTATCTATCATCTATTTATTTATTCCTGGTAGTGGTAATGGTGGTGGTGGTGGTGGTGGTGGTGGTAGTGCACGCCTTTAATCCCAGCACTTGGAAGGCATAGCTAGGTGGATCTCTGTGAGCTCAAGGACAGCCTGGTTTATAGAGTGAATCCAGGACAGGCACCAAAACTACATGGAGAAACCCTGTCTCGAGAAAACAACAAAAAAATTAAAAAAAAAATTACATACCAATTCCAGTTCCTTCTCTTTCCTCTTCTCCCATCCCCCCACCTCCTCCAGTCCCACCCCCCATCTACTCCTTGGAGAGGGTAAGGCCTCTCTTGGGGATTCAACAAAGTCTGGTATACTAAATTGCTACTGCAAACTTTTAAAAATACTTATCATTAATTATTGTGTTTCACACTGTATAGTACCCAATTCAAAATGGAGCAAAGACCTTAATGTAAGATATGTAACTCTGAAACCACTAGAAAAAATATAGGGAAAACACTTCATGATATAAGCACAGGAAGTTACTTTTTGGCTATGACCTCCAACGTACAGGATACAATAACAAAATTGACAAATGTGATTAAATCAAGCTAAACGTCTTCTGTAATGCCAAAGAAGTAATCAAGAAAGTGAAGAGACACCCCAAAGAATAAAATTTTTCTCACTATTCATCTAACAGATTGTATATAGAATTTTTAAAAAAATTGACGAAAATCAAGTTGTCCAATTAAATATAGGCAAATGACCTAAAAAGGCGCTTATTAAAAGAAACATACATGACCTACAAATAAAAAATGTTCAATGTAATTAAACATCAGGGAAATAAAAATCAAAACCATCATAAGTTAACATGCAACCCTGTTGGAATGACTCTGATAAAAAATTAAAAGTAAGAAATGCTAATAAGAATGTAGAGAGAAATGAACTTTTATACACCAGGTTTTAAATGAGTAGACATGTGTAACAATATGGAGGAGCCTAGAAAAACTGGAAATAATGTACCATACAGTCTTGCTATCCCATTTGATGGCCAAAGGAAATCAGTGCAAAGTAGTATCTTCATAATCGTGGTTTCTTTGTTTGTTTGTTTGTTTTTTTTTTGGTCACTATTCACAATAGCTAAGGTACAGAATTACCCTAGTTGCCCGTTCTAGTTTCATTCTGCTGCTGATAACACATTCTGACCAAGAGCATCTTAGAGGAGGAATGAAAAGTATTGATTTAGCTTATACTGCTAGGTCACAATGCACCATTGTGGGAACTCAAAGCAGGAACTCAAGCAGGAACTTGAAGCAGAAACCATAGAGGTAATGCTGGTTCACTCAGGCTCATGCTAAACTTGCTGTCTTACACAGCTTACGAACCAACAACAATCAAGACACCATTTACAGACATGCCCACAAGCCAGTCTGACCTGGGCAGTCCCACAATGGACACTTCCTCTTTAGGTGACTTTTCCAGTGTCAAGTTGACAGTTAAAGCTACCTATGAGGGTGCCTATCAATAAATGAATGAATAAAAATATGGTATGTTTAAACAATGGGCTATTATTCAGCCATTAAAGAGAGTAAAACTTGTCATTTTAGCAAAATATATAGAACTGAGAGTCATATTAAGTAAAAAACAAACAAACAAACAAAAAAACAAGACTTGGAAACACAAGAGCTACATCTTCTTTCTCACATGTAGAAGGTATGAAACCCAAAAGGATAGTCAAATAGTGGTTATTAGATGTTGAGTAGGGAGTTGGAGGAGTGGGAGGTTAGAAAAAGGAAGGCTGGATTTGGTTACCTCACATGTCATGCACGAATGTAAATATCACACTGAACTTTATTAATATGTACTTTAATATGTTGATAAAGAAAATTTAATTCAGCACTAATTTCAGAAATAAAATAAAAATATCTATTTTCTAGAAATTTAAGATAAAATATTTTATAATTATTGGTAAATATAAAACCAATGATATATTTTAGAAAATAACAAAAAGTAAAAGCACACATACTTTTGTTTGTAAAACTATAATGATGAATATGTTTTTCTAGATAATATTAGCAAATAGTCGTAAGTAGATATCAGTATTCCCCCATAGGACATCCTGAATTTTAGGACACAGACATATATGTATGTGCAGACATATCAGTCCATAATGTATATTTTCACAAGTGACCCCAAACCCACTAAAATGAGAAGGAAAAGTGATGATTTCATAGGAACTGCATTTTCAATTATTTTTTCCTGTTTTTTAACCTCGGATTAAAGTTTCTGAAATTGTTACCCACAGTTGGGTAACATAATAAATGTGCCCACACATTTTGTTACAACCTTTATATTAATATGATGTCTAGAAAGGTGAGCACTACCCTAACTCTATATTCCACTGACAGTTCAGATATGGAGAAAGCAAGTGCTCCTGAATACTGTCAACAGCTGTGATCCATCCATATTGATAAACCTATTATCCTGAAAAAATCATTATCATTTTAATTTACATATAGTAAATGGTTAAAATGGGCCAAGTTTTGTAGATATTTGTAATTTTATTGCATCTAAATATCACATACTGCTAGAGGTAGATGTTATCACAGTGTTCATTTTATCAGTAGAGAAGCCAAGGCTCTGGAAGGTAACATATCTTGCCTAAAATGTCACCAAGTAGTTAATAGGAAAGCCAGAAACTGAAGCATTTATTCTGACTCCAAGTTTAGATATGATACCCAAGAGAAAAATCAACTGGAAGAGTAGACAATCCATTGAGAATGTAACCTCAAAATTCATTTATCTTTTAAAAGCAATATGCTTTGCAAGTAAATTTATTGAGGCAACATCCTGAGCTCCCCTTAATTATTGCCACTTGACTCTAAAAATTCTCTTCATGGACTGTGACAGTATTTGGTAAAGGAGATACAGATTATATAGCATATATGTCTGTTCACTCAGAAGGCTCAGATAATATGGACAACTGTAGGTGATTCTGTCCCTGAGTCTCTGTGTTTTCCACCTGTTCCCAGCATGTAGGAGTTAAGATGCTGATAGTAAAATCCATCATTTCATGTTGAAAGATAAGAGGTGGGGGAAATCCTATGAACAGTAAAACAGTGATTGCTTTTCCAGGAAAGTTGCAAACCACTTGCCCTTAGGATAACTTGGTGTGCTCATAAACTCTGCAAGTCATGACATTTCAGTAACTTTTGTAGCCCGAGACTACAGTTTATTCTTACTGACCTTAGAGCTAATCACTGTCTTTCTCCACTTTAATAAAAACAAAAAACCACTTCAGAATAGGTACAAGAGTTGTATTCATTTAAAAAGAATTCATTGAATGATACAGGCTCCCAGTTTCAGTTTGTTTCCATCATGATGTAAACATTATTTCTTTTCATCTTACATAATAATATCAGACATTAATGGGTACCATCCAAGGCAGAGCCAGGGGAAAGGATTCAACAAAAGTTCTCTTCTATAAGCATTACTGAATCATATTCATCCTAAGAAGTTATTGTTTTCTTCAGGAGGTCAATGTCAGAATAATATGACAGGTATGAATGAATCTTCTGTAAATATCTAGTGATGAAAAGGTTCTTTTTTATTCTAATTTTACATTTTAATTAATTATTTTTTTTCAAGAGATTATGGGAAAGCATTTATTTGCTTAAAATCCTAAACAGGTACATCTATTTCTATGGGAAAGAAAATGATGAGGTAACAATTCAGGTCTTGAACCAACTTATTCAAGATCTCCCAAATCTTGAGTCCAGTGGAAAAACAGAGCAAATTAACAAGCATTTTCTTTTTTCCCTGTTTTTCTTTATTAAGAAATTTTCTATTCACTCCACATACCTCCCACAGATCCCTCCTCCACCCTCCTCCCAACCCCCAGCCCACTTTCCCAAACTACCCCTTAGCCTCACATCTCTCAAATCCAGGTCTCCCATGGGGAGTCAGCAGAGCCCAGCACACTGAGCTTAGGCAGGTCCAAGCCCCTTCCCACTGCACCAAGGCTGTGCAGGGTTTCACACCTCAGGCACTGGATTCCCAGAAGCCTACCCATGTACCAGGGACAGATTCCAATTTCCCTGCCTGGGTGCACCCAAACAGTTTGAGCCAAATAATCATCTTCTATATCCAGAGGGCCTAGTCCAGTCCCATGGCGGCTCCACAGCCAACAGTCCACAGTTCATGGGCTTCCACTAGTGTGGCCGGTCATCTCTGCACATCCTCCCATCATGATCTCGAAATCCCTCGCCTGCAGAATCTCTCCTCTTTTTCATCAGTTGGATTCCTGGAGCTCAGCCTGGTGCCTGGCCATGGATCTCTGCATCTGCCTCCATCAGTCACTGGACAAAGGCTCTATGATGACAGCTAGGTTATTTGCTAGAAAGTCACCACAGTAGACCAGTCCAGGCACCCTCTGGACCACTGCCAGCAGACCTGGTGGGGTCAACCTTGTGGATTCCTGAGAGCCTCCCCAGCACCTTGCCTCTTCCTATTCCCATGACGTCCTCATATATCATTGTGTCTTCCTCCCTGCCCTCCCATGCTGTCCCGGTTCCAGCTTGACCCTCCCATTTCCCTATGTTCCCATCCCCCTCTCCTCACCCTCTGCCACTCCAATCGCACCCAGTCTGCTCATGTAGATCTTATCCACTTCTCCTTTGCAGGGTCATCCATGTATCTCTCCTGGTGTCTTTCCCTGTTAGCTAGCCTCTCTGAAGTTGGGGGTTGCAGTCTGGCCATCCTTTCCTTCACATCTGAGTGAGTACATACTATGTTTGTCCTTCTGAGTCTGGGTTACCTCACTCAAGATGATATTTTCTAGTTGCATCCATTTGCCTGAAAATTTCATGATTTTTTTTAACTGCTGAGTAGTATTCCATTGTGGATATGTGCCACAATTCTTTATCCATTCTTCAGTTGAGGGGCATCTAGGTTGTTTCAAGGTTCTGGTTATTACAAATAATGCTGATATGAACATAGTTGAGCATGTGACCTTGTGGTATGATTGAGCATTCCTTGGGTATATGCCCAAGAGTGGTATAACTGTTTCTTGAGGAAGACTTATTCCCAATTTTCTGAGAAACCACCATATTGATTTCCTAAGCAGCTGTACAAATTTGCATTCCCACCAACAGTGGAGGAGTATCTTCCTAGCTCCACATCCTCTCCAACATAAACTGTCCTCAATGTTTTTGATCTTAGCCATTCTGACATGTGTAGGATGGTATCTCAGAGTCACTTTGATTTGCATTTCTCTGATGACTAAGGATGTTGAGCAATTCCTTAAATGCCTTTCAGTCATTTGAGATTCTGCCATTGAGAATTCTCTGTTAAGCTCTGTAGCCCATTTTTTAACTGGATTGTTCAGTAGTTTGCAGTCTAGATTTTGGAGTTCTTTATATATTTTTGAGATCAGCCCTCTGTCAGCTGTGGGGTTGGTGATGATCTTTTTCCATTCTGTAGGCTGTCGTTTTGTCTTATTGACCATGTCCTTTGCTCTACAAAAACTTCTCTATTTCAGGAGGTTCCATTTTTTAATTGTTGCTCTCAGTTTCTGTGCTACTGGCATCATATTTAGGAAGTGATCTACAGTGCCAATGTTTTCCAGACTACTTCCTACTTTCTATCAAGTTTAGTGTAACTGGATTTATGTTGAATTCTTTGATCCACTTGGACTTGAGTTTTGTGCATGGTGACAGATAGGGATCTATTTGCAGCCTTCTGCATGTTGACATCCAGTTATGCCAGCACCATTTGTTGAAGATGCTTTCTTTTTTCCATGGTACAGTTTTGGCTTCTTTGTTGAAAATCATATGTTCATAGGTGTGTGGATTAATGTCAGTGTCTTCAATTCGATTCTATTGGTCCAAATGTCAGTTTTTATTACTATAGCTCTATAGTAGAACTTGAGGTCAGGGATCATGATGCCTCCAGAGGTTGCTTTATTATACTGGATTCTTTTAGCTATCCTAGGGTTTTTTTTTTCCATATAAAGTTAGGTATTGTTCTTTGCAAGTCTGTGAAGAATTGTGTTGGGATTTTGATGGGTATTGCATTGAATCTGTAGATTGCTTTTGGTAAGATTACCAATTTTACTATGTTGATTCTACCTATCCATGAGCATGGGAAATCTTTCCATTTTCTGATATCTTCTTTGATTTCTTTATTCAGAGACGTAAAGTTCTTATCATACAGGTCTTTCACTTGCTTAGTTAGAGTTACCCCAAGTTATTTTATATTATTTGTGGCTATTGTAAAGGGTGATGTTTCTCTGATTTCTTTCTCAGCCCCTTTTTCATTTGTATATAGGAGAGCTACTGATTTCTTTTTGAGTTAATCTTGTATTCTGGCACCTTACTGAAGGAGTCTTTAAAAAATATATTTATTAAATTTTTTTTTCATTTTACATATCAACCCCAGTTCCCCCTCCTTCCCCTCTCCCGCCTCCTCACCTTCCTCTCACTCTACCCCCATCCACTCTTCAGAGTGGGTAAGGCCTCCCATGGTAGCCAACAAAGTCTGGCATACCAAGTTGAAGGAGAGACTAGCCATTCCCCATTGTATCAGGCTGAGCAAGTCATCCCACCACAGGGAATGGGTTCCAAAAAGTCAGTTCATGCACCTGGGATATGTCCTGGCCCTGCTGCCAGGGACCCCACAAACAGATCAAGCCATACAACTGTCCCCCACATTCAGCGGGCCTGGTTCAGTCCCATGCAGGTTCCCGAGCTGTCAGTCCAGAGTCAGTGAGCTCCAACTAGCACCGGTCAGCTATCTCTGTGGGTTTCCTCATCATGATCTTGATCCCTTCTTCTTCTTCTTCTTCTTCTTCTTCTTCTTCTTCTTCTTCTTCTTCTTCTTCTTCTTCTTCTTCTTCTTCTCCTTCTCCTTCTCCTCTTCCTCCTTCTCCTTCTTTCTTCTCTTTCTCCTTCTTTCTTCTCCTCTTCCCCTTCTTTCTTCTCCTCTTCCCCTTCTTTCTTCTCCTCTTCCCCTTCCCCTCCTCCTCCTCCTCCTCCTCTTCCTCCTCCTCATTTTTCTCCTTCATTTGAATGCTGAATGCCATTTATTGAAGGAGGGAGGAGGTCTTAAATACAGGCTTACAGCACAATGGGAGAACATGAAGGAGTTTATCAGCTGTAGGAGTTCTCTGGTAGAATTTTTGGGGTCACTTATGTATACTATCATATCGTCTGCAAATAATGAAACTTTGAATTCTTCCTTTCCAATTTTTATCCCTTTGATTTCCTTTTATTGTCTTATTGCTCTAGCTAGAACTTCAAGTACTATGTTGAATAAGTATGGGGAGAGTGCCAGCCTTGTCTTGTTCCTGATTTTAGTGGAATCACTTTGAATTTCTCTCCATTTAATTTGATGTTGGCTGTCAGCTTGCTGTAAATTGCCTTTATTATGTTTAGGTATGTTCCTTGTATTCCCGATCTTTCTAGAACCTTTATCATGAATGGGTGTTGGATTGTGTCAAAGGCTCTTTCAGCATCCAATAAGATGATCATGTGGTTTTTTTTCCAGCTTGATCATATGCTGTATTACATTGACAGATTTTTTTTATGATGAACCATCCTTGCATCCCTGGGAAAAAAAGCCTACTTGGTCATTGTGGATAATTTTTTTGATGTGTTCCTGGATTCAGTTAGCCAGTATTTTATTGAGTATTTTTGCAACAATGTTCATGAGGGAGATTGGTTTGTAATTCTCTTTCTTTGTTGCTTCTGTGGTTTGGGTATTAGGGTAATTGCAGTCTCATAAAAAGATTTTGGTAATGTTTCTTCTGTTTCTATTGTGTGGAACAATTTGAAGAGTATTGGTATTAGGTCTTCTTTGAAAATCTGATAGAATTCTTCGTTGAAACCATCTGGTTCTGGGCTTTTTTTTTTTTTTTTTGGTTGGGAGACTTTTAATGACTGTTTCTATTTCCTTAGTTGTTATTGGTCTATTTAAATAGTTTACCTGGTCTTGATTTAACTTAGGTATGGTGTACCTACAGAAAGTGGTCCATTTCTTTCAGATTTTCCAATTTTGTGGAGTACAGGTTTTCAAAGTATGACCTGATGATTCTCTGGATTTCCTCGTTGCCTATTGTTATGTCTCCCTTTTCATTTCTGATTTTGTTAATTTGGATGTTCTCTCCCTGCTTTTTGGTTAATTTGGATGAGGGCTTATCTATCTTGTTGATTTTCTCAAAGAACCAACTTTTTGTTTCATTGATTCTTTGTATTGTTCTCTTTGTTTCTATTTTATTGATTTCAGCCCTCAATTTGATTATTTCCTGGCATCTGTTTCTGCTGGGTGAGTTTGCTTCTTCTTGTTCTAGAGCTTTCAGTTGTGCAGTTAAGTCACTAGTGGGAGATTTCTCCAACTTCTTTATGTTTGCATTTAGAGCTATAAATTTTCATCTTAGCCCTGCTTTCATGGTGTCCCATAATGTATGTTGTACATTGTTTTCATTGAATTCTAGGAAATCTTTAATTTCTTTCTTTATTTCTTCCTTGACCCATTGGTGATTCAATTGGGCATTATTCAGTTTCCATGAGATTGTAGACTTTCTGTAATTTTTGTTGTTGTTGAAATGTAACTTTAAGCCATGGTGGTCTGATAAAATACAGGAGGTTATTGCAATTTTTTGTATCTGTTGAGGTTTGCTTTGTGACCAAGCATGTGGTTGATTTTGGAGAAGGTTCCATGGGGTGCTGAAAAGGTGTATTCTTTTGTGTTAGGGTGGAATATTCTGTAGATATCTATTAAGTCTATTTGAGTCATAATGCCTGTTAGTTCCCTCATTTCTCTATTAAGTTTCTGTCTGGCAGACCTGTCCATTGGTGAGAGTGGGGTGTTGAAGTCTCCCACTACTAGTATATGGAGTTTGATGTGCAAGTTAAGCTTTAGTAATTTTTTTTTTTTTACAAATGTCAGTGCCCTTGTATTTGGGGCATAAATATTCAGAATTGAGACTTCATCTTGTTGGACTTTCCCTGTGATAAATATGTAGTGTCCTTCCCAATCTCTTTCGATTGATTTTAGTTTGATGTCTATTTTATTAGGCATTAGGATAGCTACACCAGCCTCCTTCTTAAATCCATTTGATTGGAAAGTCTTTTCCAAGCCTTTTTTTCTGAGGTGGTATCTGTCTTTGAAGTTGAGGTGTGTTTCTTGTATGCAGCAAATGGATGGATCTTGTTTTCATATCCATTCTGTTATCCTGTGTCTTTTTATAGGTGAATTGAGACCATTGATATTGATGGATATTAGTGACCAGCTATTTTTAATTCCTGTTATTTTTTTGGTGGTAGTGTTGTATGTTTCCCTTCTTTTGTATTTGTTGGTATGGGACTATCTATTGCCAGTGTTTTCATGGGGATATCTAACTTCCTTAGGTTGGATTTTTCCTTCAAGTGCTTTCTGTAGGGCTGGATTTTTGGAGAGATATTGTTTAAATCTGGTTTTATCATGGAATATTTTGTTTACTCTGTCTATGTCAATTCAGAGTTTTGCTGAGCATACTAGTCTGTGTTGGCATCCATGGTCTCTTTGTATCTGCATAACATCTGACCAGGACCTTCTGGCTTTTAGTGTCTCCATTGAGAAGTCTGGTGTTATTCTTATTGGTCTGCCTTTATATGTTACTTGGCCTTTTTCCTTTGCAGCTCTTAATATTTTTATTTATTCTGTATGTTTAGTGGTTTGATTATTATGTGGTGAGGGGACATTCTTTTTGGATGCAGTCTATTTGGTGTTCTGTAACCTTCTTGTATTTTTATAGGCATTTCCTTCTTTAGGTTGGGAAAGTTTTCTTCTATGATTTTGTTGAATATATTTTCTGTGTCTTTGAGTTGGTATTCTTCTCCTCCTTCTATCCCTATTATTCTTAGGTTTGGTTTTTTCATGGTGTCTCAAATTTCCTGGACATTTTAGGTCGTGACTCTTTTGGCTTTAGTGTTTTCTTTGACTAATGAATCTATTTCTTCTACCGTATTTTCAATGCCAGAGGTCTCCTCTTCCATCTCTTGCATTCTGTTGGTTATGCTTGCATCTGTAGTTCCTGTTCGTTTACTCAGATTTTCCACTTTCAGCATTACCTCAGTTTGTGTCTTCTTTATTGTCTCCATTTCAGTTTTGAAATCATTTTTTTAAAGATTTATTTATTTATTATGTATACAGAAGAGATCTCATTACAGATGGTTGTGAGCCACCATGTGGGTGCTGGGAATTGAACTCAGGACCTCTGGAAGAGCAGTTGGTGCTCTTAACCTCTGAGCCATCTCTCCAGCCCCAGTTTTGAAATCTTGAACTGTTTCCCTCACTTGTTTAATTTCTTTCTCCTGGCTTTCAAGAGATTTACTGATTTCTTCCCATTTTTTTGTTTGAATTTTCCTTGATTTCTTTAAGGGAATTTTTCATTTCCTCTTTTAAGATCTCTAAAATCTTCTTAAAGTCATTTTTATGGTAGATATCTTCTTTTTCTTCTGTGTTGGGATGTTCAGGTCTTGCTGATGTAGGTTCTGATGGAGCCATGTTGGATTTTATGTTGTTGACTGTATTTTTGTACTGGCGTCTACCCATCTCTTTTTCCTCTTGGTGCAAGTAGTGTTTGGTTCTGAGGGAGCCTGTCTTGGTTTGATTGGTACTCTTGATCCAGTAGGAGCTCTTGGTCTTGTCAATGCTGATGGACTCTTTGTCTCAGGGAGTAGTTCTTAGTCCAATTGGTGCTAGTGGGCTTTGTCTGAGGGAGTAGTTGCAGTCTTATCCTGTGGTAGATCTTATTGAGTTTTTGATTGTTGGCTTTGACCTTTGCTTTTCACTGTATATTATCGAGAGAGAGAGAGAGAGAGAGAGAGAGAGAAGGAGGAGGAGAAAGAGAGATTGGAAGTGTTGGAAGTTGGAAGTTGGATGGGAAGAGAAGTGGGGGAGGATCTGGGAAGAGTTGAAGGAAAGAAAAGAGTATCATCAAAATATATTATATGTTAAATTAAAAATAAAAACAAAACAAAATGTAGATGTCCTTCAGGAAAAGAAGGAGAACTTTCAGCGATGTCAAATGAAGGAACTTTACGTGTTTGCCATCAGTGGAATAATCTTAAAAAATTGGCTAAGGAAATCTCAGAAAACAGCAAGAAAATTACAGCAGAAAGAACCTGGAACATGAAAAGAGGAGAAATTAAAATAGAAATAATAATAATGATAATAACAATAATAATATTTTGTGTAAATACAGTTTTTCTTTTCTTCTTGAGATTTTTAAAATTATATTTAATAGTTGAAGCACAAATCATAGTCTTATGCAGTTCATTAAAAATTGTTTGATAATTGAAGGGGGTGAAAATACTTGAGTAAATGAAAGATTTCTATACTTCAAACTGGTAAAATGTTAAAATTGACAAATTGGTAAGTGCAAATATCAAACTTGGCCTGATGAATAATATATATAAAAAGATATACTAAAAACACAGCTATCAGCTACAATTCTGACATAACGTGAGTTTTACAGACTCACAAGAAGTTGGTGGGTTTTGTTTAAAAACACCCAACATTTAGGTCTAGTATGTAGCTTAGTGGTAATGTGGAGTTACCTAGCATGTCTCTGGATTCAATCAATATTACTGAAAACAATCTAAAAAATGTCTCTGGAAATGATCCTAAAGACATTTCTTCAAAAGGAAAAAAAATACTAAAACTTTGTAAGAATAATAAATATTCATGTCATTAGAATCACACACTTTTTCCATTTCATCTCTGTCATAGCTCTCAGGACAATATAATTTATATATGGATTGTTCTCTAAGGCACAGTCATTAATTAAAGTCTTAGTGTTTCCACTGGGAAGTAGTAGAACATTTAGGAGTATAGTGGAGAAAATCCAGGTCACTTGTAGCATGCACTCTAATGGGATATTGAGGACTTTTTCCCTTTCTTTACCTCTTCCGTGCTTCCCTTGCTTCCAGGAGGTGAGTAGTTTCCTTTGCCATGCTATTGTCTTTTTTTCCCTCCTTTTTAAATTTATTATATTTGTGTTTTAATTTTACACATCAGCCATTGGTTCCCCTGTCCTCCCCTCCACCCCCACCTTCCCCCCAGCCCCTCCCCTCCATTTCCATCTCCTCCAGGGCTAAGACTCCCCTGGGGATTCAATTCAAACTGGTGGATTCAGTACAGGCAGGTCCAGTCCCCTCCTTCCAGGCTGAGCAAAGTGTCTCTGTGTAAGCCCAAGGTTCCAAACAGCCAGCTCATCCACTAAGGACAGGTCCAGGTTCTACTGCCTGGGTGCCTCCCAAACAGTTCAAGCTATTCAATTGTCCCCCCTTATCCAGAGGGCCTGATCCAGCTGGGGGCTCCACAGCCTTTGGTTCATAATTCATGTGCTTCCATTTGTTTGGCTATTTGTCCCTGTGCTTTTCCAATCTTGGTCTCAACAATTCACACTCTTACAGTCCCTCCTCTTTCTGTACAATTGGACTCCTGGAGCTCCACCTGGGGCATGGCCGAGGATCTCTGCATCCACTTTCATCAGTTATTGGATGAGAGTTCCAGCACGACAGTTAGGGTATTTGGCCATCTGATTACCAGACTAGGTCAGATCAGGTGGCTACCTAGAAAATGGAACCCTAGGAAAGACACAGGGATCACCCAATGACAGAGAAATGGATGAGATCTACATGAACAACCTGGATGACAGTGGGAGTAATGAAGGGCAAGTTTCGAGGGAAAGAGAGCTTAGGGGAGCAGGAGATCCCAGCTGGATCAGGAACAGAAAGGGAGAAAAAGGAATAACAGACCATGATAAATGAAGACCACATGAGAACAGGAATAGGCAGAGTGCTAGAGAAGTCCCTAGAAATCCACAATGATACATCCTCTGTAGACTGTTGGCAATGGTCGAGAGAAAGCCATGCTATTGTCTTACATGACATACTATCTCAGCACAGGCTCCTTTTTCCTCTTATTCTTCCCTGCCCCCCCCTCCCTCCCTCTTTCCTTCTATCCTTCTCCTCTTTTACTCCCCAGTCACTGTGAAACAGAGCAACAGCTTCTGCTCCCACATTCCCCTCTTCCTTGTTATTCCACCTGCTTCACTTCATCACATACCTGCTCAAAACAGCAGGGCCATATTACCATGGGATAAAGCAATGTATCAAAAACAAAACTGTTTCTTCTTCAAAGCTGACTACTTGGAGTATTTTACCACACTGACAGAATTCTGACTAATAATACATAGGACTACATTATCTTCATGGGGTGGGGAGAATATAAATGTTTCTCATCCTGCTTTCATCTACCTGTTGGCAAAGTTAAATTCAGAATGAGTGTGGACAAGAGGCAGATACTCCATTTCTCATAATTCCATGGAGCAGAGACTCTACCTTGAGCAGAGTCTGTACAAATGTAAAACAAAACAAACAAACAACCCACCAAAACCCAAACCCAAAACAAAGCAAAACAAACAAACAAACAACAACAACAACAACAAAAAACTCTGAGACTTCTAATCACTTCTGTTCAGCTTCATCCTTAGGTAGAAGGCCTGGAACAGATGAGGGCAAATGAAAAGACCAGAAGGTACAAGTGCTATTCCATTAAGCACTTCATTTCAAAAGGAGGGATGTTACTTTGAGAAGTCAACCCCTATCCCAGCCTCGAGTCACGGAGAGTTTGCTCAGAAGGTTGTGGAAACAATTCCTCAGTGTTAGAAGCTAAAGCAGAAAGAACCAGAGGAAGAGTTAGTGAAGATGAGTAATTCTGTGGTGGTGGTTAGTCTTAAGTTAGTCACTTATGGTGACTTGACAGGATCTTGAATCAGCCAGGAAGGGATCTGAAGGAGGAATTGCCTGGAGTTAGTGGCACCATTTCACGAGCTACTCCCTAGACAGAATGAAAAGCAAACAGTGAGATGAGCACTAGGATGCACACACTAATTCATTGCTTTCTGCCCTGGAGTGTGGATGTATGGAGTCTGACTAGCTGCTTCAAATTTCTGCTGTGGTGATTTCCCCTCAATAATGGACTTTAACCTGAAATTGTAAGCCAAGTAAACCCATTCTTTTAAAAATTTCTTTTGTCAGGCTATTTTATCATAGCAACAACAAATGAACTGAAACACCTGCCATCGCATGTGCGCACATGCACACACACATGCACACACACACACACACACACACACACACACAGAGAGAGAGAGAGAGAGAGAGAGAGAGAGAGAGAGAGCGAGCTCAAAAAATTATACCCATAAAAATCAGAGTTTAGTTGGATCAGTCCATAGAACAATTTATTCTCCAGAGTATTTAGAAAATAGTAGAACAATCAGGCAGCAATTAGCAGCCCAATATCAGGGTAGGTTCAGGGAAAGAGAGAAAGTGACCCCTGCCAAAACAATTTTTGTTCCAGTTGCAAGTGGCTCTGTACATGCCAAGCAGCTTCACACTGTGGGAAGCAAATACAATTCACTAAAATTATCCAGCTAGCTATCAAACAAATAAATGTGCAAATAAGTATAACAACCCCCTGAGGGGGGAGAAAAAATACCAGTAACAAGAGTTGCTAGAACATATTATTCAAAATGTCTCATTTTCAACAAAAATTTATGATATCCAAGATGTAGCCCACATATGTTGGAAAAAGGAAGCAGCAGCAACTGCCCATGAAAGCAAGTAATGTAAAACTTAATAGATTAAAAAACCTTTTAAAAAACACACTATGTTCCTAACTTAGATCTTCCAGCTTTAAAAAAAAGTTTTAAAACTATGTTCCAATGATCCTCTAGATGTCATTAGAATCTGTTTCAGAATCCCCCCTTTTATATTTAATTTATTAATTTGGGTGTTCTCTGTCATTCTTTTGACAAAATTGGCTACAATTTGCTATGCTAATCTTGTTTATATTTTCAAACAACCAACTTTTTAAACATAAAATATTTTTATTAGTTCTTTGAGAATGTTTTTTTGATTTTTTTGAGACAGGGTTTCTCTGTGTAGCTTTGGGCCTTTCCTGGAACTAGCTCTGTAGCCCAGGCTGGCCTCAAACTCACAGAGATCTGCCAGGCTCTGCCTCCCGAGTGCTGGGATTAAAGGCGTGCGCCACTTCATTTTGATCATATTCACCCCTCATTTGTCACCTGAACTCTCAGATCTGTTAGTTATTTTGGCACTCTTACCCTGTGGAACACGTCCCGAACACAACAAATCCACAGAAGAGCTGTTTATTAATATAAGATAGAAGAGACGTGACAGGCCTGTGGGAAACACACACATGGACAGGAAGAGAGGAGAAGAGAAGAGGAGAAACCTGTGTAAAATGGCGCCGGCTTTTTAAAGACTGGGCCGTGCATGCATACAGGACTGCATGTGCCTACTCCATGCATGTGCGTAGATTACATGGAAGCGTGAGCTCTATGCAGCCGTGCAAAGCCACGGAGTCCCAGTCCTGTGAGATGTTTTGACCTGGAAATGGCTATTTTGAACTGGAAATAACTAGGCGGTCCTCAGGGCAAGCCCAACAGTGTGGCATGTTGTGACTTCCTATCAAGATCTTCCTTCACCTCTTCACCCTCTCTCAACTTTGTGTCAGGCCGATTTGTGTCATCCATATACTCATGGGTATGGGGCATTCCACTGGAGCATGGGACCACACTTTTGAAGAAAAATGACTCTTCTTCCCTCATAAGCCATTAATGATTAACAATAGCTCCTCAGTTAGGGCTCATGAGTCTTTCCACCCTCTAGTCTAGAATGTTGATTGGTGTGATCTTGTGCTGCTGTCACAGCTGCTGTAAGCTCATGAGAAGTTTTCCTGCCATATCCAGATGACACTGTTTTTCACTGACTTCTGTTTCTTACACATTGATCCCCAAGCCTTGGTGGACAGTAATATATATGTCTCATTTAGGGACAAACAATCCATAGTCTCTTATTCTCTCTGAACTTGGATCAGCTGTGAATTTTTGTGTTTAACACTGCCCACTATACAATAAAACTCTGATGAGGTCTATGGGTATAGAGGCATGACTTTAGATGGCAATTTGACACTATGTTTATTTTGCAGAATAATATTGGTAGTTTCACATTTGTGGCTTGTGAGTTCCCCAACCATGGGTTCTTGGTTAGATTTACTGTGTTCAAATCTGTGGAGTGTAGCTAAAGTTTTTCTGTGTGCCGGCCGGTTAGCAGTCAGAACAAATCTCTACCACTCATATCCCCTGAGTAAACACACAGAGGTTTATATTAATTATAACTGCTTAGCCATTAGCTCAGCCTTATTACTGACAAGCTCTTATACTTCAATTAACCCATAATTTTATTTTGTGTAGCCATGTGGCTTGGTACCTTTTCTCAGTTCTGCCTTGTCATCTTGCTTCCTCTGTGTCTGACTGGTGACTCCTGACTCAATCTTTCTCTTCCCAGAATTCTCCTCATCTACTTGCCCACCTATACTTCCTGCCTAGCTACTAGCCAATCAGAGATTTATTTATCAACCAATCAGAGCAACACATATTCACAGCATACAGAATGACATCCCACAGCAGTGGAGTAGTTTTAAATTCAATCAGAAAGCAATTGGTTACCCCTACAACACTCATATCAGTAGTGCAACCATGGCCATACATTGTTATACTGTCATTATTGTAGTCACAGTGTTCACATATGAGTATGATTGTTGATGACTTTTTGTTCCAACAACCTGTACAGTAGCTTCTGGTACTATAAAAGCAAGCTAGCAGGGAAGACATTTCCTTGATAGTACAAATGTGATTTCTCCATGTCCTGTGAACACAATACATGGTATCTTCATCAAAAGAATCTTACCATCAAGTTCTGGTAGGCAACTAATGCCATGAAAATAACATGTATTGTTTTAGGGATGTCTGGAACACCCATAACTAACAACACAAAATAAATTATCCCACACCTGGCACTGGACTTTTTATTTCACGACCTATTGCTTCTGGAATGAATGATCATTATCCCTTGAGTCCAAGAGGACAGATTCTGCTTGATTGATTATGATTATGTGTATTGTTATTTAAATTACTTTAATTACATCTTTTTTTATGCGTGCATGTGTGTATGTGTACATGCTCTATGATGTGTATTTGGTGATCAGAGGACAACTTGCAGGAATCAGTTCTCTACTTCTACCATGTTGGTCCTGGGAATTGAACTCAGGTTGTTAGGCTTGGTGACAATTGTCTTTATCTGTTGACACATTTAATCCATCTTATTGTGGTGGTATTGTGTTCCCCAAAATATTGTGTACCCTAATAAATTTATCTGGGGTCAGAGAACTGACAGCCACTAGATACAGAACCAAAAATGGTGGCTAGAAAATGGGTCAGAGCAAGCTATAGCAGAAGCTAGGCAGTGGTGGTACACGACTTTAATCCCAGCATTTGGGAGGCAGAGCCAGGTGGATCTCTGTATGTTCAAGGTTACAGCCAGCATGGTGATACACACCTTTAATCCCAGGGAGTGGGGGCAGAAAGAGAAAGATTATATAAGGCGTGAAAACCAGAAACTAGAAGTACTTGGCTGGTTCAGCATTTGGCTGGTTAAGCATTTAGGCTTTGAGCAGCAATTCAGCTGAGACCCATTTGGATGAGGATTCAGAGTCTTCCAGTCTGAGGAAACAAGACCAGCTGAGGAACTGGTGAGGTGAGAAAACTGTGGCTTGTTCTGCTTCTCTGATCTTCCAGTGTTCACCCCAATAACTGGCCTTGGGTTTGATTTTATTAACAAGTACCTTTAAGATTCCTACTACATCTTATGAATCTTTATTTTAAAAAATTATTTTCACTAGTTCTTGGAGAATTTTATACAATGTGTTTTGATCATATTACCCCCCCCCCCCAACTCATCCTAGGTCCAACCTCTTTCTCTGGCAACCCAACTTATATCACATTTAAAAAAAAAACAAGTCTGATTTGTGCTGCCCACACATTTTTGGATGTATGGCTTTCCATTGGAGTGTGGTCAACTTAACCTGGTCTACACTCTTAAAGAAAATTGATTCTCTGTCTCCTAGCAGCTACTAGTTGTCAATAACTCCTTGTCTAGGGGTATGACTTTATGCCCACCTCCCCACTCAACATTGGGATTTTGTCTGGCTTGAGTGTGCACAGGTATTGTGCATGGTGTTTTAAGTATTGTTAGTTTATATGTGCAGTTGCCCTGATGTGTCTGCAACATACTGTTTCCTTGTAGTCATTTACTGCCTCTGGCTCTTACACACTTTCCAAACCTTCTTATTCAATTATTCCTGAGCACTGAAAGGAGGAGTTGTGATGCAGATATCTTATTTAGGGATGAGCATTACAAAGTCCCTTATTCTCTACACCTAAGGAAGACATTACAACAAACACTTTATTCACAGATACATTAAGTATTACTTTAACAGTCTATATTTCACCCAACTGGAAAATCTAAAAGAAATAGGTGAATTTCTAGGTATGTATGGCTTATCGATGTTAAATCAAGAGGGGCTAGATATAAGGCTCAGTGGGTAAGAGCACTGGCTGCTCTTCCAGTGGACCAGAGTTTTAATCCTTCATAGCAAATCATGGCTGTAATGCCAGCTCTAGGGGCTCTGACCTCCCTCTTCTATCTTCTTGAGCACTAGGCACACATGTAGTGCACAGAGAGGCATGCAGACAAAGCACTCATACACATAAAATAAGATAAAAATAAATTTAAAAAGTTAAATCAAGTTGATTTAAACAATTTAGAGACCTGTAACATCCAATGATACAGAATCAGTAGTTAAAAATATGCCAATTAGTAAAATTGGCCAGCATCAAGTTTCATGTGAGCCTTTATTTCTAATAGAAAATTCAAAAAATAAGCTAAAATTTCTCCTGCATCAAAACTGTTTCATGGAAATTGGGAATCATGTTTGTCATCTTGTTGATTGTCCTGTCTCAAAGCTTAGTTTACAGGCTCTTCTGGACTAGAGATAAGCAGGGTCACTTGCTTTTTTTTTTCTTTTTTTCCCCCTGGCCCATGTACTCATCTGTAGAGAATATTGAAGAAAGTCAACAAAATCTTGAAGCCTTTGTGTCCTGGCTAATACTGTATTTGTTTGTTTTTTAAATCCCACAATCTGCCAAAAGCCTTTATAGTCAGATTAATTCTTGCTGTAGCATTCTCTAAAAGATGACCTATGTTGCCCATTTTCAGATGAAGAACGTCAGGGATAGCAATTTTCTTGCAGGTCATTCAGCAAATTTATAGCAGAGCTGGGGTTCAAATGCAGATCTTGAGGTGGTGGTTTCTTTAGCACCAGCTTAGGTCTCCATGTTTCTTGTCTTACAGTCATCCTAAGCTCTCCATTTATTAGTCTTGTGCTTTAGTTCCTGACACCCTCCTTGTTCCATCCAGTTATTTGTCTCCACACCTCACTGGCAAACATTGAGATAATTTATGAAAGCAATAGAAAGGAACCTGACACATAATTATGTGCTCAATAAATGGAATTTTACTATTGTATCTCATTTAAGCTTCATTGCAAAACTATAAAATTGATATTTCCCATTTTGCAGATGAATAAATAGGTTTAAAGTAGCTAAGAATTCCTAACAACAGTGAACTCAGCCCATCTGTAATAAGGGTAGTGGAACAGAAATTGTCTGGACCAAAAGATGAAGTCTTAAGTTCCATAGCTAATTCTACTCTCTGTGATGCAGATAAAAAACAATTGGGATTTCAACAGAACTGCTTTCTTCCTCGTATTACCAGCTTTATCTACCAAACCTTTAGCTCATAGTGACTCTCAAAACAACTCTATAAAGCCTCAAGACCCCAGGAAACACTTTGAAAAATCATTGCACTATAAACTAAGCTGCCTATCATAGAAAAAAAGAAAAAAATCAAAGCTTCATCTTTTCCACCTCCAGCAAGGTTACAATCTCATTGCCTTGGCACGGTTGTTTCATTTATGTGTGAATTATGCCCTTTTTAAAAATATACATACTGTAATAGTTATTCTTACCTGAAAATCCTAATGAGAATGACCCTAGAAAAAATATAATCTCAATCCTTAGTGGATGTGATATCATAATCATTAGCAAACACCAATGTAATATGTATGATCTCTCAGTATCCTTCACCAATTTTCTATGATATAAAAATATGTAGATGTTTGAATTCTTTTCAAAAAGAATTATTTTATTTTATATTTATCTTATGTACTACTTACCTTTATTTTATTTCTCTTTTTATTTTTTATTCATTTTACATACCAACCACAGACCCCCTTTTTATCCCTCCTCCCACCCCCCTGTAGTTAGAGTTTTCCTGCCTGGCCCACAGTCAGGACAAATCTCTCTCACCTGCCAGGCCCATAGATGCTCAGAACCAACCAAGTAAACACACACAGAAACTTACATTGTTTACAAACTGTATGGCTGTGGCAGGCTTCTTGTTATCTACTTCTTCTATCTTAAATTAACCCATTTCTGTTAGTCTATACTTTGCCACATGGCTTGTGGCTGACCAGTGTCTTTACATGTTGCTTTTCATGGCAGCGGCTGGCAGTGTCTTCCCCGAGCCTTCCACTTCCCAGATCTGGCGCCCAATGTTCGTGGTACGAATTCATGAAATAGCCTCTTGCCTGTGGCCTTGCAGGCCCAGCTCACGTCTGAGGTATACTCAGCCGGCTGTGGTGGCACATGCCGGTAGGATTTACTGAAGAAGGCAGAGGCAGGAGGATCCCGAGTTGAGGCCAGCCTAAGATAAGCTACGGAGAAGCTACGGCCGGGGCAGAGACAAAAACAGTGTTGGTGGGACAATGGAGGCAGTGACTGCTGTTCCGAGTTGCTGGCTGCTTCTCATCATGTTGGTGACTTTGGTGATGCTGCTACCTGGAACAAAGAATTTACTGCTGCTTGTTCAGAGAAGAATCGCCAGGACCAGTGTGTTACAAGAAAGCATCGACAAAGGTCAGTTTGAAAAAGGTTGGCAAGAGAAATGCTGGGGAGAAATTGATGTGAAGATTTTCTCTTCTAGGGAAGAATGTTCATGGTCCTGAGAGACAGACATTTATCAGGCTGTGATTGCTCCAACCACAGAGGAGGCACACACACACACACACAAAAGTCTAAAGGGAACCATGATCATGCCTAACAGTGACTTTGAAATCTTCAAAAGGATGATGGGACTCCACAATGATGATGCCACATGGACTAAGGTAAAGCCATTAACACCATGGAAAGATTGACTTTGGACTATAAACTGCTCAGGACAATTTTGAGATGGCTAGCTGAGATGATGCAGCCTGACAGACTACTTGAACAAGGACTTGAAACCAGCCCTGCACTTTCTCATTATGCAGCGGTGGGACAAATGATACAGGACTTGACAATTAACCCAAAAATTTTCTTTTCAGGATCCTCTAAAGATGGAAGTAATTTTAAAAAGATGACGCCCACATCCCCAAAAAGTGGGATGGGAGGTTTTCGGTCGTTTAATGAGTTTTGGATATTGTCATTGTTTATGATGATTGGTTACAAGTTGTTAATTGTTAATGGTCAGAAAAAAAGCTGAACATAAAGATTAGATTCAGAGGTTTTGTTAAAAAAAAAAAAGAAAAAATAGATATGAGGTAGATCACTGAATCTACCCTGAGAAAAAAGATAAAGAAATAATAGGATAAATGGGTAGATCACTGAATCTACTCTAAAAAGAAAAAAGAGAAGATATAAAAATGACAAAAGGTAGATTACTGAATCTGTTATAAAAAATACTTTTAAAAAGGAACTACTTGTTTTAAACAGGATAAGTAATGAAAATTTTTGTCTGAGTTTATCAAATGTTACTGGACTGGACATTGTTATATATAATGGAGTTTTTCGCCTGAATCTGTCAAATGTTAATGGACTAGTCATCATTAATGTAATCTTGACTGTATATATTGTATATACTTATTGGATATGATTTTTTCTTGTATTAGTTATAAGCTTTTTTTAATTTTAGACAAAAACAGGGGAAATGTGGTGGGTATTGTGTTCCCTGAAATATTGTGTGTTCCCTGAAATAAACATATCTGGAGTCAGAGAACAGACAGCCACTAGAACAGAGCCAGAAATGGTGGCTAGAAAATGGGAAGAGTAAGCCATAGCAGAAGTTGGGCGGTGGTGGTACACACCTTTAATCCCAGCACTTGGGAGATAGAGCTAGCCAGATCTCTGAGTTCAAGGCCACTTTAGAAACAGCTAAGCATGGTGACCCACGCCTTTAGTCCCAGGGAGTGGGGGCAGAAAGAAAAAGGTATATAAGGTGTGAGGATCAGGAACAAAAGAGGAAAAAACATGTAGTTAGTTAAGCTTTGGAGCAACACAATTCAGCTGAGATTCATGTGGAGGAGGACTCAGAAGCTTCCAGCCTGAGGAAACAGGATCAGCTGAGGAACTAGCAAGGTGAGATAGCTGTGGCTTGTTCTGCTTCTCTGATCTTCCAGCATTCACCCCAATAACTGGCCTCAGGTTTGAGTTTTATTAATAAGACTCTTTAAGATTCATGTTACACCCCCCAACCCCACATTCCCTTCTCCAAAAGGGTAAGTTCTCCCATGGAGGGGGGCAGCTTTATTTTTATTTTCATTCAAATGAGTGTTTTGCTTTCTTGTTTGTTCATGTACCACATGCATGCAGTGTCTGTAGAGACCAAAAGAGGGCACTGGGTCGGGCGGTGGTGGCACATGCCTTTAATCCCAGCACTCGGGAGGCAGAGCCAGGTGGATCTTTGTGAGTTGGAGGCCAGCCTGGTCTACAGAGCGAGATCCAGAAACCGTGTCTCGAAAAACAAAAACAAAAACAAAACAAAACAAAACAAACAAACAAACAAACAAACAACAAAAAAAAACTGGATCCCCTGGAACTGGAATTACAGACAGGTATGAGCTGCCATGCCGGTGCCGGGAATTGAACCTGGGTGCTCTGGAAGAGCAGCCAGTGCTCTTAACCACTGAGCTATTACTCCAGCCCCTGTATTTATTTTATAAAATGTCACAGTATGTACATTTAATTTTTACACATATTCTGTATACCTTAAATTATCTCTGGATAATTTTTTACACATACTACAGTGTAAAGGTTTATAAATTATTGTCATACAATAGTATTTATGGAATAATGGCAAGAAAAATATCTGTATATGTACATGTTCAGTATGATCCATATAGGCACATATCTTCTTCTCTTTATTTTCCAGTGCTAGAGGTTAACAAATCCAGAGCTTTATACCCTTGTTCATGCTAGGCAAGCACTATAGCACTGAGCTAAACCCCTAGCTGAGACAAATAGTTTTTCAAATGTTTTCTATATGAGATTGATGGACTCCATGAATATGGAACCCACAGATACTGATGGACAACCATGTTTAGTGATGATGTTTCTCTTTCCCAACTAAGCTCCCTTTAAGTCTACAAAATATAAACTATAACCTTGGATGAAAATATAAGTCATGGTACTGGATAAATAGATCCATAAAATATTTATTAAGATAGCAGCCAGAATCCAGTAGTATATTATAGAATACTTCCCTGCAACAAGAGTATCCAAAACAAAGAGGTTTTTATTTTCAATGTATTTTTGGAACTGGTATTTATGAACCAAATCTATGTTGTTCATTGAAAAGCAATTGTTTGGGAATTTGTTACACTCTACTAAATAAGAACATAAAGGGCAAGAAATATAACCCTTTGTGAATGCAAACACTTTTCAGCTCACTTCCTATGGTTCTCCTTGTAGTGTTAGACAAGACCCTTGGAGCTACAAAAAGTTAAAGGAATTGACCCTGCCCAGAGATATTTCTTCGTTCTGTTAAAAGACATGTCTGGGAGGTAAAATAATACAATAAATATGACAAGGTTGCTGATGAGGTCTATAGGAATTGGGGAGGCTGAGAGATCCCTGTGGGTAAGGGAAGTCATCAAAAAAGAAACTAGAGCAACCCCAGGAATTAAGGAAGGGCTATCATTCAGAGAGGCATAGAGTCAAGACAGGAACTTGCTGCCAAATGGAGCAAAGTTATTAAAAGCCCAGAAGAGTCAAGAATGTGTAATGCATTTGGGGGACAATGGTTTAGAATGATCTATATTGAAAAATAGGAAAGATGACCATAAAAAGTCAGTATCATGATTAATACCATGGAGTTATGATATCTTATATTAAGGAGCTTTTTGTGTGGTAAATTTGGAAGTCAAAGGCCACCATCTGCTTATCTATCTATCTATCTATCTATCTATCTATCTATCTATTTATTTATTTATGGGTATGCACACATGCCATATCACATATATGGAGTTCAGATGGCAACTTTTGGCAGTTAGTTCTCTTCCTTCACCACATGCTTCCCAGGGATCAAGTTTAGGTCATCAGGCTTGGTGACATGCTTTTCCAGCTGCTGAGTCATCTTGCCATCCCACATTACTGAAGCTTACTAATTTGGCTAGAATGGTAGCCAGTAAGCCCTAGGAATTATTCTGTATATATCTCCCTGACCTGGGAGTTTAGGCACACACTTCCATGCCTGGCTTTTAAAATAAGTACTAAGGATCTAAACTCAATTCCTCAAACTTGATTGGCAAGCACTTTATGGACTGAGCAGGCTCCCTATCCTCCACTTATGCATATCTAAAAAATATAACCAATATCATGGAAGCATGTGGTTACCAGAGACTGGGACTTAGTGGGTAAGGGGGATGTTGTACAAAGAATATAATATTTCAAAATGATTTCTAATTGTGATTCTGAGTGTTCTTACCACCTACAGTAAGTATATAAGATGATTTATATATTAATCAGCTGAATTTAGCTGGTTGACAACATGTACTTTATCAAAATCTTATGTTATTTACCACAAATATACATATATTTAATTAAAATTTTAAATGCTAATGCAATACATCTTATGATTTTTATCACAAATACAATAATGAAAAGGGAGAAAATCCCACTTTCATACCTAGTTTTGAATTCTTGAACTAGAGGAAGATTCCAAACTGTGTACTAACTCATAGGCCATAGGTTGGATTTATCTCTGCATTCAGTGTTTGCTGACTTGAGCTTAAAGACAATCTTTGAAGAAATTATTATTATTAAGGGATCCTTTCTCTTTGTTACAAGCCCTTTAACCATAGTTTATTCTCAACATAATAATAGTTTTCTCCACCTTATTTTTCAACAAAGAATTATATAATTTCTCTACTATTTTATTTTTAACATTTCTTTACTTTTTAGTTATTTCTTCATACAGTAGATTTTGATCATATTCTTTCCCCTTCCCCAACTTCTCCCAGATCCTCCCCACCTTCCTTCTAACCCGAATTCATGTTCTCCTCTCCCTCCATCTCTCTAAAAAAGCTACAGGTCCTACCCATTGGACTCTCATTGCCTTTTTATCTACTTTCTTATCGTCTCTGTTCATTCTGCTAACTTCTTTGTTGTTCATTGAACACATCCATTGTATTATTGTATTTGGGTCATTGTAATTTCTAATCTTTGGAATGTTCTCTCAGCATATTTTCATGTATCTTTCAGAACTCATCTCAAACTCCTTTTTCTCAATTAGGCAATTTCTGACCATTCTATCTAAATTACAATCCAATACACATACTCTCTGCTCACCTTCTCTGCTTTATATATTATTCAACAATTGTTGCTATATAATGTTACTTAAATTTAAATTATTTGTCTTTTTCCATTAGAAATGTGAGATCTACCATGGCATATGTATTTTTTCAATGGCTTCTTGCTATATACCCACATCTTAGAATAGTACCAGGGCTACCATAGATGTTCAAAAAACTTCATTGAATGAGTAAAGGCTATGTATTAGTTGTGTGACCATAGATAAGTAACTCAAAATGAGCCTCCATTGTCTTATCTATTAAACCAAAAGATTGGATTTGCCTTCTAGTTTTGTGATGCTTAAAATGAGATTATGTTTATATCTTTCACACAGTCTTAACCAGATCAAGTGGTCAGTAAATTTTAACAAGATTCTTTAATAACTTAATTCAAACAACACTGTTCTACTTCTATAGAAGCCTAAGCCGTCTAGGCAGAAACTGTATAGTTAGCTCTGATCAAGGTAATTAGCAGAACTACAACTTCAGAAGCACCTTTCATTTCAGTTCTTGCCTCACTGATGAATGTTAATGAGTGCAGAGGCTGATCAGTTCAGTCTGAGGGGCAGGTGCAACACTCCAGAGGCTTAGCCAGTACATGTACCAGGCAGCAACTAGAATCTGTGTAGTTTTTTTTCTGACAAGACAAGGAAATCAAGTAATATGCACATTTGTTTTACTTGTGAGGAGTCAATCACAGCAGAAATACAACTTAGATACCACTCTCCTAATACATAAACACACTCTGATGTGCATGTAACAAATGAGTATTTTTCTAAGTCCTTAAGAGTTAAAGCAATTTGAATTAGAGTCAGTCTGCTCACACAGAGCACTGGGAAACATAATTATCAGCATCATATGATCATTACCCTATCAATTTTTGGATATGACCATTCTTTAAGTTATATCTATTCTCTTTCACCTATAAGCCCAGTGAGTTGTTAGGACTTACCAGGGCCCATACTGTTTTCATCACCTATGCCTGGACTCTATCCTGACTCTTCCTCACCTCACAGGTTGCTGAAGTGGGTTTTCCTAAAATGAAAGGGGAAAGTCTCTCATACTGTCATATTGCCATATGCTTCTAACAAATGTGTAGTTTCACCTTTAAGATTATAATTCTTGCTTCTCCATGTTCTTTTGCATCTATTAGAGTATAGTGTTCTGTACATACTTCCAATGTCAGATTATATCAGTGTGCATTATTGTGTACTATTATTTAATTACATATGCAATACCATATGTTTTGATTCAGAATCTTGCTAAATATCTTGGCCTGGACACAAACTCATGGTACCCCAAATGCTGAGATTAGAAGCATGTACCTCATCCTTATCCCAATACTAGGATCTTTAAACGCACTGTTATTCATTCTTATGAAAAACATTGTTGGACAGGTTCTATTGTTCCAATTTTATGAAAGGGAAACTTGATTGATTCAGGAAAAGTTTATCTCAGCTATTAATAAAAGAACAGTGATACTTACTTCTGGATTATGCACCCACCTTTGATTTAGCACTTCCATGACTATCACCTTCCCATTGTAGTTTCCTTCTCTTTGGTGGCCAAAGAAGGGCCTGTCTGCTGAGTACTGCTAAGCAGCCAGATTATCAGTATCAGTCATGGTCCAATTAGGGGAAATAATTGACACAGTAATTTTAAACACAAACACACACACACACACACACACACTCACACTGTCCTTAGAGCTGAGATATAGTGTGAAAGGAAAAGTTTCCCCCACCTATATTTCTGTATCTATAGCCCACAGACAGCACCAGAGCTGAGACCCAGATATTGATGAAAAAGGTAGAGCCACGGCAAACTGGCTAGACAAACACTTACTTTGGTGTCCTCCTCATAAAACGTGCCATTTTTTCAGAAACCTACTCTTGCTGGGCTTCATGGGCTGGGTCATTACAGTAACTAACTGCAAAACCACCTAAGAGGGGGAGTGGCCAGAGGAAGCTTTTGTCTGGGAGATGCTGCCCATAGTACAGGAGCTGAACACTACTGAAGCTACTTGTTACATGGAACACACTGTAACTAGGAATCATGGATCTTTTGTACCCTCTGACAAAAAGTAGTATCATAACCGCTACAGGAGGGAATCTATTTAAAGAGCCCAGATTCAATCTTACAGTTCGATAAGGCCATGCTGCAAAATAACCCTCAAATTGCTAAGTGTCATATTTGTTAAGTCTTGGTCCCCTAACAGCCTCTGTTTCTCCTACTCCTAGATTCTAGCCAATGGGGTGGCTTCTTTCATCCAAATCAAAATCTGATATACTTGTTCTTCTAATTTTAATTTGTGCTGATTCCAAGTAGCATAAACATTCATTATGAAAAATCAAAAAATTCATTGCTTTCATAGAAAAAATTCAAAATATCTGTGAGAGACAACTACATTCAACCTTTAATATATATTCTTATAGAAAAATTAGATCTTTATCTATAACATACATACCAAATGTGTGCATGTATACATGCAAGCACACACAAATGAATACCCATTTGTCCACAAGCAGCCCTGTGTCTGCCAATGCACTTATACAGGCATAGTATTGATATAGATGGAAACATTTTTGATAGAGAATAATTGTTTCCAATGCCATAAGTGAATTAATTTATATATGAAGTTGAGGGTTAGTAGAAAAGTACAATGGAAGTTATAAAAACTGCTTGGAGAAACAGCTTCAACATCAAGAGCCTTTCAGTAAAACCAAGAGCATCAACAAAGGACTGAAGAAGATATTCAGGAAATCCTCTCACTTGTAATAACTTGCAGGATAGGAAATTAGCTGACATAGACTATATCCATAGTTGGGTTTAAAATTATTATATATTTAACTATATTTTTATTTTTTGAAACTTTATACACTATGTTTTGGATATATTCACTCTCCCCCAATTCCTCCCATATCAATGACCTCTACCTTCTCTTCCCTTCCCATCTAACTCTGAGTTTTGCTCTTTTCTCTCTCCAGTCAAGTACAGTTTACATATGAATACTCTTCTTAACATTCTTTTGACTTGATTAAGAGTGAACATTTGATATATCTCCTCTAAGAAAATAAGGAAAGTGTCTTGGCTATTCTCTACTTTGAATCCTTAATCCTTAACAATATGGTGGTATTTCACAGTGGTTAAGAGTAGAGTTTGACAAACTATAACACACAACCTATATCCTACCAGCCACTGACTTTGTAAATCAGGATTATTGGGACACAGCCACACCAATTCTAAGATATGTTGTATGTATAACTTCTTTTTAAAAAAAATATAGCAGCAAATTTTAACAACCAATTGTAACAAAGACTATATGGCTTATAAAGTATAAAACATTTAGTATCAGGCCCTTTTTAAAGGAAATATTGATACCATATGTTTAAGATCATGGAATTTATAGTTAAGCTATCTGTAGCAGAATTCTAGCTGTGGGATGGTAGGATGGCTCAGTAGGTAAAAGCATGCAAGCCTGGTGACCTGACTCATCCTTGCCCTCTACACACATGCTCTGGTGTGGTAACATCTGCAAGCTCTCAGCACTTTGTCTATCTGTCTGTCTGTCTGTCTCTCTCTCACACACACTAATAATAAGCAACAATAAATTAAAAAAATTCGATCATGACAAATTTCCAGCTCCCAACTGATGGTGTGCCTTAAGCAAGTAACTTCAAGCCTCTGAAGCTGTTTCTTTATTTTTAAAAAATAGAAAAACAGTACCTACTCCATAGATTTATTGCAATAATTAAATTATGTATAACATGTTTATGACTGTTACAAAATTAAAGCCTAATGAATGCATAGTATTGTTACCTTTTAATAAGCATGATGCATATCAATGAAAACAATCATGAAAGCAATCACACATGGGGAATTTTGGTTTAGTACCATATGCTGAAGGGATTGGCCTAATCAGCTGTATCTTTCTTTTATTTTTGTTCCAGTGCACAAAATGGAGGTTTAGAGAAACAGAAAATTGGACTATTTATATAAAAATGCAAGTGTGTCATCCATTTCCCTTAGGAGAAGCCATAACATAGAGGCTGAATCCCTCACCCATTCAGTTGGCAAAGCCAAAGAGAGAAACACAAAAAGGATTTGAAAGAAACCTAATTCCAGACATAAATACATAATATGCTTGAGTACATACAAGCTGCTGGAATGTCCCTAATCTCTTATCACAGTTCCATTTCTGCACCAGTGAAGAGGCTTTCTGTGCGTCAGGATGATACCTTGCCAGCAATATTAATACACCAAAGGTATGGTATGCAAAGAAGTGATGAGCAATGCCAAATAAAGAAGGAAATTTGATTTGGGTTTAAATCACAATTTATTTACTCAAGCCTGCTAAAAAACACTTTTTCTTTAAATTTAGCATGTTCATTTTACTTAATATTTTGAGTACTACAGAAGTATAAGGAAGGTTTTGATCATTTGTTTTTGAAAAACCAATTCAGGAACCCTAGAGATGAAATTGTTTCTATAAAAAGGTTTTTTGATCAGCTGAGGAGAAATAACTAGGAGTTTTGTTTTCTTCCCTTTGGTAGCATGTTCAGGTATCCTATTCTTCCCTATAAACATAGGTAGGAGGAGCCTGGAGGAGTGCAGTTTAGTGGGATGCTGTCTATAATGGTTAGTCTCTCCACAAGTTTATGCTCATAGTTTGCTTGTGGGTTTCTAGTTCCAAAAATTTGTAAATAAATTGTATTTTCCATGTGACCTTTTCATACACCTTTCATTGTGGTTGCCCCTTCATGTGTTTTCCATGACAAGACAAATAGAAAAAACACTTGTTTTACAATAGTAAATTGATATCTTTATGTCTCTTATGACTAGCATATCCAACCCCTTTTCTCTCTGGAATATGGGGATGTACCTTTGGGATACTTCAGGCTTAGTAATAGGTGATACAATAAGCTCTCTTTTATGAACTCTATCTATGCTTAGATAACAGTCTATTTCTCTAGCATCCAGGAAAAATATGACCTTAAGTTATATTACAGTATCTATAAGATATTTCATGTGCACCAGAACAGCATCCTCAAAACAAAACTGTTACGTACACTGTACCTTTCCCAAGGGTGACTGTATTTTGTTGTTTGTTGTGATCATGTAGAATTCCCTGTCCAATCATTTCTACCATTGGAAGTCTCGACTACATTTTAGATCCTAGCTCAAGAAAAAGTATTTCCACGAAGACTTCCTTGTTCGAGAAGCTATGAGATAGGGTAAAGTAAATAATTGAAGCTCAGGCATGCACAGGGGAAGCTAGGATGGATTTTGTGGGGATAGATGGGTAAGAATAGCTGTGAACTTTGCATGGAGTTGTCCACCTCCTTTTGCAAATATATTCTGTATTTGGAAACATTTGGCATTAAAAACTTTTTCTTCCTTTCTTCCTTTCTTCCTTTCTTCCTTCCTTCCTTCCTTCCTTCCTTCCTTCCTTCCTTCCTTCCTTCCTTCCTTCCTTTCTATTTTGTTTTTTTGAGATAGGGTTTCTCCGTGTAGTTTTGGTGCCTGTCCTGGATCTCACTCTGTAGACCAGGCTGGCCTCGAACTCACAGATATCTGCCTGTCTCTCCCTCCTGAGTGTTGGGATTAAAGGCCTGCACCACCACTGCCAGGTAGCATTAAAATTTTCTAAGTGAAAGTCTATAGTTATGAATTGGAATTGTCACTTGAACAAGGCTACTACTGTTTCAAGAAACATTAGTTCAAAACATTTCTTAGTGCATATTAATTGTATAAATAATGAATTCCTTGTGACATACTCATTCATGTATATATTTTGGTTTTATCCACCCTTCCTACTAGCTGCTTATATTCCACTTCCCTCTTCACTATGATCACAGTCCCTTTCTTCTTCAATGTCTTGTCAACTTTCTAGTCTTCTTTTCCTAGATTCCACAGGAAAGAAAATGTACAATAGTTGAATTTTGGAGTCTAGTTTGTTTCCTTTAATCTCCAGTTACATTCATTTCTCTGCATCAAACATTTTAGTTTCTCCTTAAGGCTGAATGATCTCTCTCTCTCTCTCTTTCGCTCTCTCTCTGTTATATTTTATTTACTAATTGATGGGAATGTGGGCTGACTCAATTGTGAACAGTGCTGTGAAAAACACAGGTAGGCTGGTTGTTATGTTTTGAAAATGAAATATCTTCCACAGGTCTATATACTGTAGGCTGAGTCCCCAGCTTGTGGACATATTTTGGGAGGTTCTGAAAGTTAGGAGGTGGGGTTAGACGGAGGCACTAAAAGCAAGTTCTTGAGCTAGCTTGTCTATGCTCTCCTCCCTTCTGTCCCCCTTTGCTAATTTTTGGCTGTCATGATGTGAGTTGCACTGCCCTGCCATGATGGATTGAGATCTCTGAAACATGAGGCCAAATAAGCTATCATTTTTTAACTTGTGGAAAATAGTGAGTCAGGAATTAGGGTTTCTTAAACACCTGGAAAAAATGAAAATGGGTTATATAGCAAAGTGACTATTTCTACATGTTGAGAGTAATGGTGATGCTTGTTTTCTTAATTCAGGTTCTGTTCCTTACTGATTATATGATATTTAAAAGGCTGGAGAGATGGCTCAGTGGTTAAGAAGACTATTTGCTCTTCAAGAGCACCCAGGTTCAATTCCTAGCACCCACATAGCAGCTCACAGCCATCTGCACCTCTAGTTCTAAAGGATCTGACTCCCTCTGAGTGCTACTGGCACTGTACACACATAGTGCATAGACATCTATGTGGGCAAAACACTCATATACGTAAAATAAAAATAAAAATGCAAGAAAATAGAAAGGATATTAAAATTCCCTGTTTTTATTTCCTTGTTTGCAAAGACAGATAATATAAATGCTTCTCAACTCAGGAGGGATCATCTCCTCCACTCATAAAGCAAAAGAAAACAACAAAAAAGCACTAAGAAATTAAAAGAGTAATTAAAAGTGCGCCAAGTGGACTCAACATACATAGTGCACTATAGAGTATGTGCTGTTTACCATGATGATATCCTGGCTGCTGGAGAGCTGTGGCTCACTGCCAGGGCTCAGCATTGAGAAAGCATAATATCACACCTCACTAGCCCAGGAAAACATCAAAATTCAGAATATGAATTTCACTGACTATGCATCAAATTTGCACCATTATAAAGCTGAGAAACCCAAGTAAAGCCATAGCAAATTGGAGACTATCTGCAATAGTCTCAATATTATAGGGCTGTTGGGGTTAGGAAAAAATATCAGTTTTTAAACAGGCATAAAGTCAAAGGCATTCAGCATACTGTTTTGCCCTTGCATTTCTGTATTTTGCCATGCCTATAGCTAGTTGCTTACAAAGAATGCAATATTCAAACAAAATAGATACAAGAGCCTGTGTCACTTAAGAAATAATAGCACATTAATTCCAAATTGACAATTTAGAGCTCTTTAAAATTACTTGTTACAGTGAAGAACCCGTTCACCTAATCTGTTATCTCCTTTCAGCGTATTTATAATGGAATCTCTTAGGTGCTTCTTTAAGCTTTAAAATGTTTTTCTCTTTAAGTTATCAAATTGTAACAGATTCTCTTATGGAATTTTAGAATGGACTTTGATTTGGTTAATCCTCCCTGCTTACTGCTCCTCACCCATCTCATAGCTCCCCTCCTTGTATCCGCAGTATTCACCTTTCATGTCACATGTATTCTGTTATACATTCTGCACCCTTCTTCCTTAAACTCACTTGCCCTGGCTCTTGGTCCTTTTCATGGTTTCATGTCCTATGCCCATATTAACTATCCCATTAACATACACACACACACACACACACACACACACACACACACATACATACATATACATACATACACACAACACACACACATATGTATATATAAAGTAGGCTCCTCCTATAAGAGAGAACATGAAGTATTTATCTTTCTGAACTAGAGTCATCTCACTTCATAATCTTCAGATCTACCCATTTTCCTGAAATCATAGTAATTTCATTTTTCTTATTATAGCTGACTAGTGTTCCATAGTGTATATGTGTCTTATTTTCATTATTTATTCATCAGTTGATAGACTAGGCCCTTGCCATGTCCTGGTTATTGCAAATAGAGTGACAACGAACATGGATGAGCAAGTGTCTTTGCAGCATATATCCTGAAGTGGTATTGCTGGATTATATGCCAGTTCTATTTTTAGTTTTTTGAGAAACTCTCCAACTGATTTCCACAGTGGCTGTAACAGTTTTCACCCCCCCATCACTAGATAAGGTTTCCACCTTTCCCACATACTTGGCAGAACTTGCCTTTTATTTTCTTGATGATAGACTTTCTGACAAAGATGAGATGGAATCACAGAGTAGTTTTAATTTGTATTTCCATAATGGCAGAAGCACACTTTTAAAGATACTTATTTGTCCATTTGGATTTCTACTGGGGTTTAATTTTTATAGCTCTTCATATATTCTAGAAATTTACATCTTATTTAAAGATAAGCTGGCAAAAATATTATCCTGTTATGTTGTTTGTTTCCTTTGCTGTGAAGCAGCTTTTTGCTTTCATGTCATCCCATGTGTCAATTTTTGGGGGATATATCCTATGCTAGTGGTTTTGTATTAAAAAAGAGTTTTATCTGTACCTACGTCTCAAAGTGTTCCTCTATATTTTTTGTCTAGATGCTTCATCACTCCAGGTTCTTTTTAAATGTGTGTGTGTGTGTGTGTGTGTGTGTGTGTGTGTGTGTGTGTGTGTGTGTGTGTGTGTGTGTGTGTGTGTGTTTGTGTGCATACATGTTCCTATATGCAGGTATGTATGCATATGTATTAACACTAAAGACAACCTTGAGTATTGTGGTTTAAATACCTACCATAGGCTCATATATTTGAATGCAGTTGGAGGAAATGTTTGAATGTTTGGGTAGGATTAGGAGGTATGGCCTCATTGGAGGAAGTGTGTCACTGGGGGTGATTTTGAGATTTCAAATCCCACACCATTCCTAATCAATATTCTCTCTCTCTCTCTCTCTCTCTCTCTCTCTCTCTCTCTCTCTCTCTCTCTCTCCCTCTCTCTTTCCCTCTCTCTTCCTTGTACTTATGGATTAGAAGTAAATGCTCAGTTACTGCTCCAGAGCCATGCTTGCCTACCTGCTTTCATGCTCTCTACCATGACGGTTATGGGCTCTATTACTTTCTGAAACTGCGAGCTCCTGAATTCATTGCTTTCTTTTATAAATTGTCTTGGTCATAGAGTTTTGTCACAGCCATAGAAAACTAAAGCAGGTATCACATTGAGAAATTTCCCCCAAGTAATGCAGACTGGCTGGCCAGCCAGTTCCAGGATCTTCCTGTCTTATACTTGGTCTGCTTCATCAGTTATGATCATCACTATGCTATCATATTAATGATTTCCATTGATATGTACTTTTGACATGTTGATTTTGATATAGTCTGACAATATTCTTCTCTGATCATATCCATTTGGGTTCAAAATGCTACCTGTGTTTGGGTGTCTAGTTCTGTAGATTTGGAAGAATCTTAGCTATCACTTTATTAAATAGGTTGAATGAATTTAAAATTTCTTTGAGATTTTGCTCATGTTCACTTCTCTCTTCTCTCTTCTCTCTCTCTCTCTCTCTCTCTCTCTCTCTCTCTCTCTCTCTCTCTCTCTCTCTCTCTGTAGAGCTTTGTTCTACTTGGTCTTATTTGCCTTTTGCTGTGTTTTCTTATTTAACTGGGTGATTATTTCCAGAATATCTGCATGGTGCTTTTCAGCATCTCAGTTTCCTTGCTAAATTGTTGTTTTTTGTATTTAAATTTTTCCTCCAAGTTGCTGATTATTTCATCTTCTTTGGTAAATTTCTTGTCTAGGTCCTGAATTTATTTAGTAACTTTCATGCTTATATATTGATTTGACTTCTGTATCTGTTTGAGTGCTGTATGGAATTGTTAATCCCTTTTAAAGTAGGAATCTGAAATGTTTATCTTGCATCTCAGCTATCTCCTTATCTTTCTTTTCCAGTATTGAGAAATTGTCACTTTATGGAGGTGTCATAGTGGAATGCTGTCTCATGGCTTTTTTTGTATATATTTGTTGTGTTATGCCCATCTGTTGGAATGCATGTGTCCTCTGATTTTTAGTTTTTCAGTGGGAAAGCCAGCTGCAGTAACAACTGTGATAGTTTGGCAGCAGTCTTAGTGTTAGCTACAGGAGAAAGATATTTGTTCACTTAACTTTTTATTCCTTATTGAGTTCAGAGACAGCAGCAGTAGGGTACTCTGTTTGGAGAAATCATAGTTTACAGCCTTTTAAATAGGGCTAAAGATATCAATGTCTAAGTAAAGTGAGGAGGGAATGTAAAAGGGGGAAGAAGAGGTAAAGTACAGATGAGAAGGAAAGTATATAGGTTAGAAGAATGCAAAACAGCAGAGAAAATATTCAGTATTAGATTTAGAGGACAGCAAGGACAGATATAAACTTTTTTCCAAACAAGATACAGTTTAATGCCCAATAACTGAACTTATAAAATATAATAGTGTGCGTAGTAAAACAAATTAAAATGTAAGTATACATTTATGTAATAAAAACCAAATAAAATAATAAATGTACCACATACTATCCTAACTCTACTACTACCTCAATGGTTGTTTTGAAGGAAAAGATCTACTTTTCTGGGTAAAGATTTTAAAGAAGAGTTTATGAGCCCATCCGCTTTAAAGACCCATCCCACACTCTGCCCAATGCTCCAGATATTTTGTTATCCAGGACAAATATATGTGTGTGCACACCCCCTACACACACACACACACACACACACACACACACACACACACACACACCCCGCTGCCACTTTCATGCTTGGTTTTTTTTTTTTTTTTTTATCTCCAGCCACCCGTCACTTCTGTTTATTGCCAGCTGAGTACTTTACTATACACCAAGGTATCTTCCTTGCAGGCCTCCCCATCGTAGCTGATCTTTCTTTCTTCTGAGCTCCCATTGCACATTGTCCTTATCTATGTTGGAGTGTTGGACATGACTTAATGTCACCCAAATGTCTGTTTTGCTCTGCAGTGCATGGACTAGATAGAACATAGCCATGAATCTTAAGTATGTTTGAATTCTGATCCACTGACATTACTCCCGTGATCAGGACATTTTCAGTGAACGAATGAATGACTACAGTATGGAGAATTTATCTTACAACTGTAAGTGGAGAGCTAAGCTCTTCTTGATGTAGCAACATACTTGTATGGGCTTGGAATTTATGTTTTTTATATCATGCTGACTCCTGTGAAGTGAGTATTAGTGCAACTATTGATATAGCAATGTTAGAAGAACCAGTGTACTATTAGACACCTTCCTTTCTACAGGATTTCCATCACAACCCCTTGTTCTAACTTCTGTCCCAGCTCAACACTGTGTCCTTCACTTCCCCCAAGTGTTAGGCTTTTGTAAGTTTGTGAAAACATCTTTCCTATACTATTGTCCTCTCTTTGGATGCGTTATCCACCTTTGGAATGCAAGTTCTCTGTCCTCTGTGAAGATGTCCATGAGAAAAGACTACTTATTTTGTGATGTCTTCTGAGTTACCACGTTACAGGGTAAATACAGAATTTTTTTTTTTTTTGAGACAGTTTCTCTGTTCAGCTTTGTGCCTTTCCTGGATCTTGCTCTGTAGACCAGGCTGGCCTGGAACTCACAAAGATCTGCCTGCCTCTGCCTCCCAAGTGCTGGGACTAAAGGCATGCACCACCACCGCCCAGCATCAGAAATGTTTATTTTTGAGAGGTGATTATTCTCAGCATCAGAAATGTTTTTGTTTTTGTTTTTTTTTTGGAGGGGTGATTATTCTCCATCCAATACCTACAAGGAATATACTTGTAGTTGAACAAATTGGGTTGGCTACTCAATTCAGTAAGGGAGAATCAACTTAAAAGGCAAATAAAACTAGAAGTTAAGTATGTTAATGATCTCCCTAAAGTGACTGGGCATAAACTCTACTGGGGAAGGAGCATATAATTCCACATATATGTGAGAAATGATTTCTCAAGAACCGAATTATGGAGTTCAATGAAGTTATGTAAAATTTAGTCATAGTTTCTTTAAAAAAATTGTTGCAACAATATACATGTTTAGCATTTCACAATATAACGTGTTTTCAATCCATTATTTTCTACTCAGAATAACATTTATTTTAGTTTTGGAGGCATAAACTAAATGTGGTAGGATTCACTAAACAATTTTCAGTGCATCATCATTCACCTCTTCAACACTGAAGTCTCACTGCTCCCTTTCAACTGTGCCCTTCCTATTCAAAGTGGCTTTAACTATGTTGCATCATCATAATCTCACTGTCTTCATGGGAAGTTTTTACTTCTGCTGAAAATTGTGTTTCATAATGTTTTTATGACTATTCCTGCCTGCAGGAGCCATTAGTAATTGAGCAATTTGCCATTGCTCAATGGGTCATGTCTACCTTGAACCACTACACTCTTGACTGTAAATATAAAAAAGTGGTAGGATGGTTGTGAAACTAATGAGTACAGCTGATGATAACCAAGGTCTGGGAGAAAAAGTAGCTGATTCTGAGTAATAGTAGAACCTGATTTCCTTGTCATTTTTTGGTTGCTAAGTGTGTCAGTCTTGACTCTGGAGGAAATCAGAGCTTGCTGCATATAGATATGATGACCCTGGCTGGTGTAAACATATGGACTTGACAATGTGGTTTTGGATAGAGGGTTTTTATTGAAACTTCACTATCTTATCACCTACCACACAGAACCCTTACAGGATTCTTCCAAAGCAAAGCCCAACTTGGTTCTTGCTCGAATTGGGTCCTTGTTTTTCCTTTGTGGCCTCTGCAGATCTACTATTGTTCTCTCATTGTTCATCTTGTCTGAGTTTTCCCCTCTCCTTATGCCCAAAGGCTGACCTACCATCTTATAGTAGTTCACTGGCCACAGTCTCAACAGTGGTGGGTAGTGATAGTCATAAACCCTGGTTGTCAAACCCCAATTGCAGCTCTGTGGAAGGATCTATTGTAATGTCTCTTCCACAGGACCAAGATAAGATTCAAGAGTGTCAAAATGGCTGCATGAGCCCAGCAGTAACTTGCCCTGGGCAGCGGGATTTCAACGGGGGGCGACCCACCTGTGGGAGAGAATGAAAGGAACAGGGGACACAAAAGATGACAGCAAGACAGGATTCTGATCAAGCTGCAACTTTTATTTTCCTCAGCAAGGCTTATATAGCACAGGAAGGGAGGGGGCAGGAAGGAGGGAAGGGGGAAGAGATGTGGAAGTGGTGCAGGACATTGGAGACGTACAGATTGTGCAACTGAAGGATGTTGGCTAAGGTCACTGGTCAGGGCCCATTTGTTTTGTTGCTAGGCTACCTGACCATGGAATGCTCTTTACGTTCGGTTGTTCGGTTGTCATGGCATGTGACTGTGGAATGTTCTCTTATCTTTGGGGGCCTCTGGTTAGTAAACAGGTGTTACTACTCTGGGAATGGGTGGTGGGTATATGACTTGTTCTCTGGCCTAGCTAGTACTTTTCCATGGTTCATGTTTGGTTCCTGACATCTTGGTCCCTGACAGTAACTTGGGTAGTGGGTGGGCAAAGGTGATGTTAGGAGACTATGAGGCAGGTTGAGACTCTATCTTAAATGGCCTACAGGTGTTTAAGCCAGCATCTGTGGCCAGAGAAGTGAACACTATCTTTTGGAGAACACAGAGGCCAAGTAATAGTCCAGGAAGAGAGTAGATTACAAGTCTTAGTTTTATCCAGAGACCAGGAGGGCAACAATACTGAGGAAGCCTGGGATATGGAACCATCAGAGTAGGAGGAGGGTTGGGATCTGCAGTAGTAGGAGGAGGGTTGGGATCTGGCAGTAACAGAAAAGACCTGGTTTACATGTCTATAATTTCTTCATGTTTAGCTTCTTTTTGTGTCTGGATCTGGTCCATTTCCTTCTATATTACATCTGGACAACTACTATATCCTGATTCAGCTCAATGGTAATCTACAATCATGAAACCCTGTTTCCATAAGGTCTCGGGTCGGTTGCCCCAGAGGCGAAGGGTGAGGGCTGTTTCCCAGAAGGCCACTGTACATGGTATTTGCCTGTACATTATCCTGTGCTTTGGCCTGGGCCTAGGCTTTGGTTTGGGCCTGGGTTTGAACCCAGGTTTTGGCTTAAGCCTTGCCCTGGGCCTGGGTATGGGCCTGAGCATCAGTTTGGGCCAGAACCTTGGCATGCCCCAGATGGCCTCCTTGGATACAATGCACCAGGAGTCAACTAACAATGTTGCTGTGGGGGACAGTTCTGTGGTATCTATCATGGAAGTGATGGATGAGAACCTTGGGCAGATCTCAGATGTAAGGAGTAAGAAATCAAAGGGGAGCCCTCCATCACAAAATGTGAAGTGGAAAGCAACTATAGGAGATGAGAAATGAGTTCACAGGATGGTACATAGAGGCAGGGATGCTGTAGTTTTTCTTAAGCAGCCTCTGTAGAGTTGCTGGGTATAGGTCATACCCAGTGTTGATCTCAGATGCGGAACTGGTGGGTGTGATCTCCTCCAATGTAATGTTGGATGTGCTGGAATAAATGCACAGTTCATTAAACACCTTTGCAATTTTGAAGGAACAACTGCTGCTCTCTACCAACCCATGTTTAATAAGAGCAGAGATTCTCAGTGCTGAGAGATTCTCATGAGCCCACACATGAATGTCAGTGGGAAGTTGGTGTTCAGCAGGAAGCCTGGAAGAAAAAGGAAAGGAAGGCTCAAGGAAAATCAAAACTTCTCTGCTTCATTTTGGTTTATGACTTCTAAAAGTGCAATGATTCTTAGAAAGTTGATTCATCATGTGATAAACTGGTTCAGGAGCATTTAATGGAAAGAAAATGAAACAACCAGCATTACTGTAGAGTTTGTCATTGAGTTTTCTCCCCTACAACATTCTGCCCAAGTCTAGAGATTAACAACCAACTCCAGCGACTGATCCCTTCGTCCTCAAAGGAGAAATTTATCAGTAGTATTGACTGGGAGACTTACTGGGAACCCTAGAGAAACATCACTATGGAAATGATCATGCAGCAAAATGTGATCATGCATCAAAAAGTTAGGGTAGGTAGTATCAACAGTAGGAAGGCACTCAGCTATTATTCTCTTAGTTCTGTCTTATTGCTTCTCCTGAGGGTAGAGTATGGATGCTGCTACTAGCTTTGAATTAGGTTACTTTGTCTATGATGAACTCTTCCCAAAGTTTATCTTATTTTTCACTCTAGCAGTCAGGAAATATGAGCATGACAATTGGGAGGTTGTTCATGAGGATGCTGGAGATGAGGCAGTGAAAGAAGGAACAGAAGATGGGCAAGGTAACCATCAGACCACAGAAACCTGAGAAACCCAGCAATATAGGTATCTGTGTATTGTTTTGTGTGTTACTCAGTCTTCCTGCATTTGTTTGTTGCTTGGAGCTTTATTACTTACTAAATTCAAGTAAATTAAGAAAAATCCTTAAATTTGGAACAAAATTCAATTTAATCTAGATTATTTCCAGTGTGTAAAACAAATCACACTGTGTTCCAAAACATATGTTGTAGCTACTCATTGGTTCTTCTGAGGTTCCTCTAGCCTTAGGCTATAAAGATGGTAAATACTATTGACTGAACACCTCTCTCAGTGTGCTCTAAAAATGGCAAACGCTGTAGACTGAGCACCTACACCAATATGTATTTAGAAAATAGTTAGCAAAAGCAGCAGCATAAATGGCTGGGGTAGGCACTAGTTGGGTCTCTTGCATTAGGCCCAGGTTGTAGCCTCAAATAGCTCTTAAGAGAACCATCAAAGAGCAAAAATGTTAGAATTTTAAGTAGAACTACATTTAATGGCTGATGAGTATGACTTTAGTCATAGATGTTTGTGTTTCATGTTAGTCAAACAATAGAAAGAGTCATAGTATATTTTAAATTAACTATTTTAGGATACAAAAATAATGGGTTTCATTTTGATATTTTCATACATGTGTGTCCTCATATTTTCCCCATATTATGCCCCCTCCTCAATCACTCTCTTTTGCTGGTCACCTTCCTCCTCTAAATAGTTGTTTTTGTAAGGTTTTAGGGTCCTCCACACTGGACATAGTGGTACTAATTTATGTCCCCAGAATCGATGTTGTAAGGCCTCTTTGTTCTCAACATTCTCTCCAGCATTTGTTCTTTTGAGGGTATCTATTCTTACTTGGGGGGGGGGTATAAGATAAAATCTCAATGTAGTTTTGATTTGCACTTTCCTATTGACTGAGATTATTATACTTATAGGCCATTTGAATTTCTTCTTACAAGAAATTTCCTTCCCATTCATTTGCCAACTCATTGATTTGATGGTTTGTGTGGTTCTATGTGTATCACAGTATTTGAGTCATTTACATATTCTAAATATGAATCACATTTCAGGTGTATAGCTAGCAAAGATTTTCTCTCATTCTGTGGACTATTTTCCATTTTTTATTTTCCTTTGCAGTTCAGAAACTTTTTAATTTTATGTAGTCTCAGTCTTTTCAGTATTATTTCCTGAGCTTTGTGAGTTTGTTTAGGAATGTCCTTGCATATGGTTATATCTTGGAATATTTTCCTCTTGCAGTTTAAAAGTTCCAGCCCTCTCCAGGGATGAAGGGAGAAAGTGGCAAAGTGCTTGTCATATAACGATGAGGACCTGAGTTGAATCCATAGCATCCACATAAAGAGTTGCATGTGGTGGCATGCAGTTTTAATGTCAGCTCTGGGGAGGTGGAGACTTGGGACTCATTGATCAGCCAGCCTAACCTGCTTGACCAGCTCCAGGTAGTGAGAGATCCTGTCACAAAATAACAACAAAAACAGCAGCAAAACAAAAAACAAACAGAAACAAGTTGTATGAAGAATGATATCCATGGTTGACCTCTGGTTTTCATATGAAGATACACATAAATGTGTGTGTGTGTGTGTGTGTGTGTGTGTGTGAGAGAGAGAGAGAGAGAGAGAGAGAGAGAGAGAGAGAGAGAGCTTGTTGCTACTGTGATAATCTTCATTTATGAGTTGTTAATATCCCGTTTCACTTTCTCTTCCCATGTCACAGCCTGAGATCAACTATAGAACAGTTTTGTTATATTTGTTTGTCACGTCCTAAACCTTCAAGAATTTATAAAGAAGCTGAAACTCTGTCAGAATGCATCTTTGAACATTAAAAATGTAACTTAACCTCTTCATTCTGGAGCAGAGTTTTGTTAATTACTCAATAAGTTGTTAATTGAAATTTACCCCCAAAGAATCACCCAACATAGGACAAAATGGAGACATGTGACAGCTTACCTACCAACACTACTCAGGCAAAAGACATCTGTTTAAATGAAATGGTCACTGTACGATTAAAAATGGAATAAAACCAATTGAAAATATAGCGTTGTGAAAAAGCAAATATATGGTATTACAAAAATAGACATTTTGTGTGAAAATGTGAATTGAAACAAGTGTTTACTTACATCTTATTCTATTATCATAAAAATCAAGCAGTTGTTGGCTTAGTGAGCAGTTCCTCTCAGAATATGAAGGCACAATAAAATGTCTAGAGTTCCATTTTTGTTCAAGCAAAGTAGGCCCACAGTAACAGAGGTCACTATCCTTTTTGCTCTCTAGGAAAATGGACTAGGTTTACTGTCCAGGCATGTATAGCAGCTCTCCATTACCTAATGCTGACCTTGAAGGGTGGAGTTAGGGGGAGGGCATGAGTCAGAAGAAGCCACTAACTTCTAGTCAACCTGGGTGAATTTCCAGGGATGGCTGCACTTTGGACATCAAGCCATGTGAGGAACTGGCTGCAAAGGTGCCCACATCTTAACTGCTACTCTGGAGTCCTTGTGGAGGTGGCAACACCAAAGAGAAAGACTACAGCAGGATGGGCAGGGATTGGTCACAGTGTGCTGGATGACTGCCCTCCCCTCGTGGTGAGCAGCCCTCTTATACTGGCTGTCCTCTTCCTATTTATCACCTTTTAGCCTTTCTGCTTCCTTGAGGCTGTGAGGAGGTGTGTGTCAATGGGAAGATAGGGGCTCCCATCCTAGTAAGTGTGGGACGGTGTAGCTCTAGGAATGAGAGTGGGGGAACTGGTTTCCATCACTGAGACCTCCATGGGGCAAAAAGTTTGTTTCTTGGTGGTTGTGTTACAATTTGCTAGTGAACTCAACATTCAAACAGTGCCTTTTAAATTATGTTTGTAGGATAACATTGCATCATACCTGTGTGGTGTAAAATATCTTGTATCTGATTTGTGATAATAGCAGTGACTTTCTTTATCAGAGTTTTTTTAAAAATATTTACTATGGTATGATTCTTTTCTAGATGATAGAACTTTGAATATCCATTTTTTAACTTTCAAAAACATTTACTTAAAAAAAATTTACCTGTTTGTATGTGTAGAGTCCAGGTTTCGCATGGAGTGGGTTTCTTCCTTAGTCATTCTCTACATTAAATTGTGAGGTAGTGTCTCCATGGTCTTTCAGTGCATTGCTTTGGATAGACTGGTTGGCCAGTGAGGTCTGGAGATGTGCCTGGTTCTGCTCACCGAGCACTGCAGTTATAGCTATGTGCTTTAATGTGAATGCTGAGGATATATATTTAAATAACTACAGAATCTCAAAAGACATTGCTAGATTCATATGTATCATACTGCTATTACTAATATTTTATAAAAGATTCAATAAAATTTTGTATATTTATAAATATATTACAGATGTAATTTGAGTCTTTAAAAAAATAACCATGTTGTAGACATTGGAAAACAGTATCACAGTTTTTCTTTTGGATTGTACAGAAATTTAATAATCATGTTGTTAGAGAAATTACAGACTTAATTTTTCTATTTGTATAGAGATAATACACTAAATTAAACTCACACAGTCTTATCAACATTAGATTGATTATAAAAAAGTATTCTATCAATAAGAAAAAAAGGATTACATCTTCTTAACAACATGGAAAAAGGAAAATGAGCTGCATACAAATTTATATAGTGGTTAGTTCTGTATAGTGAAATTAACGGTGAATTCTTTTGTTGTTTCTTTTTTTAAAAAGATGTCTTTCGTGTGTGTGTGTGTGTGTGAGAGAGAGAGAGAGAGAGAGAGAGAGAGAGAGAGAGAGAGGGAGGGAGGGAGGGAGAGAGAGAGAGAGAGAGAGAGAGAGAGAGAGAGAGAGAGAACATTATCTAAAGGAACATAGATAATAGAATGAACATTACACACACACACACACACACACACACACACACACACACACACACACACACACAGGTTTTATTAGAGTGACTTGGAGGATATGGTCTAAGCAGTCCAACAATGGCTGTCTCCTGACAGAAAAGCTTTTTGGTAGTTCAAAAAGCCAGTGTTCAGTTTATGAGATTGAATGTCTCAGCAGTCCCAATCTAATGCTCGAGTCCCAGGCAATTCCTGGTGAGCTCCTGGTCTTTAGTGTATGTTGGAATCCAAAGAAGTAGGTACTAATACCAGCGAAGGAGTGCCTCAGGAACAGAACAGATGAACTTGCCAATGAAAATGAAGGCATGCAGGCAAAAAGCAAAGGCTTCATCCTTTCTTGTCCTTTTATGTAGGGTGCCATCAGCGGGTGTTGCTCAGATTCTGACTTCATATGACCCAGATTTAGGCAAGGTATTCTCACCTCAAATGATACAATCAAGAGAATCCATCACAAGCATGCCCGGCTTCTTAGGCTTTAGTCTATCCCAGATGTAGTCAAGTTGACTACCAATATTAGCTGCTATAACATATGCCATGTATACACGTCTTCTGAAGAGGCCAGAAGATAGCATCAGATGCTCAGTAGTTGGAGTTAGAGTCAGTTGTGAGCTATTCTATGTGAGTTCAAGTCTTCCAGGAGAGTAGGAAGCACTCTTTACTGCTGGGCTATGTCTCCAAGCCCCTAATTGCTGTTTCGACAGCCAAGGATATGCCTTCAGCCTCCTAAGTGCTGGCATTTACAAGCATGCTCTACCAATCCTGGCTTTAAGAGTAATAAGTAATTTTTGGTTTCTTATACTAGGCCCTGTACCTTACTAATTCTGAATTTTTAGAAAGGTAACTAAATCTGTTTTTGTTTCTATGTTTCAAAAGATATACTACGCGGCAGTTCTCAACTCAGAATGGGTTTATGTCCTAGTCAACCTGTATAATCTAAAAATTATAAGTCAAATTTGTGTTTAAGAGACTTCACATAATAGATACCATAGGATAGCCATGCAGTGCAAGTTCGAGTATCTCTTGTTTTACTACCATGATCACACTACTGACTGGTAGTTGTGGATCACTGCTATTACTCAGCAAGGAGAACATATGTTACTGTGCCTCACTAGCCCAGAAGAAGGTCAAAACTCAAAATTCAAAGAATGACTGCCACTTAATATTCATCACTTTTGAAAAAAGTTCAAATATCCTAAATCAAAACATGCTAAGTAGGCAACAGTCTGTAATGGTACAAGTATCATAGGGTTATTACAAAGTCTTCCATCCTCTGGGAAGCTTGTATTAGGAATAGCTCACCAATTGCGCTGCCTACTAACTCGCTCGACTGAATCAATTGATATGTTACAGGCTAATGACAGAAATGTTTACCTTATAATTGCCCTTCTGCCAAAGACCACTAGTATTATATCTGTAGTTTAAGTTTGAATTTATTGCTCATTGTTTTAAGAGAGAACACACAATTGTGCTTGTTTTAGAATAAACAGGTTCAGAAAGTAAGGGTAATTCTGGTTGGTAGTTCAAAATAAATCTTGCCTATAGAGAAGAGATCATAACTAGGATACAGTTATATCTGTTAAAGAAGTGGTAGATACTTACTTTAGCTAAGAGAAGAAGAGTTTAGGGCTTCATGACCTCATTTTAAATTTTCCTTGTATAGAATTAGAAGGCTTCATCTAGTGTTCATTTCTCATGGATACAGAGTGCTCTTATTATGGTAGATATTGCATGAAGTTGTTTTTTCTATTGGGAGAATGAAGTAGTCTAGCTGTGAGTGCCAGCCTAGTATTCCATGGCAAGAGCTGTTTTTCCTTCTTCTTCTACCCCCAATATGCACTCCTTTCTCCTAGTTAGTCTGTGGGAGTTTGCTGGATGCTGTAGCCAATATAGCTGTATTGACTAATTCATCTCTGGGAAGGTCTGGCCCATGCTGCTCCATGCAGGTGTTTAGAAAGTTCTGGCTGATTGATCAGGAACCAGGATGAAAGGCTGCTCTCCAGTACAAGACATTGAATTCATGGTCACTTACTTCCCTGGTTAAATAAGTTTAGGTTATCAATGTTCACTAATGTTTTGTGTACAAGAAGCAGGGATGTCTCCACTTCAGATTAAAGGTGAAAACATATCAGTTCTAGTCCTGGTCTTTCTTTAAGTAGTATAACTTTGGCTAAATCATGTAATTCATTTATGCCTTAGTTTCTCAACTGAAAAAAGAATGGGACCTGACTAGATATCAGCCCTGAAATTTGAGCACAATATGAATTTTCTTTTGCATCATATCTACTTTTATAGAAAGTGCTAAAGAGAATGTGGCTGCATGTCAATATACTGAAGGGTGGTGTCATTCTGTATGCTGTGAATATGTGTTGCTCTGATTGGTTGGTAAATAAAGCTGTTTGGATAATTGTGAGGCAGAGTTAGGTTAGGCAGGACATTCTAACTAGAGAGGAGGAAGGAGAAACACAGAGCAGAGGAGACGCTGACAGCCACCCTGAAGGGAGGCAAGATGTAAAGGTACAGGTAAGCCATGAGCCATTTGGAAAAGTATAGATTTACAGAAATGGGTTAATTTAAGATGTAAGATCTAGCTAGCAAGAAGCCTGCCATGGCCATAGTTTAAAAATAATATAAGCCTGTGTATGTTTATTTGGGTCTGAGTAGCTGTGGATCAGGCAGAACACAGCAAAACTTTCAGCTACATTATATAGGGAAAGAATGATTAAACAAATGGTACTATAGGTAAGCTGTTTAAAATAAAAATCAGCTGAAACTGTACTGTCACATTGTGGATTAAGGAATTAAATGCTAATGTTCAGGGGTTACCCCCAAACAAAATATAGTATAGAATTTTGCTGGATGCATAAGAGAAAAAATATTGCAAAGTTGGAATGAAGGTACAATTGTAGAGGATTAATATCTAAAATATATAAAGACTACAGAAAGATAAATACCAAGAATCCAAACAACCCAATTAACAAATGGGTACTGATATAAACAGTTTTCAAAGGATGAAGTACAAATGGAAAAACTATGAAAAATATTAAAAATGGATAGCAACTACAGTAATGTAAATGAGAACTACATTGAAGCTTCCTTTCACCTCATTCAGAGTGGTGGTCATTAACACAACAAATAGTAACAAATTCTGGTGAGCATGTGTGGAAAGGGGAATCATTATTCACTGCTGATGGGAATGTGAATTAATCCAGACACAGTGGAAACCAGTATAGAGGTTTCAAAACATGAAAAATAGATCTACCATGACTTAACTATACCACTCATGGATATTCATTCAAGGTCCTCTGTAACTCAATATACTTGCAAATAGATGTTTGCTGTAGCATTATTAACAACAGCTATGCTATGGAGCCAAAATGTTCATTAGAAGAAGATGGGTAAAAAAACCGTCTGATGCATATATACAATGGAAAATGTATTAAGTCACAAAGCAAAATGAAGCTGTGTCACTTGGAGGAAAATGGATGCAACTGAAGATATTCATACTAAGTGAATTAAGTCAGACTCAGAAAGACAAATATTGTATGTTTTCTTTCATTTGTGGAGCCTAGATTTTATATAAATACATAAAGTATGTACATGTGACATGAAAGTAAAAATGATACCATTTAGGGGACTGAAGTGGACTAGCAGGAGTGGGTGAATGAGAACAAAGGAAGAAGGGTTATGGGGGAAACGTGGTCAAAGTACACAATGTACCTTATGAAGATGTCCTTACAAAAGCCATTACTGTGTATGATGAATATACACTAGTAAAAAGCATGAAAGAGAAAGCCTTGTTAGATTTTTGCAACGTAAAAATTAAAAATGACATATTGAGAAACATTAAGTCAAATAAAAGTAGGATACCCAGACTCAGAAAGACAAACATGGTATGTACTCACTCATAGGAGGATACTAGATGTAAAACAAAGATGACTAGACTGCTACACAACTCCAGGGAGGCTACCTAGAAAACGGGACCCTAGGAAAGACCCAGGGATTGCCCAATGACAGAGAAATGGATGAGATCTACATGAACAACCTGGATGACAGTGGGAGTAATGAAGGGCAAGGTTCGAGGGGAAGAGAGCTTAGGAGAGCAGGAGATCACAGCTGGATCAAGAACAGAAAGGGAGAACAAGGAATAACAGACTATGATAAATGATGACCACATGAGAACAGGAAGAAGCAAAGTGCTAGAGAGGTCCCCAAAAATCCACAATGATGCATCCACTGTAGACTACTGGCAATGTTCGAGAGAAGGCCTGATCTGACCTAGTATGGTGATCAGATGACTAAACACCCTAGCAGTCGTCTTAGAACTCTCATCCAATAACTGATGGAAGTGGATGCAGAGATCCTCAGCCAGGCCCCAGGTGGAGCTCCAGGTGTCCAACTGTCAAAAAAGAGGAGGGAATGTAAGAGTGTGAATTGGAAAAGCACAGGGACAAATAGCCAAATGAATGGAAGCACATGAATTATGAGCAAGGGGCTGTGGAGCCCCCAGCTGGATCAGGCCCTCTGGATAAGTGAGACAATAGAATAGCTTGAACTGTTTGGGAGGCATCCAGGCTGTGGGACCAGGATCTGTCCTTAGTGCATGAGCTGGCTGTTTGGAACCTTGGGTTTATGCAAGGACACTTTGCACGGCCTGGAAGGAGGGGACTGGACCTGCCTGTACTGAATCCACCAGGTTGAGCTGAATCCCCAGGGGAGTCTTGGCCCTGGAGGAGATGGAAATGGAGGGGAGAGGCTGGGGGAAAGGTCGGGGTGGGGGCGGCAGTGGGGGACAGAGGAACCCATGGCTGATATGTAAAATTAAAACACAAATATAATTAAAAACACACACACACACGAAAGTAGGATACCATTTTCATCACATGGTTAATATCATAAATACAATCTTATCTCTCTCCATCTACTTAGCTCATTGAATTGACTGAAGGCAGAGTATAAACTCTGGCAGTGAGGCAATATCTAATCCTATGTGGTGGGGAAAAAGTTCAGTTTTTCAGAAGCAAATTATAATGTTTTCTGAAAGACCAAGAAATTACTTGATAGCATCACTCCAATAATTGAAAGATAAGGAAAAATATTATTGATACAATAATATGCATGTATAACACTTCACAATGTGCTGTTTACACAGCATTATTTTATTTGAGTCTGAAAGCAACCTTGTGGTAACAAGTTAATCATTTCCCTATCTTTATGGATGATAAAACTGAGATCTATACATAAGTAATTTCCCCCATAACACATCAGAGAATAGTTGCTAAGGCCACTTCTAGTCACATATTACAACTCTACCTTGGATTTGCAGCCTTTGTGGGAACATTTTAGATTTAAGATTTCTTATATTGTGTTATAGATTTGAAACAACGAATTATCATATCAACATGTTTTAGTTTTGAAATGACACCAGAGGGAGAACAAAAATATTGATATTTGTATATGTCTATGAAAGGAAAATATTCCCTGTTTAAGTTGATAGGATTTAATGGTATTATCTTTCCTAAACATAAGATATGAAATCTTTTACTTGGTATGTTTTTCAAAAGCTAATTTTAGTGTTACAATTTTTGTAGGATAATATAAAATAGAAGTGGATTTCTTCATCCATTTCAGACTCACATTTGGAGTATTAATTACGCCTTGAATCAACAAAAAGTCTTGATGTGTCGCTTCACACCCACCCTAGCAACCTTTACCATTTAATGTCCTTTACAGTTACCTCTTCTGGAAACACTCTGCCTTTAATTTGTTTCAAAAATTATTTCTTTTCTCACTCTTTGGAAGTGTGAACTGAATTGGGCAGAATTCATTAACGACCTTCTAGGGTATAACATTTACTACCTCTTCAACAATTCTGACAGCATTTGTTTTTTTCTAGGTAACTTTAGCTATATTTAATCATCTGAATGCTTACTGTCTTTGGGTGGGGTGAAACTTTTTACTACTGCTAAAGTCTGAGTCATACAACACTTTTTAAAAATTACATCCCATCCATCCATCCATCCATCCGTCCATCCGTCCGTCCATCTGTCCGTCCGTCCATCCATCCATCCATCCATCTATCCATCCCTATCTACCTATCTCTCTCTCTCTCTCTCTCTCTCTCTCTCTCTCTACCTACCTACCTACCTACTGTGTGTGTTTGTGTGGATGTCCATGCGTGGAGGTCAGACGACAATTTGAGGGAGTCATTTTCTCCTTCTACTATATGTGTTGTAGGGATTGAACTTAGATCATCTGGCTTGGTTGCAAGAGCCTTAACCTGCTGAACCATCTTACCGACCTCCAAACACTTTTATGGCTATTTCTGCTTGCACTAGCCTTTACCATGTGGATATTGTCAAATGATTGGCTGTAATCATGTCTCAGGGTTATGCCCATGATATACAGATATATTTTTGCCAATGAATGAAAATTTAAGAAAATACAAAGGCAAGACTGGCAACCAAGGTATGAATGTAGTAGTGTTAGCTTCTACAAATCTCGATCATTTATTGAATGCCAGGCACATAAATCCTTCCTTTCCAACAAAGTAGCCTATTGCTTGATGTATGGCTATGTGAGGACCTGGAGACGCCAATTTAGCAATGTGTTTCTTTCATTGGTTACTGAGTATACTAATATTGACATTGTATTTTCAACAAATCAGCTTTGAGCTTGCTGTGCAAAGAGGAGAGAAAATGGCTCTTTGCTGATTATTCATAAGCCACCCCCTGTCACTTGCCACACAATATCTTTCCTGCCTGTTCTAGATCTTCTCAGATAAGGCTGGAGTATTGGCACCTGAGATTATGCCCCTGCTCTTTCTGTGGTACTCCTCAAGTACCAAAATAGACTCTTGCACCCTGAGCTGTCATGTTCTCTCCAGACCCCTCACTTACCTTTAGCCCCCACTGCCCAGTTTTCCCTTAGAGGCTGCCAGCTTATCAGCCAGTATATTGACTGTGGAAACTGCCGCTTTCATATTTGTCATTTCCCTGAATGAATCACATTCACTTGGGTAGCCCTTCTATATCTGTAAGGCTTGAGATAGGAAACATGAGGGTCAGAATGGCCAGCTAGACCTGGTGGGAGTTGATTGGGGTGGCTGGATGTGGTGATGGGAAGGGCCCAGGTTCTTGTACTGTCATTATTAAGAAGCCATTGGTGACATGGGCAACTAAATCACAGATTGTGAGGTCTAGGCTGGAGTATAGTTACCAAGCACCATGTTCCTTTTACTCACCTAACTGCACCCCACCCTACATATCTCTCATTGCTCCCCAACAGTAGTACACAAACTTTAACAATAACACTTCTCCATACTAGAGCCCACCTAGAGGCAGGCCATCAGCTCATCACCTACCTATGTGGAGGTTCCTCTGTGCAGTACAAACTCTTAAGAACAGTTTGCTCCTCTGATGACACTCAGTTCTGAATTGTCAATATTCTGTTTGACTTCCCTCCCATGTCTCAGACAGACTGAAATGGGATACAGAATAGGCTTTGTTACATTGTATTTATTTGTAATACACTAAATGAAGATCAAGAAAGCTACAAAGGAGCTGAAAATCTGTCAGCATGTGTCTATGTGGTCAGCCCTTAAAACATACATACAAGTATTATTATATAGACTGAACAGTTTGTATTTATGTATTTAGGAATATGTATGTCTATACATATACATAGACATATGTAACAACAACTAATGAACAAATGGTACATTAATTTGAAAGAGAGAAAGGAGGGAAATTATGTGAAGGTTTGAAGGGGGGATGGGAAGGTGGAAATGATGTATTATAAATATTAAAAAAAGGAATTTGAAAATGTAACAAATCTTCATTTGAAAAAGCAGCTTTTGGGGCTGGAGAGATGGCTCAGTAGTTAACAGCATGTGTTACTCTTGTAGAGGACCTGAGTTCAGTTCCTGGCACCTATGTCTGGAGGCTCACTGCAGCCTGTTAATCCAACTCCAGGGGGATCCCTCTGACCTCTGTGGTCACTTGTACTCACATGCATATATACCCATACATAGACACATATGCCTAAACATTATTTTTTTAAAAATAGTAAAACACAGCTTTGTTAACTACAGAATAAATTGTCAATGAAGATTTCTCAGTGTGAGAAGTACCTAAAGGGCAAGGGAAGTGCATGATCTAACTTATGCGGTGTACCTGGTAAAGGACATTGATTCAAATTGAGGTTTTTCTCAATGGAAATGAAAAAGGAATAAAATCTAGCCAACTAAAAACTTAATGTTATCAAAAAGACAAAAGCAATGGTTCCAGGAAAAAAACATTTCATATAGAAAATGAAATGTGTCATATGGTCAGTTCCATCTCATCCTACTGCTGTTAGCAAAACCAAGCAGCCATTGGTTAGGTGAGAAGTTGCTAAGAATGCAAAGGTACATTAGATGTCCAGGACTGCATGTCTGTTCAAGGAATGGCAGCCAAATGACAAAGACAGCTATCCTTTTGTGTCTTTAGGAAAATGGACTAGGGACCAGACATTGAAAGGAAGCTCTTCCTTAATGTTTGATGGGCTTGAGGAATGTTGTAAAGATGAGGGCATGAGCCAGGCGGTGGTGGCGGCACATGCCTTTATTCCCAGCGCTCGGGAGGGAGGTGGATCTCTGTGAGTTCGAGGCCAGCCTGGTATACAAAGCAAGTTCCAGGAAAGGCGCAAAGCTACACAGAGAAACCCTGTCATTTAAAGAGGAGGAACAAATAATGTTTGAATTGAGTGTGTAGGCTCCCTATTATTATAGTTTCTTTTTCCACACTAGTCAGTGATTTAACCTAAATTTTAAATGTATGTAAAGGGTCAACTGTCCTGTATCAAAGTTGCATTAAATAATTTCATATGCCTGTGAGTCAGGAAATACTAAAGTAACGCCCCATATGGAATTTGTGGTTTTGGTTTGGTTTGCTTGGTTTTTTTCTTTGTTTTTAATATATGATAGGAATAATCTTTGAGATAAAACAGTAATTCTGTTAACTGGAAGGTAACACACTATGTCCATTTTTCAGGACAGACCGTTTTTTTTACTGTGTGGTAAATAGGTTAAAATTATTCTGTATGCTATTTGAATTTAGGTTCTAAAGTAAAGAATCTGTAGAGAAATCTATGCAATATATAATTTGTCAAGATTAATTTTCATCTGGGGAAAGGAGTTCCTAAGTATCTCCAAAGCAGGTCACTTATTAATTGAAAGTCCTCCAAAAAGAGAACTATTGGGAAGCATGGTGTGTGGTGGTGGAAAAGAAAAACTCCCTCAGCTTTTGGAGGGAATATCTTTAAAGATACTTAAGTGGCTACGTTTACTTGGTGCAGTTAAGAATCAAACTTGTCAATTTTAACGTTGCTGTTACATCTGAAATAAACTTATGTGATGTTCTGGTAGAAAAAAAAAAGAAAAGAAAAACAAAACAAAAGCAAAAAAAAAAAAAAAGAGGGAATGGCAAAGATTTAGTTAACTTTTAGTGAACCTGTATGATACTCTAAAATGGTCTACCTTTTAGAAAGAAAGTAAGCCCATTGAGGAACTCTCTGTAGATGACCACATTTTATCCCGTATTCTGGGTGTTCTTATTGGAAACAGTGCCAGCAAAGTAAAAAAGCATATCAGGATGGTAAAGGAGGAGGCAGACTACATCCATCACAGTGATCCACCCCTTTTAGAGGTTCTCTGCTTTTTGTGGGTGGGGTTAGAATCTTACTAGGGAGGTAGGGTCTTTCAATCCCAGTAACCTTCAATGAGTGTGGCTCTAGGGATGAGAGAAGCTGATTTCTAATGTTGATTCTTACATGGATAGAAAGGACATTTCTCAGTGGCTATGACAGAATATCTGATGGAAATAGTTTAAGGTGAGGAGATTTTTGTCTTTGTCTCTATTTCAGAGGTTTCAGTCCTTGGTTGCTTGTCTCTGTCCTCATGGGGCTGATTGTAAGGCAGAGTGAGCATATGGCAGGAACAGTTTATATTCTGATGGACAGGTGAAACAAAGGTAGAGGTACAGACAAGTGCTATGGACAAAATATTCCCTTGGAAACAAACCCCATGGCATATTTTCTTCATATAGACCCTGACCCCCAAACTTCTAGAAACCAGCCAAAACAGTGGGCCAAGTATATAAGATACATGCTTGTGAAGGGCATTTCACATCAGTCTACAACATTCCACCCCAGCCAAAGTTTGTGGCCTTCTCAGAGTGAAAAATGGAGATAAAATCATCTCTAAGAGACCCAAAAGATTTAACAACCCCAACATTTCCCAAATATTCAAGTTCAGATTCCACCAAGTCTCAAGGCAAACACTTAGCTGTCCTTTCAAAAAATCAGAAACAGTTAACATACTTGTACAATGGCAGAGAATAAATATTTTCACCTTCAAAAAGAGGAGCAGGAAGTCAGGTGGTGGTAGCACATGCCTTTAATCCCAGCACTTGGGAAGCAGAGGCAGGTGAATCCCTGTGAGTTCAAGGTTAGCCTAGTCAACAAAGTGAGTTCCAGGCCAGCCAGGGATGTTAGACAGAGAAATTTTGTCTTGAAAATCTCCTGCACCTCCCAAAGAGGAACAGGAGACCAGCAAGAAAGCAAAGAACCAAAGCAAGGCTACAACACGTCAGGCAAAACAGGAAATCCTGTGGCTCCAGGCCAGGTATTGGGGGCATGTGCTAGTATCATTTGAGCTCCACCAGGCTTGAGTATACCCACCGCTATATCTTCACAATTATCTACTCCTATATATGGTCTTTCTCTTGGCTTGGTTGCATTCATAATGTAACTTTGCTTGAGAGATGATCCATGCTCTTGGCATTTTCAGCATCTTTGATTTTCATATTTACTTATGGCCCTCTCAAAGACTTCTTGCAGGATTATGACTCTGTCATACACTGTGTGGCCTTCTGAGACTTCCTGTGTGATCTCAGTTTAGGTGGCCACGATCCCACAAATAACTCTCACTTTCTCTGTGCTTTCACAGTAGCATCATGTGGATAATGCCAAGGTGGCAGTATTCAGGTTCTGTGAGTACGTGGGTGGCTAAACCTGGCTGTAGATTATGTCTGGTGAGCAGGTGTCCTGTCCTTCTCTTCTGATGAGAAAATTCTTTTAAACAGTGGTAGTATACCCTGGAGGCTGGTATGGATGGTGGTGGGACACAGGGCAACTATTGAGCTGCCCTCAAGGTACTTTTCCTTTTGTTTAGGTGCAAAGTTCTTGACTTCTTTTTAAAGGTGGAGATGTTTTAATAACTGTAACATCCTTGTCCACAATTTTACTCCTGTAAATACTTTAAACCATTGAGTAAGATCAGAACCCTTATGATCTACTTGCTTCTGGAATTGCCTGTCCCCCCCCCCCCCAGAGGCTTTATTTATCTCTTAGGCATCTTTCAATACAACTCAATTAGAGGATTTATTTAGTGTGATTGGCTGGTGGGCCTGTCTGTGGGGATGTTTTACTGTGGGCAGTAAAATCCTTGGTTGGAGCCCAAGGCTGTATAAGAAGGCTAGCTGGGGAGAAAGTCAGCAAGCAGCATTTCTCTATGTTTGCCATTACTGTTCTTGCTTGAATTTCTCTCTTGACTTCCCTCAGTAATGGAATATTGCCTGGAATTGAAATATGAAATAAACCCTTTCCTTCAGTAAGTTGCTTTTGATCATAGTGTTTATCACACCAAAAGAAAGCAAATTAGAACAAGTACACTTCCAAGCACTAATTAGCTTTCCTCTTCTAAACTAACTAATCTCTCTGCCACATATATCATAGCATTCTGTGATTGTATTTTAGAACTCCCCAACTTTTATTAATTTTGCCCAACTGACTGTCTCAGCTCTTAACACGATTCCCAGCATGTAGCTAGTGCTCACTATGTGTTCCGTGAGTGATGGAATGACTTGAGTCTGGGCTGTTTGTTTCATAGCTTCAAGTAGATAGCCTAGCTACTTGTGAATTAGGAAGGTACACATGCCATTTGTGTGTATGGTGTGTTATTTGATCTCCCAGTGAGCAGTTCTCAATTAAAACATTAACCCAAACAGATCCATCTAGTTTTGCTTTCTATCTTCCCTGGGGTCTTAGGATTACAGGCCATATAAGACACTGAATATATAAGATAATTGAAAACATTACCATGTTAGTAAGCATAAAACTGTAACAGAAGACAAAACTCCAGGACACTATATGACACAACTTCAAATTTAGTCAATATCTTGTACTCCCCAGTTGTCTGCATTTGCAATGCTAAATGGTGATGCTAGAATGGAAATGAGTTCTCTCTGTAAATTTTTAATTTTTTGAGAATTTCATATATGACTACATCATTGCCACCTCTCCCTCCCCTCTCCAGCTTCTTCCCATACTCTCTGGTCTTGGATTCATGATCTCTTCTTCTATAATTAACTATAGTTGAACTAAGAACCCCTCTCTGTCTTTGTCTCCATCTCTCTCTTTCTGTATGTCTCTGTCTCTGTCTCTGTCTCTGTCTCTGTGTGTGTGTGTGTGTGTGTGTGTGTGTGTGTGTGTGTGTGTTTAGAGCTGACTACTTGAGGTTGTATAACCATTCAAGGGGATTGCTCCTGGAGAGAACTGATTTTCCCTCCCCCATTGGCTGCATGTAAGTCTTCATCTAGCTGTGGAGCCTCATGAGCTTTCCCTCACCTACCTTGGCATGTCAACTGATGTGGTCTTATGAGCATTCCTAATTGGGAAGCATTAATGATTGAGTGACTATGCTCTCATCCTACTATATTGTTGAAATCCAACTTTAAGTGCAATGATATTGGGAAATGGGGGTGGGTATTCATAGGTGACTAGATAAGGCCAGAAGTGGCCTCATACTAAGACTCTGGGAAGGTCTGTTATATCTGCCATGTGAGAATGCACCAAGAAGATAGTTATCTGAGCTGAAGATGTAATATGGTGATGTAGCTATTGTATAGCAAGTGCACAGCATAGCAAGGAGATGGAGAAAAGAAGGTAGAGAAGGAGAAAGATGATGAGGAGGAATGATGTAAGTGCGGAAAAAGAGGAGTGTGAGAGCTAATCTTGGTCATTAACTAGAGTACATATAGGATCAACTAAAACCCAAGTTGATTTATTTTCTCAATCAGATAATTTGAAATAGGAAGACCCACCCTAAATCTGAGCAACACCTTCTGGTGGCATCCTACACAAAATAACACGAAAGAAGGTAACTTTGCTTTTGGTCTCATTGTTCTGACTCTCACAGACAAGTTCATTTATCCAACTTTAGGATTCCAGTGTAGACTGGTTCTAGTACTCTCCTGGACTCCTCCAGACTCCAGGGCCAACTTTGAACTACTGTGATGCTCAGCCTCACAGACTGAACAACTACCTCATTCTTTGCCTTAAAATCATAAGATAGTCATTAGTGAAGTACTTGGACTACATCCAATAAGCCAGTTTAACAAATCATGAACATAATATAATTAATATAATAATATAATATAATATAGGGCTGGAGAGATGGCTCATCCATTAAAGGCTAGGCTCACAACCAAAAACATAATATAATATAATATAATATAATATAATATAATATAATATAATATAATATAATATAATATAATATAATATACAACCAAAAACATAATATAATATAACATAATGTAATATAATAATATAATATAACATAATATAATATAACATAATATAATAAAATAAATGAGTTCTGTTCCTTAAGAAAACCATGACTAATAGAAGGGGACTGTATGAAGAAAGAAAAAGCAGTAAAAGGAGGCAAGGAAAGAAAATGGGAGAAGAAGGGGTAGAGTTTAGAGAAACACTTTCAATATTTGGAAGATCACCTACATTAAAAATATGATAACATTGGACTTATTTTTTATACCAATATAGTTAACTATTCACATAACCTCAGAGACATTCCTTTGTGTATATATCCAAAACCAATGAAATCATTATGCCAACCAGACACCTGTAATTTTAAGTTAACTGAAGTACTATTCATACCAGCCTGATTAAAGCATAAACCAAAGTGTCTATCAAGGGACGAACAGAGAAAGAAAATGTAAACGTACACAATGGAACAGTATTCAGCCTTTAAAATGGAAGAAAAATATACTTCTTTTGACAACAAATTGGATGGATTTGGAGAACCTTGCACTAATTGAAATAAACCAGGAAAGAAAGACACATGTGTGGATAGAAAAAAAGATCTGAAAAGCAGAGATTATGTTTTTATGTTTCTCGGGGTGAGAGGGCCATAAAATGGGAAGATCATAGTCAACGCTATGAAAGCTCTCACAGGAAGCATGAATTAGGTCTTCAGGTAAATTGCCATCATGGTCACTGCAACTAGTAAAGGAATAAGGAACATCGCAGTGTCTGTCACCCAGAGTCAGTTTCAGATGTTCTCAGCACATGTGTGCATGCACGCGCACACCCAGACACATACAAGCACAGACACACAGACACACACACACAGACACATACAAACACAGATACACAGACACACACAGACATACACATACACACACACACACACACACACACACACACACACAGATACACAGACACACACACACACACACACCAAGACAAAACAAAAGCCCAAAACATTAAATGTTTGAGATGATGGGCAATAACCTTTATTTATTTATTCATTCAATATTATATGCAACATATCATCATCTTGTACACATAAATACATATTATAATTTTCAAATATAAAATTACAGTATTTCAACCTGACAAACATCTGAATGAACACAGAAGGGAAAATGGTGCTAAGAGGCTGCAGGTACTGCCAAACTCCCACCTTTCTTTTGTTAAGAGTCACCTTAACAAGAAAAGGAAATGTGCATTCGTTCCTCCCTCACAGTGCAAACAAGTGATGGCTTTCATCTTCCCTCACAACCTGCGTTCATCATCCTAAACAAACACACAGCCCAGGTAGTGTGCGTTCTTTACAGTGCAGCTGCAATACACGGTGTCAACATTACCACCACCCCAGAGATTTCTCCAATAAAGACCTTTGGGAATCATTCTTTCCCCTCTCTTCAGAAACTTCCCTTTCTTATCCATTGCTAAAATGATGAAGAGATGCTTCCCAAGGAAGAACAAAGATGATGATTGCAAGGAAGATTCAAGAATCCTAATAATCATGAATCTTACCTCAGGTATTGATTGAATAAATAACCCCGGGTGTAAAGGCTTCTTTGCCATTTATGCTTCCTCAGAGGCTTCAGGGAACGATGGTGATTGCAGTATTGATCAGTTAAATCACTGGTTCCCAGGTCTTGCTTCACATTGCAGTCTACCAGGGGACTAAAAAAATGCTTGACTCCCATCCTTAGCCATTCTGAGGGAATTGGCACAGGTCCACAGCAAGTATTAGGGATTAAAAAAATTTCCCTGTGTTTCTATTATGCAAGTTTGGGGGTTTCTGACATAAATCCTCAGTTCTCTGTGTATAATATTTCCTGAATTGTTCTGCTTTGTTCTATATAGCCTTATGCAGTTTGTGTGTATGTACGTGTTTGTGTGTGTGTATGTGTGTGTTTTTTGTGTGTGTCGTATATGTGTAGCTTTCTTTGATTTAAAATTAGCCTTAGATCACCTTTCTATTCATTTGCATTTATTTTCATTATCACTTTTGGTTATTATCCCCCAACACAAACACAGCAAGACATATCCTTGAGGTAAATACCTATCCCTAGACATTTTTATAAGACAAAAATTGCTCCCTCATGACTTGAAAAGACCAATTTTAATTTTTTTCAGTGTTATGCCCTTCCTTAAGGATGTATATTTTGTGGACCACCTCTTGGATAGGAACTCTGCAATGAAGCCCTTCTTTTGAGAGTATTCTCAGAGTCTTTGGCTACAGGAATACTCAGATATCCTCAGCTAAGCTCAGGCTGCTACCCATCCTTTTATTCCTTTATTAGCCTTTGCCTTACTTTTGGTTTACATCAGGGATGCTGGTGCAAAGTAAGGCTATGAAAGAGTTTATATACTCATGAAGTACAAGGACTTTGTGCTGATTTCTATACAAATATGGGATTTAGAGTAGAAAGTGATTTCAGAACTTATTACTCTAGTGCATTATTCTTTTCCGAATGTGAAAGCCAGGACTCAGGTAGTTACGTAAATGAGCTCAGTCATTAAGATACCCAGCAAAATTTTGGAGGTCTTAGGATTAGAAGTTTCTCCATCCTTTTTTCTGTAATAAATAATAGTTACTATTTTCTTGCATTGCTCTGAACTGCAATACAGGAAACTACATAGAAGTGTGCACATTATAACCAGAGTTCTAACATTCCAATACCCCCCCAACAGAAACACAGCTAGACATATCCTTGAGCAAAATACCCACCCACAGACATCTTTGCAAAACATGATTGCTCCCTCTTGACCTGTGAAGACCAATTTTAATTTTATTTTTAGTGTTATACCCTTCCCCGAGGATGTATATTTTCATTGACTTGCTATTGCTCTCTATTACCTGTTTTACTTATGTCTGTTTTAGTCTGAATTTCCTTCCAGCTGCTACCTCTGGATACAGCTTACTACCTTTATTTTCTTGTCTTCTAGCCATATAAAATTAGATTATTGATTTTGTGACATAGCTTCTCTTTTTATGTACTTATTTCAAGCCACAGCTATAGCTGTTTTCATGTCTATATTTTTGTCATGCTGTTTCCATTTTTATTTTTATGAAACCAATGTCTGAGTTCTTTGGACCACTGATTGCTTAAGGTGTCTGATGGTCATTTCTAGTTTGTGCTTGGAACATAAAGTCATAGCTGGAGGTGGAGCTTACATGGAGGAAGTAAGACATCGTGGCATGCCTTGAAGAATAATATCTTGTTCCTGGCCCCTTCTTTCTTATTTATTTCAGGTCTCTCATGATTTTAGAAGCTTTTTGAGTCATACCATTCTGTGAGGAAGTTTCTACCTCCCTATAGAATTAGATGCATGGAGCCATCCAGCTGTGGACTGAAATTGGTTAACGTGTTATGCTGGTGGGGTGCGAAAGACTAGACTGGTGATAGGAGTGCTCATGAGATATCAGATAAGAAGGAAGAGTCTCTATCTATCTATCTATCTATCTATCTATCTATATATATATATATATATATTTGCTGTTCATGTTACGTTATTGCCATTAACTTCTCTATATTTGTCCATACATTGAGGCTTTTTAGTAGACTGAATTTAAACACAACCAACTAATTGATATGGTGAATAAAAGTTTACAGCAGCATAGCCCTCAATCTGTAGCATGTGCCTTTGTAGCTGTGTGTAGCAAAATTTGCAATGAAATTGAGAGCAGAATATAGAGTTGGCTGATGTACAAAACTTAGTTTGGCCAGAAAAAGAGCATGTGTAAAGTTCAAGGGTCAAGGAAAGTGTGTCTTTGCATCTGGGCAACAGGTATTAGCTGGATACCAGCCATTGCAAATTCAAGGATGTAAAGATGTAACCTTACTTAAAAGATTTTGCTTTGAGAAGAGCACTCCAAGTTGCTCAGGTCAAACAGGATCCTTAGGTAAATATTTCCCCAAGTTTATTTAACCAGCTACACAGAAGCCATTGCAACTATGGTCCAAGGGGTATCAATGCTGGTTTTGCAGACATGCAGAATACTATAGTTATGAAACACTAGAAGCATCCATACAGATTTAAAAAAAAACATGGAAAGTCAATAATTTTGTTCTAGGGTGAGAGTCCCAGGAATCAGGCCCCAAGAGAGCAAGGTCTGAAGCTATGAGAATTCATCAGATGATGCAATGTGGACTCCAGGAATTTAGAGGTACCAGCAATGTAGAAAGCCTGGTAAGAAAAGCTGTAAGCATTCAGCAGAATCAATTAATGGAAGAGGTCACAGGAATGAGGTCACACCCTTTGGTACTCATACTATATCACTATGTACCCTGAATTCCATATGTAGAGATTCAGGATTAAATGCCCTGGTGACTTTTGATATTGCTTTGGTCCTATCCTTCTTTTGTGCCCTTGTCTCTTCCTTTTTTATTGCTAATATTTTTTCTGTGTTCATTTCACCAGTGTATATTTTAGGAAGCTTCTACAGTAGTAGGATTTCATACCTTGCTCAAACATTCTTTTTTTTTTTTTTTAATGATTTGAACTTTATTAATTAATGTACCAAATGCTACATACTTCATTTTCTGGCTCAGACATTCTTGAGAAAGGCAGAGATTCTCCTAGCCATCTTGGTCTCAATCGCAGCAGGTGCAGAATCTTTTTGTTTAAAAAATACGTATCAAATCCAGAGCTTGTGTGTCTTTGGCAAGGATACTACCATTGATCTATATCCTGAGACAGATAAGGTTTTTGTAGAGGGGAATGGGACAAGGTCTTACTCTGTAGTTCAGGTCTGCCTGAGACACACATTTTTTAGCTCAGGGTGACCTCAAATTCTCAGTGATCTTCCTATCTCAGCCTGAGTGCTAGGATTATATATGTGAATCACCATACCCTTTCAGATGAGTCATTTTCTAAAACATACTGCTAATGTGTCTTTTAATTGGTCTATTTTAGTAAATTTGTGTTTGAAGTCTTTATTAATATGGAAAGATTATTTCTGTCATTTGGTCATTTTTTTTACTTTCTCATGACAATTGCTTTCCTTAATCATTCCAATTTTGCCTTTTTTGATTCTTCCCTTTTATGCCATTTTGATGCCTTCCCCATTTGCTATTCTGTGTGCATGCTAGCTTATTATATTAGTAATATTATTATTATATTTTGTTATCCTGGTAATTGCAACTAAGTAGGCAGTTGAGTGTATAGGCCTGAGTGAGGTTAGGCTTGGAGAATTATATCAATGCTATGTGACCTGGTAGAGAAGAGCCTAAAATGCAGTCCTAAACCTGAGAACATGAAAGCATAACCTTCCTATTGAAGAATGATTTTATATTTACTCATTACAACTGCTGTTTGAGTATTAGTTCTCATCGCTAAAGGCTGTAAGGTTAAAAAAGGCTTTCCTATATTTTCTAAGTAATAAAATCAGATGAATCCTGTTACTTTATTATTTTTTTTATTTTTTACCTGTAAGGTTCTATTTTAACCTCTCCTTGATTATATAAATTTATTTCTTACTCATTAGTTGCAAAAGCATTAATTTTCTTTCCAATTTAAAATAATGACCATCGTTTTTCCATGGAGATCTATCTTTAGAAAAAGTAATAAATACTACTTTGTGTTTCTTGATTATCTACATGGGCCAGATAATGTCAAATATTTTGTTGATGAACTCGAAGGCATGCATATAAACCACATAAGTGGCATATGTCAGCTATATGTTCTGGTCGCAGCTTTTACGCTTTCCTTTACCAACTTTCTCTCAAAAGTGTATCTTTAATCATAGTGTTGGGGGAGTGGGGATGATTCTTATGGAGAAACAAACCTGTATTCACATTTTTTGAGAGAAGGCTGGGATTCTTACCTTTATATCAGGGATAATGTTATACCCTGACCCTTAAAACAGAGAAGTTTGTGGGAGGCAAATGGGTTATGAATAATGGTGCATGCCTATGATGAAAAATTAAAAATTATGTTGATATATAAGCTGATGGAATACAGTTTACAATTTGCCTCTACCCAATTGTCTGATTCTCGTTATTCCTCATGTAGTTACTTTAATCCTTACTTCTATAGTTGTTTACTGTCTGCAAAAGTGATCTTTCACTAATTCTTTTATTTATTTATTTATTTATTTATTTATTTATTTATGTATGTATGTATGTATGTATGTATTATTTATTTGTTTATTTATTTATTTATTTTTAGTCATTATAACTGTGCTTCAATTCTACACATCAGCAATGGGTTTCCCCGTCCTCCCCGCTCCCATCCTTGCCCCCCTCCTGCCCAGCCCCTCCCCTCCAATCCCATCTCCTCCAGGGCCAAGACTCCCCTGGGGATTCACTTAAACCTGGTGGATTCAGTACAGGCAGGTCCAGTCCCCTCCCTCCAGGTCGAATTCTTGATATCTGACAATTAGAAGTTTTACTTTGAATTCTCCATTACATGGAGCAGAACTGAGCTGGTTGGAGGTATGTCCCTCCAGTGGATCACAAGCATTTCTCAGCATATTTGTAAGACACTTGAACACTGTGGATGACATGGACCCTAAAATTTGGATAAGCCTGCAGAGAAAATGTAGTTTTCTTGGGCCATTTTCTCTGCCCTGATTTCTACTTCTACCTGACTTATAAAAACTGAAAAACAAATTCACTAAACTTCTGTAAATCTCATTTCCAAGTTGCCTCACCATGGCAACCCTATTTTCCCAGACATACAAGGTATATAGTTCTTTTTGAGAACCTAAGCATTTGTTAAAGGAGCCCATACAAGTTTTCTGTGGGAATTTGAAAGACTGTACCCACGCTACTTATTTTCAGGGTTAGAAGGCAGCTCAGGCTTGGTCTCAGACTCCTAGTTTAGCACAGCAAGTAGACTAAAATACTCATAGCTGTTCTTAGCATTGTTTCACTGATAGTCTCTAAGGATCCTGTGAGCCTTCATAAATATAAGGCATATGCATTAGAAATTACCTTCAGAAATCTGCTCTGCTTCCTTTGTACCTTCAAGAGCTCTTGCTTTATCCCATCAGTTAGGTATCTCTACAGTTTTCTGTGCCTCCTCTTTGAACTTCATTTAAATACTGTGAAGACAAAAGGATCAGATTAGGATTTAAACTAGCATTAAAACCCACAACCCACTTGCTACGTTATCATACTGGTAACTGACAGGCCACACACCACCAACTGTTCCTGCCCATAAAGCCAATTACATTAAATGACACACAGTGTTCATTGAAAAAGGGTGCTGCCTTGAGCTTAGGAATGGCTGTTAAGGGACTGATTTGACAATGACTCCAAACCAAATTAAGAGTCTGGTGCTGTGCTGTGTACCTTCATAAACTAAACTCAATTTTCACAACCACACCACTACACCACTTTGTGAGGTAAATATTGATATCTTAATTCCATAAGCTCAGAGGAGTGAGATGTCAGAAGTGAAAATGAATATTCCTATTGCTGCTCTTGCCTAGGGTATAATGGTGTCCCAAGGAGTGTTTGGGTCAGATTCTCCTCTTTGAACTTGAAAAGAAATTCATTTCCCATGACTTGAAGAGAGGTGAAGTAGTCTTCTCTAGGGTGCCTCAGTGACTTAGAAAAGTGCAAGTTCCATTGTTGGGGAGGCCACTGTTCTGTCCCCTGGTGCAGTTTGAAGTCTCTCCTTGTATGTTCTCTAAGTAAAACTGGAATTAGCTCACATTGAAACCACCTCCTCAGGATTCTGAAGTGCTGTGCAAACAGCTAGGAGAGAGCATTGTCTAAAGCCATATGAAAAGACTGGGATTTGTCTGGTGAACAAAAATTTTGCATTCATAACACCTTTTACTCCCACAGCAAGCAGAACTTTTTCTTTGAAGCAAGTAAACAAGCAAGTAAACATTCCATTTTCGGGATAATGATGCTCTTTAAAGGGACAGTAACAGCGGTTTAGCTCTTGATTTCCTTCGCGTTTAATGCCATCAGAGGAAAAGGGCAGGTTTTTAGATGCATAGTCTTCAAAGCGCTGAATTTCTTGTTACTTAAGTGGATACACGTGGGCTGTATTGACAAGCTAACCGGCATGGCATTTCAAAGTAAAGTCTATTTCATCCACAAGATTAGAAGCACCTTACTGTTATAGAAAATGTAGATTTTTAGATTCTACCATAGAGCTACTGTTTCAGAGTACTTGGTACTCCCATTATACTCTTTTCAGAGTCTTGAGTGGGAGGAGGCATAGAGCTTAGGCATATGTATTTAGATGCACCTTTGGAGATTTTTAGATCCATTAGTCCGAAAATAACTGCAGTGGAAGGACCATCTCCATGAAAAGGTTCTAATGGCACTTGGTTAAAATGAATCCATCAACTACTTACATTTCAGGAGGGAGAGCCAAACTAATTTCTGTGGTGAATTTGTGCACAAAAAAGAGTTGGGAAATACTTGTGAGGAAAGTTATTATTTTTGTGGGCTTTAAGGGAAAGTAGACATAGTCTGTGATACTCTAGAAATCATATATATAAGTGTGTGGGATTGTCACATTTTAATACCATGTAGCTCGGGCCTCAAATTCACAGTTCTTTTGACTTAGCCTGCTGAGTACTAGAATTACAGGTGGGTACAGCTGCTATTGAACACAGTCCTCTCTACCATCTTCATCAGAGCAACTATGGCTACTTGCGAGAGACTCTTGAGATTTGGCCTGTTGACATTTGCCCAGAAAAATAAAAGAGGATGTGAGGGCAAACAGACCCACACCTTAGATCTAAGCAAGCCGTTCCCTGGAAACAACCCTCTCTTCAAGCTGTAGAGAATTCTGCCCAGTCCAAATTGCACATGGCTTCATGGTCTAGAGACACTAGAATCTATAGAGAAAAGGAGGTTAACTGAAGCAGAGCACTCTGGCTATACATTTACTGTGATGGAAGTCATCATCCATGCTGAAGTGAGACTTCATTGTGCAGCTGTTTTGTGGTCTCCCGTACCGGATCAAGAAACTCCTCACTCATGCTGTCTAAACAAGCTAGGTGAACTTGTTTCACTAATGGCCCATCCAGGGTGAATAGATGTTTGTTAACATCTCTCTAGAAGGAGTTCACATAACACATCACCACACTCCGATAACTAGACTGACATAACTGGGTAAGGCATGTACAAATCCACATAGAGTTTCTCAGAGGAATTTATCAGTGCAATGGAAAGAACACATTACCTAAAATATGGGACTAGAGCATTTGAGAGGTTAGGTCAGCGATGAACTGTGTGTGTGTGTGTGTGTGTGTGTGTGTGTGTGTGTGTGTGTGTGTGTTTGAAAGTATATGTTTATATATACATATCTGAATATCTTTTTTAAAATGTGCTTTTAATTGAAATAGAGTTATATTACTTTGCATCCTCCCTTTACTTCCTAGATAGTCTCACTTGGACCCCTCCCATGCTTCACCCTCTCAAGTGGGTTCTCTTTCTTTTCTTTTCTTTTGTTTGTTTCTTCCTTCCTTCCTTCCTTCCTTCCTTCCTTCCTTCCTTCCTTCCTTCCTTCCTTCCTTCCTTCCTTCTTTCCTTCCTTCCTCCCTCCTTCCCTCCCTACCTCTCTCTCTCTTTCTTTTTTGTTCTGTTTTTTGAGACAGGGTTCTCTGTGTAGTTTTGGTGCCTGTCCTGGATCTCTCTCTGTAGCCAAGGCTGGCTTCGGACTCACAGAGATCTGCCTGGCTCTGCCTCCCGAGTGCTGGGATTAAAGGCATGTGCCACCACCACCACCTGGAGCTAGCTTCTTTTTCTTTGATTGTTATTGCTGTATGTATATGTATGTTTATACACAAGTACATATACAACACACACACACACACACACACACACACACACACACATATACAAAGCATGCTGAGTCTATTTCTTTTGTAATTTAATCAAATAAAGGTTAAAAAATATTATTACATCATTTCTCACTTCCCTTTTCTCCCTCCAAACTGTTACATATACCCCTCCATGTTCTCATTCAAATTCATGCCTTCTTTTTTCTTTGATTTTTGTTACATGTTTACATGCATTTTTTGAAAACTAAGTTATCTTTAACTGATAGCTAACAATTGTGTATGTTTATGGTTGAACATTTCATTTCATTTTGAAATATTTATTTGGGGTTACTTACTATTGATTCCCCATCACCTGCAGTACTTTGATGTAAGCTTTCATTTGTCCCAGTGGTTCTGAACCTCACAGCTGGTGTTATTCACCTGATTATTGAGGATGAAAAAGCCTTTTACTTGCAATTCAGAGTCAAATTTCTATGGGGAGTTTCCAGACAATTCTAGCTATTCTCTTGTTTTGAGAAACTTTCAACATGGTGGAAAAGTATATCCATGAAGAAATGAAGTCTCAATTTTAGAATACAAAGTGATAGATTTTTGCCCTACTTATCTGTGGAGGCATGTGTGTGTGTGTGTGTGTGTGTGTGTGTGTGTGTGTGTATGCAAACAAATAATCAAGTAACCAGGCAGGGTATCCAAGTTAAAAGCATTTAGTCAGGACATTAGCATGTTGCACATTTTCCCTTTATGACGCTCAGTGACCTTGGCTTACTTTGGTAAAAACAATAGTCATAAGATTTTAGTCTCTTCTGTTCTTGGGAAAGGACAATTTCACTTCTTATGATTTTGAATTTGAACTCATGTCTAACTCAGGACTCAGTGAAATTGAAAGTGTGGCTTTTGGAAGATTTGGGTAGGCTGAGGGTAGAAGGTAGATTACTTGTAAGAATTCATCCTAAGTGAGTTGAATTTTGTCTTTTTGACTTTTCAGTGTTTGAGTTATTGTATTCAAGGCACAATTTGAAATAGTGCCAAGAATATATCTTTAAATTTGTTTTTAATCAAAGTAATATATATTCAGAGTTTAAAAAAATTGACATGTAGTATAAGACATGTGTGAAAGTAGTAGTCATTCTGTCCTTATTAGCCCTGATTTCTATACCTATACTTATTTCATTATTTTCATCTTTCTAAATGTGTTTAATTAATTTTGATTGGTTTGGAACTTTGAGACATTACTTGCACTTTAATACGCCAATTTATATAAAGCTCTTCATCCCCATGTATATAAAACTCTTCCTGCTATTCCTTCAATATATGGCTAAATCAAGATTTAGTGAATCATGGTATAGAAATGCAAATATTGTGAACTATGTAGTATATGGGACTCTATTTTCCTCTTTACAAGTGCTGTTTTTATTTGGAATTAATGATGGCCTTATATTTGCTTTTATTTCTGTTTACCTGTTATAATCCACTAGACCAGTAAGCTCTTTGTATAGGAAGAGCCAGAGTTGTTACTAGTTACCCTGTCTGGACACCCCTTGGGGGAGTGGGTGAGAAGGTGTGGTGTGGTGTCAAAGACACAGACATACAGGTACCTAGAGTCATGTGGGAAGCAAGCAGTGAACTCGTTTATTGTAGATACAGGATGAACCTATATATCCCTTCTCAACTTCCCATTAGTAGACAGAGATTCTCTTAACTGTGTTGTCTCTTTCTCATTGGCCCCCAACATTCTGATGGTTGTGCATCAGCAGGTGCATCAGCAGACTCTAAGTTGGCTCAGTGGGAAGTAGCTTTCACACATATCTATGCACACTATCCAGTACAGGGCAGCTGTGGTTTTATCAGGCTAGCTGGTTGCGCTCCTCCTATACAGAGTTATTAATCAGTTAGTTGCTCACGAATCTCCTGTTCACCTAGCTCAGTCTGAACAGTCTGTGAAGTCTGCTGAGCAGCTGTCTTCTTTCTGTTTCCCTTCACCATCATCGGACTTGGCTTCTCACTTTTGCTGGTTCTGGATTTGGAATACTGTGTGTCATGTCTGTTGGCTTACCTCCTTCTTTCCAATGGAGCTGATTAATCTTTGAGACTTTGCATGTCTGGAAGAGTCTTTAATATATTGTCATATTTGACAGGAAGTACAGCATTCTGGGTCTGAAAGTGTTTTGCCTTCAGAATTGTGAAGGTATCGCTCATCTCTTACCTTCTAGAATTGCTGGCAAGAGGCTCTTTTAGTTTCTTTCATAGTTCTATGCATTTTTCATGTTCTTTCTCTTTGGAAGTTTAAAACACTTTCCATCCATTTGGGGCGTTCTGAGGGTTCAAGACGATGTGCCTGCTGTATGTTTCATTAATCATTGCTCTGAGCTTTTAAACCTGCAATGACATGGACCTTAAAATGGAAGAATTCTTTTTTGAATTATTTCATTTCTTTCCCTTATTTTCTCCTTCCTCTTAAATCACTATCCATTGGCCATAAAATGCCTTGGCCTGACCATATATTTTACTATTTCTTTTTTACTGCTTATTTCTTTGTCTTTTTGCTTTAATTTCTAGGAAAGGTTTTTCAACTTTTCTCCCAATATGTGTAAGTACATATTTATATAGACACAAATACCTAATTTCTAAGACATCTCAATCTCTATTTTTTTATTTTCTTAGCAGTATTTTATTTAATATGTAGAATAGCTTCTCTTAACTCTCTAAAGATATTAGTAGATTGCCATGTTTTTTTCTGCATTGGTTTTCATTTACATTTCTCTTATTTGTATCTCCCCATGTTAGATCCTGTCCTTAGATGTATGGTGGTATGGCTGGTTAGCTTTTCATTGTGGTCATGAAATACAAGATGAGAACTATTTAAAAGAGCACATGGTCAGCTGTCTCCATTGTTATGGGCCTGTGCCAAGGTACAACATCTGCTCACTTCATGGTGGGCAGGGAGAAAAGAGAGACAAGGATGGGCCAGGCTCCTTTCAAGTGCACATCCCAAATGACCTCACTTTCTAATATTCCTATCACCTTTCAAGAGTGCTTAGAACTCAGCCTTCAACACATGAGCCTTTGAGGAATATTCCAGATCCAAAGTATAACAGTGATGTATGATTATCGGTTCATATTTAGCAGTGGATCACTTAACACTGAGAGATACTTTTCTTTTTTTTGGAATGTTAAGGATCAAACCCAAGGATTCATGCACAATAAGCAAATAGTTTATCATTGAGCCATATCCACAGACCAAATAATCTATACTAACTATAGCATAGTATTTTTCTTTTGAATTTCTTTCTTTTCAATTTTTGCTGCTATGATTAAAACTAGAACTTTGTGCATGGTAAGTGTATTGTCTACCATTGAGTTATATTCCCACCCAGGAGGCATTTCTGCTGAGATGGAATGATTGATGTGTTCTTGCTTTCTGGCAATTAATTACTAGAAAACTGAAGATAGTGCATGAAATAACTATTTTTGGACTTGAACTACAAATAACACAACTGTGCTCTGAGGGAAGGGAAATAACTCAGTAATTTTTACTATCACCTCAGCTTTCTGCTTGGAGGCACTTTCCATACCTAAATACAAAGCGAAGAATACTCATTGTAGTTGGAAAGTCTGAGGTTGGAGTTGGGGAAGTCAAAGTTATCTGGAATTTTCACTTTAAGATACATTGAAATTGATCATGGGTGGAGAAGTTTTTTACCTTGGATATCAGAAAATGCTACAAATTAAGGTTGTTTTTCATATTTGTTTGTATGTATGCCCCCAAAGAACTTTTTGGTATATGCACTGGTAATATTCTTTATCTATAGATACATGTTTACTAGGAGATGTTGAATGAAATAGAGAATAGAGCAATATACGTATGCATATATGTTAAACAGTGCTTTTTTATTGCTAGTTATTGAACTCAGGGCCCTGCACATGTTAGATAAGAACTCTACCACTGAGCTACAGCCACAGACTGTACATTGGCAAAATAGTTCATTGGCAGAGACAGTTTTTAAGGGAAACTATAATGGAATAACTGGATAACCACATGAAGAAAAATGAAAATGTTCATTACTATACATCATACACTAAACTTACTTAAAATGATTATATGAGTAAACAAAAACTATGAAATTTCTAAAGGAATCCATACAGGAAATTCTGTGCTACCTTGCAGTAAAGACCTTGATTTGGGGGATGTGGGGATGTGGGGTGGCTTGGGAGGGAGGACTGGAGGGTGGGAGGAGGGAGGAGGTGGGATCATTTGGTGGTATGTAGAGTGAGTAGAAAATTTCTTAAGAAAGAGAAATGAAAACAACAATAACAACAACCACAACCACAACCGGAGAAACCAAGGAGATAGACTATTCAGTAAAGTTCTTGCCTTGCAAGTATGAGGACCTACAGGAAAACACCAGGTGAATGGGGTGGTAAGATGGCTTCGCTACTAAATTTTCCCAAGTAAAGATACTTGCTGCCAACTTTGATGACCTGAGGGACCCACATGGTAGAAGGATAGGACCAACTCCTGTCTCTTACCTCCACAGTTGCACTGTGGTAAACACAAAATAAACAAAATAAAATAATTTTAAATGATAATGTGGAGAATGATCAAATAAGACACATGACAAAAGAAAGGAAGGAAGGAAGAATGGAGGAAGGAAGAAAGGAAAGAAGCAAGCAAGCATGTGCATGTGATGGTGTGCTCTTGCAAGCCCAGCATGGGCAAGGTGGACATAGATTGATCTCTGTGGGTACCAGGTCAGCCAGCTTAGACTATTTGGTGAGCTCTAGCTCAGTAAGAAATGCTATCTCAAGGAAAGGTGGGTGTTGTATGAGGAATGATATGATACCCAAACTTGTCTTCTGGCCTCCGTATGCATTCATACACATGCACACTTATATACCTGTAGTCAGAAGTTTTCCTGTGTCCCACCTGGTTCCTCAGCCACTTGGACCCAAGTAAATACACAGAGGCTTATATTATTTATAAACTGTATGGTCTATAGCAGGCTTCTTGCTAGCTAGATCTTATAACTTAAATTAACCCATTTCTATTAATCTATGTTTTGCCATGTGTTCCATGACTTACTGGTCTGCTAGCATGTTGTTCCTTGGGTGGCAGGCTGGCATCTGTCTGCCTCTGTCTTTCTTCTTCCTGTCTCTTGGATTTCTGCTTTGCTATAACTTGACTCGCCATAGGCCAGAGCAGCTTCTTTATTAATCAATCATAGCAATACATATTCACAGCATACAGAAAGACATTCCACAGCATATACCCACACTCATATCCACTTCCAAGCATGCAGTCATGCACATACACACAAATTAATGAATTAATTAAAAGTGTATTTTTCTCTTTTGAAACCTAAAAGACAAGTTGTTTAGAAGGAGAAATATTTTCAATCTCTAAAGCATATAGAAGTTTTGTCCATAATATGAAACACTCATATTTTAATAAGGCAAGTGACACAATATGTGTTTAAACAGATACCTTACAAATGAAGGTAGAACTATCTAATAAGAATGTTAAAAGGTGCTTAATATCATGGGTCTACAGGAAAATGAAAATAAAAGGCACAATGGTATATAACTTTACATACACTTAGAATTGCTAAAATTCCAAGACTTACAATATTATGTTTGGGGGAGTTGAACCGTATCTTGAAACATTACTGGTGGGTATGTAAGATGATACCACCAGTTTTTTCTTTCTTTTTCTATTTTTTTTTGTTTTTTTTCTGAGATAGGGTTTCTCTATGTAACAGTCTTGGCTATTCTGGAACTCACTCTGTATGTAGATAAGGCTGTCCTCAAACTCAGAGATCTGTCTGCCTCTGCCTTCCTGAGTGTTGGGATTAAAAGCATGCACCAACACCACCCAGCTCAGGTACTGCTAGTCTTGAAAACAGTTTGGCAGTTTTTTTTTTTTTATAAAGTTCAACTTCCTTATTATGGTATCTTATTTTTACTCTTTGGGGGCCCACCACCCAGCTCCCAAATAAATACATGGAGACTAATTCTTACTTATGAATGCCTGATCTTAGCTTGGCTTGTTTCTAGCCAGCTTTTCTAACCTAAATTGTCCTGTTTCTCTTTAACTATGTTCTGCCCTTGGGCTTTTCACCTCTCCTTATCCTCTATATCCTGCTTTACTTCTTACTTCATGGCTGGCCATGTGGCTAGGTGGCTGGCCCCTGGCATCATCCTCTTCTTATTTTATTGCTCCTCCTTCTTTTCATTCTTCTTGAGCTAGATTTCATGTTCTATTTATTCTCTCTGCCTAGCAGCTCCACATATCACTCTACTGCCTGGCTATTGGCTGTTCAGCTGTTTATTAGACCAATCAGGTGTTTTAGACAGGCAAAGTAACACAGCTTCACAGAATTAAACAAATGCAACATAAAAGAATGCAACACATCTTTACATCATTAAACAAATATGTCATAGCATAAACTAATGTAATATGTCTTAAACTAATATTGCACAACAATGCTATCTAGTACATTTGAAGTATACTTCCTTTAAATTACAAATAAAAGGGAGCATAGGTCACAGAATGCTCATAATAGCAGTTTTATATATTATAATTTCAAACTAGAAATCACTAAAATGAACAAAATGATGTATCATATTAATATAATGTGATACCTTACAACAATGAAAGCAACACAGGGTAAATGTAAGCAATATTAGTACATTTGTAAGCATACCAAGCAGAAGGAACCAAATACACAAATATACACATTGTAAGATTCCTTTTGATGAAATATTCCAGATGATCCATACCAGAAAGTAGACTGGAGACTGCCTGAAGCCCATTGTGATGTTGTGGAGACTGACTGCAAAGTTTCTAGAAGGCACTTACTGTGGCATAGAAATGCTCTGTATGTTGACTGTGGTATGTATTAGTAGGCACACTTTTCAAAATGATTAACTTTACACTTGAGTCTGTAGATTTTACTCTTGAGAGTTGTATCCCAATAAAGCTGCTTTACAAAGAGAAACAATGCCAATGTGAAGTTGTTGCTTCTCCCTACTGAATGGCAAGCTGTTTACTCACCAAGCACCATCAGCTGTCATTACGTCTTTCTAAAACAATACTGCTTAGATATTGTAGCATGAATCTTAAAGGGTCTTATTAATAAAATCAAACCTGGTGCCAGTTATTGGGGTGAATGCTGGAAGATCAGAGAAGCAGAACACGCCACAGCTACTTCACCTTGCCAATTCCTCAGCTGATCCTGTTTCCTCAGACTGAGTCCTCATGCAGAATCAATCTCAGCTGAACTATTGCTCAAAAGCCTAAAAGCTTAACCAGGCTATAGTTCTTCATCCTCATGCCTTAAATACCTTTTTGCCTCCTGCCATTACTTCCTAGGATTAAAGGCATGAGTCACCATGCTTGGCTGTACCCTTGAACACACAGAGATCCAGGCATATCTCTGCCTCTGGAATGCTAGGATTAAAGGTGTGTGCTACCACTGCCTAACCTCTATGTTTAATATTGTGGCTGTTCTGTTCTCTGACTCTAGGTAAGTTTATTAGAGTGCACAATATTTCAGGGAACACAATACCACCACAAGGTTTTATAGAAAAAGCTACTTTTTTGTTGTCACATTTTACTATTTTATGCAAACCTTGTTTTATAATTGCAATTATAAGCAGAAATGGTATCTAACAGATTTGAGAACTCATAAAGCTGACTCATCCTAAGTATGCAATTCAACTTGTGACAGCTGAAGTGAGAACAAATCCTAGAACACAGTCTATGTGTTTTTATCGTGCTGAAGGCTTCCATGTATTTTAAAGTTGTAACTAAGAATTTATCTTCCCTCGTTGGAACTAATAACTTACCTACCTTATTCAAGTAAAACAGTTTTGTTAAGAAACCTAGACACTCTGCATATAAGTTACAGTTGTGTAGCTTGGTCTTCTTATGGGACTCCTAACAGTGGGAGCAAGGCTGTGTCTAACTCTATTATTGCCTTTTGGGACCCTACTCCTCATACTGGGTCACCTTGCCCAGCCTAAATATAAGGAGAGGTGCTTTCTCTTACTGCAACTTGTTATGTCATGTTTTGTTGATACTCATAGGAGACCTGCCTTTTCCTGAACAGAAGTGGAGGAGGAGTGGATTAGGGGGTGGGGACAGCAAGGAAGTGGGGGCTTGGAGGACAGGAGAGGAGAACTGTGGCAGGGAGGTAAAATAAACAAATAGATTTGTATATAAAAAAGAAAGCTAAAATATTATGTGCCAAGCCGTCTAATGTAGGTGAAGGCATCAATGCTCTGCAGTGCTTTAACACTGAGATGGGGAAGGATGGTATCCAAGGAAGATGAGTGGTGATGGGGATGCATGGTTAAACTTAAAATCTCCCTCCAATCTAGTAAAGACTTTTTCCCAAAATGGGGCTAAAAACAGAACAGTGTTATTAACTGAACATTAATCCAGACTATGTTTTCACACCAGATGCAATCACCTAAAATGACAAACATGAACTTTTATTCTTTTAGAGAATGGTGTGTGTTAATTAGATGTACTCATGAAAAGGAAACTAAAATTTCTTGTATATTTCTGATAAGCAAGAAATTATATCTTGGACCTAAATTTCCACCAGGGAAGAGGGCACAAGCTAAGAGGGAATTCTCTTTTGTAATTTCACTTGTGTGTGTGTGTGTGTGTGTGTGTGTGTGTGTGTGTGTGTGTGTGTGTGTTTGCATATGCATGGACACACATGTATATATGGCTTCATATGTGTGTATGTGCATGTGCACAAGTGCACAGATGTGTGAAAGCTGGAGTTTGACAATTGGCATCTTTAATCACTCTCTAGCATATGTATTGAGGCAACTGAATCCAGAGCTCCCCATACAGGCTAGTCTAGATAACCAGATGGCTCTGGAAATGCCCATTTGTGGTGATATTTTATTTGTGCTTTAATAAATAAAGCTTGCCTGAAGATCAGAGGAAAAGGCCAGCCACAACACATAAGTCATGCAATGTTAGCACATGCCTTTAATCCTATCACTTGGCAGGCAGGATCTCTGTGAGTTCAAGGCCACACTGGAAACAAAGCTAGGTGTGGTGGCACATTCCTTCATTCCAAAACTAGTTTACAATGGAGGTCTGTAGGTCTGTACAGACAGACTGAAAGTCACAGAGCTGTGTAGGAAGAGGAAGTGATGTAGCTGGACAGACAGCAAATCAGATGGCAGAACAGCAAGGCATATATTCGTGGGTAGACAGGAAGTAACTTGCATTTGGAAGCTGCAGAGTTGGTGAGGTGAGGTTGGCTGGTGGCTTTCCCTATTTTCCTGATCTCTCTAAGGCTTTCACCCCTATATTTGGCTCTGTGTTTTTTATTTAATAAGACCGTTTAGAAATTTGTCTACAGAAACTAACCAGGTAGTCCACAGTGAAACATAAAACAAAGCAAATGTAAGAATTACAATGGGATGAATTAAAAATTAGTACAACATTCACCTTGGAAGAATAATCTATATGTGTAGCATACCAATGATGAATGATTAAAGCAGATTCTTCATTAGCAATACATAAATTTTTCTAATCATGTATTAACTTTATGAGATGTTGCCATATATTTATTGTTTCTGCTTTCAAATGATTACTTGGGAATTATTTTGCAGTTTTAAATGAACCTTAATGTGTAGCATAAATCTGGAATCTGATAATCTAAGTTTTTAGCTGAATTTTTCTTATAAAGCCTAATAAATCTCCCTAGAGTTCTCATTGGTTATAAGAAGGAACAGTACACTTATAAGCTAAACTACCATTCAGTAGTTATTCCATCACCCCAAATAATTTCTCCCAGGTGCAAGACACAAAGGTAGTGGTGAGCACTCACTGAGGGGAACAGGTTGAATTTGCAGTGTTTTATGCTCTAGGTATTAGGTTTTGATAACAAATCTAACCTGTGAGATGTTTTTCACCTTGGTCCAATCCAGTAGTTACATTAGTATTGTAGTTAGTTATTTAGGTAACTGTAACTCCAGAGGTTACATTTAGCTTAAATATATATATATATTTATATATTTAATTATTAATTAATAAATATTTAAATATTTATATATTATATATACACACATATATACACACACACACACACACACACACATATATATATATACATATACATACATATACACATAAATACACACATATATATATACTATTATATATAAACAATACTAGTCACTCAAGATATTGCAGCCTCAAGTGATCTGTAGAAAGCATAGTTTAGTTCTGGAGATCTGGATTCATGTGGGAAATATGAGTCCATGTGTATTTTATTTCAGTCTAATAACCATACGAATAAGTAACAGTACCTGAAAGGAATCTATCCAACATGGTTAAAGCTGTCACTTTTCCTCTAGAATAGTCTTATTATGGAAAACTGTACAGTTTTATTTTTGTTATTGTTACCCAGGTTGGCTTTGAACTCTCAGCCTCAAGTCATCCTCAGTTTCCCACATAGTTCAGAATATAAGTACACACCAGCATTCCTGGCTTAACTGCCCAGTTTGATAAAGCTGATAGATTTCTTCCCGGACATCTCTCCAGGTCCTTTTGACTTTGTCTCTGTGTTTCTGGAAAAAAGAGAAGGCTTATAAAGTACTGAATATGATTATGACAAGAACGAGTTAAAGAAGACATTGTGAGCATTTCAGATCCAAATTTACAATGCAGCCAAAGAGAAATTCCAACAGCTACAATGTTGTTTTTGTAAGAGTAAATCTAATTTTTAATAAAGCTAGTATAAACAAAGGAAGAGGCAAGTCTCCAGGCCATTTTAACCCAGTGGATTGCTGATTATAAGCCAAGGAATTTTGAAGAATTTGAGTCATCCATTCTTCCTGGAGTGTGACAGTTTCTTGCTTTGTTTTAAGATGGGGTCTTGCTATATTGTTAAATGGCTGGGTTCAAATGAGCTTCCTAACAGCAGTCTGCCAAATATCGTGGGCTGTAGGCATGCACCATAATTTCTGACTGTAGAATGACTGTTCAATCTGCAGACATTTGTCTTAATTCCTGGATAATAGAGACAAAGAAAAATTCCCTCCATCTATTTCAGTAAGCCCTAGGATCCTAAAAGTGGGTATTAGCAGCTGGGTGGTGGTGGTGGGGCACGCATTTAATCCTAGCACATGGGGGGGCAGAGCCAGGTGATCTCTATGAGTTCAAGGCCAGCCTAGTCTACAGAGTGAGATCTAGGACAGGCACCAAATCTATACAGAGGAACCCTGTCTCAAAAAAAAAAACAAAAAACAAAAAACAAAAAAAGCAGGGATTAGCATTTTTTAATATTTTTCTTTCATTGAAAATAGATCCTTTTGTTATATATTATATATTGATTATTGCTTCTTTTCCCTCTACTCCTCCCAGTTCCTCCTCCCCATTTGGATCTGCTTCCTCTCATTAGAAAAGAACAGGCTTCTAAGAGATAGCAACCAACATGACAAAATAAAATATAATAAGGTGAAGCAAAAACCATATTATTGAAGTTGGACATGGTAACCCAACAGGAGAAAAAGAGTCCTAAGAGCAGGCACAGGAATTAGAGACCCACTCATTCTCAGTCAGGAGTCCCATAAAAATACTAAGCTAACTATGGTGATATTTGTATTGAAATGTGATTTTATTTGTATGTTAATAAATAAAGTTGCCTGGGGGTCAGAGATAATAGCAAGCCATAGCAGAAGCTGGGCGGTGGTGGTACACACATTTAGTCACAGCAGTTGGGAGGCATAGCTAGATGGATCTCTGTGTGTTCAAGGATACAGCCACCATTGAAACATGCCTTTAATCTCAATATCAACCATAGAAGACCTGGAGGTCTGTATAGAGAGGCAGTGACAAGGAGCTCATGTGGTTGGTTTACAACCAATGAGAAGGCAGAACAGAAAGTTAATAAAAAGGACAGACACACAGGAAGTAGGCCTCTTTCTGAGGGGAAGGATGACAGGACAGCTAAGTGTAGCTGGAGTTTTATCTCTGGGTCCTGCCAAGCCCCGGCAGTCTGACAGCCAACTTATAAAATAAACACACAGACACTTATATTATTTAAACTGTTTGGCCTAATGGCTCAGGCTTCTAGCTATCTAGTTCTTACATCTTAAATAAACCCATTTCTATTAATCTATACTTTGCCACGTGGCTTGTGGCTTACCTTACATCTTTCTTGTCATGGCAGCGGCTGGCAGTGTCTCTCTGCCTTAGCCTTCTACTTCCCAGAATTTTCTTCTCTGCTTGTCCTGCCTATACTTCCTCCCTGGCTACTGGCCAATCAGTGTTTTATTTATTAACCAATCAGAGCTACACATTTGACATACAGAACATCCCATAGCTAAGGGTAAGAAAGGCGGTTTTAAGTCTCAACTCTCAGCTACTGCTCTGACCTCTTGGGCTTTTAATTCTGTAATTGGCTCTGTGTTTGTTTAGTAAGACTGTTCCATCTACAGCTAACTAACCTCTATAACATATATGCAGAGGACCTGGTGCAGACCCATGTAGGCCCTGTGCTTGCTGCTTGCATCTCTGTGATCTCATATGTGCTTTGCTTAGTTAGTTCAGAGGGCTGTCTTTTCCTGGTGTCTTACATCCCTTCTGAATCTTAAAATCTTTCTGCCTCCTCTTCTATGAGATTCTCTGAGCTCCAATGGGAGGGATTTGATGAAGACCTCCAACTTAGACTCTCTTTCTCTTCATGATGTCTGGCTGTGGGTCTCTGCATCTGTTCCCATCTGTTGGTGTAGGAAGCCTCTCTGATAATTAATGGATAAGGCACTGATCTTTGAGTATAGCAGAATATCAATAGGAGTAATTTTATTGATTTTTTTAGACCAATAGTATTTGGTTTTATCCTAGGTCTCTGGGCTAGCTAGTCTTTTGTTTTTGGTTACTCAAGTAGTGTCATATGTGGGTTCCCTCTTGTAGAGTAGACTTTAAGTCAAATCAGACATTGGTTGGCTACTCCCACAGGTTCTGTGCTAACATTACCCTAGCATATTCTGCAGGTAAGACAGACTGTATGTGGCTAGGTTTGTGTCCATATTTCTTTCTTGTTAGCCTGCAGAATATCTTCCTGTACCAAAGAGACTAGATCACAGAGGTAAAGGCTCCATTTAGGTACCAGCTAGACTTTTCCATGTTCAATGAGTTATGTGGATGTTGTCCTTGTCAATGACCCCCCACTCCATTGTCAGTTTGTGGAGAGCAACCATTTGTCATAGCATCAGCATGGGTTGTTTGGGATTTCCATGGGATCTTTTTGGCAATAACTTAGTTGAATGCAACCCAGATCTGCCATTAGAGGCCTTTCCTGTCTACAAGAGATGGCCACTTAAGTCTCTGTATCCCCCATTACTAGGAGTCCTCATTAGGATCATCTTCATAGATTCCAGGAAGTTTCCACTGTGCTTCTTCCCCCAACAAATGCCCCCAATTACAACTGTCTCTCTCCATACTCTCTCCCTACATCCCATACCCCTCCATCTAATCTCTTCCACTCCCATTCCAATCTGCCCCAAGTCCACCCATAAAATCTATTTTATTTCTACTTCCCAGGGAGATCCATGCCCTCATCCCACCCCCGATTCCTTCTCTTTACATATTTTCTCTGGTTCTATGGATTATAGCCTAGTTATCATTTACTTGATGGCTACTATACACTTATAAGTGAATACACACCAAATTTGTCTTTCTGGGTCTGGGTTACCTCACTCAGAATGATTTTTCTACTTCCATCCATTTTTTTCTGCAAATTTCATGATGTTACCTTTTAGATAGTGATGGAGGAATGACTTTCTGTATGCTACAAATATGTGTTGCTCTGTTTGGTTGATAAAGCCATTTGGCCTATGGCAAGGCAGCTTAGAGGCAGGTGGGAAATTCAAAGAGAGAAACAGGAAGAAGGTTGGGAGAGACATGAGTGAGCCACCCAAGGAGCAACATGTAATGGGACGCAGGTAAAGCTATGGAACATGTGGCGATACATAGATTAATAGTTACAGGCTAATTTAATAAATAAGAGCTAGCTAGCAAAAAGCTTGAGCCATGGTCATGCAGTTATACTTAATATAAGCCTCTGTGTGTTTACTTGGTGGACACAAGTGGGAGAGATTTTTCCCAACCACCAGCAGGCTGGGACACAGGAAATCTTCCAACTATAAGACAGCTCAATAATTTACACAATGAAGTCATTATGTAATATACTACATTTTGTTTATCCATTCTTCTGTAGAGGGACATCTAGGTTTTTCCCAGTTTCTGGCTATTATGAATAAAGCCACAATGAACATAGTTGAGCAAGTGTCTTTGTGGTAGGATGGAGTGTTCTTTGGGTATATGCCCAAGAGTGGTATAGCTGGGTCTTGAGGTAGATCAATTCTCAACTTTCTGCGGAACCTCCATATTGATTTCCATACTGGCTGTACAAGTTTTCATTCCCATCTGCAATAGAGAAGTGTTCCCCTTACTCTACATCCTCACCAGCATGAGCTGTCACTTATGCTATTGATCTTAGCCATTCTGACAGATGCAAGATGGAATCTCAATGTAGTTTTGATTTGCATTTCCCTGATGGCTAAACTTGTGGAACATTTCTTTAACTGTTTCTCAGACATTTGAAGATTCATAAGATAAATTGGGTAGTGTTCCTTCTGTTTCTATTTTGTGTAATAATTTGAGAAGCATTGGCATTAACTCTTCTTTAAAAGTCTGATAGAAATTTGCACTAAAACCATATGACCCTGGGTTCTTTTAAGGTTTGGAGATTTAACAGCTGCTTCTATTTCACTAGGGGTTATAGGTCTATTTAAATTGTTTATCTGATCTTGATTTAACTTTGGTAAGTAGTACCTATTGAAATAATCATATATTTCTTTCAGATTTTCTAATTCATTGGAGTACAGGTTTTTATTGAATTCAGGATCTCTGGAAGAGCAGCCAGTACTCTTAACCTCTGAGCATCTCTTCAGCCCCCTCAAGTACAAATTTTTTAAAGTATGTCCTTAAGAGTCTGTGGATTTCCAAGGTGTCTGTTGTTATGTCCCCCTTTTCATTTCTGATTTTCTTAATTTGGATACTCTCTCTCTCTCTCTGACTTTTAATTAGTTTGGATAAAAATTTGTCTATTTTGTTGATTTTTCTCTAAGAAACAACTCCTTATTTCATTGATTCTTTGTATTGTTCTCTTTGTTTCTAGTTTATTGATTTCAGCCCTCAATTTGTTTATTTCTGTCTACTCCTCTTGGGTGTACTTGCTTCTTTTTGTTCTAGAGTTCTCAGGTATGCTGTTAAGTTGCTAGTATGAGGTATCTTTGATTTTGTTATGTAGTCACTTAAAGCTCTGAACTTTCCTCTTAGCACTGCTTTTTATTGTGTCCCACAAGGTTGGGTATACTGTACATTCATTTTCATTGAATTGTGGGAAGTCTTTAAATTCTTTCTTTATTTCTTCCTTGACACAATGGTCATTAAGTAGAATTGTTCACTTTTCAAGTGTTTGTAGGCTTTCTGTTGTTTCTGTTGTTGTTGATATCCAGCTAGAATCTGTGGTGGTCTGATAGGATGCAGAGAGTTATTTCAATTTTTTTTATACCAGTTGAGACTTGCTTTGTGTCTGAGTATGTGGTTAGTTTTGGAGAATGTCCCATGAGGTGCAGAGTAGAAGATAGTTTCTTTTTTATTTGGGAGAAATGACGTATAAATATCTGTTAGGTCCATTTGGTTTATAATGTCTGTTAGTGCCAGTATTTATCTATTTAGTTTTTATTTGGATGACCTGTCCATTGGTGAGATAAGGGTAATTGAAGTTTCCTACTATCAGTGTTTGAAGATCAGTATGTGATTTAAGCTGTGGTATTGTTTCTTTTAACGAACTTAGGTGCCCTTGTGTTTGGAGCATAGATGTTAAGAATTGAAATCTTGATGGATTTTTCATTTGATGAGTATGTAGTTTCCTTCTCTATGTTTTTTGATTAATTTTGGTTTGAAGTCTCTTTTGTTAGATATTAGAATAGGTATACCAGCTTGCTACTTGGGGCCATTTGCTTGGAAAATCTTTTCCCAACCCTACGTTTTGAGGTAATGCCTGTCTTTGATGTTGAGTTGTGTTTCTTGTATGCAGCAGAAAGATGAATCCTGTTTTCAAATCCATTATGTTAGTCTGCGTTATTGGGGGAATTGAGATCAATGATATTGAAAGATATTAATGACCAATAATTATTGATTTCTCTTATTTTATTGTTGTTGTGTGTGTTTGTGTGTATGTGTGTTTCTATGTGTGTGTAATTTCTTTTGATTTTGCTAGTGTGAGAATATTTGTTTTCTGTGTTTTCATGGATGTAGTTTACCTCCTTTGGTTGGAGTTTTCCTTCTTGTACTTTCTATAGGGTTAGGGTTTGTGATTAAATACTGTTTAAATTTGACTTTATCCTGGAATATCTTGTTTTCTTCATCTATGGTGACTGAATGTTTGCTAGATGTAGTAGTCTGGGCTAGCATCTGTGGTCTCTTAGAGTCTGAAGCATATCTGTTCAGGCCCTTCTGGCTATTAGAGTGTCCATTGAGAAGTCAGGTGTAATTCTAATAGATCTGCCTTTATATGTTCCTTGGTCTTTCCTCCTTGCAGTTTTAAATATTCTTTCTTTGTTCTGTATGTTTAGTGTTTAGATTATTATGTTCTGAGGGGACTTCCTTTTCTGGCCCAATCTATTTCACTCTGTACATTTCTTATAGGCATCTCCTTCTTTAGGTTGGGAAAATTTTATGGGAAATTTCTATGATTTTGTTGAAAATATTTTCTAGGCCTTTGAGCTAGGTTTCTTTTCCTTTTTCTATTCCTGTTATTCTTACGTTTGGTCTTTTCATAGTGTCCCAGATTTCCTGGATGTTTTGTGTCAGGAGCTTTTTAGAGTTAACATTTTCCTTAAATGATATATGTTGGGGAATATTATTTTAAGGTAAGTTACTTTTGTATATGTTACATTTGTTTAACTCTGTGAAGCTGTGTTGTTGTGCCTGTCTAGAACAGCTGATGGTCTAATAAAGAGCTGAATGGCCAATAGTAAGGCAGGAGAAAGGATAGGTAAGACTGACAGGCAGAGAGAATATATAGAAGGACAAATCTGGGAGGAGAAGAAGCAGCAAGAACAAGGAGAGGAGGACTTCAGGGGCCAGCCACCCAGCCACATAACCAGCAACTGAGTAAGAAAGAAAGATACACTGAAATAGGAAAAGGAAAAATCCCAGAGGCAAAAGGTAGACAGGATAATTTAAAGATAAGGAGAGCTGGCTAGAAACAAGCCAAGCTAAGGCTGGGCATTTATAATTTGGAATTAGCCTCCATGTTTGATTTCTTTGGGAGCTGGATGGTGGGCACCCGAAAAGAGCAAAGAGCAAAAGAGCAAAAAGAGATAACAACAGATATATCCATTTTTCCTATAGTCTCTTCAGTGCCTGAGATTCTCTTTTCCACCTCTTGCATTCTGTTGTTGAATCTTACCTCTGTAGTTTCTATTTGACTCCCTAAGTTTTTCATTTCCAGAATTCTCTAATTTTGGGTTTTCTTTATCAATTCTATTTCTAATTCTAGGCCTTTAACAGTTTTATTTATTTCCTTACACTGTTTATTTGTTTTCCAAAGGGATTTTCTTTTTTTTTTCATTTTTCTTTATTACAAAATTTTCTACCCACTCCACATACTATCCACAGATGCCCCCTCCTCCATTCTCCCATCCTCAGCCCTCTTTTCCAAGCCAACCCACATCCCCACACCGCCCAAATCGAGGTCTCCCATGAAGAGTCAGCACAGCCCAGCACATTGAGCCTGGGCAGGTCCAATCCCCTTCCCACTGCACCAAGGCTGTGCAAGGTGTCACACCTTAGGCACCAGATTCCCAGAAGCCTGCCCATAGACCACAGACAGATCCTGATCCCCCTGTCTGGGTGCCCCCAAACAGTTCAAGCCAAACAACCATTTTCTGTATCCAGAAGGCCTAGTCCAGTCCCATGGGGGCTCTACAGCCACCAGTCCACAGTTCATGGGCTCCCACTAGTGTGGCCGGTCATCTCTGCATGTCCTCCCATCATGGTCTCAACATCCCCCCCCCCCATGCAGAATCTCTCATCTCTCTCATCAATTGGATTCCTGGAGCTCAGCCTGGTGCCTGGCCATAGATCTCTGCATCTGCCTCCATCAGTCACTGGAAAAAGGCTCTATGATGACAGATAGGTTATTTGCTAGACTGGTAACCAGAGTAGACCAGTCCAGGCACCCACTGGACCGCTGCCAGCAGACCAAGGTGGGATCATCCTTGTGGATTCCTGAGAGCCTCCCCAGCACCCTGCCTCTTCCTATTCCCATGATGTCCTCATCTATCATGGTATCTTCCTCCCTGCCCTCCCACTCTGTCCCTGTTCCAGCTTGACTCTCCCATTTCCCTATGTTCTCACCCCCCACTCCTTGCCCTCTGCCACCCCCTACACCCAGTCCACTCATGTTGATTTCATTCACTTCTCTTTTGCAGGGTCATCCATGTATCCCTCCTGGTGTCTTTCCCTGTCAGCTAGCCTCTCTGGAGTTGTGGGTTGCAGTCTGGCCATCCCTCCCATCACATCTGGTATCCATTTAGGAGTAAGTACATACTATGTTTGTCCTTCTGAGTCTGGGTTAATTCACCCAGGATGATATTTTCTAGTGCCATCCATTTGCCTGCAAAATTTCATGATAACATTTTTTTTTTACTGCTGAGTAGTACTCAATTGTGTATATATGCCACATTTTCTTTATCCATTCTTCAGTTGAGGGGCATCTAGGTTGTTTCCAGGTTCTTGCTATTATGAATAATGCTGCTATGAACATAGTTGAGCATGTGTCCTTGTGGTAAGATTGAGCATTTCTTGGGTATATGCCCAAGAGTGGTATAATTGGGTCTTGAGGAAGAATTATTCCCAATTTTCTGAGAAACCACCATACTGATTTCTGGAGTGGCTGTACAAGTTTGCATTCCCCCCAACAGTGGAGGAGTGTTCCCATTGCTCCACATCCTCTCCAACATAAGCTGTCTTCAGTGTTTATGATCTTAGCCATTCTGACAGGTGAATGATGGTATCTCAGAGGTATTTGTTTTTGTTTTTGGTTTTTTTTTGCATATGGGGAATGGTTTATTGATTTTTTAAAAATAATTTAATTTAATTTTGCATATCAGCCATGAGTTCCCCTGTCCTCGCTCCTCCCACCCCCAACCCACCTTTACCCTAGCCCACCCCCCATTCCCATCTCCTCCAGGGCAAAGACTCTCCTGGGGATTCAGCTCAACCTGGTAGATTCAGTTCAGGCAGGTCCAGTCCTCTCCTCCCAGGCTTAGCAAAGTGTTCCTGCATAAGTCCCACGTTCCAAACAGCCAGGCCAGCTCATGCACTAAGGACAAGTCTGGATCCCACTGCCTGGGTGCGTCCCAAACAGTTTAAGCTAACCAACTGTCTCACTTATCCAGAGGGCCTGACATAGTTGGGGGCTCCTCAGCTTTTGGTTCATAGTTCATGTGTTTCCATTAGTTTGGCTATTTGTCCCTGTGCTTTTTCCAATCTTGGTCTCAACAATTCTTGCTCATACAATCCCTCCTCTTTCTCGCCAATTGGACTCCTGGAGCTCCACCTGGGGACTGGCCAAGGAACTCTGCATCTGCTTCCCTCAGTCATTGGATGAGAGTTCTAGCATGACAGTTAGGGTATTTGGCCATCCGATCACCAGACTAGGTCAGTTTGGGCTTTCGCTTGACCATTGCCAGTAGTCTACATTGAAGGTCTCTTTGTGGATTTCTGGGGGCCTCTCTAGCATTTTGCTTCTTCCTGTTCTCATGTGATCTTCATTTATCATGGTCTGTTATTCTTTGTTCTCCCTTTCTGTTCTTGATTCAGCTGGGATCTCCTGCTCCCCTAAGCTCTATTTCCCCTGACACTTGCCCTTCGTTACCCCCATGCATGTCCAGGTTGTTCATGTAGATCTCATCCATTTCTCTGTCATTGAGCCATCCCTGTGTCTTTCTTAGTGTTCTGTTTTCTAGGTAGCCTCCCTGGAGTTGTGAGTAGCAGTCTAGTCATCTTTGTTTTACATCTAGTATCCTCTTATGAGTGAGGACATACCATGTTTGTCCTTCTCAGTCTGGGTTGCCTCACTCAGGATGATTTTTTTCTAGATGCATCCAATTGCCTGTAAACCTCATGATGTCATTGTTTTTCTCTGCTGAGTAGTACTCCATTGTGTATATGTACCATATTTTCTTTATCCATTCTTCAGTTGAAGGACATCTAGGTTGTTTCCAGGTTCTGGCTATTACAAACAATGCTGATATGAACATAGCTGAGCAAATGCCCTTGTGGTATGATTGAGCATTCCTTGGGTATATGCCCAAGAGTGCTACAGCTGGGTCTTGGGGGAGGTGGATTCCCAATTTTCTAAGGAAGTGCCATATTGATTTCAAAAGTGAATACAAGCTTGCATTCCCACCAGCAGTGGAGGAGAGTTCCACTTGCTCTTCATCCTCTCCAGCATAAGCTGTCTTCAGTGTTTTAGATCTTAGCCATTCTGATGGGTGTAAGGTGGTATCTCAGAGTCATTTTGATTTACATATCCCGGATAATTAGGGATATTGAGAAATTCCTTAAATGTCTTTCAGCCATTTGAGTTCCCTCTGTGGAGAATTCTCTGTTTATTTCTATAGCCCATTTCTTAATTGGACTGTAGGGCATTTTGATGTCTAATTTCTTGAGTTCTTTATACATTCTGGATATCAGCCCTCTGTCAGATGTGGGGTTGTTGAAGACCTTTTCCCATTCTGTAGGCCGTTGCTTTGTCTTGTTTACCATGTCCTTTGCTCTACAAAAGCCTCTCAGTTTCAAGAGGTACCATTTATTGTTTCTTTCACTGTCTGTGCTACTGGGGTTATATTTCAGTGATCTCCTATGCCAATTCGTTCAAGACTACTTCCTTCTTTCTATTATATAAGGTTCAGAGTAACTGGATTTATGTTGAGGTCTTTGATCCACTTGGACTTAAGTTTTGTGCATGGTGAAAAATATGGATCTATTTGCAGCCTTCTACACATTGGCATCCAGTTATGCTAGCACCATTTGTTGAAGATGCTTTCTTTTTTCCATGGTACAGTTTTGGCTTCTTTGTCAAAAATTATATGTTCATAGGTGTGAGGGTTAATGTCAGGGTCTTCAATTCGATTCCATTGGTCCATATGTCAGTTTTTATGCCAGTACCAAGCTGTTTTCATTACAGTAGCTCTATAGTAGAGCTTGAGGTCAGGGATTGTGATGCCTCCAGAGGTTGTTTTATTACACAGGATTCTTTTGGCTATCCTAGGTTTTTTGTTTTTCCATATGAAATTGAGTATTATTCTTTCCAGGTCTGTGAAGAATTGTGTTGGTAATTTGATGGGGATTGCATTGAATCTATAGATTGCTTTTGGTAAGATCGCCATTTTTACTATGTTAATCCTGCCTATCCATGAGAATGGGAGATCTTTCCATTTTCTGACTTCTTCTTCAATTTCTTTTTTTCAGGGACTTAAAGTTCTTGTCATATAGGACCTTCACATGCTTAGGTAGAGTAATCCCAAGGTATTTTATATCATTTGTGGCTATTATAAAGGGTGATGTATCTCTGATTTCCTTCTCAGCCTGTTTGTCTATTGTATATAGGAGGGCTACTGATTTTTTTGAGTTGATCTTGTATCCTGCTATATTGCTGAAGGTGTGTATAAGGTGTTTCAGTTCCCAGGTTGAATTTTTGGGGTCACTCATGTATACTATCATATCATCTGCAAATAGGGAAAGATTGACTTCTTTCTTTCCTATTTGTAACCTCTTAGTCTCCTTATGTTGTTTTATTGCTCTGGCTAGAACTTCAAGTACTGTATAGAGTAAGTATGGGGAGAGGGGACAGCCTTGCCTTGTTCCTAATTTTGGTGGTATTGCTTTGAGTTTCTCTCCATTTAATTTGATGTTGGCTGTTGGCTTGTTGTAAATTGCCTTTATTATGTTTAGATATGTTCCTTGTATTCCTGATCACTCCAAGACCTTTATCATGAATGGGTGTTGGATTTTGTCAAATGCCTTTTCTGCATCTAGTGAGATCATCATGTGGTTTTTTTCTTTGAGTTTGTTTGTATGGTGTATTGCATTGACTGACTTTTGTATGTTGAACCACCCTTGCATCCAGGTGGTGAAGTCTACGTGATCATGGTGGATAATTGTTTTGATGCGTTCTTGGATTCTGTTTGCCAGTATTTTATTGAATATTTTTGCATCAGTATTCATGAGGGAGATTGGTCTGTAGTTCTCTTTCTTTGTTGCATCTTTGTGTGGTTTAGGAATCAGGCTAATTGTAGCCTCATAGAAGGAGTTTGGTAATGTTCCTTCTGCTTCTATTGTGTGGAACAATTTGAATAGTATTGGTATTAACTTTTCTTTGAATATCTGGCAGAATTCTGCCTTGAAACCATCTGGTCCTGGGATTTTTTGGTTATGAGACTTTTAATGACTGATTCTATTTCCTTAGGAGTTATTGGACTATTTAAATGGTTTTTCTGGTCTTGATTTAACTTAGGTATGTGGTACCTATCCAGAAAATTATCCATTTCTTTTAGATTCTCCAGTTTTGTGGAGTAGAGGTTTTTGAAGTATGACCTGATGATTCTCTGTATTTCCTCATTGTCTGTTGTTATGTCCCCCTTTTCATTTCTGATTTTGTTAATTTGTATCTTCTCTCTCTGTCTTTTGGTTAGTTTGGATAAGGGCTTGCCTATCTTGTTGATTTTCTCAAAGAACCAACTCTTTGTTTCATCAATTTTTTTTTTGTATTTTTCTCTTTGTTTCTATTTTATTGATTTCGGCTCTCAATTTGATAATTTCCTGGCATCTGTTCTTCCAGGGAGAGTTTGCTTCTTTTCCTAGAGCTTTCAGGTGTGCTGTTAAGTCACTAGAGTGAGATTTCTCCAACTTCTTTATGTGGGCATTTAGTGCTATGAATTTCCCTCTTAGCACTGCTTTCACAGTGTCCCATAAGTTTGGGTAAGTGTTGTATTCATTTTCATTGATCTCTAGGAAGTCTTTAATTTCTTTCTTTATTTCTTTCTTAACCCATTGGTGATTCAGTTGAGTATTATTCAGTTTTCATGAGATTGTAGTATTTCTGTAGTTTTTGTTGTTGTTGAAATCTAACTTTAAACCATGGTTGTCTGATAGAATACAGGATTTTTTTCCAATTGTTTTGTATCTGTTGAGATTTGCTTTGTGGCCAAGTATGTTGTAGATTTTAGAGAAGGTTCCATGGGGTGCTGAGAAGAAGGTATATTCTTTTTTGTTCAGGTGGAATGTTCTGTAGATATCGATTAAGTCCATTTGAGTCATAATATCAGTTAAGACCATTATGCCTCTGTTAAGTTTCAATTTGGCAGATCTGTCCAGAGGTGAAAGTGGGGTTTTATATGTGATTTAAGCTTTAGTAATGTTTCTTTTACATATGTGGGTGCTCTTGTGTTTGGGGCATAAATATTCAGAATTGAAACTTCATCTTGGATCTTTCTTGCAATGAGTATGTATTGTCCTTCATTACCTCTTTTGATTGATTTTAGTTTGAAGTCCATGTTGCTGGATATTAAGATGGCTACACCAGCTTGCTTCTTAAGACCATTTGACTGGAAAGTCTTTTCCCAGCCTTTTATTCTTTCTTTTTCTGTTTTTTTAAATTCTTTATTTGTGTTTTAATTTTACATATCAGCCATGGGTTCCCCTGTCCTCCCCACTCCCGCCCCCACCCCCTCCTTCCCCCAATCCCCTCACCTCCGTTCCCATCTCCTTCAGGGCCAAGACTCCCCTGGGGATTCATTTAAACCTGGTGGATTCAGTCCAGGCAGGTCCAGTACCCTCCTCCAGGCTGAGCAAAGTGTCCCTGTGTAAGCCCCAGGTTCCAAACAGCCAGCTCATGCACTAAGGACTGGTCCAGGTCCCATAGCCTGGATGCCTTCCAAATAGTCCAAGCCACTCAGCTGTCTCACTTATCCAGAGGGCCTGATCCAGCTGGGGGCTCCACAGCCTTTGGTTCACAATTCATGTGCTTCTGTTCATCTGGCCTTTTGTCCCCATGCTTTTTCCAATCTTGGTCTCAACAATTCATGCTCCCATAGTCCCTCCTCTTTCTCGACTCTTGGGCATATACCCAAGGAACGCTCAATCATACCCCAGCCTTTTATTCTTAGGAGGTGTTTGTCTTTGAATTTGAGGTGTGTTTCTTTTATGCAGCAGAAAGTTGGGTCCTGTTTTCATATCCATTCTGTTAGTCTGTGTCTTTTTATAGGTGAATTAAGTCCATTGATATTAAGGGATATTAATGACCAGTGATCGTCATTCCTGTTATTGTTTTTAGTCCAGTCAGGTGCTGCCAGGCTCTGTCTCAGGGAACAGTTTCAGTCTCTGAGGGTGGGTGTGATTTTGGGGAGGTGGGACTTGGGTTACAGTGTCTGATGGGGGATGGGGGTAGTCTGACCTGTGTGCAGGAGTTCTGTCCGCCAACTGGCCTGAAAATAGGACTGCAATGGATGGTGGTGTAGGGGCTTAGGGTTGTACCCTTCTGCCCAAAGCCTAGGTGCTGCAGTGTTTGGATATGAGGATAAAGACTCACTTAGTCCAGTCAGGTACTAGCAGGTTCTGTCTCAGGGAACATTTATACTCTTCGATGATGGGTGGGATTTGGGACTTGGATTATAGGGTCTGATGGGGGATGATGGTTGTCTGACCTGTGTAGTAGGTCTGCCTGCCAACTGGCCAGAAACTGGAACTCTTAGTCCTGTCAGGTGCTGGCAGGCTCTGTCAAAAGGGATTTTCTTTAAGGGAGGCAACATGTAGGGGGAGGGAGGTTAGGAAGGATGGTTTGTGGGACCCACAGGAGATATGTACAGCAGTGAGGTTACAGCACTAGGAAGAACACTTAGGATTAGCATATTAAGAAAGCCTTTACTACTGCCTAAGAAGCCTTGGGAGCAGCAATGACTTTGAGCTATTCAGATATCATATATTCCCTAGCCTTCCGTAGACATGATTTGTTTGAAATCTGTCATCATCTTTCTTGTGATGTGAATTGGCAAGTTTTTTTCTATATGTTCAGAGTGGGCTGTGAAGAATTTTACTAAGTCTATTTAACACAACATATTTTGAGCAAGTTTGTCTTTTTTAACAGGTATGGTAAGAATCTAGTGTGTATAAACTCCCTGTTATTTAGATGATTTTTTCTAACAAACCATAAATAAGAAATTAAGGACTGTTGCATAGGAGTTGTTTGTAGATAATGCCTATAGTTTAGGTGAATTTATTTTAAGCCTCTTTCAATTCACTTGTCCATTTCCCTTTCTAAATCTTATTTCTGAAAATTAACAAAGACTTCTCTTATTGAAAAGATAGCTTCCAAGTGTGGAGTCTTCCATGTTTTAACAACTGCTATTATAGCTGCCAGCAAAATTGTGGCTTTTAGAAACAAATTCTGTCATGAGTGATCTATCTCTATAGTAGGTACTGATAGTTGAGTATTTGTAAAGCCACTAACAAACCATCCTTCAATTTTCTGTGAGATGCTTTAGTTCTCATTGAAGCCAATACTCCCCTTTCTGTTTTGCAAATATGAATTACTGCATGACAGACACTTGTCATTAGTGTATGTTCTATATTGCTATTGGTCCAAAACTAAGAATCACAGCCCCATTAGCTGCTTGTGTTAACGTAATTCTAGACATAAAATAAGCCTCTGATATTTCATGATCAGACACCTCAGCAAAGGAAGTAAACATGCATTTCCAAAAGGAATATCTTATTTTAAACCAGATTCTGGTCTAGTGTTTGCTAAATGTACCACTGTATAATACTAGTCATCTGTTTGATTGGCCAAAAGCAGTCGGGTTTAGAAAAATGTGTCTCTAAAACAATTAAGAGGACTGAATAGAATGCTTGTTTGTAGCTAGTCTAGTAGTGCGCCAACAAAGGTAAAGCACTATACATTTCTGACTGTCATCATGCGTGGAATATACATAGCATGTGACCTACTGCAAGAGATTTTGTTTCTGATAATTGGCTGTCCCTATGACTCAGATACATTCAAATGTTTATGTCAAGGTATTTAGATACCAACTTAAGAGTTAAACTTCCACTAGCAATAACTTTTTTTTATGAATGAAAAAGCAGAAAACTGTATTTCTCAGAATTTTGAATTCCTAAAGCTGGAAGAATTAGCTAATTCTAATTGTTCAAACACCTGTCTGGATTCAGGGACAAAACCAGGGGATTTGGAGGATTATGATGCAGTTACATCATCAGAAATGTCAGAAGTGTGTGTGTGTGTGTGTGTGTGTGTGTGTGTGTGTGTGTGTGTGTGTATGTAGTAGCAGCAGCACCACCACCAGTAGGCCCTACATCTGCATAATTGGCTGACTTTTAGAATATAACAGATTTCAGTATTTACCTGAGAATGGGTGGACCAAATGTTTCTCTAGCTTGTCTAGTAAGGCCTTAAGTCCACATGAAGCCAACCTAATCAGTCTTGACTTGTTCTTTAGTTTCTAAGGCTACCAGCCAACTATGTATGTATTAAATGATCGTTTCCCTATAAACTTCTGCAAAGAGACAGTCCTAAAAAAACCTCTTGGAAGTCTTTAACTGCATGAACTTAGGACTCTTATAAGTGAATATAACTAGAGAGGAAAACTTTACAAAGGCTGACACTGAAGTGAGAAAATTGTAGGTCTGAGAATTACCCCTTTTTATTTACTGTTTTAAGATCTTGTACAAATCTATTTAGCATTTGACAAGCTTTTATCAAATTTATCTTTCCTTCTTGTGGGAAATATGAGCAGATTACAGAATGACTGCACTTTAAAAGTTATTCATTTTTCCACCTTAACTTTTTAATAATAGGCTTTATTGCCTTAAATTGAACCCTAAATAAAGAATATTGTTTTACACACCACCACTGCTTATCTTTTAGGTAAGGTATTTATATTGGCTTCTAATATCAAATTAAACCAGTGTTATTACTTTTCAGGACTTACAATGATGCATCAAAACTTATTTCTTCCTTGGCAGGAAGAAGGAACAAATCCAATGCACCTTTGCCAGGAACCTCAGTAAGCTTCCAGAGTACAGAATATGCTAGAGTTTAATATATACCACAGAAGACTTCCTAGTTGACCTTCAGTCAGTGGACTAGTCTGTCTGAGAACCATGGTGGAAAAGAAATAAGAAGAAGGGCAAATTATTGAAACATATGATTGTCCATGTCTTATCCACAAGATTTGTCCTTTTTTCTCAAAGTATAGTCTATTTAACATTTATAATCTAGTTAAAATGTTTGTCATATTTTGTTATGATAATGGGGATTGAACTCAAGGTCATATACATGCTAGGCATACACTATTATCATTGAGGTAGACCCCAACCTGTGTTCTAGAGTTACTAGATTCTCTTGTTTCTGAGAGTTTTGCATCTGCTCTTCCAATGTCTTTGATTTTTTTTTTTTTTTTGCAGTGACAACATACAGTTTTTTCCTTTGCTTTTGTAAAAGCCTCAAGTAACACTATCTGTCTATCTGCCTGCCTGCCTGTCTGTTTGCTTGCTTCTTTATATGTGTGCAGGAGTGCATTTGCTATGGTGCAATGTTAAGAATTTAGAGGATAACTTGTAGGAGTTAGTTCTTTCCTTCCACTACGTTGGTTCTGGTTGTTGAATTCAATGAACTGGTTCCTTGGCCTTGAAGAATGACATTTCTGGAATGTAGTGTTGGTAAGAGGCTTGCTGAATTTTAAAAGCAATTTACATACATTTAAAGGGACAGTATTTTCTGATCATTTTTTTTCTTCCTGAAGGAAATGCTGAAAGAAAGTAGAGGGAGCAAAGTTATCTTTCCTTTTTTTATTTTTTATTTTTTTGGTTTTTCGAAACAGGGTTTCTCTGTGTAGCTTTGCGCCTTTCCTGGAACTCACTTTGGAGAACAGGCTGGCCTCGAACTCACAGAGATCTGCCTGCTTCTGCCTCCTGAGCAGGAAAAAATTAAAACAAATTAGATTTGTATTTGCCCAAGGTCACTCCAACATAATAAATTGCCTACACAGAGATTCCTGTATAGGGAGAAGAAAAGGAGTATGAGTTGAAAACTCACTGTCAGGGAAGAGGCTGTTACCTGTATACAAGGTCAGAATTACAGATGCAAGAAAAAATTTGGTACTGATTTGAGTGTGTGTGTTTTAGAATATACACTACAGTTCAATTTGTAGATGGTTTGGCTCATAAGGCCTCTTCCAGAATAAGAAACAACATTTAGGGCTAGAAACAATTGTATCGAGAGATAGGTACACAATGGTCTTATTGTTTTGTTTTGTTTTGTTTTTGTTAGTTTGTTTGTTTTTGTTTTTGGATTTTTAGTCACTAAATGGAACCAACTTGTTCATTCTTGTAACAAAATAGGTCACAAGAAAAAAGTAAATATTAGGTTCAACAAAACCCAATAATTTAAAAATTAGAATAGGTGCATTTTTTTTCTAGAAAAATATTGCAAATGGTCACTTCTGGGTCAACATAGCACAATAGGGAAGAAAGTTGTTAAACCATATCTATGCTTAACAGAGACTCTTCTCTGTACTTGGTAAAGCATTTGAAATCATTCCTAAGAGTAAGATTCAACTTGTTTTATGAGAAAAAGACACTGAATATTTTGTAAACACTTTCCTAAGAGCTCAATTATCTTTCTGAAATAATCTAAAAAACTTAATTAGAAGATTGATGATACTTATCTTTGTTCCCTCATCATATCTTCTCTGCACAACATTATCATTGGTATCATGATCTGTATCATATTATATCTGGATGATTTGGTTCATAATCCAAGAAGTGAGCTTGGGAAGGCAGACTATGTATTAATGAAGCATGGTGTCCCTCTAAATACAATCTGTATACCATAAACTGTACTGGGTACCTGTTCCACCTATGATCTTGAGGTACCAGCCCCTAGGGCATGGCCTTGGGGCTAGCTTAAGACCAGAGGGGCACATATGCCTCACTCTCTTCTCTTCCTTGTGGACTTGGCTGATGTGGACTGACTCAGAACCAGAAGCCATGTGGGACTAACCATCAGCATTTAAGAACTCTGACAATTTTGTCTAACCTGTATAGTAAGTTGTTCTCCCCCAGTTTATATTACAACAAACTCCCTATACTCCTTAAGCAGATTCCCTTGGATTTCTCATTATAATAAGCCACTTACAGTGGTTTCATACTGGAGGGCTCAGAGTTTTTGGTCTTCTATGAACTGGGGAAAACAGGATTATAATGGTGAGAAATGTATGTACTTACAGATAGGCTACCACTGAGGTGAAGCAGGTGCTGGAAGAAGATATTTTATCAGAGCTGGCATGTAGCCAATGACAAATCCATGGTAGAGGCCATTGGCTAACTTAAAACTTGGTCACAAAGCAGCAGGAAAACTAGCAGCCAAGGGAAGATGTGGTGTTAGGGTATGTGTTGAAGAATGTGGCTGTAGAGGTGTGTGTCTATCCTTACTAAACAGGATAGACAAAATTGTCAGAGTCCTTAAATGCTGATGGTTAGTTCCACATGGCTTCTGCTTCTGAGTCAGTCCACATCAGCCAAGTCCACAAGGGAGAGAAGAGAGTGAAGTGTATGTGCCCCTTTGGTCTTAAGCTAGCCCCAAGGCCATGCCCTAGGGGCTGGTACCTCTACTGTGTGACTTCAGTTCCACTGTTGACCTCGATATTCAGAATGATGATGAGCAGGTAAAGAGGAAGGAGTTTGCAGTTCTTAAGTACTTGGATTTAAGTCATCTTGAATAGGGGTATTAATTCCATTATGATATCTTTCTTCTCATATATGAAAGTTCTCTGATTCACTGGAGGAGTCAAGGTGAAGCTTAAATTCTGGAAGAGACAAATATTTGAAAACAGGTAATGGTATTGTTCATGTTCATGTGGTACATTGTGAAAGATGTAGAAATGTAACATTGCTTTGGTGTAATATGGTTCATAAGATGTTTGTCTGGCTGCATAATAAAATAACTAGGGATTTCAGTTCTTGCTGTACTATTGAGAAGAAATGTTTTCAAATTGGTACATGTTTTAACTGTTCATATGGTGTAAGTGAACAGAATCCTCTAAATCTCCTTGAGACAAATACATTCTCAATTGAGTAGTGTGACACATGAAGAGATAATCTTGAATATGTTTCTGAACATGCTTCACAGGTTTACCACAGCTTGACCATATTCTTTTGACCTCATTTTGTGTAAGAAAGCACAAGCATAGCATAACACATGCTTACAAGGACTCACTTGACCTTAAATTTTAATCAGCAATTCATATTTGTTAGAGACATAGGCTGGTATATCATTGTTTACACCCAAATCATTATCTTAAAGTCCTAGTAAAGCTCCTTGATACATCTTTGTTGATTTTTTTAAGTGTTTCACCCCTGATCTGATACTCTTCTCCATTGTGATTGATTCCTTCAGCTGGATCCATGTTCCAGCTTTCAAAACATAGCTTAAGAGTGGCAGTGAGCCACCCCAATCCCAGAAAATGCCCAACTTCTACAGCCTAGGAGGAGGTGCTCCAAGCCAAATGCATCAGTTTTGATCTGCTCTCTCTGGCCTTTCTAGTGAGGGAACCAGGCACAAGGAGAGCTGGTAGAAGAGCTTTGGTGTTGAAGGTATAAGGCTACTGTTCTGATGTTTCCACAAAAGGTAGGCTTTAACTGTGGAAAAAGACACTCACTCACTCTGCCCTAGTGGATGGCCCCATACCCATTCACATATAAGCACCATTAATTGGATCTAGTGGGTTATTTAAAAAAAGAGGCATGAACTTAGGAGGGAAATATATTGGGAGGACTCTGAGGGAGTTGAAGAGAAGAGTGGGTGTTGGATGTGACCAAAAAATAAAAATTTTATATATATATAATGTGTGTGTATGATGCTCAGTGTGCTATTTCCATCTGTGCTTACAGAGTACATTGACTAAATCCAAATCCACCTACCACCACCTTCTCACCCTCACGTAGAACTACCCTTCCCAGTCCTTAATGGCTTTGTCATTTGTTTTATTTTGGCAGAGACTCACTCTAGTCTAGGCTTACCTGGAACTCATAGAGATTGTCCTGCCTCAACTGAGTGTTGGTATTACAGGCCTGAACCATTATACCTTCCTTTAGATGCCCTTTTTAATACTGGCTTTGTTAAAAGCTGCTTGCTAACCTGAACTCTTCAAATAGAGTTTGGATAGTTCCTTGTTAGAGATGCGGTGAATCTGGTTTCTAAGACTTTTCTATCAAAATATCCCTAACTTAAGAGTTAATTTTGCAACCATGAGAATAAGGGGCAGAGTTCTAAGTACCATTTGAAGACATTTGAGTTCCTATAATTTACTTTAAGTTATATTGAATATGTTTGTTTCAGGAGATGTTCATTTTAATTTAAAGCATTGACTTTTAGGGATTGTGTCTTACTCTGTAGCCTAGACTGGTCTCACACATTCTTCCTGCCTCCTAACTATTGTTTCTACTGGTCAACTACCATATGCAGCCTCAATAATACTTTTAATTACTTAAATCATTTATATTTCTTCCTGTGCCTGATATATTTGAGTAATATTAAAATCTCAGGATATATGCCAGGATGTGTGCCAAATGCCATAGCATACTACTATATATTCATTCAGTGTTGATACTCCAGCTTGTGATGGACTGCAAGATGGTAATTGCTATATTGAATAGTGGGTCATTCACAAGCCCTTAGAAATTCAGTTTTAAATTTGATTTTGAACTAATACATAAAACATGAGGAATGTACATATTTATGGGGCATCTTGTTCTCTCTATCTCTAGCTTAAATTATATATATATAGTTTAAATTAGGCTAAGTAATTATGTGATTTTTTTTTAAGTGCAGAATCCTCTTTATAATGGCATTTGTATGTATTTATCTGTGAATGATAGTTCAGCATTACAAATGTCAGTAAATTAGGAAGGTGATTAGTTGCTTTATAAACTGCCTACCCAGCATTCCTAAATTTCATATTTGTTTATAGAAATATAAACCTATACTTACAGAAATGATATATGTGCTCACATTTTGAGAACCTATGTCTACTGGAAAGTAAGGTGGACCCTCCCTGTGATGGTTTTATTCAGTACAGTCCAGATACATGTGCTTTTATTCTCATTTACAATGAAACTTTTCAAAATAAGTGATGGACCACCACGCCAAATACACCCCATATATGATTAAAAATAATTAAAGAGTAGGTTAGCACAGGAAATTGCTCTCATTAAACATATTATTCATCGCTGCTGAAACACCAAGGTACAGTCAAAGCTGACCTTTGCCAAACAAAAAGACAAAGTCAGCAGGTAAGTTGCACCAGGTTGAAAATGCTCCAGAGAAAAGAAAAATAAATTAAAAGCCATAAAAAACTTTGGTAGTATCCATTTAGATATGGAATTGCTGAAGCACAGAGTTAAAGTATTTTTTCAATAATACTCTGTGATTGATGCTAGAGATTTGGAAAGACTGAAATAGTGGGGAGCTGATGAATTTTCACATTTGCTGACATACTTTTTAAAAGGAAAAATTTATAGCCACATAGGATGTTTCATTAGATAGAGTGAACAGCTGAGGCAGGAGAAATAGACGAGTGGGAGTCAAATCCCTTTTTGATGTTAGAAATCATTATGGAGGTTACCAATGTTTGGAAGAAGGGACCAAGGGCAAAGCCTTTGAGAACAGCTACTCTTTATCCACTTCATTATTGATGAAGTCCTCAAAAGTTGAATGTAAGTAGATACTACTTTTATCCAAGTCCACAGTATCATTTCATTACTGCTGTCTCTTTCTTTGAAATTCTGTTTATAGACGCTAGGGCTGACACTTGAACCCCTAACTTCTTTGGCCCTCTGTCAAACAGCTAATGGCAATCAATAAATACCAAAAATATACAAAAGGGACCTTTAATTCATCATGCACCCTTCCTTTCACAAAAATAATCCTTTTCGAAATGAGGCACTTTCAGAGTTTCTCTATATTCAGATGAGCGCAGCTGTACTGATTGAAACTGTAGTGGGAGAGACTTTCTTCCATGCCTAATGTTCCTACCCCTTTCATTCTGCCCCAAGTACATTTAGGCAGCTCAGCAATCATGGTTAGAACATGACTACTCACATGTGTGCTTTGTAAGATGATGCATAAAATATTTATAGAGACATATATTTTGCATCTGAAACAATAAAAGGGCACACACTGATCTACCACCTAGCTTAAGAAATAGAATATTATTAGACAGACACTTGTAATCAATCTCCACAACACATTTCGTCTGTTATCAGTGTCTATCCCCCTCAAAAGAAGAAACCACCACACTGAATTTTATGTTCACAATTTTCTTGTTATATGAATTTTAAAAATCGCATGTATGTAAATTACATGCATCTCTACATAAAAACATTTTTAAGGCTTGCATGTTTTAACCTTCTAGAGATAAAACAATATTGTGAATTCCTTTATTCCCTTAACCTTGTATTTGTGAGGTACCTTCATCTTTATGTAGCTATATTTTATTCACATCTATTATTGTATTCAACTGTCTAAGTTTGTTCATGCAGTAAGTACTGGGTATGTATACAGAGTTAGTACTAGCAGATCATAGATATGAAATTTATAGAATATTTTCAAACCAATTATTAATAGACTTTAGAAGTTACCATTGCATCACATTTTGTCAACACTCATTAGCAGACTTGATTTATTTTGGCTATTGTAAAATTCTTACTGTTTTTATTTTGTGTTTCTTTGATCATATATTAGGCTGAGCATCTTGTCAAATGTTTTGTATGTTATTCTCAATAATTTGGGGGTGTCAGATAACTTTTTTGAATGTCCATTTTTCCCTATGATCTTCAATGACTAGTTGTGTTGTATTTCAGGTTTCACACTTGCATTCATATACTTTTGTGTTCTTTGTTGGATTTATTTTATTCTCATATTCCATCTTAATTAGTGTGGCTTTATGAGTGAGATTGGGGAGAGATGAGTAATTAAAATATAAAATTTAAAAATAATTGTTTTCAGGAGTATCTTGATCATTATTGTGTTTACTATAGCAGTATTTTAGGTGAGCAGAATACCAGAGTGAGTGAGTGAGGGATTGGTGAGGGGAAAAAGGGGGAGCGATTACAACTTATAAATATTTCTATCCACCTAAGCCATAGAGATTTTTTTTTTGGTTTTTCAAGACAGGGTTTCTCTGTGTAGCTTTGCGCCTTTCCTGGATCTCACTTGGTAGCCGTGGCTGGCCTTGAACTCACAGAGATATGCCTGGCTTTGCCTCCCGAGTGCTGGGATTAAAGGCGTGTGCCACCACTGCCTGGCAGAAATCTTAAATGTCATTTCTGCTGTGTTTTTATTGTCTCTGAAGGGTTGTGATTGTATACAGGACTTTGTGGATAAAAGGCAAGTACTCTACCATTCACCTATAGCCACAGTTCTAACATTCTAAAATGATACACAATTGCATGTATTTATGTAGTTGACTATGATAGTGTGACACAAGCACAGTCACATGGTTTTGAGAGCAGAAAAGCTCAAAGGCCAGATGTATTAGTATGGCGGTCAGAACAGTATGTGGTGAAGCACATGATTTTTAGTTCTTTGAGTTAGACATACTGCTCAGTGATGGTGTTCTTATCTAGTAGATATGAGGCCTTGAGTTTGGACAATTGCCATGAAAAAAAAATTAGTTTCTTTTTTTTTTTCCAAGACAGAATTTCTCTGTGTAGCTTTGTGCTTTTCCTGGAACTTACTCTGTAACCCAGGCTGGCCTTGAACTCACAGAGATCCACGTGGCTCTGCCTCCTGAGTGCTGGGATTAAAGGCGTGCGCCACTACTGCCTGGCCCTGATCATCCATTCTTGATGTCATTTGATTCTACATCTTGAATTCAATAAGCATGTTGGTAAAGATATTGTGGATATTTTGATGGTTAAAATCAATTTGACAGGACCTAGAAGTACAAAGAAGACAAGCTTCTGGGTTTGCCTATGAAGGGTTATTTAGCTTATGTTAGCTGAGATAGAAAATTCCCTGCCATTGCATTAGCTGGAGTCCTGGACTGAATAAAAAGGAGAAAATAAGTTGAGCACAAGCATTAATCTCTGATTGCTGATTGTAGTTACAATGTGACCGGCTGCTTCACTAAACTCATATTTTCATGACAGCAACAAGGTAAGTAACTCGTCTAGATATATGCCTGGAAGGTCTCAAATTTTAATCAAACTTGGATATGGTCTTTTGTCATTCAAAGTTACTCATAGGCATGCCCAGAGGATTACCCTTCTCTTATCTCCCCCTCCCTGTTTGATCCTCCCACTTCAGTCTCCTTGCTGGTCCATCCATAACTATCTATTTGATTTCCCTTTCCTATGGAGATCCATCCCTCCTCTCTAGTCCTTTACTCTCTATCTAAACTCTGTGGTTATATAGATTGTAGCTTGCTTATCAATGACTTAACAGCTAGCATCTGCATATAAGTGAATATATAACATATATGTCTTTCTGGGTCTGTTCACCTCCCTCAAGATGATTTTTTGCTAGTTCCATCCATTTACCTGTAAATTTCATGATATAATTTTTCTAACTGCTGAATAATACTTCATTATATAAATGTACCACATATTCTTTGTCCATTCATTCATTGATGAATATCCAGGTTCTTTCTAATTTCTGGCTGTTGTGAATAGATCAGTATGGTAGTTTGAATAAGAATGACTCCTATAGTTTCATATATTTGAATGCTTAGTCACTAGGAGTGGAAGTCTTTGATGGGATTATGATGTGTGGCCTTGTTGCAGAAAATGTGTCTTTGGGGATGGGCTTTGACATTTCAAAAGCCCAAGCCAGGCCTGGTGTCACTTTCTCTTGGCCTAGAGTTCAGGATGCAGCTTGCAGTTACTTATCTAGCACCACACCTGGCTGTGGCCATGCTCCCTGCCATGATAATAGACTAATCCTCTGAAACTGTAAGTGAGCCCCTAATTAATTGATTTCTTTTATAAAAGTTGCCTTGGTCATGGTATCTTTTCACAGCAATAGAACAATGACAAAGCCAAGTGGCAATGACCATTGTTAAGCAAGTGTCTCTGTAGTAAGATGAAGGATCCTTTGGTTATATTCCTGAGAGTGGTTTAGTGGATCTTGAGGTAGATGGATTCCCATCTTTCTGAAGAACTGCCACACTGATTTCTACAGCAGCTATAACAAGTTTGAACTCCCACCAGCAATGAGTAAGTCGTTTCCTTACTCTGAACCCTTGCCAGCATGAGCTGTCATGTGTTTTATTAATCTTGGCCATTCTGATCAGAGCAAGATGAACTCTCAAAGTAGTTTTGATTTGCATTTCTCTGATGACTATGGATGTTGGATACTTCTTTGTATTTCTCAGCCATTTGAGTTTCCTCTTTTGAGAATTCTCTGTTTAGATTTTTACCCCATTTTAAAATAGGAATATTTGGTTTGTTAATGTCTAGTTTTTTGATATTTGCATACTATCAGATGTGTAGTTGCTAAAAATATTTCCCACTCTGTAGATGACTGCTTTGTCTGAATTATGGTATCCTTTGCCTTTTCAGTTTCATGAGGAACCATTTATTAATTGTTGATCTTAGTGACTGTGTTTGGCATATTCTGTCCAGAAAGTCTTTTCTTGTGTCAATGAGTTCAAGAATATTCCTTATTTTCTTTCCTATCAGATTCAGTGTATCTAGTCTTATGTTGAGGTCTTTGATCCAATTGTACTTGAGGTTTGTGCAAGATGGTACATATGGATCTACTTGCATTCTTCTACATGTAGCTATCCAATTTGGTCAGCACCATTTGTTGAAGATGTCTTTTTTCAGTGTGCATTTCTGGCTTCTTTATAAAAAACTCAGGTGTCCAAGGTGTGTGGACTTATTTCTGGATTTTCAATTATATTCCGTTGATCAGTCTGTCTGTTTTGGTGCCAATACCATGCTATTCTTATTATTTTAGCTCTGTAGTATAATTTGATACTGGTGATGGTCTTCCCTGTCTTCAGATGGGCTCCTGGGGATTGTTGGCTGTGGATCTCTGCATCTGCTTTCATCAGTTACTGGATGAAGGCTCTATGATGACAGTTAGGGTATTCACCAATCTGAATACCAGAGTAGGCCAGTTCAGATACCCTACCACTCTTGCTAGTAGTCTAATCTGGGGTCATCCTTGTGGATTATTGGGAATTTCCCTAGCATCGGGTTTCTCTCTAACCCCATAAAGTCTCCCTCTATCAAAATATCTCTTTCATTGCTCTCCCACTCTGTCTCTCTCCCAGCTTAACCATCCTGTTCCCTGATGTTCTCATCCCACATCCCCTCTCCTCTATTGGCCCCCATCCTCAGTTTACTCATGGAGATATCCCGTTTCTCCTTCTCAAGTTGATCCATACGTCCCTCTTAGGGTCCTTCTTGTTTCCTAGCTCCTCTGGAGCTGTGGATTATAGTCTGATTATCATTTGCTTTGTATCTTGTATCCACTTATGAGTGAGTACATACCATATTTGTCCTTCTGAATCTGAGTCTGAGTCTCAGGATGATATTTTCTGGTTCAATCCATTTGCCTGCAAGTTTCATGATGACATTGTTTTTCTCTGGTGAGTAGTACTCCATTGTGTATATGTAGCACATTTTCTTTATCCATTCTTTGGTTGATGAGCGTCTAGGTTGTTTCCAGGTTCTGACTATTATGAAAAATGCCGCTATGAACATAGTTGAGCAAGTGTCCTTGTGGTATGATTGAGTATTCCTTGGGTATATGCCCAAGAGTGGTATCGCTGGGTCTTGAGGTAGATTGATTCCCAATTTTCTGAGAAACCAACATACTGATTTCCAAAGTGGCTGTACAAGTTTGCACTCCCACCAACAGTGGAGGTGTCCCTTGTTCCACATCCTCTCCAACATAAGATGTCACAGTATTCATGATTTTAGCCATTCTGACAGGTATAAGATGATATCTCAGAGTTGTTTTGATTTGCATTTCCCTAATGACTAAGAATGTTGAGCAATTCCTTAAATGTCTTTTGGGAATCGAGTTTCTTCTGTTGAGAATTCTGTTTAGATCTGTAGCCCATTTTTTAATTAGGTCTTTTGGTATTTTGCTGTCCAGTTTCTTGAGTTCTTTATATATTTTGGAGATCAGCCTTCTGTCAGATGTGGGGTTGGTGAAGATCTTTTCTCATTCTGTAGACTGTTGTTTTGTCTTATTTACTGTATCCTTTGCCTTACAGAAGCTTCTCAGTTTCAGGAGGTCCCATTTATTAATTGTTGCTCTCAGTGTCTGTGCTACTGGTATTATATTTAGGAAATGGTCTTCTGTACCAATGAATTTTAGGTTACTTCCTACTTTCTCTTCTATCAGATTCAGTGTAATTGGATTTATGTTGAGGTCTTTGATCTACTTGGATTTGAGTTCTGTGCATTGTGGTAGATATAGATCTATTTACAATCTTCTACATGTTGACATTCAGTTATGCCAGCACCATTTGTTGAAGATGCTTTCTTTTTTCCATTGTACAGTTTTGGCTTCTTTGTCAAAAATCAGATGTTCATAGATGTGTGGATTAATGTCATGATCTTCAATTAGATTCCATTGGTACACATGTTGGTATTTATGCCAATACCAAGCTGTTTTTATTGTTATAACTCCATATTAGAGCTTGAAGTTAGGGATGGAGTCTTTATGTGGTTTGAGTATCAGGGTGACTATAGCCTCATAAAGTGAATTGGGTAATGTTCCTTCTATTTTTTTTTTTTTGTGGAATAATTTGAGGATTAGTGGCACCAACTCTTCTTTTAAAAATTGGTAAGATTCTGTGCTAAAACCGTCTGACCCTGGAATTTTATTTCTGTTGGGAGACCTTTAATTTCTATTTCTGTTCTACTTGGAGTTATATATATGTTTGAATTGCTTACTTGATATTGATTCATCTTTGGTTTGCTGTATGTTTCAAAGAAATTTTCCATTTCTTTTAGACTTCCCAATTTGGTGAGTACATGTTTGTAAAGTATATTCTTACAATTCTGTGGTCTTCCAGGTTGTCTGTTGTTAAGTCCCTTCTTCATCTATAACTTTGTTACTTTTCATGTTCTCTCTGTGTCTTTTAGTTAGTTTGGGAAAACAAGAAATAGCTCCCAAAAGTAGTAGATGGCAAGAAGTAATCAAACTCAGGGCTGAAATCAATAAAATAGAAACAACAGTAACAACAACAAATTCCAAAGAATCAATGAAACAGAATTTGTTCTTTCATTCTTTTTTCTTTTCTTCTGTTTTTTTTTAAACTTTTTTTAAAACTGTTTTTCTCAAGACAGTGTTTCTCTTTGTAGACCTGGCTCTCCTGAAACTCACTCTGTAGACCATGCTAGCCTCAAGCTTTAAGATCTGCCTGCCTCTGCCTACTGACTGCTTGTATTAAAGGAATGTACCACCATGCCTGGATTCAGGTTGATTATTTTAAATCATCCAATAATTTAATTAATTAAAGTATTATTATGGTAATAAAGGAAAATAAATTTTCATATGTCAACAAAAGCTAAAGTCTGAATGGGTGCTTTCTTATTTAAATGTATATAAAAATTATAGAAAACTCATCACTATTTTCAGTATGAAATTTGTAGAAGAATAGTATAAGGGCACTTACACAATTATTCATAAGGTTATAGCTAAATAATAATAATAATAATAATAATAATAATAATAATAATAACAATTATCTGGCATTCACCAAGTACTCTCTAAGTGATATAAGAAATATTGAAGCTAGACATGGTGGCAAATGACTTTAATCCCAGGAAGAGGAAGTCAGATCTCTCAAGGTCAGCCTGGTCTACATGGCTACTTCCAGGAAAACCAAACCTATGTAGAGAGATCCTATTTTCCCCAACAATATTCAGGCTTGCCCTTTTGCATTCATTCCTGCCTTTAACAGGAAACTTGTATCAGGTTACAAAGTCAGGATGAAATTTGGTACCCTTATTTATTTGAAATTCTGGTAAGAATCTCTTCATGCCCCTCTAGATTTTCATAACACATCTAGACTTGATCATAATTTTCAATTATGCTAATGCCAATAAGAGATCTATCTTAGAAGGAAGACAATTCTGTGTAGGGCAGAACAGACAGGAGCAGCGAGATAGGGTCTTTGAAAGTGTCATTGAGTTACTGAGTCAGACAGTGTCTAGATGTTACAGATAAGTAAAGTTCAGGCCACTTTGCATTAGATATTTTGTTTTTTTGCAGCATGAAATAGTATTTAGCAGATAAATATGTTTACAACTCAAGTGAAGAATGATATAATAATTCCCAAATTCTAGGTGTATTGATGATAAGCATTGTGGATTGTTGATCTTTAAGGTATGGCCCCAGGCCAGCAGTATTGCTATTACTTGGGAAGTTATTAGGAATACAAACTACATTCCTGTACTCTGGAATTTCTGAATCAGAAACTGTGGGATGGATCAAGTAATTTGTTTTTAATTTCTTTTGTTTTTAAAGCCCTCTATAAGATTATGTTGCATATTGAAATTTTGAATTGCTGCTTTGGAAGTTTAGAAAATGAAAGATTAATGCTTGTTGTAGTTTGAATGTAATTGACACCCATAATCTCATAGGAAGGCACTACTAGGACATGTGGCTTTGTTGGAGCAGATATAGCCTTGTTGGAGGAAGTATGTCATTGTGGGGAAGAGCTCTGAGGTTTCCTTTGCTCAGGATACCACCTAGTGTGTCAGTTGACTTCCTGCTGCCTTATGGTCAAGATGTAGCTGGTACCACATCTGCCTGCATGTCACCATGTTCCCCGTCATGACAATAAAGAACTGAAACTCTGAAAATGTAAGTGAGCCACTCCAATTAAACATTTTCTTTACAAGAGTTGCTGTGGTCATGGTGTCTCTATACAGCAATAATAACCCTAACTCAGATAATACTTATTGAAGGATACTGGAAGACTTCATGGAGAAAAAAAGCAATCTAATTCCACAGAAAAGGATACTTATGAAATAAAATATATGACTGAAGAGAAGTAGTAATGAGTATAGTGTTTATGGGATGTTAAATGAGTATATTAATACAATATAAAACATTAATATTAATATTCTTTGGGTAGTGGGGATAGTGAAGTGGCTGAGTGTAGTGGATAGCCATTCCAGCCTTGGCCTGGAAGTTCCAACTCCCATTGAGGCTTCGGTAATGGTCAGGCCTACGAGGAGGGGCTGAGAGAGGATACTGAAGACCCAGGATCAAGAGGAGAGGCCTCTCTTGGTTCTGGGACCCTGGACGCTGGAAGTAGACTGAGCAGAGTTCTCCAGAGAACACTGCCGGACTGTGCCATACCTTTCCCAGACACTACAACCTATCCCTTCATTTATAAGTTACCCCACAAAATAAACCTCCCTTTTAACTACATGGAGTGGCCTTAATAATTGTACCAATAGCTGAGAATGTTTTCATTTTTGCCCTGTTGCATACATTTCACCCATAACCCATTTTTATAGAAATATGAGAAATATAATTCATACTGGTATTGTCATTTTAGGTGCTTATATCAGTGCTTATATTAGGTGCTTGAGATCAGTCTGTGCAGGGTTTTGTAACAAACTAACATCAAATAATAGAATGGGAATGAGCTAATATGACATGTAGTGGCATTAAATAGAAAGTCTCCTTCCTGAATTAAAAATGTGTTTGAGAGAGTTCCTTTTTTCTTCTGGTCAAAATTTAATATTATCAGGATGGCTCAAAATAGAAAGATCTTAAGTTACTAGGGCATTGTGAGATGTTTGGTACAATTTTTTATCTTCTTCCTTTCATTCTGTATTTTATGGGTGAAGTTTCTACATTAACAATGATGTCACTGTCCAATGTTGTTCATTACCCATCCACTCTGTCTGCTTGCTCTGATTATGTGTGCTTAGACAGAACTGTTTACACTCTACCTTTTCCCTAAAGCTCTATAAGCCATGCATAATGATACAATCTGTGAAATAATGGTCCTGGAACTGACTTTAGCTCAGAGAAGCTTCTGGAAAATGAGAGGTAAGAATTTTATAGCTGAATGGCTATAAAACCAAACACCAGACCCTTTAAGTCTCTTTTTTGAACTTGTTATTGTTATTGTTGTTGGGTATGAGTGTGTAATGGTGGGTCTGAGGAAGAGAAGAATGTTTTAATGTAAAGATGCAGATAGCTTTTCTTTGTTAAAAGCCTTTGCTAAGCCATGCCAGAATGGTGAATAAGCATTTCTAAAGTATAGACATTGCTCAGTGAATTTAGTTGTTATTTAATTAGTCTTGATAATGGGGCATCATTTTAGAGAGAGTTTAATGATCTTGATATTGAATGACCTTCGTATGACAAAGACTCTCTCTCTCTCTCTCTCTCTCTCTCTCTGTGTGTGTGTGTATGTGTGTGTGTGTGTGTGTGTGTGTGTGTGTGTGTGTGTGTGTGTAAAATGCAAATAACGCAAGTGGCTTTTGGAGTTGGGCCAGAAATCCCTGAGCACCAAGCTAAGGTTACATTAAATCTGCTTGCTTTGCAGGTCATATTGAAGGAAGCTTAAGACAAGCAATAAATTCTTCCCCTCTGCCACTCTGGAAGGACAAATCAGCCAGTGAATCACCTCTTGTTTGTTTAGCTAGACAGAGCCATCATTTGACTTGTATGGATGGTCGAAAGTTTAACTTTTCCTTTTCTTTGGCAATTGGGTAAAAGGATGATCATAGGCAGAAGCAGTTTGAGTCCAGGGATGCTAGTGATTCAGAGGGGCTGAAAGAACCCTCATACTTTGGTTAAAGGAGCAATGCTAGCTTGTTTTTTCTATGAGAAAATTTCTATAGGTAGAAATGTTTCTAATGGGCACAGGCTTGAGGACACTTGGATTTGCAAAGGTAAAATATTTTGCTAGTCTTATCACAGGGTTGGTAAGGCCCATTGGAGTCTCTAACCAGTTTTCATAAGCTATGTGTAGCCTTGGAGATGTTGGTTAAGAGCAAATCTGTTTCTTTCTTTACTTTGGAGATTGCAAGCTCTGCTATATTTATAATATACTCATTTAAATATCTTATTTGGAGCTCATTTTCAATTATGAAATGCATCTCTGGTCTTAAGTATGACCCATTTGAAGTCAAAGAAAAAAATATGATCTGAAATGCCCTCTTTTTCTCTTGTGTGAAGTATTTAAAGTGAAATAAGGCCCTATATAGCCAACATACTCATGAGGCAGTTGATAGGTGCATTTTACCTATCTACTGACAGACATTGTTAGAATGAAGATGTAAAGATAATAAATATTCTCTATGATGTCTACATTCAGTTGGCTTGCTGACACTGTGAAACTATCATGTTTCTCTATAAAATGTACTGCTTATTGGTTGTAGCTTCTCTATTGCGGAGTATAAGAGTCCTCTGGAATAATTACTCAGAGTGTGTATATATTGCAGTCCTTTGTAGCTGGAGTTTTCTCCAGTCCTGCTTGGGCCCACAGATGCTCAGGCCCAAGTAAACACACAGAGACTTATATTAATTAAAACTGTATAGCCTAATGGCTCAGGCTTCTTGCTAGCTAGATCTTACATCTTAAATTAACCCATTTCTATAAATCTATATCTTACCATGTGGCTCATGGCTTATTGGTATCTTTATATCTTGTTTCTTATGGCAGCAGCTGGCAGTGTCTCCCAACTCAGCCTTCCACTTCCCAGAAGCTACTTCTCCTCTTGGCTTATCCCCACTTATACTATACTATACTTCCTGTGTGGCTACTGGCCAATCAACGTTTTATTTATCAATTATTCAGAGCAACACATTCACATCATATAGAAAGACATCCTCAGCATTCCTTTCTCTGAATTTTCTCTCTTTCTCTTTCTTTTGTGTGTGCATGTACATGTGTGTGTGCATGTGCGTGCCTGCGTGCGTGCATGCGTGCGTGTGTGTGTGTGTGTGTGTGTGTGTGTGTGTGTGTGTGTATAGGGCAGATTCAGGTGTCATTTTTCACCTTCCACCTTGGTTGTGATATTGTTTCTTCTTTGCCAATATCTATACCAAGATAACTTGCCTGAAAGCCGCCAGAGAATCTCCTCTCTCTTCCTCCTATATTCTCATAGGAGTGCTGGGAATACAGTTGTACACCACTGCACTCAGAGTTATGTGGCTTTTGGGGATCTAGCCTCAGGTTATCATGTTTATTTGAGAAGGGATTTATTCACTGAGACATCTTGCTAGCCCTGCATTTTCTTTATGATGTATCCTTGAGATAGACCATGAGTCTTATTCTCTCAGTTTGAGTTAACTCAATTGTAATATACAGATAACACTTGATTTTCCTCATTCATAGGGTCATTATAAATGTAGTGATAGGCCATTTGAGTTTAAAATAGAATTCCTTACCAATCACCAGATACACCTAGATACATAGAGAAGGACCATGAAACAGATTTGTTAGGAGTCAGTTGTTATGAAAGACTAGAGTCTCCTAGAAAAGAACTCCTCAGTGTGTGCATATGTGGGGGGTATTCAGACACATAGACCTAGCCTAGAACTAAAGATAGGAACTCACAATAAAAGAAATGCCAAAAGTCTTTAAATGTATGCTCAGAGCCCCAAAGCAAAAGGACAACTGAAACATTTTAGCTTAATCAGCAGCCTAGAATTTTTAGAGTTCTTGCATGTGCAACAGCAAGAGTAGGAGATCTTTTGTGGGAATAAGTTAGCTATTACTCTCAGAATAGCAGAAGTGTCTGAGAAGAAGAGGCTTCAAGTTTACAGGGTAGGCTGAATGTAAAGAGGTGGGATGATAGGCGGCTGTCCATTGAGTATATCCCAGTCTGCAGGAAGATAGTGTACTATATGCCCAAAGTTGTAACATAATTATTAACAGTACCTTAAAAAGAAAAACCTCCAGAAGACGTGTTTTAATGGCAACTTGTATATAACAATGATTTTGGATGAAAAGGAGGTAAATTGATATCTTTATGCCTTAAATGACACCTACTTTACTTAAAGCATTCAAAGATCACTTCTACTTCCTTTCCATTTGGCTATTTTTCATTTGTTTGTTCTATTATTTCTTTTACTAACCCCATTTATGCTCTTGGGAAGTTTTGTTTCATTTTCTTTGTCTATGGCCCCTTCATAGCCATGAAGATTATCTGCAGTTACTTTAATGTTTTATCCTTTTTATGTCATTTTGCCATTTTGAATCTGGCCAAATCCACAATCAAGAAATCACTTGCATATCATTCTGGAGAGTTATTTTTTCATATAAATTGTCTAAGATTTCTAGATTCAAGGTGTTCTGGACTGGTAAAACAGAATACCGTGAACTGGGTGAAAATTCAATTTTTAAAGTTCTCGGAGCTAGGAAGTATGAAATCATGGCCCTGAAAGACTGCTCATGAGTGCTCACCTCATTGTCTGTTGAGGGACCTCCCTCCTTTACCATCCCTCCTTTCATCCCTCAAGTCTCCTCTCTCTCTCTGTCTCTCTCTCTCTTCTATGCTGTCTGTGTCTGCTTTTCTCTCTATCCCCTCATTCTGTTATGATAGGTACTTCCTGTGTAGCCCATGATGCCATTCTGACTTTGAACTCATGATCTTCCTGATTCAGATTTTCATTAGTATCAGTAGACATCAGTTTCCAACTAGAATTCACTTTTTTTTATTCTGGTCCATTTTAGGTGTGTCCTTACATGGTAAAAGAGTTAAGACAAAGTAGGACAGTAGTGTGAGCCTGTGAGCTCAGCAACTCAGAATGTTGAGACAAGAGGATTCTTTGCTCTGAGTATTTTTGAGACAGCCTGGGGAACACAGTCCATCTCTACAACAACAACAACAAAACTTTCTAGTACATCATGTGTAAGAGCACACTGGCCCTTTAATTGGGGTTCTGATGGTTAATACTGATTGTTAACTTGGCATGTCCCAGAATCAGCTGGGAGGTATCTCTGGGTATGCCAATGAGGGAGTTTCTAGATTGGGTTACTTGAAGTGGGAAGATCCATCATAAATGTGGGTGGTGCTATTCCATTGTCTGAACTGAATAAATAAGAGCATTCAAGCTGAATACCAGCATTCATCTCTTTTTGATTCCTGACTTTAGATACAATGTGACCTGGCATCTCCTACCCCTGCTGCAATGCTGCCATGATGGACTCTACCTTGCAACTATGAGCCTTTCTTATGTTGCTTTCATTGGATATTTGGTCACATGAAAAGTTAAGAAAAAAATAAGTGGTACCAAGAAGTGGAGCCATGACTGTGATAAAATTGAACCTGTCTTTATAAATGGTTTATGGGAAGAATCTGGAATACTATGGAACTTTGACTTAGAAAAACCCTAGAGTTCCATAAGCAGAGCTTAATGGGCCATATTGGTTGGAATTTGGTAGAACAGAAGGCTCAGAGAACTATGGATAGTAGAGTTCTGGGTTCATGTAAAACAAGTCCTTCAAAGTAGAACAAGGACTCTGTCAGGAATTGTGCTAGAAGCCATTCATGGTTTACTTGAGTAAATAATCTGGCTGTATTCTGCTTGTGTCCTGGAAATTTGAGTGAGGTAGAATTTAAAGGCAATTGATAATTTGTTTGGTAGAGGAAATTCCAAGATAGGAAAGAATACAGACTGTGTGGTGGCTACTGATCACTGTTCTTATCCAGGTCTACAGTGTGAGAGAACCACAAAGACAGTGAAAAGATATGAACAGAAAAAGGAGACAATTCAAAGCACAAGGCAAGTGTTTACCTGTAATTATTAAATCATGTCTAGTAAAGAGGAACCTCATGCAAGGCCACTGGAAAACAATCTCTTCTAGAAATGGCTGCATAAATAAGAACAAAGTGATGGCAATATCCATGGACATGTTTGTGTGCAGGGGAGAAAATCTCATGGGGTCATATCCCTAGACAAAGAACTACAGGGAAGTAATGACTTCTGGGACAGGGAGAATTCACCTCTCCCTGGCACAAGCTTCCTATTGGTTGTCCAGTGCAGAGTGGTCAAGCCCTGAAACCATATATACACAAATAACAAATCTATATCTATATATCTATCTCTCTCTATATATATATATTTATATAGTATGTAACAATATTAATCAAATAAATAAGATGCTATGAATCTGAGAGTGTGAGGGAACATGGGAAGGGTTTGGAGGGAGGGTATTTGTGAAAGGCTAGAAAGGGAAGGGGGATAGTGTTATAATTCTATTTTAAATTAAAATGTATTAAAAATAAAAAGTACTCAAGACTCAAATTATACGTTTAGTAAATACAAGTCTAAAAAGTATTTAAGAAGCATATATACATATGAAATTTTTGTCACCAAATATGCTTTTTGTATTTGTTATTTGAATAAGAAATCATTTTTCTTAAATTAATTTATAAATTCACATAAATGGCTATTGTAATTATTAAATAATAAATCTTCATGACTATAAAAAAGAGAAAAACTTTCTGCTCTGCACTGGGACAATAAGAAAAGTGCCCTAAGGGCAAGAGTCTACACATTGAAAGCTCTATCTTGTGAAAATGCAAATTTATTTAAATGAAGAGAGCCTGAACTGAGAAGGCTGTAGAAGGGGTTTCCTATTCTAAAGTAACTGTGTAGGAAAGCATTTTTTGAAGATTTAATATCCAAAGCAGTCCACAGAGGCCACTACAGAATTGGCATTGGTCTAAGGGCGTGGGCCTCTATCCCAAGCTTATAGTAAATGTTGATAGCATTGACCACATGGTACTAGTTTTGCAGTCATAAAATGAGCATGATTGATGGGATCATGGATTCTAGTACTACAGTTACAGAAGGCTGCTTAGGGCAGACAATATTTGATAGGATTGGAGTCTCTGTAAGGAAATCTTTAGAATATATTATGTGAAGCTGTGAAGATGAAGCTCAGGTTGCATTTGAGACACCAAGATGTTGAAGATGCCAGAGCCGTGGGAGATCCATTAAGGAAAGCAGAAGGTGCAGAGAGGAGCTAGCCCTAGGGAGAGGCTCTATGTGCTTGAGAAGGCAAAGAAGTATGGACAGGGCTACTGAAACCATTTGGAGCTCTGATAATTCTATTATGAGCTCCAGATGCAATATATGGAACTTGCTTTGGTCCAGTTCTTTGTTCTGCCACCATTCCTCCTTTTTGGTGAGTAAACTTTATTCTGTGACATTTGAAGTTATAACTTGCTTTTTGATCACATAGGGGCTCAAAATTAAGAGATTTCTTGAAGTCTCAGAACAGAGTTTGAAGTTTCAAGTAACAAAAATCTATGGGAATGCATATGGGTAGAATATTGATGATTTGAAGTGATATGTTTGATTTTAAAATTGACAAGGGTAATATTTGTTACATTGACAAGATATAGGGTAGTGGTTCCCAACCTTCCTCAAGCTGCTACCCTTTAATATAGTTCCTCATGTTGTGGTGACCCCTAACTATGAAATTATTTCATTTCTACTTCATATCTGTAATTTCATTACTGTTCTGAGTATAATGTAAATATATGATATGCAGGAGATGTGACACATGACCCCACAGGGGTCTGGACCACAGGCTGAGAACTGCTGCTCTAGGGTAATCTAGGTGGCAGAGCTTTAAATGTGATTGAGTTAATTGAAGTGGAGGATCCCCCCTAAATGTCAGTGTTATCATTCTATGAGCTAGGCTCCTCAACTGAATAACACAGAGGAAGCAAGCTGAGCACCAGGACCCATAACTCTTTGCTTCCTATGTGTAGATGTAGTGGGACCAGCTGCTTTTCAATACTGCTTCCTCATGTTCCCTTCCACAAAAGTGTAACCCAGAAAAGACATTCCCTCCTGTCAGGTATTTGGTAAGAGCAATGAGAAAAGTAACCAATGCAAGAGTTTCATGGTTATGACTTAGTCACTTCCTGAAAGTCTGAGTCCCAAGTGCTCTCACACTGGTGATTAGGTTCCAAGATGTGCATACGTTCTGCACAAAGTAAAAATCTCGATGAAATTTAGTGTTGCCCCCCTGCTCCCATGTTCTTGGTTTGAGGGATGATTGTAGGTATATTGTCTAACCGTAGAAACCTTCACCATAGCAAATGCCATTTTCCCTAATGCAACATGTACCAAGATTCCTGAAGGAAATGCAAAAAATAAAAACAGAAAATAATCACTTAGAGATCTCAAGGATAGCCTCATCATCCTATCCCACCTTTTCTTTAATAAGCCCAGTTTGCTAACCCTGAACTTTCTTCCATTCACACATTTCTAAAATAGGACAGTAAAGCCAATAGCTTTATGAAATCTATAGATTTTCTATTAGTCTTCATATCATCCAGCATTTATACTTTCAGAAATGTGAATACAGTTAAATACAAGATGCTTTTATAGGTTTATCAGGGCACTGATGTCATCTGGGAATAACATACTTCACTTACACATCATATGTGAAAAACAGAATCAGACACAAATCACAAAGAAATGTAGTTAATGTTTTATGAGTTCATAAATCTGAAGCTATGACCAACATTAGGATCTCCATTGGTAGCTTCCAGCCTTATAATTCAGGTACTCCAAGGATTAATTTTACCATTCAGAGTTTAGGCTTGGAGATAAACTATATTTGCATGCAAATCCAGGCCATGGAGAATAACTAAATACATTTTTACATGAAGATTTGTAAAAATGCAGTGGCAAAACATCTATACAAGGGGCCTTTGAATTGTCACTTGCTACTTGCATGCACAATGCGCAGTATTTAGTATAATAAGCCTTCTCATCAATCAATGTTTAGTGATAATTGGATTTGTGAAATTAACAAGCCCTCTGCCATGTGATTGATTACGTAAAGTTATATGTCTATTTAGTGTTATTTATGCTTTCATTTATCTTTGTATCTGTGTATATAATGTGGTATGAAGGTGTATATGTGTGTGTGCACTGCACAATGTGTGTGTATGTGTGTTGGTCAGAGTGTAATCTCAGGTGTCAATATCACCTTCTGCCTTGTTTGAAGCAGGATTTCTTCATTTGGTTTTCACTCTATGTGACTTGTGAGCTTCTGGGGATTCTCCTGTTTTTCACCTTCCACTGCCCTGGAGGAGTGCTAGGGGTCCAGATGGTCACACTATGTTTTACACCAATCCCAGGGATTTGAATTCAGGTCCTCCTGTTTTCTCTGCTTGTGTTTTTACCAAGTGAGCCATCTCTCTAGACCCATAAGCCTATTTTATAGATAAGAACTTGAAGCTAAGCCATGGCAAATTAATTGTTCAAGGTTATTAAGCTGTAGCCATTGAAGTGGGCCCCAACACCATGGATAATTACCTTCCTACACAATCATACCATATAAAAAAAGAATTGCATAAATCCATGTGTCTTTTTGCCCCTGAATACATATAGACTACATAGACAGTGATATCCACACCTGATAAGATACAAGGAACACTGTTGATAAAGTTAAAACTTTTTGTCAACTATGCATCGCTTCTAGGGGAAAAATTAGGCTTTTGCCTTTCTTTAAGTGGGTGAGTTTTTATAGCATCAAAATGAATTTCTGGCAGCTCCTTTGTGATATGACTTAGGGAGACTGGAGTACCCAGATTTTCATATATACTACTACAAGCTTATTCTTCCCATTATATTTTTTCATGATAGATGTCTGTTTAGAGACTTGCTTTTTAATTTCCTATTTGAAATATTTACAGTGTCACATAAAGTAATAAAAAAAAGCAGAGTTCTATGTACCCTCCACCAAACTCCTTGTTAATATCTTCCATAAAATATATTATTCTATTAAAAACCAAGAAATTGATGCTGGCACAAAGCTGTTATCTAAATTACAAGGCTTCTTCAGATTGTACAGAGTTTTATATGTACTCATTTTTAGAGGTGTGTGTGTGTGTGTGTGTGTGTGTGTGTGTGTGAGAATTTATATGTAACTTGTATTTGTAGTTTTGCTCCTTAAGTTTCAAAGCTCTAATCTCTATTGAAATAAAAAATTTCCCTCACTTAGATAAGTACTTGGCAGTGACAGAAAGAATACAGGCTTTGGAACCTGACAAGCTTAAGAATTAAGCCTAGGGTTGCCTTTTCTGGGCATATAAGTGACTAATATTTCATAAATTCTTTCATCTTACTAGGTTTCAGTTTCCTCTTCTGCAAAATGGGGTTAATAATTTCCACTGATGGGAATTTTTCTTTAAATTCAATGCCCAAATGCTTGGTCCAGTAAATGCTGTTTCTCTTCTTACTTTCCTCCCCCCTTTAGAAGGGCAGCATTTTAAGCTGTTATTGCTTCCTTCTGATTCCATCTTGGTTAGAGCAAGTTTTAGTCAGAAGAGAAGAAATGAGTAGAACATGAAAGTATTGTATGTCTAAATTGAATTGGGAGGGAGCCAGGATCTGAAAAGAGGAAGCATAGAAGCAGCAAAGGAACTCTTCATCAATTTTGTAATTTTGTTTGATAGCAATCCTGTAATAAGTTGTGTGCAGGTTCCTTAATGTGGATGTTTATTATATTCTTACTCTGCTTTTACTTTTAACATGAATTACTGATCTGAAATATTTAATAAATGTCAAGTAATTTGTTTCTTTGTGTCTTACTATTAATAAGATAAGGTCAGAGGAATTGATGTTATAAAAGTCACACTTTTCTGGGGTGCTTTATACATGTGAAGGCTGTTCTAGACATATAATAAAGTTGTTTCTTTTCCTTCCTGCATAGGTGGAGAGAATGACCACAAAGATTAGAGACACTGCTAAGTTTGGAAACCTGACCTAAGTTTATTTCTCCTTTATTTATTTATGATATTTATGTTTTAATTTTACACATCAGCCATGGGTTCCCCTGTCTTCCCTGCTCCTGCCCCAGCCCCCACATTCCCCCCTCAGTACCTACCCCCCATTCCCATCTCCTGCAGGGCCAAGACTCCCCTGGGGATTCATTTAAACCTGGTGGATTCAGTACAGGCAGGCCCAGTCCCCTCCTTCCAGGATGAGCAGTGTCCCTGTGCAAGTCCAAGGTTCCAAACAGCCAGCTCATGCACTAAGGACAGGTCCCGGTCCCACAGCCTGGATGCCTCCCATATAGTTCAAGCGATTCAATTGTCTCACTTATCCAGAGATCTTGATCCAGCTGGGGGCTCCACAGCCTTTGGTTCATAATTCATGTGCTTCCATTCATTTGGCTATTTGTCCCTGTGTCTCTCCAATCTTGGTCTCAACAATTCACATTCTTACCGTCCCTCCTCTTTCTTGACAATTGGACACCTAGAGCTCCACCTGGGGCCTGGCTGAGGATCTCTGCATCCATTTCCATCAGTTATTGGATGAGAGTTCCAGCATGACCATTAGCGTGTTTGGTCATCTGATCACCAGACTAGGTCAGATTGGGCTTTCTCTCGACCATTGCCAGCAGTTTCAGAGGATGTATCAGTGTGGATTTCTAGGGACCTCTCCAGCACTCTACCTATTCCTGTTCTCATGTGGTCTTCATTTATCATGGTCTGTTATTCCTTGTTCTCCCTTTCTGTTCTTGATCCAGCTGGGATCTCCTGCTCCCCTAAGCTTTCTTTCCCTCAAACCTTGCCCTTCATCACTCCCACTGTCATCCAGGTTGCTTATGCAGATCTCATCCATTTCTCTGTCATTGGGTGATCCCTGGGTCTTTCCTAGGGTCCCATTTTCTAGGTAGCCTCCCTGGAGTGGTGTAGCAGTCTAGCCATCTTTGTTTTACATCTAGTATCCTCCTATGAGTTAATACACACCATGTTTGTCCTTCTGAGTCTGGGTTACCTCACTCAGGATGATTTTTTCTAGATCCATTCATTTGCCTGCAAACCTCATGATGTCATTGTTTTTCTCTGCTGAGTAGTACTCCATTGTGTATATGTACCATATTTTCTTTATTCATTCTTCAGTTGAAGGGCATCTAGGTTGTTTCCAGGTTCTGGCTATTAAAAAACAATGCTGATATGAACATAGTTGAGCAAATGCCCTTGTGGTATGATTGAGCATTCCTTGGGTATATGCCCAAGAGTGCTACAGCTGGGTCTTGGGGGAGATAGATTCCCAATTTTCTAAGGAAGCACCATATTGATTTCCAAAGTGGCTGTACAAGCTTGCATTCCCACCAGCAGTGGAGGAGAGTTCCCCTTGCTCCACATCCTCTCCAGCATAAGCTGTCTTCTGTGTTTTTGATCTTAGCCATTCTGATAGGTGTAAGGTGGTATCTCAGAGTCGTTTTGATTTGCATTTCCCAGAAAATTAGGGATGTTGAGCAATTCCTTAAATGTCTTTCAGTTATTTGAACTTCCTCTGTTGAGAATTCTCTGTGTAGTTCTATGGCCCATTTCTTAATTGGACTGTTGGGCATTTGGATGTCTAATTTCTTGAGTTCTTTATACATTCTGGATATTAGCCCTCTGTCAGATGTGGGGTTGGTGAAGACCTTTTCCCATTCTGTAGGCTGTTGCTTTGTCTTGTTGACTGTGTCCTTCGCTCTACAAAAGCTTCTCAGTTTCAACAGGTCCCATTGAATGATTGTTTCTCTCAGTGTCTGTGCTACAGGTGTTATATTTAGAAAGTGATCTCTGGTGCCAATGCATTCAAGACTACTTCCAACTTTCTCTTCTATCAGGTTCAGAGTAACTGGATTTATGTTTAGTTCTTTGATCCACTTGGACTTTAGTTTTGTACACAGTGACAGATATGGATCTATTTTGCAGCCTTCTACACATTGACATCCAATTATGCTATCAGCATTTTTTGAAGATACTTTCTATTTTCCATTGTACATTTTTGGCTTCTTTGTCAAAAATTATATGTTCATAGGTATGCAGGTCTTCAATTTGATTCTATTGGTCTACATGTTCGTTTTTATGCCAGTACCAAGCTGTTTTTATTACTGTAGCTCTATAGTAGAGCTTGAGGTCGGGGATTGCGATGCTTCCAGCGGTTGTTTTATTACACAGGATTCTTTTAGTTATCCTGGGTTTTTGTTTTTCCATATGAAGTTGAGTATTATTCTTTCCAGGTCTGTGAAGAATTGTGTTGGTAATTTGATGGGGATTGCATTGAATCTTTAGATTGCTTTTGGTAAGATCGCCATTTTTACTATGTTTATCCTGCCTATCCATGAGCATGGGAGATCTTTCCATTTTCTGACATCTTCTTCAATTTCTTTTTTCAGGGACTTAAAGTTCTTGTCATATAGGTCCTTCACATGCTTAGGTAGAGTAACCCCAAGGTATTTTATATCATTTGTGGCTATTGTAAAGGGTGATGTATCTCTGATTTCCTTCTCAGCCTGTTTGTCTATTGTGTATAGGAGGGCTACTGATTTTTTTGAGTTGATCTTGTATCCTGGTTAGTTGCTGAAGGTTTTTATAAGCTGTATCAGTTCCTTGGTTGAATTTTTGTGGTTACTCATGTATACTATCATGTCATCTGCAAATAGGGAGAGCTTGACTTCTTCCTTTCCAATTTGTATCCCCTTAATCTCCTTAGGTTGTCTTATAGCTCTGGCTAGAACTTGAAGTACTATATAGAATAAGTATGGGGAGAGGGGACAGCCTTGCCTTGTTCCTGATTTTAGTGGTATTGCTTTGAGTTTCTCTCCATTTAACTTGATGTTGGCTGTTGGCTTGCTGTAGATTGCCTTTATTATGTTTAGATATGTTCCCTGTATTCCTGATTGCTCCAAGACCTTTATCATGAATGGGTGTTGGATTTTGTCAAATGCCTTTTCTGCATCTAGTGAGATGATCATGTGGTTTTTGTCTTTGAGTTTGTTTATATGGTGTATTACATTGATGGGCTTTCGTATGTTGAACCACCCTTGCATCCCTGGGATGAAACCTACTTGATCATGGTGGATAATTGTTTTGATGTGCTCTTGGATTCTGCTTGTCAGTATTGAGTATTTTTGCATCAGTGTTCATGAGGGAGATCAGTCTGTAGTTCTCTTTCTTTTTTGCATCTCTGTTTAGTTTAGGAATCAGGGCAATTGTAGCTTCATAGAAGGAGTTTGGTAATGTTCCTTCTGCTTCTATTGTGTGGAACAATTTAAAGAGTATTGGTATTAATTCTTCTTTGAAGATCTGGTAGAATTCTTCAGTGAAACCATCTGGTCCTGGGCTTTTTTTTGGTTGGGAGAATTTTAATGACTGATTCTATTTCCTTAGGGGTCATTGGGCTATTTAAATGGTTTATCTGTTCTTGATTTAACTTAGGTATGTGGTACCTATCCAGAAAATTATCCATTTCTTTTAGATTTTCAAGTTTTGTGGGGTAGAGGTCTTTGAAGTATGACCTGACGATTCTCTGGATTTCTTCAGTGTCTCTTGTTATATCCTGCTTTCTTTCTTTCTTTTTGTTTTTTTTAAAGATTTATTTATTTATTATGAATACAGTATTCTGCCTGCATGTATCTCTGCAGGCCAGAAGAGGGCACCAGATCTCATTACAAGTGGTTGTGAGTCACCATGTGGTTGCTGGGATTGAACTCAGGACCTCTGGAAGAGCACTCAGTGCTCTTAACCACTGAGCCCCCCTTTTCATGTCTGATTTTGTTAATTTGGATGCTCTCTCTCTGTCTTTTGGTTAGTTCGGATAAAGGCTAGTCTATCTTGTTGATCTTCTCAAAGAACCAACTCTTTGTTTCATTAATCCTTTGTATTGTTCTCTTTATTTCTATTTTATTGATTTCAGCTCTCAATTTGATAATTTCCTGGCGTCTGTTCCTCCTGGGAGACTTTGCTTCTTCCTGTTCAAGAGCTTTCAGGTGTGCTGTCAAGTCACTAGTGTGAGATTTCTCCAGCTTCTTTATGTGGGCATTTAGTGCTCTGAATTTCCCTCTTAGCACTGCTTTCATAGTCTCCCATAAGTTTGGGTATGTGGTGTATTCATTTTCATTGATCTCTAGGAAGTCTTTAATTTCTTTCTTTATTTCTTCCTTAACCCATTGGTGATTCAGTTGACCATTATTCAGTTTCCATGAGATTGTAAGATTTCTGTAGGTTTTCCTGTTGTTGAAATCTAACTTTAAACTGTGGTGGTCTGATAGAACACAGGGGGTTATTCCAATTGTTTTGTATCTGTTGAGATATGCTTTGTGGCCAAGTATATGGTCGATTTTAGAGAAGGTTCCATGGGGTGCTGAGAAGAAGGTATATTCTTTTTTGTTTGGGTGGAATGTTCTGTAGATATTGATTAAGTCCATTTGAGCCATAACATCAGTTAAGTCCATTATGTCTCTGTTTAGTTTCAATTTGCCAGATCTGTGCAGAGGTGAAAGTGGGATGTTGAAGTCTCCCATTATTAATGTGTGGGGTTTTATATGTGATTTAAGCTTTAGTAATCTTTCTTTTACATATTAACATATGTTCTTGACACTCAGTGATTTGTGAACTGTTAGGCTAGTGCTATTCTTATGACATAACAAATAAATTCAAGGTAAGCATTGGCAGGAAACAGTGATCCCAACTCCTCTGGAGTCTGAAGTAGGGGAATTCCTTGTGTCTATTTCAAGTCTAGGCTGTGGAACATAGTGAAGGCTTCAGCTCCTAACTCAAAGAAATGTGGTATCTTTGGGTTTCATAGTATCACAGAAGTTATTAAAGTGTGTTCCTTACCATCATAACGGCAGCTCATGTGGAACTTGGTAGTAATTCAAATTCTCAGGCACAGGAACCACCTTCACACACCTACTGAATGGGGAATTTTAAAGAAGTGCTAGTAAGTTCTTCAAGTAATTTTGATACGTGTTCAAATTTGAGAATTATTTTCTTAAGGACAAACGTTTATATTGCCAGTTACTCATATCTGTGAGGAGGCAGGCTCCCCCTGCATCCTTTGTTTGGATGCAATTTAATGAACAAGGTGAAGAGTACTCAAGGGCTAAACCTCTGCTCATGGTTTTGTACTTCCCTCTTTAAAATTTCATTTGTGACTCTGAAAGAATTGCTTTTATCTTGTGTGTTCTGCGCTGAGGTTTCATTTTTTTCTGGTTCATCAGTTCAGCATTATTTTATTTTCAGTTCTTAGGAATTCCTTAAAGTTTGTTGATGGTCATATTTTTCATCTCCAGACTCACTACAGTTTTATTCTTTAAAAATAATTTTTTTCATTTTTTCCTATCAGCCTTTGACTTAAGGACGAGGAGCAGAGGTATTGTTTATTCCTATTAAAATGCTAACACAAACCTTTTCCAACTAAGGGTTCATTAGAAAAGGAAATTGGGTTTTTGACTTCTTTTGATTTGGCAGAATGATATATATTCATAGCTCTAGGTATTTATTAAATACTAGAATTAAAGAACAAATAATGGCTATATTGTGTTGAACTTTAGAAATCTAGTTTTATAGACCCATTTTATTAAAGAGAACATTGCAAGAGGGGAGAAGCAGTTTGATCTAATTAATACAGCATTTTGTCTCAGGGATGATGCTAAAATCTAGAGAGAATTTGCAATTCCTGTTTGTGGAGGCAATGTGGAAGAAGATGAAGCAGTAGGACAACTTTCTGCCTTTGGTTGATTTGAATCCAAGCATGCTGCCAGATTGGGGCTTTATTTCCTTGAATAGAATACCTTCTACATTTAAACTGATTCAACTTTCAGAAAACCATGCAGTCAGAAGTCAGAAGGAATTAGCAGCTGTTATAAGAAAAAGCAGAGGGCTTATTGCCAGCCTTCAAAAATCTTGGCATATTTGAGAAAATGTCCCAATATGTTACATATGCTCATTCATGTGTGCAAACCTTTGGTTTTAGTGCCTTGCCAATATAAATATGTTTTGCACTGTGAGTTGGTCTGAGTGCTGGATTGCGTGTTTCTTGTCCCTCAGAAGCACAGGGCTTCCTCTTTGTTTCTGTGCTCTCTTTGTTCTCTTCTTGCTGTTCCCATTTTTTTTCCCCAGAGAAAATGGCAGGGGTTTGTAGGGAAGATCTTACTGCTTCAGTGAATTCACTGTGGCTCTTTCCATCCTTGCTCTCCCTTCCAACTCTAGTGACAACTATCTTTTAATCTCCATCTTGGCCAGAGTTTTGCGATCAGGCCATGTCAGCTATGTCTCAGTAGAGTGGAAATGTGATTTTTATAAAGCTGGGAAGCCAACAAATTCTGTAAGAGGATAAAAGTGACAAAGTAACATTGCAACTCTCTAAGCTGCTTAGTCGCAGGCTCTTGTCCTGTTGAAAGAGATGCTTAAAGGAAGCAGTGCCTAAGCATGCACACGGCAGTGAGATTGCTTTATTCAGCCAGGTTACAGTTCAACAAACTTCTCTAAGACATCAAAAGCTGAGGAAAATGGACAGTTGATCTATAAGGATATTCCTCTTAGAGCTTGGTCTGGTCATCATTTTAGGTGTGGGACTGTGCCACCAGGCATGGTGAAGAGCATAGTGCTAAGCAAAGCAACTGGGATTTATCAAACATAGGATGATTCTGAAATAGTTGCTTCATTGGCTTGCCACAGTATACCAATGGTTTCCTTTGCTAAGATACTAGTTTTCATGCTTATTTTTGACCAAACTATTTGGTTTATTAATAATATCTTACTTGATGTTCTACTTTTATTTATGGTGCTAAGAATCAAACCCTTGGCCTCACACATGCCAGGCAAATACTCTGTCAGTAAGTCATACCTTCAGCCTTGAAATCTTACCTCAAACACAGCATATATAGCAGATGAATGCTCTGGTTGAAGCATCTCCATAAGTAAAATTTAGAAAGCACTAAGTCGTTAAAGCATTAATGACATAGTAATAATCCCTAAGAAATAGAACATTGTTGGAAAAATACAAGAAACCATACGTAGAATACCGAGTTAACTTCTGGGAGTTATACTTTAAGAAAGACATGAAAATCTAAAGATTCTTTCACACTCTGATTTCCAGATTTCAGTGTTATGTGCTCTTAGGCTTGACATAATGGGACTTTAATTCAATATTTAAGTCTCGGTTGCTTAATAGCTATACGGTTTTAGAAAGTTTCTTTGAGACAGTTTCTTTATTTGTACAATGGGGTACATGATAACTAACAGAATTTTGAGGATTATTAATATGATAATTAAATTTGTCAACTATAAAGAGCTATATGATTTTGGATTCATCTGCCAGCCTGGACACGAATCCAAGCTGCAAAGTAAAGGAATCATAGATTCTTAATGAATACAAATTTGGAAACATGTGATAATTTTTTTCAACACTTGGAGTCCAGCATATAAAATGTTTGTTTTTGTTTCTTCTCAAAGGCACAACTGTAGCAAACATTCATCTACTTTATAAGGAAAGATTCAGCTCATTTCAAGGCATTGTTTTCCAATCCTGAGTTAAATGAAATGCCTTATGAGATGAGTTGTAGAAAACTTTGCCATTGTGGTTTTAGCAAGGTGGTTGAATGCCTACCAATCTGGTGACAGAATAAGAGATTTTGGCATAAAACAGAACGCAACACTAGGCATTTTCAAATGTCTGTGACACTATCCCCTTTCACTTCATTTTATAAGTATATTTAAATATTCTTTTCTGGCCGGGCAGTGGTTGCGCACACCTTTAATCCCAGCATTTGGAAGGCAGAGGCAGGTGGATCTTTGTGAGTTTGAGGCCAGCCTGGTCTACAGAGTGAGATCTAGGAAAGGTGCAAAGCTACACAGAGAAACCCTGTCTTGAAAAACCAAAAAAAAAAAAATCTTTTCTGTTCACCATCTTAAGATAACAGAAGATTAGCCTCATGAAAAGTCACGTGAAACAGCTATACTTTTTCATTACATTAGATGCTTAGAAATTAGGTGATTGATTGATTTCATAGTGGATAGGTTGCCTAAGCTAGGCCCAAAGGACAAGTCTGAATTTTGGAACATTCATTGAGCTTTTAGGTAGGAAAATATGCTGCTTTTGCAAGAAATGCTAATGATGTGAATAAAGCCACAGACACTAGCAGCTGTCTTCTCCATCTAAGGGGAGATCTGATGAGAGATGGAGACTGAGATTAAGGTCTTGGAAGGTGATTTGAGCCCCTAGAATTCAATCATCCCTGAAGTACAATTCTAGGCTTTGCCTTTTACATAAACCACAAAAGTTTGATTTTGGAATACATTATTGGTCACTTACCACTTAAGAAGCCTTAGTTGTCATATCTCATCTCATCTCATCTTTGTCCCTAACACAATTTCTCTTCTTCTTTGCAAAGCAGCAGGCTTAGAGAAAGCTATGGTCATAGTTACGAACAAATCCACAGGATTGACCAAGTTTGAAGGACAGAGCATTCCTGTTAATCATGTTAAATGAAAAGTCCCCAAATCTATGCTCATGTATTTTAGGCAGGGGAGACAATATGTTTTTTGGATTGCCCACTTTCTGCTTACAGTGCACTTGGCAGGGCAGGGAGTCCTGTGTCAAACTGTTAACTTGCAAATTAGAGAAAAGCTGCAATTGCAAAACTTTTGCTCATTCTTTGTGTTGCTCAGTGTGCAAGGAAAGTAATTTTGTTTATGACAACATCTTGATGGACCTTTTTTATTATACATGAAAAGGTTGGATTCTAGGGCAAGATATGAAATGAGAGGTTTGATGGGAAAAGGAAAAATTGACCTTTCACATATAAGAATTTTGTGCCAGAGGAACTTTACAGGTGAAATAAGGAGAAACTGTGCCCCTGTAGTGTGACACTATGGTCAGAGACCAACCACAGCTCTGGGGTGCAGAAATATGAGATGGTAGGAGGAGAATAATGAGAGTTGATAAGAGAATGCAAATCTGACCACAATTCCTCACCCTAAGGAATAGCTTTACCTTTCCAGAGATTTTCCAGATAATGTACATTTTCAGGGAAAATATAATCAGAAACTGGAAGCATTGAGAAAGACACTCATGGAGCACATACTTATCATCTGTGTCCCTTTCAAGAATACTAGAATGTCTATGTAAATATATCCCCAGCTACTGAAAGACAAAATTACCTCTCAGGCTGTGTCTCTTCTTTGAAATTAGTCCAGACCACATTCAGCTCCCCCACCTTTTTTTTTTTCATTTTTCTTTGTTAAGAAATTTTCTACTCACTCTACATACTGCCCACAGATCCCACCTACTCCCACCCCCAGACCTCCCTCCCAAGCCACCCAACATCCCCACATCCCCCAAATCAAGGTTTCCCATGGGGAGTCAGTAGAGCCCCAGCACACTGAACCTAGGCAGGTCCAAGCCCCTTCCCACTGCACCAAGGCTGCACAAGGCGTCACACCACAGGCACCAGGCTCCCCAAAGCCTGCCCATGCACCAAGGATGGATCCTGATCCCCCTGCCTGGGTGACCCCAAACAGTTTGAGCCAAACAACCACCTTCTGTATCTAGAGGGCATAGTCCAGTCCCATGGGGACTCCACAACCACTAGTCTACAGTTCATATGCTTCCACAAGTGTGGCCAGTCATCTCTGAACATCTTCCCATCATAATCTCAATGTCCCCTGCCTGCAGAATCCCTCCTCTTTCTCATCCATTGGATTACTGGAGCTCAGCCTGGTGCCTGGCCATGGATCTCTGCATCTGCCTCCATCAGTCACTGGACAAAGGCTTTATGATGACAGTTAGGTTATTTGCTAGACTGATCACCAGAGAAGACTGGTCCAGGCACCCTCTGACCACTGCCAGCAGTCCAAGGTGGGTCAACCTTGTGGATTCCTGAGAGCCTCCCCAGTACCCTGCCTCTTCCTATTCCCATGATGTCCTCATCTATCATGGTATCTCCCTCCCTGCCCTCCCACTCTTTCCCTGTTACAGCTTGAGCCTCCCATTTCCCTATGTTCTCATCCCCTACTCCTCGCCCTCTGCCCCCACCACACCCAGTCTGCTCATGTATACCTCATCCACTTCTCCTTTGCTGAGTCATCTGTGTGTCCTTCTTAGGGTTTTACCCTGTTAGCTAGCCTCTCTGGATCTGTGGTTTGCAGTCTGGCCATCCCTTCCCTCACATCTAGTATCCCTTATGAGTGTGTATATACCATGTTTGTCTTTCTGAGTCTGGGTTACCTTACTCAAGATGTTATTTTCTAGTTGCATCCATTTGCCTGCAAATTTCATGATATTGTTGTTTTTCACTGCTGAGTAGGACTCCATTGTGTATATGTGCCATATTTTATTTATGCATTCTTCAGTTGAGGGGCATCTAGGTTGTTTCCAGGCTCTGGCTATTACAAATACTGCTGTTATGAACATAGTTGAGCAAGTGTCCTTGTGGTATGATTGAGCATTCCTTGGGTATATGTCTAAGAGTGGTATTGAGGAAGACTTATTCCCAATTTTCTGAGAAACCACCATACTGATTTCTGGAGTGGCTGTACAAGTTTGCATTCTCACCAAGTAGAGGCAGCTCCCCCATCTTAAACTCAGTCCTGACATTGCCTGTTTTCTACTCCCTACTTAGCTCAGTGCCTTGGTTTCTGCAAATGTTGTCACTTTACCTCCACATCTTGAAAGCAGATCTTTGCTATTAACTTCCTGCTTAATAATTATACTTCTAGGGGCTGGGGAGCTGGGAATCAGTAAACAATTGCCAGCACAAGCACAAGGGCCCAAGTTCAGCTCTCCAGCACCCGTGCAAAAAGCTGCGCTCAGTGGTGTGTACCTATAACCACAGTGCTGAGGAGGAGGAGGCAGAAGAATCTCTGGAGCTCATTGGCTGGTTATTCTAGTCAAATTGATGAGCTCCAAGTTCACTGTATGCACACATGCACATAGCCATATGAACACACACAGCACACACACAGAGAAAGAGAGACAGACAGAGACATAGACAGAGAAACAAAGATGGAGAGTGAGACAGACAAACTTTTGGGAAGCAGCATATATTTCATCTATTCTGGACTTGTTATAACACTAGGTCATACCTATTCTACCTCATAATTCCTGTAAAGCAATGAAGATTAGAAAATTCTCTCTTTTTCAAGAGTTTCAGTTGCTCCATCTGTTTCGAATATGGAATGTATTCTTTTGCTGAACTATCCTGTGTGATATCTTTAGCTTTAAGTCAAAGCATGTTACTTCATCTTTGGTTTTGTATCATACTTAAATTAACCATGTTTGCCCCAGAACCTGAGAAATAATTTAATGATAAGAAAGGTATATGGTGTAATTAATGCTGTGCACAAAATAAGTATCTATATGCTGGTGATGAAATGCTTGCAGGTACTCTGCTGATGTAAGATGTTTATGTTAATTATGCTATATACACATTACAGAATATTGCTTCTGCCCATTGTGTGTCTTTAATACATTTTGATCCTCCAGATCTCTTCAGAACTGGGCTTTATCTTCTGGGAGACCAGTTTTTATGGACCGCATCAATTGGTTCTCTTTCTCACTGGCTTTTGATTTGTTTTATAACTGGGAGGAGTTGGCAGGGAGTTGGAAGGTAGGCATACACTGAGGCATTTAATCTAGATCTTCTTCTTGATGTAATTTTGAATTGACTTTGTTCCGTTATGGAAGGGCACAGTTCCTACCAGGTACCTCTCCCCTAACGACATTAACGTTTCCTGATTTCTCTACTTTATCACTCCTTGCTGATGTCCTTTAATCTTTTTACATTATAAATAACTCAAATTATTTTTTTTTCTTTTTGTGTGTGTCATCTGTTTTCTGAGGTGAAACTCATAATTCTGTATGAAACAATGTACCTAACTATAAAGATGTGTGTGCATCTTTAAAAAAATATTCTCTGGAAGGGAAATGAGTGTATTGTTTTCTTAGGCATTGGTATTCAATTATCATGGACTGAATAACTCTGGCCTTTTTACTCCTCACTATCCATAAACTGCTCAGAACTTTGTGTTGATATATATATATATTCTATTGTACAGCACTACAATGCTGCTATAGGGCTTATATGAGTTAATGGTCACTTCTCTGGTTTGCTAGTCTTGTGGGGCTGAGGAAGCCACTTCCAATATTTTTTTCCTTGTGAGAACCAGACAAATAATGTTCTTCCACTGTCACTCAGAATGCTTGCACTATCATTCATAAATAAACATTCTGTTTTCTACAATTTTTAAAAGTTATTTTTTAATGTTAGCACATAATTAAAAGATTTTACTATGGCATTTTCATACAGTGTTCTTTTAAAAATATTTCTTTTAATAAATTTTATATTTATATGTTAGTGTCCTATGTATGTATGTATGTATGTATGTATGATGTATGTATGTATGTATGTATGTATGTATGTATGTATGTATGTATGTATGCATACCATGTGCATGCCTGGTGCTCATGGAAACTGGAAGAAGGAATCAGAACCCCTAGAACTGGAATTATATGCAATTGTGTAGTATATGATGTAAGTGGCAGATACCAAACTGGGATCCTCTGCAAGAGTAGTAAGTGCTGTTAACTACTGCACTCTCTCTAGCCCTCCATACATTGTTCTTATTGGTCTATGTAACCATTTACTTTGTCAACTTGACACAATTACTTAGGAAGAGATTCACAAGGAGGCATTGTTTACATTTGTTTGGCCTGTAAGCATGTCTATGGGGGCAGTATAGAAGGAAGGTCCAGTCCAATGTGGGTGGCACCATTCCCTAAGGAGGTGATCCTGAGCTATGTAAGAGTGGAGCAGGTGAGCTAAGCACAAGCAAGAAGAAGAAATCAGCTTGTACATATCCATTTCTTTCTGCTCTTCACTGTGGATGTGCAAATTTCTGCCTCGACTTCATATTCTCTTTGTGGAGGTGCATCTTGATGGTGCTGCACCTCTTGTCTTGGCTGTCAAGATATACAAGATGGATTTTGAAACTTAACCACAGTAAAGATTTTATTTATATTTTCTAATACAACTGTAGATCCCTTTTTTTTTATTAATGATGCCCAATTCTCCTTACCCTTTATTGAACTGGTTTTGTGGCTGTTTAAATCTTACTAAGGCTACTTTAAATTCTTTTGGCTATAGAGAGCATTATAAGTGCGAAGGAATGGGACAAACATCTGTGTGCTTCCTGGAGTATGCTCATTTCCAACATCTCTCCAAATGTTCTAGGCTTCAGATCCTTTCCAGTTATAGTTTTCCCTATAAAGTTACTTTTAGAAACACTTAGGATGGGTTTAGTGAGATACTTCCAAAAACATAAAAAATGAGGGGATGTTACCTTCTGAAATAAACATCTGGGTCATGTAGATTTATATAACCATTTAAAGTTAAGTGATTCACAGATTAGTAGTAATGTGTATACTATATTAATATATCAGATAAAGAAATCTGTAAGAAGAGGGACATTAATCCAATGAGTATAAAAGATTTTCAGGAAATTACATGGTAGGGTAGCTGTGTCTATCCAAGCCTGTTGAGAAGAGGAGAGAACTTGGGCTAATGTCCTTCTGGTAATTTGACCTATTATTGAAAGTATCTCAATAAAGCCAATATATCAGGCTACAAATAATGCCTTTAAAAAACTTAGATCCTTTTGGTTTCCTTTGTGATAATTTCAAGCTTGTTATGTAAACCTTCTGAGTATTATGTGGCTTTCCATGCACTATAACTACAGGGAGAAAAATATCCTGTTCTTATAAACTATGAATAATCTTGTACTGGTGACAGTTAATTCTCAGGGTAAATTTAATAAAATGACTTTTTATTATGATTTGGCTTCCCACATGGTATGAATATTAGGAGAGAATTCTTTTATCATGCTGACTTGATTATACTAGTCCATGTGAGGCTTATATTTTGCTTTGTCAGTTAATGAACTGGCATTTTGGTGTCTGTCTCAGTCTGGGGAGCTTAATTAGTGTGTATGTATTGCTGAGATGTGGATTTGCTGTTGGTGAGCTGATAATATCTGGTTTCAGAGGTTGCAAGGCATAGGGCCAAACCCAGCACCATGGTAAGTTAGCCAAAGTAATGAGCACCTTCCTGTGAGGTCTTGTGGGAGCCAGCATGTGGTTTTTTTCCTCTAATGGTATGCTATGTAGCTGAGACTAAGTGTGTATTTATTTTATTAAATCATAGGGCTTCTTCTAACAGTCAATTAGCCATGCTTCCTCTATATTGGATACCTAACATGTGTTCAGGCACTATCATGAGCCCATGGTAAAATGTGTTTACATTAATTTTTTTTCCATTTTAAAAATTCTGTACTAGAAAATTAGCAAATTGCCAGGACTGTTAAAATTCTCATTTTCTTTCCTGGTTTGTATTACTGCTTATCTCAAAAGCAAGCACTATCCTGAATTATACATTTAACATTTCATTAAAGTTTTCAGAGCTTTATCATTCATGTAGATGGTCCCAAATGATGTTTTGCCTATTTATTTTGTGAACTTTATAAAATCTGTGTCATGCTATTGTCTTAGTCACTTTTCTATTGCTGTGATATACTATATCCTGCCCAAAGCAATTATAGGAGAAAAATGTTTATTTGAGGCCCACAGTTTCAGAATTGTGCATATTGTTGCTTTTATGTATAGTTAAATAATTTTCATTGTGAATAATATTTCTTTTTGAACCAGCCAATAGCTCAGGCTTATGACTAACTAGCTCTTACATTTAAATTAACCCATTTCTACTAATCTATGTATTGCCACATGGCTTGTGGCTTTACCTGTCCTCTAGCAGCTTACTGCCCTGGAAGCTGGCTTGCATCTGACTCTACCCTCCCCCCCCCAGCATTTTCAGTTTGGCTTTCCTGCATAGACTTGTTCTGCCTTGCTATACGCTGATCAGCTTTTTAATTAACCAATGAGAGTAGTACCTACTCATAGCATACAGAAGAATTATACCACAGCAACACACCACCCAGTTTTGCTCACTATGAGAGAATAGAAGCATGGCAATCCAGCCTGTAAAGACATTTGTAGCTAGACTTTTTCTGGTCCTGCCTGGCACATGGTTAGGACAAATCTCTCTCACCTGCCAGTCCTGAAGCCACTGAGACCCAACCAAGTAAACACACAGAGACTTATATTGCTTATAAACTGTATGGCCATAGCAGGTTTCTTGCTATCTGTTCTTATATTTTTTCTCCTTTTTAAATTTTTTATATTTGTGTTTTAATTTTACACATCAGCCATGGGTTCCCCTGTCCTCCCCCTCCAGCCCCTGCCCCCATAATCCCCCAGCCCCTTCCCTCCATTCCCATCTCCTCCAGGGCCAAGACTCCCATGGGGATTCATTCAAACATGGTCTATTTACTACAGGTAGGTCTAGTCCCCTCCTTCCAGGCTGAGCAAAGTGTCCCTGTGTAAGCCCAAGGTTCCAAACAGCCAGCTCATGCACTAAGGACAGGTCCTGGTCCCACAGACTGGATGCCTCCCAAACAGTTCAAGCTATTCAATTGTCTCACTTATCCAGAGGACCTGCTCCAGGTGGGGGCTCCACAGCCTTTGGTTCATAATTCATGTGCTTCCATTCATTTGGCTATTTGTCCCTATGCTTTTCCAATCTTGGTCTCAACAATTCACATTCTTACAGTCCCTCCTCTTTCTTGACAATTGGACTCCTGGAGCTCCACCTGGAGCCCGGCCTAGGATCTCTGCATCCATGTCCATCAGTTATTGGATGAGAGTTCAAGCATGACCATTAGGGTGTTTGGCCACCTGATCACCAGACTAGGTCAGATTGGGCTTTCTCTCGACCATTGCCAGCAGTTTACAGAGGATGTATCATTGTGGATTTCTGGGGACCTCTCCAGCACTCTGCCTATTCCTGTTCTTATATCTTAAACTAACCCATTTCTATTAATCTATAAGTTTCCACGTGGCTTGTGGCTTACCAGTATCTTAACATCTGCTTCTCATCATGGCTGCTGGCAGTGTCTCTCTGCCTCAGCCTTCCACTTCCCAGAATGCTCCTCTTTCCTTGTCCTGCCTATACTTCCTGCCTGGCTACTGGCCAATCAGTGTTTTATTTATTAACCAATCAGAGCAACATATTTAACATACAGAACATCCCACAGCACTTCCCCTTTTCTTTTTTTCAAAAAGGAAGGTTTTAACTGTCACATAGTAAAATTACATGTAACAAAACAATTATCAAGCAAGAATTACAGTTATAATATCTAGTCAATTTATAATGTCTAGTCTATTTGTATTTGGCAATAAAAGAAGATACTCTATCTATCCTATATTTATGAGTCTAAGGTTTCATATATAACTTATCTTTTATCATAACTAAGGAAAATTGTAACTATCTAGTCTTCAACTACATCAAAGACCTCAGAAGGATATACTACTACCGAGAAAAGGGGAAAAGGATGCATGCAACTTTAAGGAGTCTTGCAAGAGTAGACAGAGACAGCTGGCAGCCTAGACAGTTATCCAAAGTTCCTTTGTAAAGTTGAGGCATCTGTCTTCAGCCCATAGGTCTAGAGTCTCTCAGTCACTTTTCTGTGTCTTGTAGAATGTCTGGAAGTTTCCTCAATGAAGCAGTAACCTAAAGGACCATTTTGCCAAGCAAAGTTCAGTGGTCACCTTCCTATGGGTTCTGCATGTCCAGTCAATACATTTTTTTCAAGCAGTCCAGGCAAGAACAGTTCCTTGCCCAAATGGCTATTTTTGCCAAGGTAAAGATAAACTCCATATAGAGTGTCTTCTATGCCCATCCTCCTCTCTGAAGTAAATCTGGTGCTTCTAGGAGCAGACATATCTCACTGTCCAGAAAGTCTAAAATTTTTAAAACATTTTAAATGCCATATTCTTTAGGTCTTTGAAGTATTTGAAGATTACCTATCTATCTGAAATATATCTATGTATGCCTAGAAAACTTAACTAACATGGCTACAAGTATGATTATCATAGATGAGTAATTATTAATCTATTTTTAATTATCCATTACTATCTAAATGAGTTACATAAACATAATTCCTGAAAAGAGTAGAAATATATATACAGTATAACAAAATTAAGTTTAAACCTGTATCAATAAAATAAAATCCATAACAATGGAAAACATTTCTAAACAAGTTGTTACTCTTTAAAAGTAGGTTCATTAATCTGCCTTTTCATGCTATCATATCTAAACTATCCCCTTTTCTTCTTTAGAGATTGCATTTATAATCAACCTGTTTTACATAAAAATATTGGTTTTTCTCTGTCCCACACCAGAGGGCTCTTCTGATTTGGGAAACAAGAATTTCTTAACCTTTTCTTTTAGTAATATGTGCCTGGGTTTAGAGAATGAGTGAGCCAATTCTATCTCCAATGCCAGCTTGGTATATTTGGGAATTTGGGCATAGCGTCTCTTACTACTTCCTGCTGGAGGGGGGCGCTGTATCTTATGGGGACATAAAGAAAATTTTAGGATTATGGAGTAGTCCATGACAGAATATTGTCTGAGTCAGTTGCCTTGAAACAGTTCTGGATGTTGGATCATCTGTGCCATGGTGTCATCAGAGACCTTTCGGGGCGGGGCTTGGATGGTCAAACCTGATGTATCTTAATCTGGAACAAATCGATAGCCTCTGGCTTTCCGTGGAAACAAAAGCAGAGGCTCCTTTCCAAAGCAACAAATCCTTAGATCCAAATTTTGAAGTCAAGGTATCTTTAAAATATACATATTGGCTTAACTCAACAGCTTTTATGATCAAATGTTTTTCTGCAATTATAAATCCCAAAGACAACACAGTCCAGATTCTCTGTGTAATATCCATCTTTACGTGGCTTATTTTTATATTAATTTTGCTGTCTCTTTAAACACTTTATTTTTTAAAACTATGTGTTTCTATATATAACTGTATTTATTCCTTTTTCTCTTTCTTCCAAGCCTACGTGCATTTTTACACACATTATAAAGCATTCTTGTTCCATCCGAATCTGTCTTATTGCGAATCTATTGCTTTAAACTGCAGCATTTGTAAGACAGAAACAGCCTCTGTGGCTGGTGGCTTGTGGCTCTGTCCACCTCAGCTTCCCAATATGCCGGTGGTACATTTACTGCCAGATCTGGGAGGCATCAACTCTTTGAAAAAGTGTGTCTATGCTTTTATCAAAGCAGCGAGTAGCCCAGAAACATCTTTTTTCTTTTCTTTTTCTTTTACTAGCAAAAACTATATCCAACACACAGCATAGTGTGCAGCTTGGAGACACCTCTGTGTAAGTCAAGCATGCATGCCATGAACCTGCCATAGAAAGCTCAAACCTGCAGGCTGCTGCTAACTTGAGAGAGCCAACTAGCAAGCTGTTTTTAGCTCTCTTATAGAATCTTTTTTCTCAGGTGTTAGGTGGAAATTCATGCCAATCTGTTGGGCACCATTTGTAGCTAGAGTTTTTCTGGTCCTGCCTGGCACATAGTCAGGAAAAATCTCTCCCACCTGCCAGTCCTGGAGCCACTCAGACCCAACCAAGTAAACACACAGAGACTTACATTACTTACAAACTGTATGGCCACAGCAGGCTTCTTGCTATCTGTTCTTATATCTTAAACTAACTCATTTCTATTAATCTATAAGTAGCCACATGGTTTGTGGCTTACTGGTATCTTAACATCTGCTTCTCATCATGGTGGCTGGCAGCATCTCTCTGCCTCAGCCTTCCACTTCCCAGAATGCTCCTCTTTCCTTGTCCTGCCTATACTTCCTGCCTGGCTACTGGTGATAAGTGTTTTATTTATTAACCAATCAGAGCAATATATTTAGCATACAGAACATCCCACAGCAGACATTTACTTGTCAGATCATAGCTTTAATTTTTGAGTTTTCTTTTTTAGTAGAGTTTTCTTAACTTTTTTAAAATTATATTTGTGTTTTAATTTTACATATCTGCCATGGGTTCCCCTGTCCTCCCCCTCCCGCACCTACCCCCACTTTCTCCCCAGCCCCTCCCCTCTATTCCCATCTCCTCCAGGGCCAAGACTCCCCTGGGGATTCATTTAAACCTGGTGGATTCAGTACAGGCAGGTCCAGTCCCCTCCTTCCAGGCTGAGCAAAGTGTCCCTGTGTAAGCCCAAGGTTCCAAACAGCCAGCTCATGCACTAAGGACAGGTCCAGGTCCCACAGCCTGGATGCCTCCCAAACAGTCTAAGCCACTAAACTGTCTCACTTATCCAGAGGGCCTGATCCAGCTGGGGGCTCCACAGCCTTTGGTTCACAATTCATGTGCTTCCTTTCATCTGGTCTTTGGTCCCCATGCTTTTTCCAATCCTGGGCTCAAAAATTCATGCTCCCATAGTCCCTCCTCTTTCTCGACAACTGGACACATGGAGCTCCACCTGGGGCCTGGCTGAGGACCTCTGCATCCACTTCTATCAGTCACTGGATGAGAGTTCCAGCCCGACTGTCAGGGTGTTTGGCCATTTGATAACAAGACTAGGTCAGACCAGGCTTTCTCTCGAACACTGCCAGCAGTCTACAGAGGATGCATCACTGTGGACCTCAGGGGACCTCTCCAGCACTGTGCCCACTCCTGTTCTCATGTGGTCCTCATCCATCATGGTTTACCATTCCTTGTTCTCCCTTTCTGTTCCTGATCCAGATGAGATCTCCTGCTACCCCAAGCCTCCCTTCCCTCAAACCTTGCCCTTCATTTCTCCCACTCTCGTCCAGGTTGTTCATGTAGATCTCATCCATTTCTCTGTCCTTGGGTGATCCCTGGGTCTTTCCTAGGGTCCTGTTTTCTAGGTAGCCTCCCTGGAGTTGTGTAGCAGTCTAGTCATCTTTGTTTTACATCTAGTATCCTCCTATGGTGAGTACATGCCATGTTTGTCCTTGTGAGTCTGGGTTACCTCACTCAGAATGAATTTTTCTAGATCCATCCATTTGCCTGCAACTTCATGATGTCATTGTTTTTCTCCGCTGAGTAGTACTCCATTGTGTATATGTACCATATTTTCTTTATCCATTCTTCAGTTGAAGGGCATCTAGGTTGTTTCCAGGTTTTGGCTGTTACAAAAAATGCTGATATGATAGCTGAGCAAATGCCCTTGTGGTATGTTTGAGCATTTCTTGGGTATATGCCAAAGAGAGCTACAGCTGGGTTTTGGGGGAGATAGATTCCCAATTTTTTAAGGAAGCGCCATATTGATTTCCAAAGTGGCTGTACAAGCTTGCATTCCAACCAGCAGTGGAGGAGAGTTCCCCTTGCTCCACATCCTCTCCAGCATAAGCTGTCTTCTGTGTTTTTGATCTCAGCCATTCTGACACGTGTAAGGTGGTATCTCAGAGTTGTTTTGATTTGCATTTCTTGGATAATTAAGGATGTTGAGCAATTCCTTAAATATCTTTCAGTTATTTGAACTTCCTCTGTTGAGAATTCTCTGTTTAGTTCTATAGCCCATTTCTTAATTGGACTATAGGGCATTTGGATGTCTAATTTCTTGAGTTCTTTATACATTCTGGATATCAGCCCTCTGTCAGATGTGGGGTTGTTGAAGACCTTTTCCCATTCTGTAGGCTGTTGTTTTGTCTTGTTGACTGTGTCCTTTGCTCTACAAAAGCTTCTCAGTTTCAACAGGTCCCATTGATTGACTGTTTCTCTCAGTGTCTGTGCTACTGGTGTTATATTTAGAAAGTGATCTCTGGTGCCAATACATTCAAGAGTACTTCGTACTTTCTCTTCTATCAGGTTCAGAGTAACTGGATTTATGTTGAGGTCTTTGATCCACTTGGACTGAACTTTTGTGCATGGTGACAGATATGAATCTATTTGCAGCCTTCTACACATTGACATCCAGTTATGCCAGCACCATTTGTTGAAGATGCTTTCTTCATGGTACAATTTTGGCTTCTTTGTCAAAAATTATATGTTCATAAGTGTGCAGGTTAATGTCAGGGTCTTCAATTCAATTCCATTGGTCCACATGTTGGTTTTTAATGCCAGTACCAAGCTGTTTTTTATTATAGTAGCTCTATAGTAGAGCTTGAGGTAGGGGATTGTGATGCCTCCAGAGGTTGTTTTATTCTACAGGATTCTTTTGGCTATCCTGGGTTTTTTGTTTTTCCATATGAAGTTGAGTATTAGTCTTTCCAGATCTGTGAAGAATTGTGTTGGTAATTTGATGGGGATTTTATTGAATCTGTAGATTGCTTTTGGTAAGATCGCCATTTTTACTCTATTAATCCTGCCTATCCATGGGCATGGGAGATCTTTCCATTTAATGACATCTTCTTCAATTTCTTTTTTCAGGGACTTAAAGCTCTTGTCACATAGGTCCTTCACATGCTTAGGTAGAGTAACCCCAAGGTATTTTGTATCATTTGTGGCTATTGTAAAGGGTGATGTATCTCTGATTTCCTTCTCAGCCTGTTTGTCTATTGTATATAGGAGGGCTACTGATTTTTTTGAGTTGATCTTGCATCCTGCTATGTTGCTAAAGGTTTTTATTAGCTGTATCAGTTCCTTGGTTGAATTTTTGGGGTTACTCATGTATACTATCATGTCATCTGCAAATAGGGAAAGCTTGACTTCATTCTTTCCAATTTGTATCCCCTTAATCTCCTTATGTTGTCTTATAGTTCTGACTAGAACTTCAAGTACTATACTGAATAAGTGTGGGGAGAGGGGACAGCCTTGCCTTATTCCTGATTTTAGTGGTATTGCTTTGAGTTTCTCTCCATTTAATTTGATGTTGGCTATCGGCTTGCTGTAGATCGCCTTTATTATGTTTAGGGATGTTCCCTGTATTCCTGATCATTCCAAGACCTTTCTCATGAACAGGTGTTGGATTTTATCAAATCCCTTTTCTGCATCTAGTGAGATGATCATGTGGTTTTTTCCTTTGAGTTTGTTTATATGGTGTATTACATTGATGGACTTTCGTATGTTGAACCACCCTTGTATCCCTGGGAGGAAGCCTACTTGATCATGGTGGATAATTGTTTTGATGTATTCTTGGAGTCTGTTTGCCAGTATTTTATTGAGTACTTTTGCATCAATGCTCATGAGGGAGATCAGTCTGTAGTTCTCTTTCTTTGTTGCATCTTTGTGTGGTTTAGGAATCAGGGTAATTGTAGCATCATAGAAGGAGTTTGGTAATATGCTTTCTGTTTCTGTTGTGTGGAATGATTTAAAGAGTATTGGTATTAAGTCTTCTTTGAAGATCTGGTAGAATTCTGCAGTGAAACCATCTGGTCCAGGGCTTTTTTTGGTTGGGAGACTTTTAATGACTGATTTTATTTCCTTAGGTGTTATTGGACTATTTAAATTGTTTATCTGGTCTTGATTTAACTTAGGTATGTGGTACCTATCCAGAAAATTATCCATTTCTTTTAGATTTTCCAGTTTTGTGGAGTAGAGGTTTTTGAAGTAGGACCTGATGATTCTCTGGATTTCCTCATTGTCTGTTGTTATGTCCCCCTTTTCATTTCTGATTTTGTTAATTTGGATGCTCTCTCTCTCTGTCTTTTGGTTAGTTTGGATTAGGGCTTGTCTATCTTGTTGATCTTCTCAAAAAACCAACTCTTTGTTTCATTAATCCTTTGTATTGTTCTCTTTATTTCTATTTTATTGATTTCAGCTCTCAATTTGATAATTTCTTGGCATCTGTTCTTCCTGGGAGAATTTGCTTCTTCCTGTTCAAGGGCTTTCAGGTGTGCTGTCAAGTCACTAGAGTGAGATTTCTCCAGCGTCTTTATGTGGGCATTTAGTGCTATGAATTTCCCTCTTAGCCCTGCTTTCAAAGTATCGCATAAGTTTGGGTATGTGGTATATTCATTTTCTTTGATCTGTAGGAAGTCTTTAATTTCTTTCTTATTTCTTCCTTAACCCATTGGTGATTCAGTTGAGCATTATTCAGTTTCCATGTGATTGTAGGATTTTTGTAGGTTTTTTTTTTTGAAATCTAACTATAAACCATGGTGGTCTGATAGAACTCAGGAGGTTATTCCAATTGTTTTGTATCTGTTGAGATTTGCTTTGTGGCCAAGTATGTGGTTGATTTTAGAGAAGGTTCCATGGGGTGCTGAGAAGAAGATATATTCTTTTTTGTTCTGGTGGAATGTTCTGTAGATATCGATTAAGTCCATTTGAGCCATAACATCAGTTAAGACCATTATGTCTGTGTGAAGTTTCAGTTTGGCCGATGTGTCCAGAGGTGAAAGTGTGATGTTGAAATCTCTCACTCTTAATGTGTGAGGTTTTATATGAGATGTAAACTTTAGTAATGTTTCTTTTACATGTGTGGGTGCCCTTGTGTTTGGGGCATAAGTGTGCAGAATTGAGACTTCATCTTAGTGGATCTTTCCTGCGATGTGTATGTATCCTTCATTATCTCTTTTGATTGATTTTAGTTTGAAGTCTATTTTGCTGGATATTATGATGGCTACACTAGCTTGCTTCTTAAGACCATTTGATTGGAAAGTCTTTTCCCAGCCTTTTAGTCTTAGGAGGTGTCTGTCTTTGAATTTGAGGTGTGTTTCTTATATGTAGCAGAAAGATGGGTCCTGTTTTCATATCCATTCTGTTAGTCTGTGTCTTTTTATAGGTGAATTAATTCCATTGATATTAAGGGATATTAATGACTAATGATTGTTCGTTCCTGTTGTTATTTTTATTTTTTTGGTGGTAGTGTGTGTGTACTTCTCTTCTTTGGGGTTTACTGCTGTGGTGTTATCTATTGCCTGTGTTTTCATGTGTGTATCTGCCTTCCTTAGGTTGGTATTTTCCTTCTAGTGCTTTCTGTAGGGCTGGGTTTGTGGATAAGTATTGTTTATATCTGGTTTTGTCTTGGAAGGTCTTGTTCACTCCATCTATGATGATTGAAAGTTTTGCTAGGTGTGTTAGTCTAGGCTGGCATCCATGATCTCTTAGTGTCTGCATTATATCTGTCCAGGTCCTTCTGGCTTTCAAAGTCTCCATTGAGAAATCGGGTGTTATTGTGATGGGTTTGCCTTTATAAGTCACTTGGCCTTTTCCCTTTCCTGCCCTTAAGATTCTTACCTTATTCTGTATGTTTAGTTGTTTAATTATTATGTGGCGAGGGAACTTTTTTTTGGCATCTAGTCTGTTTGGTGTTCTATAGGCTTCTTGTATCTTCATAGGCATTTCATTCTTTAAGTTGGGCAAGTTTTCTACTATGATCTTGTTAAATATATTTTCTGTGCCTTTGAGTTGGTATTCTTCTCCTTCCTCTATCCCTATTATTAGTAGGTTTATTCTTTTCATGGTGTCCCAAATTTCTTGGACATTTTGGGTCATGACTTTGTTGGTTTTAATGTTTTCTTTGACTGGTGAATCTACTTCTTCTAACGTATCTTCAACACCAGAGATCCTCTTTTCCATCTCTTGCATTCTGTTGGTTATACTTTCGTCTGTAGTTCCTGTTTGTTTACTCAGATTTTCTATTTCCAGCATTCCCTCTCTTTGTGTCTGCTTTATTGTCTCCATTTCAGTTTTGAAATCTTGAACTGTTTCCCTCACTTATTTAATTACTTTCTCTTGGCTTTCAAGGGACTTACTGATTTCTTTCAAGTTTTTGTTTGACTTTTCCTAGATTTCTTTAAGGGAATTTTTCATTTCCTCTTTTACGATCTCTAATATCTTCTTCAAGTCATTTTTTTGGTAGATATCTTCTGTTTCTTCTGTTTTGGGATGTTCAGGTCTTGCTGATACAGTTTCTGATGGAGCCATATTTGTTTTTATGTTGTTGACTGTATTTTTGCATTGACATCTACCCATTTCTTTCTCCATTTGATGTAAGTGGTGTCTGTGTCTGAGGGAGCCTCTCTTGGTCTGATTGATACTCTTGATCCAGTGGGAGCTCTTGGTCTAGTCAGCTGATGGACTTTTTGTCTCAGGGAATAGCTGTTAGTCCAACCGGCACTAGTGGGCTCCATCTCAGGGAGTAGCTGCAATCTTAGCATGTGGTAGATGGTGGCACTCTGTCCTGTCTGCAGGAGGTCTGCCTGCCAACTGGCCTCTTAGTCCAGTTGAGTGCTGGCAGGTTCTGTCTCAGGGAACAGTTGCAGTCTCTGAGGGTGTGTGGCATTTGGGGGAGGTTTGGCTTGGGTTACAGGGTCTGATGGGATGGTGGTAGTCTGACCTGTGTACAGGAGGTGTGCTTGCCAAGTGTCCTGAGACTGGAAGTATAATGGGTGGGCATGTTGGGGCACAGGGTTGTGCCCCTGGACCCAAAGCTTAGGGGCTGGGATATTTGGGAATGAGGATAAAGACTCACCTCTTAGTTCATTCAGGTGGTGGCAGGCTCTGTCTCAGGGAACAGCTGCAGTCTCCTCAATAACTTCTTTTTTCTATTAAACTGAAACTTACTATATACTGATCAGCCTTTCTCCTGGGACTCTCTATGACCTGATTTACTTTAAAACCCCTTTTCACTAAATTATTAAAGTATTTTCTTAGGGACATTTATATTTTAGGATCAAAATGTTTTAAGACTATTCTTTGAATAGTTTTTTTTTTCACAGCAAAATTGGCAAGAGGTATTTTTAACAAGGTTCTGTTGGAAACAATGTGGAAATGTCTTTAAGGAACTGCAATATTCAGACTTCAGTAGGAACAATAATTGACTCATTTAAAGATCAGTCATTTCTCAATTGCTCCAGAAAGTAGCAAATAATTACAGAAAGTTTAGTTTTGTTATATTATTTCTCTGTTAATTGACCACACACATTAATGCTAGGTTAGAACTAATGGATGTAATTAGAGAGAAACTTCTCAAATCATCCTAAAGAGAAAGTTGAAAAAAAAATCAAGGTCTCAAATGACACCAATTCTGTTTTCTACCAGGGCAAGCTGTTTGTAAGCAGTTGTTAATGGGCAAGAATCAAGAATTTTGGAAGCTTTAAAAATATCTCCTAAAAGAGAGAAGACCCATACACTGGGTTGCACACATTTTTTATCCCAGCACTTCGGAAGCAGAGGTAATGTGGATTTCTGAGTTCCAGGCCAGCCTAGTCTACAAAGTGAGTTCCAGGACTAGTGGGGCTACTCAAAGAAACCCTGTCTCAAAGAGAGAAGACCCAGTCTGAAAGTTTCATTATAGGATACAAGAGAAAACAGTGCCAAAGCAATATGATTACAGTTAAAAGTTAAATGTATATACTTTCTAAGTATAGTCTAAATACTTCTTCTTATACCCACAGAGATATATAGCTCTTATCAGTCACTGAAGAAGCTTTTATTTCTTTTCTTCAGCAAATGGAGACTGTCAGAGAAAACCACAACTGGACATAATGCAGAGATTAATAGACCTTGAGGAGTCAAGTCCAAATAGATACATCTATATCACAGCACCTGCCTCTATAGATCAGGAAATAGGGCTGAAGAAGTGATGGAAATATTGTAAGAGCCAGAATACCAGGAAGTTTGCTGTGACACAATCTCTCCTAGAAATGTGTACACAAACAAGACTGAAAGAATGGCAGTATCTATAGATATGCAAAGGTGAAAGAGGAAATTGAACAGGATCCTACGCCAAGGCAAAGAATTACAGGTAACTTATGACTGCTGGGGGAGGGAGAATTAGCTTCTCTCAGAGATGAGCCTCTTTATTGACTATTCAATACAGAGTCGTCAGCCATGAAATCATATACACACAAAAATCAAAATTGGACTCATCAGGTTGTATTTATATATTTGTGCATGCATCAAAGTAAAAGAGGTTATTGATTTCAGAATAGACAATGAAATGAGAGGGGTACCTGGGATAGGATGGAGGAAGAAAGAAAAGGGGGAAATGTTATAATTCTATTTTACTAAAAATGTATTTTAAAAGTTAAGAATGTCATCAGAGAACCCCTGAGGCATAGAGCATAAAATTTCCTGCATTGTTATAACCCATCTGTATGGTGTGAATAGGAATGGCACCCATAGACTCATGTGTTTGAATACTTGGCCCATATGAAGTGACATTATTTGGAGGTGTGGCCTTGTTGGAGGAAGTGTGTCACATGGGAGGTAGGCTTTGAGGTCTTATATACTCAACTATGGCCAATGTGGCATACAGTCTCCTTCTGGAACCTGTGTGCAGATTGAGATGTAGAACTCTTAGCTCCTTCTTCAGTACCATGTCTGCTACCATGTTTCCCACCATGACAATAATGGACTAAATCTCTGAAACTTTAAGCCAGCCCCAATGAAATATTTTCCTTTATAGGAGTTGCCATGGTCATGGTGTCTCTTCACAGGAATAAAACCCTAGCAAAGAAACCATCTGTCTGATGTTTCCACAAATTTATTTATCAAAATGGTTTGATTTATTATTATCTTTTGTTCTGTAACTGAAAAAAAATGAAACCATTTCTACATTAAAATATGTTATTTGTACAGTCTGAATCAGTTCTTGTGCTACTGTCATTCATATTAAACTAAAAAATAATCTATTATTCCCTTAAAAAGTGAAAAGTTTGAGAATTCTCTGTTTAGTTCTTTAGCCCTTTTCTTAATTGGACTGTTGGGCATTTTTGATGTCTAATTTCTTGAGTTCTTTATATATTCTGGATATCAGCCCTCTGTCAGATGTGGGGTTGGTGAAGACATTTTCCCATTCTGTAGCCTGTCACTTTGTCTTGTTGACTATGTCCTTAGCTCTACAAAAGCTTCTCAGTTTCAACAGGTCCCATTGATTGATTGTTTCTCTCAGTGTCTGTGCTACTGGTGTTATATTTAGAAAGTGATCTCCTATGCTAATGTGTTCAAGACTACTTCCTACTTTCTCTTCTATCAGGTTCAGAGTAACTGGATTTATGTTGAGATCTTTGATCTACTTGGACTTAAGTTTTGTGCACAGTGACATATATGAATCTATTTGCAGCCTTCTACACATTGACATCCAGTTATGCCAGCACCATTTGTTGAAGATGCTTTTTTTCCCCACTGTACAGTTTTGGCTTCTTTGTCAAAAATTATATGTTCATAGGTGTGCAGGTTAATGTCAGGGTCTTCAATTCTATTCCATTGGTCTACATGTTGGTTTTTATGCCAGTACCAAGCTGTTTTTATTACAGTAGCTCTATAGTAGAGCTTGAGGTTGGGGATTGTGATGCCTCCAGAGGTTGTTTTATTGTACAGGATTCTTTTGGCTATCCTGGGTTTTTTGTTTTTCCATATGAAGTTGAGTATTAGTCTTTCCAGATCTGTGAAGAATTGTGTTAATATTTTGATGGGGATTGCGTTGAATCTATAGATTGCTTTTGGAGTCCAATTGGCAAGAAAGAGAAGGGATTGTATTAGCGAGAATTGTTGAGACCAAGACTGGAAAAAGCACAAGGACAAATAGCCAAACTAATGGAAACACATAAATTATGAACCAAAAGATGTGGAGCCCCCTGCTGGAGCAGGTCCTCTGGATAAGTGAGACAATTGAATAGCTTCAACTGTTTGGGAGACACCCAGGCAGTGGGACCGGGACCTGTCCTTAGTGCTTGAGCTCGGTGTTTGGAACCTGGGGCTTTTGTGGGGACACTTTGCTCAGCCTGGAAGGAGGGGTCTGGACTTGACTGTACTGAATCTACCAGGTTTAGCTGAATCCCCAGGGGAGTCTTGGCCCTGGATGAGATGGGAATGGGGGAGAGGGGCTGGGGGGAATATGGGGATGGGGACAGGAGGGGAGAGGACAGGGAAACCCATGTCTGATATGTAAATTAAAACACAAATATCCATATAAAAATAAAATTTGAAACGAAACACAGTGAAAGGTATTATGTGGTGCTACCAAATTCCTATCAGTTGTAAACATTGATATGTATTCATGACACTTCTATAAACCACTTTACATACTACTACTGCTCTTTGCTGTTAGCTTTAAAGTACAGTCAGGAATTAAAATCACTTTGGCATATTCAAGTCAGTTCGATTTTTGTGACCAAGCACTATTGAATTGGAGTCTCCATTGCTAAATTTCATCTATCTCTTGAAAAGGTTACTTCAGGGAATTTGGGTGCCCCACTAAGCTTGGAAAGTGCTAAACTTGCCTTTCTGCAGTGACAACCTCCCTAAGAGGACATGCCTTTCACATAGCATCTCCTTCACTCCTCCCCAGAAGAAAAGAGAAAACACAAGAAAAAGCACCTGTGTAGAACACCCATTCCTACTTTCTGGATTTGGGATGCCCAGGATACTATAAAATCATCACTGTCTTTAGTCATGCACAAACTGTAGGCTTGTGTCTTAGCTGCTCCACTGTACTCTGTCAGCCCATGGGCTGTAAAGCAAGTGTGACAGAAGGATCCTCCTTCTGGATGAAGCAGCACTGAAAACATCTGATTCAAGATGAGTCAAAATCATCCCAATAAACACATTTTTGGTGCACACACACACACACACACACACACACACACACACACACACTGATTATAAACTACCTATAAGGGTGTATGCCCATATTTCTAGAACTAGAGAAGTTGAGGCAGGAAAATGATCACAAGTTTAGGAATGCTTGGACTACATAGCAAGAACCGCAAGTAGATTAGCCCTATTTTAAGACCTTCTTTCAAAGATCCATGTAACCTAGTAGTTCTCAACCTTCCTAATGCTGAGACACTTTAATATAGATTCAATACCCATTTTATCATTTCTGTACAGATTTAATACCATGGTTGTTAATGTTGGCTACTTACTGGAATCACCTGGGAATTTATAAAGTACTGACCTCTCTGTTCTATATCCAGAGTCTTGGGAATTGTAGCTTGGGCATTTTTTATTTTTTTAAAGCTCCATAGATAAAGATTATGTGTAGACAAGTTTTCATACCTAACTGCTGGTTGGTGGGGCTAAAGCAGGGACAGTAAATCTATAATAAGATGATGTAGTTTATGACTTTCACATTAACTAAATGAAGCATAACTTACCTAAGTTATCTAAGGGGTGTTTGATTTTGAATATGCCTGGAGTTAGAAGTGAAAAAAATGGAATCTGGAGCATAACTTTCTCTGGAATGTCTTTCACCTCTGTTTAGATTCTTAATTAAATTTTCTTCGTATGTTAGGAAATATGGCTAAACCAGCTACATGCCTGCCTGCCTGCCTTCCTTCCTTCCTTCCTTCCTTCCTTCCTTCCTTCCTTCCTTCCTTCCTCCCTCCTTTCCTTTTCTTTCTACATTCCAATCACAGTTTCCCCTCCCTCATCTCCTTTCATTCCCTCCCCCCACCTCTCTGCTCCCTTCTCTACTTCTCCTAAATTTCTATTCAGAAAAGAGCAGGCCTCCCATGGATATCAACAAAACATGGCATGTCAAGTTGCAGTAATACTGAGTGCCTTCCCATGTATTAAGGCTGGACAAAGCAACCCAGTATGAGGAGTAGGGTCCCAAAATCCAGCAAAAGAATCCTCCCACTGTTAAGAACACAACAGGAAGACTAAGGTACACAACTGTAATATATATGTAGAGGGCCTAAGTCAGTCCCATGAAGGCTCCCTGGTTATTGGTTCAGTCTTTGTGAGCCTCTATGAGCCCAGATTAGTTTTGATTCTGTGGGTTTTCCTGTGCTGTCCTTGATCCCTCTGGCTTCTATAATCCTTCCTCCCCATCTTCCAAAGGATTTCCAAAGTTTGGCCTAATGTTGGCTGTGGATCTCTGTATCTGTTTCCACCTGCAGCTGGATGAAGCCTCTCTGATGACTATTGAACTAGGCACCAATCTATGAGTATAGAAGACTATTGTTAGACATCATTGCATTACATTTTTTCAGTCATGTTTGGTTCCATCCTAGGTCTCTGGGCCATCCAGGCTCTGGATCCTGATGCTCCAGGCAGTGTCGGGAGGTGGGTTTACTCTCATGGAATATATTCAGACTGGATCAGTCATTGGTTAGCTAATCCCACAACCTCTGTGCCCCAGCACACCCCGTAGATAGGATAGACTGTAGGTAGAAGTTTATATGGCTGGGCTGGTGTAACGATTCCTTCACTGGAAGTCTTGCCAGGTTATAGGAGATTGCCAGTTCAAGCTACATAACCATTATGGCTTAGGAGTCTTAGCTGGGGTCATCCTTACAGGTTCCTGGGTGCTTTCCTTGCACTAGGTTTCTACTTCACTCTGAAATGCCCCCTTTCCACAATCATCTCTTTTAGTACTCTTAGTGTATATTTGTCTTTCTGGATCTGGGTTACTTCACTCAGGATGAATGTTTCCTAGTTCCTTCTGTAACGAATTGTGTTGGGACTTTAATGGGGAGTGCATTTTAAGAAAATCAACAAGATAGACCAATCTTTGTCCAAACTAACTAAAAGGCAGAGAGAGAATATCCCAATTAACAAAATTAGAAACAAAAAAGGGGAGGTATAACAACAGACTCTGAAGAAATCCAGAGAATCTTTAGGTCATACTTCAAAAACCTGTACTCCAAAAAATTAGAAAATGTAAAAGAAATAGATAATATTCTTAGTATACTTCAAAAACTTGTACTCCAAAAAAAATGGAAAATATAAAAGAAATTGATAATATTCTTGGTAGATACCACTCACTCAAGTTAAATCAAGATTAGATAAATGATTTAAATAGATCCATAACTCCCAAAGAAATGGAAGCAATCATTAAAAGTCTCCCAAACAAAAATGCGCAGGGCCAGACAGTTTTATCACAGAATTCTGCCAGACCTTCAAAGAAGAGCTAATACTAATACTCCTCAATTTATTCCACAAAATAGAAACAAAAGGAATATTACCAAACTCATTTTATGAGGTTATATTCACCCTGATACCCAAACCACATAAATATTCAACAAAGAAAGAGAATTACAGACTAACATCTCTCATGCATATTGATGCAAAAATACTCAATAAAATACTGGCAAACTTTATCCAGGAACACATCAAAAAAATTATCCACCATGATCAAGTAGTCTTCATCCCAGAGATGCAGGGATGGTTCAAAACATGAAAATCTGTCAATGTAATCCACCATATAAACAAACTGAAAAAAAACCCCACATGATAATCTTATTAGATGCTGAAAATGCCTTCAACAAAATCCAACACCCCTTCATGATAAAAATCTTGGACAAGTCAGGGATACAAGGAACATATCTAAACATAATAAAAAAACAATATAAAGCAAAGCGATAACCAACATAAAATTAAATGGAGAGAAACTTAAAGCAATTCCACTAAAATCAGGAACAGTGTAAGGCTGTTCACTCTCTCCATATCTATTCAATATAGTACTTGAAGTTCTAGCTAAAACAATCAATAATAAGGGGATTCAAATCAGAAAGGAAAAGGTCATAGTATACATAAGTGACCCCAAAAATTCTACAGGGAACTCCTACAGCTGATAAACTCCTTCAGTAAGGTGGCTGAATACAAGATTAACTAAAATAAATAAACAACCTATAGTCCCCCTATATATAGACAATAAATGGGCAGAGAAAGAAACAGGGAAACATCATCCTTCACAATAGCCACAAATAATATGAAATATCTTGGTATAACTCCAATCAAGCAATGAAAAGACCTGTATGAAGAAAGAGATTGGAGAAAATATCAGAAAATTGCTCATGGATCAGTAAAAATGACCATCTTATGTAGGTGGAGTATTCCTGCCTGGCCCACAGTCAGGACAAATCTCTCTTACCTGCCAGTCCCACAATTGCTCAGACCCAACCAAGTAAGCACACAGAGACTTATATTGTTTACAAACTGTATGGCCATGGCAGGCATCTTGTTATCTGTTTCTTTTATCTTAAATTAACCCTTTTCTATTAATCTATAAGTTGCCACATGGCTCGTGGCTTACCAGTACTTTACATCTTTCTTGTCATGACATCGGCTGGTGGTGTCTCCCCACCCAGTCTTCCACTTCCCACAATTCTCCTCCTCCTTGTCCCGCCTACCCTATCCATCTTGCCTGGCTACTGGCCAATCAGTATTTTACTTATTTTATCCAATCAGATCAACACATTTGACATACAGAACATCCCACAGCACTTCCCCTTTTCTTTTTTTCAAAAAACAATATTTTAACTTTTATATAGTAAAATTTCAGATAACAAAACAATTATCAAGCAAGAATCACAGTTACAATATTAAAGAAGATATCCTATCTATCTTATATTTGTGAGTCTAAAGTGTTATATCTAATTTATCTTTTGGGACTGGCAGGTAAGAGAGATTTGTCCTGACTGTGGGCCAGGCAGGAAAACTCCACCTACAATCTTACCAAATGCATTCTACAGATTCAATGCATTTTTTATAATCCTTATATCTTCCAGTGTAGAGATTTTAAAAGAGCCTTATTTACTGCTATAATTTACACATTGGCCAAGGGCCATGGGAGTATACAGCAGGTGACAACTAGTGTTTAACAAGTCGACTCAACCAGTATAACTCTCTGATGGGGAGCCCCACCTGGCAAAGCCGTGAGGTCACTGACTGTGGGAACTGGTTGTTTTCTGTCTAACTTTCTCAGGTGCTACTGCTATGCCTGCCTAACAAGAACAGCTGTGGGGAGGTGCTCTCCACAGCCCTTTGGCAATGTGTTTTCCATCTTTGGGCATACTTATAGCTTGGGTAGTCAGGTTATGATTTCTGTTTAAGCTGTATAATTTTGATGTATAGAAATAATACTGGGATATTTTACATTACTCAGACTGCCATAGGATTCTCAGTCACAAAGACAACCTTTTATATAGACAGCTAACTTTAGACTTTAGAGCAGATTCAAAGCAGGCTGGTTGCCCCTAGAGACAAATACATGAGGTCATTTTTTTCCAGGTGTTGTTTTGCTTATTCAAGGTCAGAGCAACTTTAGACACTAATTGACTCTTTGCTTGTAGTCTCAGCCTCAGTTGATGCTACAGGCTTAAGGTTCAGCTAACTGTTTACTTACTGTCTGGGATCCCTCAGCAATTTTGAGCTACAGGCATGGGTCAATGTGACATTACTAGCCTAGGAGAAACTATGTGATTCATCTTGTGTTATGAGAATGGGTAGGTCCCTGAAAATATAACTTATAGTTGTTCAGAATTTGGCTGTGAGTGATCAACGGTGGTAGTATGGAGAGAGACAGCTGTGTAGAGCCATGTGAGAGCTGCTACAGAATGTGAGTGGTGTGTGTGTGTGTGCTGAGTGAGAGATGAAAAAGAAGCATGATAGAAGTGTGAGGAAGTCAGTGGGTGAAATAGTTAGTGAGTAAAGAGTGAGTGATCTAGAAGGAGTATGTGTATGTGAATGAGTATGAGAGAGAGAGGGGGGAGAGAGCTGTATGTAGGAGCTGCTGCTATGTAGAGGAGCTATGCATAGGAACTGTGTAAAGTGCTGTATGGTGAGAGAACTATGTAAATGAGGTGTTTAGCTGTGGCTGTGTGGAGATTTGTGACTGTATGGAGGCAAGGAAGATGAAGCTGTATAGAAAGATATGTAAAAGAGAAATGTTTGTAAAAGATAGGTGTGTAGCTATGTGAAAAGACGTATGTATGCAACAGTGTAGAGATATGTAGCAGTGTGGAGACAGAGTCAGAGATCATTTCTAAGATGAAGTAGAAGAGAAAGTTATCATCAGAAAGCATGTGTGTTTCCTTATTTCATCAGTCGTAGATATATTAAAATTTAGTCCTAAATATGCTCAGATAAAAAAGTTTCCTATAATCTTGCTACTCTGAGGCATTTTTTTTTTATTACCTGAGCTCGTCATGGGAGCTGCTTTCCCCTGGTCCACAATATACATCAGTTCTTAAGGGAAACTTTGGTTCTTCTACCTTGCTTCATACTTGTTATCTATTTTTCCTTCATTTTCTTTTACATACCAACCACAATTTCCCCTCCCTCCTCTCCTCCCATTCCCTTCCCCAATCTCTTTTCTACCCCCCTCCCATTCTCCCTCTCCATTCAGACATGTAAGGTCACCCTTGGGAATCCAAAAAACATGGCATATTAAATTGCAGCAGGACCAAGACCCCACCCCCACCCCCCTGCATCAAGGCTGAACAAGGCATCCCACCATAGGGAACAGGTTCCAAAGAGCCAGCTTATACATCAGGGACAGATCCTGGTCCTATTGGAGGAGCCCTACAAACAGACCAAGCTATACAACTGTCACCCAGATGAAGATAACTTAGGTTGGTCCCATGCCAGCTCCCAAGCTGACTTTCTGTGCAGAATCGGTGAGCTCCCCCAAGCTCAGGTCAGCTGTCTCTGTGGGTTTTCCTCTCATGAACTTGATGCCCCTTGCTCATATAATCAATCCACCCTCTCTTCACATACACCTATTTTTTAATAATTCAAATGTAATATTTTTTGTTGGATGGCTAACTGTCAGTTCCATATCATGCAATTTAAATTTTAACTTTAAGTTATCAGTTAATCTATTTTAAAAAATAATTCACAAACTAAAATAAACTCTTATTATCTATTATGACAGTGAATACTCAGATTCCAGATTATTTCTGGAGCCTGAATATGTTTCCTTTAGATTTTTTTCCTTCAAAATATTTAAGAAGAGTTATTTCACATTTTACTTTGTTAACTATGATCATAAAGCTACTCTTTATATACAAGACATTTACTTTAAGGGACACTAGCCCACTTGAGCATGTGGCTCTGGCAGTCCTTGTCCTTCTCCCCATTTCCCTCTGCTTGCTAAAATCCATTCCATTCCTAAAGTTAGTACTCAAGGTCTGTTGCCTTATTTGGCCAATCCCTCCTCCTCCAAGGTCCAGCTATCAAAGTATCGAAGTCTTGCAATCAAAAGCCCCTTTTGGCTCACCTAATTAACACGCTCAATTAAAATTAAACACCTCATTCTAATACAGTGTTTCCTCTTGTACTTTTATAAACTGCCATTTTCCTATGTGTCACATCTGTCTCCTCTCTATCCAAAGGCAAGTCCTTTGTCCTCTGGACAAATACTTCTGCCCTCTCTCCCTTGTTCCCTCCTCTCTCTATCATATGTCTGTTGTGGAATATTAGTTTAAGATGTGTTACATTCATTTGTGGTGTAGAATATTTGTTTAATGATGATGCAAAAATTGTTGCATTCTTTTATGTTGCATTGTTTAACTCTGTAAAGTTGTGTTACTTTGTCTGCCTAAAAAACATGATTGGTCTTGTAAAGAGCTGAATGGCCAATAAATAGGCAAGAGTCAGAAATAGATGGGACTGGCAGGCAGAGAGAATAAATAGGAGGAGAAATCTAGGGAAGAAAGAAGAGGGAGGAGCAAGAAAAAGAGAAGGGAGGAGGACACTGGGGGCTATCCACCCAATCACACAGCCAGCCACTGGATAAGAAGGAAAGAAAGATATATAGAATAAAGAAAGGTAAAATGCTCAGAGGCAAAACATAGAAGAAGAGAAATGGGTTAATTTAAGTTAGAAAAGCTGAGTAGAAACAAGCTAAGCTAAGGTGAGAATTCATAAGTAAGAATAACTCTTTGTGTATTTATTTGGGAGCTGGGTGGCAGGTCCCCAAAGAGAAAAACAAAAAACCAAACAAATTACTCCTGTCTTTGTCCCTTATCCCAGCCCTGTGTCCCTCTGAGGCAATAAATCTCCTCTTTGCTGAGAACTTGGTCTTGGAGGTTCTTGAGCTGATACTTCTTTCAGATAATGTGATAGACATTTTAAAGAATGATATTTAATGCTTCATTGATCCTAGACGTAGATATTATTGCTATTTTGATTTTGAATGTCAATATATTAAAATGGGAGAGAGACTTGCCCCAGGTCATAAAGTTCATGTTTGACATAACTTGCATTTCGTTTTAGTTTTTACTGAAGCTGGACTTCATTACATAAAACAAGCAAAAATCTTATTTATAGTAGAAGTGATCCAGCATTCATTTGTGTATTTAAATTTTATATATACCTTTGATATAGTATCCTCCAACTCTTTCCAGATTCTCTCCACCCCCGACCCCCAAAGTATCTCTCTTTCTTAAAACAACAACAACAACAACAACAACAACACTGTGTTGTCCAGTTTTTTTTTCTTTTGTGACAGGGTTTTTCTGTGTAGCCCTGGTTGTCCTTAATCTCTATAAACCAGGCTGGCCTTGAACTCTGAGATTCACCTGCCTCTGCCTGCTGAGTGCACCACAGGCTGGTAGCAGAAAACATGACACTGCCCAGTGCCATTAAGACTGAGTGGGAGAAGGAAACCCACATGCCTGTCTAGGGTAGTTTATCCTGGGGGTTGAGGAGAAAACATAGACCTTGCTGTGCCAGGTGGTCGGGCACTATTATGGTGAGAAAATATATGGTGGGGTGTGGGAGAGAGAGACAGGGTGGTTCATGTCTTATGGATAAAGGCAGACCTGAAGAGGTGGAGACAATGTGGAACAATCTGAGGTGGGTGGCCTGCTTGTCACTCGGGACCACGGTGATGTCCGGGCCTGGGCTGCTTCCAAGGCCCATGTCTGGGTTTGTGGCCCTGCTGCAACCCAGGTCTGTGTTGATATCCATGGCTCCTGTTACCACTGAAGGACACTGGGATAGGGCTGCATAGAGTTGTCCCCACCCCTCACTGGCTGCCACTCTTGTGAGTGAGGGTCCTACACCTTGCCTGGGCAGCACAATAAAGGTAACCTTGTTCTTGGGGATGTGGTCGAGCTGGTCCTAAAAGCATGAGAGTGGGAGAGCTGGTCTATCCCCATTGTCCGCCATATGGTGGTGTGGGCAAGGGAAAGATGCCCTTTTCTCTCCCTCCTCCCCATCTGTGGAAATCTGGAGAACTGACCCAGCCTCTTACTAGCTGCAGCTAGTGGGTCCTGCACCTTGTCGGGGCAGCACTGTAGAGTTGACCCTGTTGGTGGGGGTTGGTGAGCTGGCACTGAGGGTGTGAGAATGAGAGAGTTGGCCCTTCCCCCACTAGTCTGCCATGTGGTGGCAAGGGCAAGGGAAAGGTGCCCTTCCCACCTTGCTCCTTGCTACCTGCAGCAGGCAAGAGAGCTGACCCTCCCTCTTACCAGTTGCAGCACTTGGGAAAACAGGTCCTGTACTTCACCTGGGCAACATAGTAGAGCTGGCCCTGGTGGTATTGGTGTGGGTGAGCTAACCCTGAGGGTGTGAAAGCAGGAGAACTGATCCCACCACTTTGCTCCTTGCTGCATAGGGTGAACTAGCTGGGGCAGTACTGGAGAGCTCACCTTGGTGGTGAGGACAGGGGAGAGATGGTGGGCTGACCAACCCTGCACCCACCAAGGCCCAGAACCAAAGCTATGGGTCACCCCAACATCCACCCCATCTGTGATCTGCTGGAGCATGTGAAGGAGATGGTCCTGCAGATCCAAAGCTGCAGGATCTCCAAGACACAGGGCAGCAACAGGATATCCAAGAGGAGTTCCACTGAAGGCCCAGTATTGATAGTGTAACAGAAACCAGGGGCCTCAAACCAGACCAATGATTTTTTGCAAATAAAGATATGTGAACTGAAGTATTTACTGCATGATTCACTGTGTCACACTACAGTTTCCATGATGAGATTTTTGTCTCTCTCTTTTTTGATCTTTTTGTTCCCTTTTTTTCTTTGCTCTTAAATTTTTTTTTTTTTTTGGTGGGGAGGTTAAAGAGCAGAGAGTGGATATGAAGGGACAAGGACATGAATGGGATCAAGATGCACAATGTGAAAGCCACAAAGAGTAAATAAAAAGTTGAAAAAAACAAGAACAACAAAAAATATAAAATGAAAATCAAAACAGACTAATTGAAAAAGTAAAAAAGACAAAAGCCTTCAAAACAAAGGCAAAAAAGTGCACAAAAATAGTCTGCTTTGTGTTGGCCAACTACTCTTTGGTCATGGGGACTGTCCTGGAATGTGGTTGATAGAACCAAGGACACACTATTGGAGGAAACTGATTTTCCCTTTCCCAGAAGGTATCAACTACAAATAGCTTCTTGGTGTCCAGTTGTCTTTCTCAGAGCCAGGATTTTGTCAGGCTTGAATTAGTACAGGACTTGTGCATGGTGTCACAGTCTCTGTGAGTTTTTATATGTATCAGGTTTGTTGTGTCTGGAAGACTATTTTGTTGGGGTCACCTGCTACCTCTGGCTCTTAGAATTTTTCTGCCTCCTATATAGATCCTTTAGAATTGAGGGGAGAGGTGTGATAAATATATACCATTTAGGGCTGAACACTCCAAAGTGTCCCACTTTCTACACATTTTCAAGTTTTGGATGTCTGTATTAATTTCCATTTACTGCAAGAGGAGGCTTCTCTGTTGAGGGCCAATGACTTATGAAGACCAGACACCTATAATCAAACTAATCCCAGTGCCTAGTGTCAAATAATTCAAACAATCAGAAAAATAAAGAATAATAACATTTTTGGCAATAATATTGTAATAAGAATGCACATGACACAGTAAACTGAGAATATATAAAAAGGTTGAAGCAAAGACTCTTTAAAGAGAAATGTGTGGATTACAGTATTTATTTGGTAACAAAAATCTGTGGTCACAGTGATTAAAGACAACAATGATATGCTTAGGTTAAACAGACAGCTGCTGGGCATATTTCCTTGTGAATCTACTTTTTGTATGATATTATAGTGTGTATGCAAAATTTTAATGTCAATAGTATTTTTTAACAGTTATCAGAAATTATGTAAAAACACTTATTTCAAAACCATTCCTTTTATCTTTTTTATTTTTTTGTTCTGATGGGGTTGCTGTAAGTGACTCTATTTTGTTTCTGAAAACATGGGCATTTCTCTCTCATTTTGATTGGAAACAAAATGTTTTCTAGTATGCTTCTATAAATTTTATTAGAAACATATTAATATGTAGTAGAATATTATTTTAAGCTGTGTTACTTTTGTTTATTTCACATTTATTTAACTCTGTGAAGCTGTGTTACTGTGCCTGTGTAAAACACCTGATGGTCTAATAAAGAACTGGCCAATAGCAAGGCAGGAGAGAGGATAGGTGGGGCTGGCAGGCAGAGAGAATATATAAAAGGAGAAATCTAGTAGAGGAAGATCTAGGAAGAGCGAGGAAGGAGGACATCAGGGGCCAGCCACCCAGCTAGACAGCAAGCCATGGAGTAAGAGTAAGATTTACAGAAATAAGAGAAAGGGAAAAGCCCAGAGATAAAAAGGTAGATGGGATAATTAAAGTTAAGAAAAGCTGGCAAGAAACTAAGCCAAGCTAAGGCCGGGAATTCATAAATAATAATAAGCCTCTGTGTGTGGTTTACTTGGGGGCTGTACGGCAGGACCCCCAAAAGAGTAAAAAACCAATAGCAACATTTGTCCTTCCAATGTGGCACTCCAGTTTTCATAGGTCCTGAGAAAGCTAGAAAAAAAAGGTACAGCTCCTTTAAGAGGCACTGTTGTTCAGCTGGTAGTACTAAGTAAATACTGCAAGCTAAGTAAAAATTGCTTGTGGCAACATAGGTACTGGCTTCCATAGCTAGGAAGATTGAATGTACTTTTTCAGTCATGAACCTCTGACAGGGCTATGCAGGACACACAGGAAAAAGACTGTTGAATTTTGCCCAAACAAGGCAGGACAGTCCTTCAAAATTCCTGCTTCATAGAAAACTCTGCCAAATATTCTGCAGGACATAGAGGAACGGGACTGATGTACTTTGCTAAAACAAGGCAGGACAGTCCAAAATTCCTGCTTCATAGAAAAGTCTGCCAGATACTCTAGACCTAGAGGCTGAAGATGGATGCCCCAACATTGCAGAGAAACTTTGGGGGACTGTCCAGGCAGTCAAATGTCTCTGTTGTTAAATAATACTATATTATTTAACTATATTATTTAACAATATCCTTCTGTGACTTTGATGGGGTTGAAGGCTAAATAGTTACAGTTGTAAATTAGTTATAAAACTTTAAATTCACTAAGATAGGATAGATAATACATTATTTTCCTTGAATATGCTAACTACAAGTGGACTGAATATTGTAAGTTAATTCTTACTTGATAACTGTTTTCGTTGTATGTAGTTATACTATGTTAAAGTTAAAAGCTTTATTTTTTATTTTGACAAAGTGGGAAATGTAGTAGAATATTATTTTAAGGTATGTTACTTTGGTTTATGTTGCACTTGTTTATCTCTGTGAAGCTGTGTTATTTGCCTGTCTAAAATACCTGGCGGTCTAATAAAAAACTGGCCAATAGCAAGGCAAGAGAGAAGATAGGTGGGGCTGGCAGGCAGAAAGTACATATAGAAGGAAAAATCTTATGGTCCACTCCTGGAAATATTTTTAAAAAAGACTTTATCAATATACCACAGAGATTTCTTCTCATCCATATTTATTGAGGCACTGTTCACAGTAGTGAAGTCATTGAATCAACCTAAAATCTATCAACTGATGAATAGATAAAAAATGGCATTATATATGGAGGTTTATTGCCAATTTATTAATGGAGATTTATTTAGCCATAAAGAAGAACAAAATATTATCATTTTCAGGAAAATGAATGGAATTGGAGATTATCATATTTAGCGAAATAAGCCAAATGCAGAAAGAAAAATACCATGTTTTGTCTCATATGTGGAAACAAAAGAGTAAACAAAAAGCCTACATAATTAAAAAAAATTGTTAGCTGTACATCTAGAATATAGAAAGAGCTCAAAAATTAAACATATAAATGCCACAGAGACAATTTAGTCAGTATATGGGAAATGAAATTAACACTATTTCACATATATTTACATATAAACATATATGATATGAAAATAGAATGGGATATATTTGGGAAGAGGGATGGGAGTGAGAAGATGTGGTCAAAATACTTGCTATATGTAAAAATGTCATTAGGGTACACATCAATGTACAATGACTATATACAGATAAAAATTTAAAAATATTTATTTATACATCCAAATATATGTTTTTCAAATAAAATTTAAAGGCCAATTATATTATACAATTGATATTTTAGCATTTTAGTTTACCTAGAAAATTGTTTTACACCTGTTATTTAATATAGCATAATGTAATAAAATGGCAAATGAATACATATTAATTGTATATTTTAATGGATTAAGTATAATATTTCCATACATCCATCAATCATGCACTGATTAAATCAAGCTATAGTACTCTTTCCAATCACTGGTAATAAGGTTTCTACTGTGAGGTGAAACTTTTTCTTTTCAGGTATGAGGAAGAACTGATTCTCAGTTATTGCACTTAATACAATGTTTCACTCAATTTGCTGCTAATTAGAGGATTTGAAGTTTTCATGTCTAAATAACACTTTATCACTCCATGATCATTATATGTTGTTGTATAGAATGATATCCTCTGAACATAACCACCATCATCTTCATCAGGATAGTTGTGACTTGCAAGAGACCAAGATCATGAGGCTTGCAGGATCTCACCTGAGATGCCAGCCACTTCCCTCTGCATCTCCCAGCAAGCCCTATATAATTCTTCCCTATTTGCATTTGGTCTCATGGTCTTGGGAGGTGCTAGAGTAAAAAGAACTGAGAGAGAGGACTTCATCTGTTCAGCAGTGGAGAAGATATCTAGCATTCTAGAGTGAGACTTGTTGGTGTCTCAATTACTTTATAGTCACCCATGCTCCTGTAAGTAACCCCTCATCTATGCTATATAAATAAACCCAATAATCTCATTGGTTTCTCAAACTGGACCTTGTTGAAGTCATATTTGGTCTGCCACTGGTGCCCTATCCTAGAGGGGAGACATGTGTTCATACCTCCTCAGGAAAATGTTCATGTAACATATGTTCCTCTGTTGATGAGCACATAAGCTGATTCTGTATGTAAGTTATTGTCAGTACTGTTACAGTAAATATGAGTGAATGGTGTCTCTTATAAAGGGAATTCACTTCCTTTGGGTGTATACCTAAAAGTGGGATAGTTCAGAAGTGGGAATTTAGTTAGTTCTGTTTTTAATTTCTTTTCCAAGAAAGTGATACATTGTCTTCCACAGTAGTTTGCTTTCTTTCCAAAAGCATGCAAGGGTCCCCTTTCTTTTCCAACACCCTTGATAATATATCTTATCTTTTACCATTTTCTAAAATAGCAGTTCTAATGGGGATGAGGTGATATGTTGCAGTTTGGTTTTATTTTGTTCATATCCACTGATGTTGAACATTTTAAAAATTTACTTGTTGGTTGTTTGTATGTCTTTTTAGAAATGATTATTCAAATAATTTTTTCCATATAAAAATTAAATTACTTCATATTGTTGAGTTTTCTGAATTATTGATATATTACTGATATGTTACTGTTATCAATCCTCTGTCACATAGATGGCTGACAAGTATTTTCTTCCATTCTGAAGGCTGTCTCTTCATTTTGTTGTTTCCTTTGCTGAGTAGAGGCTGTTTGGTTTGATGTAATCTTATTTATCAATTCCTGATTTTGTATCCTGTGTTTCTTGGGTCCTATCATTACCTATTCAATATCTTGAAATGTTTTCTCTGAAACATAAATATTAGACTCAAAATTATATGAAAAACTAAGTACCTCCATGATCCAATTACCTTTTCCTATCACATCCACCTGGGGCCGAGCCTGCAGCACTTGCTGACACCTTTTGTGGGATATCACTTATTCAAGCTGCAGCAGTAGTCTTATGAAGTGTAAAGAAGTGTCTCTGTTGTGACCTAACCTCCCAGCCATTGTGCTGCCTGTGGTGTATTTTCTCCTATGGGAGACACCCAAAAGAGGTTGCAACTAATAAGACTCTTTATCAAAATAAAACGTAATTTTTCAACTGAAAACATATAGTCCTATTGTAGCACAATTTCTCTTTGGTAGTACATAGATGAGATGTTTTACTCTCTCAAATAGATAACGTTTCAGATTTGAAATTAAGTTTTTTTAACCATATTGCTTAATAATTTTGATTTTTTATTTATCATTATTGTATGTGTGAGTGCCAGCACACAAGTGAAAGTCAGAGAACAATTTCTCTTTCTCTCTCCTTCCACCATAGGTTTAAAGACTCAAACTCAGGTTATCAAACTTGTAGAACAAATGCTTTCATGCATTGATTAATGTCACTGGCCCCACTTTACATATTTTTATATTATCTAACACTTAACAATTAATTAAGACAATATTAATTTAAATTATTTTATCTTTAAGTCTTTTTGTTTTGAATAGAGTCTCATTATGTACCCCTGACTGTCCTGGAACTCATTTTGTAGACCAGGCTGGCCTTGAATTCAGAGATCCACCTGCTTTGTCCAGAGTGCTGGAATTAAAAGTGTGTACCACTATGCCAGGCCTTTATCCTTTTATCTTAATACTAAAGAAAAAATGATTTGTGCACCATATTTAAAATTATAGAACATCTTCACTTTGAATAACTATTATAACTTGTGTGTGTTATATTTCTCATGCTTTTTGTTTGAGGAATTCTCTTTCACATTTATTATAAGACAAGAAGAGCTGTGTTCTTTTTGACATTTTTTTCCAGAATCTCCACTTTAAAAGGTCAGCTTGGGTTGGTACAATATTCTTGCTTGGCTGTTTAAATTTTTTCCCTTCCGTACTTTGAAAATGTCTGGTCATTCTCTTCTGGATGGTAAGGTTTCTGCTAAGAAATCTCATACCAAACAAAATGATCTTTAAGTGCTTGATGATGAGATGCCTTGGGGGTAGCCATGCTTGAGTAAAATCTGCCTGGTAACTTTTGACCTTTCTGTATGTTTGCATCCTTCTGGCATTTGAGGAGTTTTGTTAGTTTTCTTCGAATAACTTTTCTATTCTCAAGTCTCTTTTCAAACTCAAAATACTCGCTCTTTTCTTTCTGTTCCAAGTTTCTCATAATTTCTTCACCACTTTTCATCTTCCTTTTGGATTGTTTTTTCCATTTGTGTACTTTCAAATTCACCAATTTTATCTTCTAATCTGGCCTGGTATCACTGCCCTTTGTTCTGTTTTTAATTTTGTGTGAGTTTTTTCTTCTGTTTGATTTTTTTAGAGCACTGAACAATAATGTCCATGTTTTCTTGAAACTCATTAAAATAGCTATTTTAAATGTAAGAATTCTTCCATGCTGAACACTGTTTGGCAGTTTCTTGTCAATCTTCCTTTTTTGTTTAGTGAGATCATGGTTTACTGAAAGTTATTGAAGGGTATTAGTGTGGGATTTTTCTGTTCACTGAAGGATTTGCTTTTTTAAAAAAAATATATTTATATTTTTTTTTCATACAGATATTTGTGTTTTAATTTTACACATCACCCATGGGTTCCCCTGTCCTCCCCCTCCTGCCCCCGTCCCCACCTTACCCCCATCCCCTCCCCTCCATTCCCATCTCCTCCAGGGCCAAGAATACCCTGGGGATTCATTTAAACCTGGTGGATTCAGTGTAGGCAGGTCCTGTCACCTCCTTCCAGGCTGAGCATGTGTCCCTGTGTAAGCCCAAGGTTCCAAACAGCCAGCTCATGCACTAAGGATAGGTCTGGGTCCCACTGCCTGGATGCCTCCCAAACAGTTCAAGCTATTCAATTGTCTCACTTATCCAGAGGGCCCGATCCAGCTGGGGGCTCCACAGCTTTCTTTTTAATTACTGCTCCTAATCTAGAGTTCTTTGTACCCATATTCCTAATAATTCTAAGCATGTACTTGTTTTCTCTGAGCATGTATTTCACCAGTGAATATAGCCCATGTCCACATTTTCCGGAAGTATGCTGTTTGTGATGTTTCACTCTTTCAGCTTTAGAGATTGATCCAAGCATGGGTTTGTTTCAAATCCATAGTTTGTGTGTTGTTCAGCATGAATGTAGATAGTATATAGAAAGAAAATGGAAAATGAAAATTTGGTGTATATATATTCATATATATATATATATATATATATATATATATATATATATATATATATATATATATGTTTGAATATTACTCAACTCTAAGAAATGAAGTTAAACATTTACAAGAGAATGAATTGCCTTAGAATGTATAACATATTCTCAGAAAGAAAAAAATCTGCATATTCTCTCTCATGTGGAACTAGCCAATAGTATATGTACATATGAAGACAAATGCACATGTAGGTATAGTATATCATGAAAGGAGAACAAGAAAGGCTAAATGAAAGGGAGTAAGGAATGATTCAGTAAAGGAAATGACCACAAATTATGATGGAAGAAGACATAAAGTTAATTGATTTTCTAGTTTTAATTCTGTCACAGATTTTTTTTTTGTTTCTGATAGAGGATAAATACATGAAATATATTTGATACAGATTGTTTAAAATTTAATGTAAAGTTCCTTAACTTCCATTCCAAATGCCTATTCTCCCTGTGTAGAAGTATATTGAGTTGTACAGGTTTGGAGTCTGGTTAATTTTTGTATCTTATGTTTTTGTTTATCTGCAATATTTTACAAGAAAGTTTAAAATATTTTTTTAAAAAAATAAAGAACAGTCTGTTACTGTATGGCTTTGCCCTGAGTTAGATTGAAATACCTTGTTTGCAGTTACTGGCTTATGATCAGGACCTGTGGGATTCTGCAGACTCGGAGAAGAATTACTGTGGATACACCAGCTCCAGCTTTATTTTTGTCATGTTGGTGACCATCAATACCACTGAGCTGTGCCATATACTTAATCTCTAGTCCACCAAGAGTAGCACAATATGGAGGGAACATTGAATGTTTACACTGCTATTATATATGTACTGATAAATTGGACTGTTTCTCCAAGACATCTAGTCATAGATGATGGTGGGTAGGTGGTATCCACCATGCTGGGGTCTAGGTAATAAGGCTATTCTAGAAACTTTGTCTTAGACCATCTTTGTTAGTATTAGTTTATATTTTATATTGTTAGTATTTTTTATATCTCACATTTCTAGTAATCTTCTAAGCTTCCCTTTTGTTCACTTCTTGGTGAAGTTTTGCTTCAAACTGCTGTTGTTAAAGGCAGACTATTAGCCATTTGAGTTGATATTAAATTGGTTTGTGTCTGAATCTCATAGCCTTAGGGACCTTCATGTTCTTAATGGTGTGTCAATGTGATACACTTTAAGAGTCCATTGTACTGAAACATATGCCTCTTCCTTCATGGTAGGGAAGACTCAGAGCTTCTTCTATGAGCATTGATCTGTAAAGAGCTCTACTGAGTAGTGAGATAGGTTTGAGAGACAATCTGTTATCTACTTATGCTGTCGCTAATCTGAGTCACACCTGCATCTCACAGCAGTATAGACCTAATCACAGGGAAAGAGGTATATGAACCCTAGTTCTGTTCAAAGGTTAGAACTTATGTAGCTGGAAATGTGTGTTCATCACAGGATGCTGCAGCAGATCTAGAGGTTCTGTATGTAAATTCTGACCTTATATTGTGTGTTTGCTTTCCCAGATACTTGTTCTCACTACAGCTTGGCTCTGAGATAAAATCCTGTGTTCATGCTATGTTCTCAGTGGATGGGTTCATGTTCCTGCTTTTCAGTATAAGCGTGGAAGAAGTGTGGTAGAAACAGTGTATACTAGAGCTCAGATATTTGCTGTGGATATCGCTCTGTATAAATAAAATGCTCATTGGCCAGTATCCAGGCAGGAAGTATAGGTGGGACAAGCAGAGAAGAGAATTCTGGGAATAGGAAGGCTGAGTCAGTAGACACCAGCCTGACGTCCAGGGAACAATATGTAAAGGCAACAGGTAAAGCCACGGAACACATGATGACATATTGATTAGCAAAAATGGGCTGAGTTTAAGTGTAAGAGCTACTTAGTGGTAGGCCTGAGCTAATGGCTTGGCAGTTTAATTAATATAAGCTTCTGAGTGATTATTTTATAAAGATTTGCAGGATCTGTGGGACTGTGCACGACTGGAGAAAACTTCAGCTACAGATATTAGCTTGGTGTAGGTAGTGTTGGGTTCTACTTGGCATCAGGATTCAATATGTTGGGCCTGTTAATTGGTTTCAAGTCTATTTGCTGAATATTTTTTATCTTCTGCTATATGTTATTTCTTTGTTTATACCAAAAACAAGCAGTATTCCTCTTTCTGGCTTTCCTTGTCTCTTATGATAGTAGTATGGTGTATGTATAGTTATTCAACTTTCTCTGTGGGGGAATGATTTTCAAATATCTCATCAGCTGCCATCTTACAGTTTAATTTCTAATATTCCTCTTTTACCGGGTTCCCTCATTTTTTTCTTGGTATCAATGTCTGCATTTTCCCCAGAAGTGGCTGAAATAACAAGTTTTGAAACATCATTGAATATGAAAGTTGTCTTAACATAAAGAAAAATGGTCATCAGATTCAAGTAATTTAAAAAAAAGGAAATAAAAATTAGATGTCAATGTAAAAGTCCTTAAATGTTCATCTAATAATTAAAGTTTAAGGACTATATTAAAAGTGTTTATAAGAAACTTTTATGTTAGGTTTACAGATCTAACAAATATTAAGAGAGGCATATCCAAGATAAGGTGAATTCACCCAAATTGTCCACAAGATGTTACTATGAGTTTGGTTATATTAAAGAGCACTGGAGAAATCCTTGGCAAAGAGGTGGCAGTTAAGGGAATTACATCAAAGTTCTTCCTAAGAATTCTGGGTATATCCTACCTTGATGGACTTGATTGGAATTTTGTTTAGCGGTATCTCTAGAACCCAAAGAAAATGAAAACTAACTTTACTCAAAAACTTCTTAACAAAACAAATGGTGAGAATCAAAATAGAATAGTATACATATAGTATATGTATACTATAGTAATATATATATAGCAATATATATATATTGCCACAAGGAGGCGTGCCTATGTTCCTAATGAAGGAACCTGTTTACCACTCTAGAGGCAGTGGGACCTGGGAGAGTGGAGCCAACAAATGAAGTAAACTAAAGTTTCATGCAATATCCAACTTTATCAAAGTTATAGCCAATTTACACTCAGAGTTAAGAAGAGTTAACTAGTAAAGTGTATAATCAGAAGGACAAGCCACACAGGACAAAAACATATTTTTCCATAGAGGGATATAAACAAATATAGATGATTGTAATGAATAACCTAAAGTAAACCCACTCCTATCTGCTACACTTAGGAGGAGCACAAAACCACATTTCAAGAACAATTCTGTGTTTTTGTTTTTTTCCTCGTCTTGTGTTCTTGGCATTTTCTCACAAGCACTCAGAATTCTTGTATGACTCCATTCTTGGACCATGTTCCAAGAGGAACCTTTCTAAAATATCTCAAAAAAGGCAGAAAGGAGACTCTATCTAAGAGGAATTAGTCTGAGAAGACTCACAAAAGCTCAAAAGTGAGTCAGGGGAACAGAAAGTGCAAAAGGCTGGATGTTGGTACCTTATAATGGCTGGGGTTGCCTATTCCCTCTGAAGATTATTTTCTTTCAAGTCTGTTCATAGTCACCATTTATGCCTAAATGAAGAAGAGGAGAAGGAGGAGGAGGAGAGAGATATTATCTGAATACTAATGAAATTTGTCTGGGAATAGAATCGCAATCAACATAGTAGAACATTTTAATGGAAATACATACAGTATAGTAAATTGGACAAAGTATGAAGTAAAGGGATATTCAGTAGAAAAAGGAGGAGGATTTTATTTCATATTTTGCTAACTTCTTGGTTCCAGTGATTAATATCAAGAATAGTTAGTCTGAGGTTGAATGGACAGTTTTGGGGCAAATATTCTTGCAAAAAGTACTTTAACATATAAAATTTTATTCTATTTTTCATTTTTTATTTTATTTTATTTTAGTTTTTGGTTTTTTGAGACAGGGTTTCTCTGTGTAGCTTTGCGCCGTTTTTGGAACTTACTTGGTAGCCCAGGCTGGCCTCAAACTCAGAGATCTGTCTGGCTCTGCCTCCCGAGTACTGGGAATAAAGGTGTGTGCCACCATCGCCTGGCCAAAATTTTATTTTTAGATTAAATATACATTGTGTACTTGTGTGCACATCACAATGCACATGTGGAGGTCAGAAGACAACTTTAATAGTTGGTTTTCTCCTTTCATATTGTGCGCCCTGGGGGTCAAACTCAGGTTGTCAGGCTTGGAAGCATATTTACCCACTGAGCCATCTTACAAGCCCAGAAGTATTTTCTGTAAAAGATTTTCATGACTCATGAAAGTTTTTGCTTCTGGAAGTCTTTAGTGATAGTACCTGTTGTGCCTATGTCAAAAGACCCCTGAGAAAGACCACCACAGAGCCAATATCCAATGCAAAACACACAGGGGTTAACTGATTACAAACAAGCCCAGGCTTGGTTCATGTCCAACTCTCCCAACAGAGCAGGTGGATGAAGATGGCCCTGAGCTCTCAGAATGAGGGGTTTTTAAAGGGAAAAATCACAAACAGGGTGGTATAAGCCTTTGCATCATATGTTAGGTGAGGTTATATAACCTTTAAATTTATTGGTTGGGGGTTACTGCTATGGATATTGCTCTGTATGCTGTGAATGTGTTGCTCTGATTGGTTAATAAATAAAGTGCTCATTGGCCAGTAGCCAGGCAGGAAGTATAGGTGGGACAAAGAGAGTGGAGAATTCTGGGAACAGGAAGGCTGAGTGAGGAGTCGCCAGCTAGACACAGAGGAACCAAGATGATAAGGCAGAACTGGGAAAAGGTACCAAGCCATGTGGTTAAACATATATAAGAATTATGGGTTAATTTAAGTGTAAGATCTAGCTAGCAAGAAGCCTGAGCCATTAGGCCAAACAGTTTTAATTAATATAAGTGTCTGTGTGTTTATTTAGGTCTGAGCAGCTGCAGGCCCAGGCAGCACTGGAGAAAACTCCAGCTACAGGTTACAGTTATCATTTTTGGGCAGGCCTGGACAAATCCCAGGCTCTGTCCTTGAGCTGCCATGGAGGCTGACTGGCCTAGCATGTACTGACTTTGGGGGTTGACTCAGTGGCCCAGGCTCTTTCCTTGACTCATGCACTTAGCTCTAAGTTGGTGAGGGGTCCCAGACAGTAAATAATTGTTTGTACCTTGAGCAGTCAGAGTATGTGCAGAAAGGGAGCTACTGCAAGGACAATGTTTTTTGTTCATGGCCCTCCCTTGAACTGCTCGTTCAAGTCTCAGGAAACTGAAATTGAGGCCTGATCTCTGAGAGAAGTTTGAGCAGCCTGTTATGGCATCTGCTTTGTCCTTTCATTACTACCAGAAACCATGTGTAAAAAGCCCATTTTTCATAATGTTTGAGCTATATCTACTTCTCCATTATTGTTGTTATTGGCATAAGTGACTCTGTTTTGATTCTGACAACTTTTACAGTAGAGTTATATAGGTCATATACTGACTCAAGAGGATTACAAGACAGAAAATGGAAGTTGTTTTTATTTAAAGCAAATGGAATGGATATTCCGTGAGAAGGGTTTAATTACAGGGAGGGAAAGAGGGTATTACATTGGGCAGATGATATTACAGTCCATTATGAAAGCTGATTTTCTAAATTTATCTTTTGATGATGATAATGTTACTATTTAAAATATTTATAGATCCACAATGTTCTAAAGCAGAGGAGTGTTGATTTAAGGGTGAATATATTGATTGTATAAAGCTGCTGTTTTTCCTTGAAGTCAACATATAGCTTATTGTACAAACTCATGGTAATTTCTCTTCTAAGTTTAAGTGCCAATTGAATCCTACTTTTTGAATTTGCTAATTGTTCTTCCCTGTTGTGAACAGTAGCTGCTGAGGTCTTAGATAAAACTGGTTTAATTTAAATGAGATACAGAGTGTTTGAGGAAAATCTTATTCTTTTAATATTCAGCCAGGAAATTCCTTTTCAAGCCATTGATATGTACATGATAAGACACTGCTTCTGCTACAGTGTTCAAGGTAGTGAAAAGTGTAGGACTAGTAGAATCTGATATTCTCCAAATTTATACTATATGACAGCCTAGATCAGGGTCTCTGCTTCACAGAGAGAAGTGTATTTACAGTTAAAGCTGGCCCTGAAAATCTGATTGTCAATTGAGAAAATCATGCTCAGAGTCAGCCTTCTCTGTAATTGTTCAACACCCCTCTTTCTCCATGTAATCAAGTAATAGAAAAATAAATGCAGAGTAAATAGAATTTCATGCTTGTGCAAGTAACTGGCAGAATCATCATTGGGTCATGCAAGAAGAGATGTTCTGTGTAGAGAAAAATTGTCTGGAAAGGAAACATTTTATTTCAATTTCTTTTATTTATCCATTTTGAAGTTCTGGTTATAAATGCTGATATTTGCAGACAAACTGGGAAGGAAACATTTTGAACCCATCTTTTGGTTAAAATGAATTATTCCAGCATTATCAAAACTGATTTATTTATGCAGATTTCAAATGCTAGAAAATTCACCCAGGGTTATTTATACATAATAGCACAAGGGAATATTGCAACCATACTGCTATCAATAATGATTATGAATTATATTTGTTGAGGAAAAGGTGAAATACACAAAGTTAATATTAGCAGATAATGACCTCAATTCTTTTCCTTATCACCTGGCCTGCCAAATTATACTAGGTTTTTTTGTTGCTGTAACACATTGTGTACTAGTTAACTTTGCATAGCTGTAACAAAATACCCAAGGAAGACATCTTAAAAGGAGATCAGATTTTTTTATTTATTTTGGCCTAATAGTTTGTTGTTGTTTTCTGAGCCTATGGTGGGTCATAATGTCACTACAGTAGGGAACATATTGTGAAACAAAGTGGCTCACCTCATTGGGGGTAGAAATTAAAAGGAGTGAAACAATAGTACCTTTCATTGTCATGCTCCAAGTGACCTAGTTACTGTAAATACTCCCCACTTTCTAGGGTTTTCAGCATTTCCCAATAGCACTATTGGCTGAGGACTAACACATAGCAATGTAGGGTATGTGAAATTGGAACCAACACATTATATCCTTCTGTGGTAATTTGAATGAGAAATGTACCCTATGATCTTGGGCATTTAAACACATGGTCCCCAGTTGGTGGTGCTGTTTGGGAATGTTGAGAATTGCTTTGTTGCTGGAGGAAGCATGTTAATAGAGGACAGCTTTGAGACCTTAAAGCAGTGGTTCTTAACCTGTGGGATTGAAGACCATTAAAAACACAGATATTGACATTATGATTAACAACAGTAGCAAAATTACAGCTATGAAGTGGCAACAAAAATAATTTTATGGTTGGGGAATCACCACAACATGAGGAACTGTGTTAAAGGTCACATATCAGGAAGGTTGAGAACCATTGTCTTAAAGCCTTGCCTATTTTCAGTTCATTGTCTGCTTCACAGAGGAACGGGCATCCTGTATAGTAAAGCTCACTATAAGCCCAGTTGTCTCCAAGGTTCAAGACAATATTTTAGTTATAAGGCTTTTCAAAAATTAAAAATAACCAAGTTACACAGAGTGGTGGTGGTACATGCCTTTAATCCCAGCACTTGAGAGGGAGAAGCAGGTAAATCTTTGTGAGTTTGATGACAGCTTGGTCTACAGACTGAGTTCTAGGATAGATAAGGCTGTTATACAGAGAAACCCTGTCTTGAAAAAAAAAAAGGATTACTTCAAAAACAGCCAACCAAGTTACAGGCTTCAGCTATATAATGATAGGAAAGATAGATATTCTTATTCTGAAAAGAGTGAAATAGGGGCATAGGAGGAAGGATTGGAAGAAAGCACATCTGAAATCTAACAAACCTTCAACATCAGGACAAACATTAAATCTTGCAGTTACCAGAAGGAAAGGTTCTGGGAGCTCAGTATACCCTTCAAAGACAATGCCTATATCTTTGTTTTGAGCCCCACCCCCATTTTCTTCTATAATCCCTTCTCCCTCTCTTCAACTATACTCCAGGAATTTAGCCCAATGCTTAGCTGTGGATCTCTGCCCACAGAGACAGCTGACTGAGTTAGTGGGAGCTCATGGAAGACTCTGGACTGAGCTGTGGTATCTACATGGGACCTAACTAGGCCCTCTGAATGTGGATGACAATTATGTGGCTTGGTCTGTTTGTGGGGCCCCTGGCAGTGGGACCAGGACTTATCCCAGGTGCATGAACTGGCTTTTTGGACCCCATTCCCTATGGTGGGATGTCTTGGTCAGCCTTGATGCAGTGGGGAGGGGCTTGGTTCTGCCTCAACTTGGTGTGCCAGCCTGTGTTGACTCCCCAAGTGAGGCTTTACCCCTCTGAGGAGTGGATGGGGGTGGGGGCAAAAGAGGAAATGGGAGAAAGGGAGGGAGTAGGAACTGGATGGTATGCAAAATGAAAAAAAAAATAAATAAAAACAGCCAGAACCTATATCTTCTAAATGCCTGACCTCCTAATCTTCTAATGTTTCCATTTCCTTCCCAAAGCACTATTAGCTGCAAAGCAAGCCTTCAACACATTCTGTAGAATGAGTAATTTCCAGACTGTAACATGTTAGTATAATCTTACTGGATTAATTAATACAAATATATTATCAGGCAGTTGTAGAGGTCAGAGACCAGAAGTCTAGGACAAATTTCATTGAGATAAACTCAAGGTTTTGACATGACTGAATTCCTTCCTGAAGTTTCTGTGGCAGAATCTGCTTCTTTGCCTTTTCCACTTCTAGATGCCACCCACATTTCCTTAGCTCATGTCCCTTAGTTTTCAGAGTTTGCAATGCCCAGCCAAGGTTTCTTCATGTTACATTATTCTGAGCTCTTTCTTCTACCTTTGAAGCCCATCCTTAATACAGTGAACCAACTTATACAATATAAGCTAATCTCTGCAAAGTTGGCTTATTAAACACCCTTAATTTACTTGCTGTATTATTTTTATTTTGCTCTAGGTTCTAACATATTTAAAGGTACTGGAAATAAGGATGTGGATATCTTGGGTGGGGGGCTTTACTCTGCTGCCATAGATACCAAGTGTTCTAGGCTTTTAGAAAAGTTTTAAATATTTGTGTGTATACATCTAAGTGAGTATAGAAGCCAGCATAGGGTGGTTCTGTCTTTCTCTATTACTCTCCAACTATTCTTTCAAGGCAGTGTCTCTCCCTGTACTTGAGCTGGTGTTTGCTAGGATATGCTAGAAACCAATATGTTCTCTTGATCCTGCTGTCTTCACCCCCCAGTTCTGGGGTTATAGACATATGTTGGATGCCCAACTTGTTATGTGAGTATTGGGATCCAAACTCTGGTTCTCATGATTTGCAGCAAGTGTTCTGCACCTCTGAAACATCTTCTAGCCCATGTTCTAGGCTTCTATTACATTCATTGTATGCCAAAAATGTATGCTATCTTATCTAGGAATGTTACCTTTCAAAGATATTAGAGCATATTTGGTAGAACACTAGATTAGGCAGCTAAAGTTAGAGAGCAGCGGGGAGAAAACAGCCTGTTCACTTTTGAACTGTGTAACCTTGGACAAACCTTACAGATGCCCAGCTTCCTCATCCATGACCTTTTACTCCCTCCTCTATAAAATCAAGCTTGTTCTGTGTCCTAATTAGCATTTCTCAACTGAGAACTCATTAATCTGGAAAACTAATTCAAGCTAAGATGTTAATAAGTAGTAATGGATTCATGTATCACTCTCACTCCCTTTCTCACCCCGCCCTTCATTTGCCCTGAAAGGCAGCATTTATGTTAGTAAGATGAATTCACAAGTAAATGGAATTGGCTAGTGACTATTACTTAAAAGTTGGTAGTTCTCAAACACTTAAGAAGACAGTATGTGAGGATGATCAGAGGGCCTAGTTACCCATGATAGTCTAGTTTGTGCTTGTGGCCTTCCTTTGCTTTCAAGTGTCCTGATTTCTACTATGGTGGGCTTTCACTGGTAGGGTAGCTACTTAGAATGTTGTAAAACCCTGTGTTACATTTTTTTTTATACTTTGGATGTTTATGAAAGCAAATTTTAATTACTTTAAAAATAATTTTCTAAGATGCATAGCCTAAACTTTGCATATCATGGATTCTGGATAGCTATTTCTAAATGACTATACACTATATTTTATATTTCAGTCATTTTATAAACCACTTATTATTAACCAGCATCTATGCTGAAGCCCTAACTCTCAAAGTTACTATATATGGACTTAAAGTCAAAATGAAAATTAAATGAGGTTGTAATAGAGTAGAACCTCAGTCTAACAGTGTTTGGTTTCCTTATACAAAGGAGAATTGCCAGGAATATGTAGGAGAGAAAATTCCATGTGCAGGCAAGAGAAAGACAATGGCTACCTGTAAGTGAAGAAAAGAAGCACCAGAAAAAACTCAGACCAACATGACCTCGGCCTTAGACTTGGGCATCTTTTGTCTTACTGACCTTTTGCTTGTATATTATGATTTCCAATTTTGTGTGCTTATGGATATGTATGTGTGTGTTTCATGTTTTTTCTTTGTTTTAATTTTATTATGGTTTGTTTTTGTTTGCCTGTTTTCTAAAGAGAGAGAAAGTAAGGGCAAGAAGTTTTGTAGGCAAGGAGGTGGGTAGTATCTAGGAGGAGTTGGGGCAGGGAAACCATGATCAGAATATATTTATGAAAACATTTATTTTCGATTACAAAAGAAAAAAGATTAATATACTCAGCCTATAATAATTTGTTATGACTGACCTTGCAGAATAATGTATCATTTTTATGAGAAACAGATTTTGTTAAAAATGCAGTTTTCTGAGGCCATTCTACTTGACTTAATCAGCCTCTGTTTAATGGGGTGGGGTTTGAAGATACGATGTTTTCCTAAGGTGACTCTTCTATGTGCTAAAATGGACTGGGAGGAGAGGCTTCAATCCTATACAAAGAACTCTAAGCAGTCAAGAGTGGAAGATATAGTCTTCTCCAGGGAAGAGCACACCAATTGGTTATCCAATACCAAGTGGTTAGCCCTGAAAACATATATTCAAGTTACATTAGAAAGACCCAGAAGGCTATATTAAGGAATATATATATATATATATATATATATATATATATATATATATGTATGTATGTATGTATGTAACAACAATGGAAAAAGAGGCCATGAATTTGAAACAAAACAAGGAAAAGGGTGTATGGAAGGGTTTGGAGGGAGGAATGATGCAATTATATTTTATACTCAAATAATAAAAGAAGTAATTAAATAAAAGTAACAAATTTTAAAATGAACGAATAAATTTGAGAGCCATCAAATCAGAGATTAATCACTAAAATGCTTCCTTTCTTTCTTACAGTACTTCATCATGTCGAAACTTTGTGCCTTCTTTAGGGACTTTCTATATAGGTGTAAAGATCGACTATCTTCTTTGTCTTTGGAATATGTGAGTTATCATTGAAAATTAAGAAAATTGCAAACTATATGTTGGTCATATATACATGAAAAATCAGTGAGTTGAAGAGCATGTAACTTTTGGGGAAAACTTGTGTCCAGAGTAATTTAGAAAGCTATTGAATCTGAGTTTGAGCATTGCTTCTTACCTTAAACTACTGAGCAGTATTCAGACAGAACTCTTCATCTCTTTACTTGGGACACTTAAAGGGTTTTGGCTTTCAACACTTTGTAGACAAGGCACCTTGACTCCACATTTGACCCTGTGTCTCAAATATGGAGCTACTTAATCCCCACAAATTGAAGCACATTTGAGTGTAGTTATATTAGGGTCAGGAAAACTAAGAGGCAAGGAATCAGTTGATAACTTATCCTAGAAAGATGTTCATGCCAAAGAAGTTAGGTGCAATCTAACTGTCAGATGTAGTTAGAATTAGCTTTTTGTTGTTGTTGTTGCCAATTCCGTGTTTGTTAAAAGTCCAAAACTTTCCCCTTGATCCCTAAAATTCAGAAATCCACCAATAATTCATTCAATGTATAGAGTACCTCTAAACTATAGAGATTTTACTGACCTACTATAGAAGATATGGAGAGTCATTCACATTGTAGCCATGTAAAGAATATTAGCATGCTGTGGATATCGCTCTGTGTAAATAAAGTTCTGATTGGCCAGTGGCCAGGAAGTATAGGCGGGACAAGAGAAAAGAGAATTCTGGGAAGTAGAAGGCTGAGGAGACACTGCCAGCCGCCGCCATGAGAAGCAACATGTAAAGACTCTGGTAAGCCACAAGCCACGTGGTAAAGAATAGACTAACAGAAATGGGTTAATTTAAGATAGAAGAAGCAGATAACAAGAAGCCTGCCATGGCCATACAGTTTCTAAACAATGTAAGTTTCTGTGTGCTTACTTGGTTAGGTCTGAGAGACTGTGGGACTGGCGGGTGAGAGAGATTTGTCCTGACTGTGGGCCAGGCAGGAAAACTCCAACTACAAATGGCGCCCAACGTGTTGGCAAGAGTTTCCACCTAAAACCTGAGAAAAAAGATTCTAAGATGGAGCTAAAAACAGCTTCCTAGTTGTCTCCCTCAAGTTAGCAGCAGCCTGCCGGTTTGAGCTACTATGGCAGGTTTCTGGCTTATGTGTCTGACCTGCAGTGTGGCAGGAATGAGGAGTCTACAAGCAACACTTTGCTCTGCTGCGTGGTGGATTTAGCCTTTGTGAGTTAAAAAAACAAAAACAAAAACAAAAAAGGGTTTCTGGGCTATGCACTGCTTTGATAGAACTGCTTCTGATAGTTGATGGTACACATGGCTCCAGACCCAGAGCTGGTGGTAAACTGTACCGCTGCCATGTTGGGAAGCAGAGGTGGGCAGAGCCAGCACCCACAGCAGCGTTTCAGTCTTACAAAGATGGATATTACACAGAGAATCTGGTTTATGTTGTCTTTGGGATTTTTAACTGCAGAAAAAGATTTGATCGTAAAAGCTGTTGAGTTAAACAAGTATGTAAATTTTAAAGGTACCTTGACTTCAAAATTTGTATATAAGGATATGTTGCTTTGGAAAGGAGTCTCTGCTTTTGTTTCCACAGAAAGCCAGAGGCTGTGGATTGTTCCAGATTAAGATGCATCAGGTTTGATCAGCCAAGACCACCTGAAAGGTCTCCAATGACACAATGGCCCAGATGATCCGACATCCAGAATGGTTTCAAGGCAACTGGCTCAGAGGTTCACCCTAATGGACTACTCCATAATCCTAAAATTTTCTTTATGTCCCCATAAGACACAGTGCCCCCCTCCAGCAGGAAGTAGTAAAAAAACTACGCCCACATTCCCAAAATTATCAAGCTGGCTTTGGAGATGGAATTGGCTCACTCCTTCTCTAAACCCAGACATATTGCTAAAAGAAAAGGTTAAGATATTCTTGTGTCCCAAATCAGAAGAGCCCTCTGGTGTGGGACAGAGAAAAACCAATATTTTTCTTTAAAGTAGATTGATTATAAACATGATCTCTTTCTAAAGAAGAAAAGGGGATATGATATAGATATAGTAGGATAAAAGCGTAGTTTAAGGAACTTACTTCTAAAGAGCAACAACTTGTTTAAAATGTTTTACATTGGTATAGACTTTAGTCTATTGATACAAACTTAAAGTTAATTTTTTTATACTGTGTGCATATTTCTACTCATGTTTAAGGTATTATGTTTGTATAGCTCCTTTAAATTGTAATGGATAATTAAAAATAGATTATAATTAGTCATCTATGATAATCATACTCGTAGCCATGTTAGTTAAGTCTTCTAGGTATACATAGAGATATTTCAGACAGATAGGTAATCTTCAAATACTTCAAAGACCTACAGAATATGGCATTTAAAATACTTTTAAAATTTAGACTTTCTGGACAGTGAGACATGTCTGCTCCTGGCAGCACCAATTGACTTCAGAGAGGAGGATGGGCATTGAAGACACTTCATATGGAGTTTATCTTCACCTTGGCAAAAATAGCCATTTGCGCAAGAAACTGTTCTTGCCTGGACTGCTCGATCACCTGGACATGCAGGACCCATAGAAAGGTGACCACTGAACTTTGCTTTCAAAATGGGCCTTCAGGTTCCTACTTCACAGAGGAAACTGCCAGACATTCTACAGGACACTGAGAGAAATGACAGAGATACTCTAGCCCTGTGGGCTGAAGACAAACACCCCAACTTTACAAAGGAACATTAGGTGACTGTTCAGGCTGCCAGCTGTCTCTGTCTACCCTGCAAGACTCCCGAAAGTTGCTTGCATCCTTCTCCCGGTTCTCAGATAATATTATATCCTTCTGAGGTCTTTGATGTGGTTAAAGACTAGATAGTTATAATTTCCTCAGTTATGATAAAAGAAACATTAGATATAAAACCTTAGACTCACAAATATAAGATAGATAGGATATCTTCTTTAATATTGTAACTGTAATTCTTGCTTGATAATTGTTTTGTTATATGTAATTGTACTATGTAAAAGTTAAAACCTTCCTTATAAAAAAAAAAAGAAAAGGGGAAGTGCTGTGGATATCACTCTGTGTAAATAAAGTTCTGATTGGCCAGTGGCCAGGCAGGAAGTATAGGCGGGACAAGAGAGAAGAGAATTCTGGGAAGTGGAAGGCTGGGTGGACACACTGCCAGCCGCCACCATGAGAAGCAACGTGTAAAGACACTGGTAAGCCACAAGCCACGTGGTAAAGAATAGACTAACAGAAATGGGTTAATTTAAGATAGAAGAAGCAGATAACAAGAAGCCTGCCATGACCATACAGTTTCTAAACAATGTAAGTTTCTGTGTGCTTACTTGGTTAGGTCTGAGAGACTGTGGGACTGGCGGGTGAGAGAGATTTGTCCTGACTCTGGGCCAGGCAGGAAAACTCCAACTACATTAGCATGCTTTATAGATACTGCTACTCTTAACTGCCAGACAAATTTTAGTGCTCTCCATCTAAATCCAGCTCCTTTCTATCTTGCTAATTTTTTTTCCCATTCTCCCAAGTTTTAAGGTCAAGACAATTAAGTTCCCATCTCACGGGGAGCAACTTCTTCCTCATCCCTAAGATGTGCTGCTGACTGGTTTTATGGCAGGAGAGAGGAATGATTGAGAAGATTCATTTTCTATCCTTCTACTTTAATCACATATCAAGGCAACCAACCAATCCAAGATAATATTATTCTTAAGAAAGTTCTAGTGATCAAATTTGTCTCTATCTTATTTCATAAGAATATTATTGAACTTACTGCCATGGAACAGATATGGATATGACATGGATAAATGAAAAGAATACTATACCAGAGAAAAAAACTAGTTTAGTAAAACTCATCCTATATGCTTAGAACAAAGCTAAATAATAATTTATATATGCTTTCTTACTTGATTTTCAAAATAACTGTCTTTGGTACATCATTATTAATCAGACATCACAGATTAGGGGCATGAGGGTCAAAGACTATAAATGAAAGTGACCTGAGATAGTAACAAGAAAATCTAGTATGTAAATTCAGGTTTTATCACTCTGAACTGTATTATTTTCATTATAGAGATTGTGTGTAATGAGTCTGAAATCCAAAATGTTACCAAGTCATAGTGCCTTAAAATAGGATCATTTTTTGAACAATGAATTTCAGGTTTTGGACATTGTGTTGTTAAATTATAGACAATGAGACAATAAATTTTATGTATATATTCCCAGCTGTGAAAAAACCCTCTGAATTCTGGAAGGCTGTCCTCATTTCTTTTGGACAAGGGATATTCAGCCTTCAGCAATATATGCTTCTGCATTGGGAAGCCTGGATTCTGAATTCTGCTAGTGGCTTGGGTGACCTTGAGGAGGTTATGGTCCATCTGAGCTTTAGTTCCTTCTCTAGAAAACAGAAAGTTTGAACAAATTTGTTTCTGCAGTACAATATGACATACTGTTACCTGTCCTTACACAATGTAGAAAGTCAAATGAGAAAGTATACTAACCTTGCTTAATTAAGGCAGGGTCTTATGAGCCAAACTCTGGGATTTTCCTGTCTTGCTTCTGAAATTGATATGAGATATATACTTATTTTCAAACTGTAAAATGGCTGGGATTTATAGGTATAGGACCAATAATTCTTTATAAAAAGAAGGTTGACTTTTACATTTCATGTCAGTTCCCTTTTTCCCCCGTAATTGTCAGCTTTACCCTGAAAAGAAGGCTAGATGGTCACCAAAATATTAATGAGTTGTGTGACAGCCCTGTCCTTGGTCATAAGAAGCCATAAAAAGATAGAATGTTTCATATTCTTCATTTTGGATATCATTCCCAAACCATGAAGGTTATTTTTCCCTCTAAGTGCCATGGCCTAGGTTCCTGTGATTTTTTATCTGACATGTGCTAAAGAAGAAATGGTCAAAGACAACGAAAGCTGTCACCATAACAAATTCTGGGAAAAGGTTGCAGCATGCCAGTGGCAGATGTAAATGTGATCATCTGGTTTTAGGACACTTGTGAGTAGTAAAATGACACACAGAGTCTTATTACTTATGAATGCCCAGCCTTAGCTTGGCTTAGTATCTTTCTTTTTTTTCTTTCTTTCATTTTTCTTTCTTAAGAAATTCTCGACTCACTGTGGTGGGTATTGTGTTCCCTGGAATATTGTGTGTTCCCCAAAATAAACATATCTGGGGTCAGAGAACAGACAGCCACAAGAACAAAGTCAAAAATGGTGGCTAGAAAATGGGTCAGAGCAAGCCATAACAGAAGTTGGGCGGTGGTAGCACAAGCCTTTAATCCCAGCACTTGGGAGGCAGAGCCAAGTGGGTCTCTGAGTTCAAGGCCATTTTAGAAACAGCTAAGCATGGTGACCCATGCTTTTAATTCCAGAAACCCAACCTTTAATCCCAGGGAGTGGGGGAAGAAAGAGAAAGGTATATAAGGCATGAGGACCAGGAACTAAAGGAGAAAAAAGCATGTAGTTAGTTAAGCATTTGGTTGGTTAAGCATTAAGGCTTTGGAGCAACACAGTTCAGCTGAGAACCATTGGGACGAGGAGTCAGAAGCTTCCAGCCTGAAGAAACAGGATCACCTGAGGAACTAGCAAGGTGAGATAGCTGTGGCTTGTTCTGTGTCTCTGATCTTCCAGCATTCACCCCAATAACTGGCCTCGGGTTTGAGTTTTATTAACAAGTACCTTTTAAGATTCCTACTACAACTCACTCCACATACCACCCACAGATCCCATCTCCTCCCCCCTCCCAACCCTCAGGCCTCCCTCCCAAGCTACCCCACATCCCCACATCCCCCAAATCGAGGTCTCCCATGGGGAGTCAGCAGAGCCCGGCACACTGAGCCTAGGCAGGTCCAAGCCCCTTCCCACTGCACCAAGGCTGCATAAGGCATCACACCACAGGCACCAGATTTCCAAAGGCCTGCCCATACACCAGGGATGGATCCCGATCCCCCTGCCTGGGTGCCCCCCAAATAGTTCAAGCCAAATAACCATCTTCCTTATCCAGAGGCCTAGTCCAGTCCCATGAGGGCTTCACAGTCACCAGTCTACAGTTCATGAGTTTCCACTAGTGTGGCCTGTCATCTCTGTGTGTCTTTCCATCATGATCTCAATGTCTCCTGCCTGCAGAATCCCTCCTCTTCCTCATCAATTGGATTCCCCGAGCTCAGCCTGGTGCCTGTGTGTGGATCTCTGCATCTGCCTCCATCAGTCACTGGACAAAAGCTCTATGATGACAGCTAGGTTATTGGCTAGGCTGGTCACCAGAGTAGACTGGTCCAGGCACCCTCTAGACCACTGTCAGCACTCCCAGGTGGGGTCATTCTTATTGATTCCTGAGAACCTCTCCAGCACCCTGCCTCTTCCTATTACCATGATGTCCTCATCTATCATGGTATCTTCCTCCCTGCCCTCTCACTCTGTCCCTGTTCCAGCTTGACCCTCCCATTTCCCTATGTTCTCATCCCCACTCCTCGCCCTCCGCACCCCTCCACTCTCAGTCCACTCATGCAGATCTCATCCACTTCTCCTTTGCTTGGCCATTCATGTGTCCCTGCTAGGGTTTTTCCTGTTAGTTAGCCTCTCTGGAGCTGTGGGTTGCAGTCTGGCCATCCCTTCCCTCACATCTAGTATCCACTTATGAGGGAGTACATACTATTTTGTCCTTCTGAGTCTGGGTTACTTCACTCAGGATGATATTTTCTAGTTCCATCCATTTCTTGACTTAGTTTCTTGCCAGCTTTCCCTATCTTAAATTAGGCCATCTACCTTTTGCTTATGAGCTTTTCCTGGTCTCTTACTTCTGTAAATCTTACTCTTACTCCATGGCTTGGTGTGTAGCTGGGTGACTGGTCCCTGGAGTCATCCTCCTCCTCTGGCTTTTCTTGATCTCCCTTCCCTCCCAGATTTCTCCCTCTATTTATTCTCTCTTCCTGCCAGCCCTGCCTATCCTTTGTCCTGCCTTGCTATTGGCTAGTTCTTTATTAGACCATTGGGTGTTTTACACAGGCTCAGTAACACAGCTTCACAGAGTTAAACAAATGCAACATAAACAAAGTAACACACCTTAAGATATTCTAATACAAAGTCATCATGGGTTTAGTGGCTAGTACTGGCTAAATTGTTATCCAAGTGAAGAGAATTTTGTGAAGTAGCATACAGGACCCTGCTTGGATTTGGTTGGTAAATACAGCAAGAAATGGGTTTTCTTAGGAATTATCTTAAGATTTATGCCAAGTTTACAGAATTCAGTGACTTCTGCTATACTATTCTTATATGGCAAAACACCTGCTTCCAAAAATATATAAGCAAATAACATTGTCACTTATATCTCCAGTACTTTTGACATGTCATTTTATTTCACCTTCACAACTCTACATAGTCATTGTTTCTATTCAAATTGTATAGATGAAGATCCCAAAGCTCTTCAGGTTTAAATAATACTGCAAAGGCCATATTGATAGCTACTGTATGAACAAAAATATAAACTTTTGTGTATCCTCTGCTCCTTCTGGTTCCTTCCCTACTATGCTTTCACTGTCCCCTCTCAGCTTGAGTATCTGCTAATCATCTTACCAAATAATTTGTGGTATTTTTTCCATAGGCATTTTTCCAGGACAGTTGACACCAGTGAGCTAAGTGAAATTCAATAGACTGATTAGTAAATCAAGTAATTAAGTATTCATTCACTGTTGCTATATACAGGCATGAAGAATATGGTATCACAGAGATATCAGAGTAACCCTTGCCCTTATGAAACACAAGTTAACTGCTGATACTGTCCACAGAAACTACCAGTGTCAGTTTAAATTTAAATGAAATGAAAAATTCAGTTTCTCTGTCATGCTAGGTGCATTTCAAATGTTCAATGGCCATATAAAATTATTGACTACTCTCTTGGACACCATAGATATAGAATATTAACATTTTCAAAGAAAGTTCTATGTGACAACACTTAATAGCATTTTTTCTTTATATGAAAAGGACATACACATGATTGAAATTGTTCTTTAGGAGTGTTTGGGAGCCTTTCTTGAGGAAAGTGACATATGAGCTGTGCTTTTCATCAAAAATAACTGAGTATATCCTTATGTTCAAGTGACGGCCCATCTACAGATACTCTGTGCTGTGACACTACTGCTCCCATAGTAACAGAAGTAATGTTAATTTGCTCAGTTTGATTTCCATGTCAGGGAACCTTAGTGGGCATGACCTTGCATAAACAAGAGAGAACAGAATAGAGGATGCTAGGGAGCTATATCACATGTCTGTTTGTTAAGATCAGGTTGATAAACCTGGAGCCATGCATAGATTACTATGAGTGAGGACCTCTATATAGTTTTAGTTCTTTGGTTACATTTTCCTTTGAAATGTGAGTATATATCAACCTGTGTGACAACATTAAGTTTTATAGGCAATACAAGATGATTTACAATTCCAGAGCATCTTGAGCAAGGAGAGAAAAATGGGATAAGCGGAGAAGAATCTAGATGTGCCTGAGTTCATGTGGTATCAGGAGCTATATGCTCTATTAGACTCAATAGCCAACACCAGAGAGGAGAAGGATATTTAGATATCCACACATCTGTAGGTAGGGAGTTAAATTCAAGTTTACAACCTGGCTAAGAAGTACAGCAGTTTGATTTATCATAAAATTAATTACAACAGAAATGGATCTTCTCTTCCCTGTCATTCTCTGCCACTTCTCTGTTTCTATAATCTATCTAAATACATTTTTTTAGGAGTCCTAGGTAGAATTTCCAGTTGTACCATCCCAATATAGACCCCGATTCTCTCTCAATTCATGCATCATGGATTAAAATGTGGGGAAGCTAAGATGTTCTCTCCAGTGTCAATGACATGATGTAAGCATATTTTATGTTTAGTGTGTTGAGAAAGAAAACAAAGTCACCAAAATGTGAATTGAAAAATTTTATCACTGCTACTGGTTCTGTCAATAAAAACTGCTGATAAAAGTTATGTTTGTATCAGAAGTATTAAAAAAATCAGGCAGGCTATATGAGCTTCTAGCCTTCATCCATCTATATTAGCATCATGGGGATGTCATGGTGTTGGGAATGGGAACTCACCCTTCCTTTTAAATCTCTGGAAATGACTCCATAAGTCCTTTATAGCTACTAGATTTTTTTCACTTGTATATTGAAAATTTTTGAATGCACGATGTTATTTTATTTGGAGGTTAGGATTTGCTTATGAATATCACATTTTCTTTAAGACTTACTGAAACTTTTCCTCTGGTGTTAAATTATGCTCTCTGCCATCCTTCAGAGATCTTGATTCACTATGGCTGGAATCCAAGTCCTGTCCCTTTCAGTTTTTGTTGTTTATTCTGAGCTTTGTCAGAGCAATGCTGTATTTGATTTTTCTTCTGCCAGGATGGTGACTCTGTAGTCAGCCTGTGTGCCAAGCATTCCTGTGGGAACCTTTCCAAAGCAGATAATTTAATTTCTCTGTTTTCAGAAAGCAAAGAGTGAGCCTCCTTATTAACTAGAAATGTGCTTTTCTTGTGCTGAAGAAGGACTAACATTATCCTTCTGAATGTTCTAAAGAATCTTAGCCTGTCCTTGAGATCTCATTCTCCTAGTGTATCCCTGAAACTCTCCTATTCTTAACATATAGATGTGTACTTCCAACTTCAAGTCCTGTGAATCCTATGAGGCCCAGTTTGTCTCATCACAAATCATGGATTCTTCTTTAATTAAGGAAACTGAATTGCTGTTTCTCTTCTACAGTATGTATTGTACACAAGACACAATTGAATGTACTAATTTGTGCTATCCTTCCTGATCAGAGGATAAATTCTTTGGGAGAGTCTAGTTCACGTATAGCAAATCTTCACCAGGTGATTGGCTTATCTATTATTCTAGTCAATAAACATTTACTAAGTACTCACTACGTATAAGATCTTGGGTTAAACAATGGAGCTACAAAAATGAATAGTAAAAATATGAATAAGACTTTGTTCCTGTCCTTAAGAAAAACCTGGTCCAGTAGAAAGAATTAAGAAGTAATTATATAGGTACTATGAAAGAAGTTGAAATAAAGTCACTTAATATAAACACATATGTGGGATGGGGCAGTTCTACTTAAATTAGGTGGGAAAAGGCTGATAAAGTAATTGATGTTTAAGCCTTTTCTTAAAAGCTTAGTCCACATTTCCTTGGCAGAAACGAGGGAAAAGTGTTATCCAAACAGTAAGATCAGCAGAAGGAATGCCAGAAGTTTGGAAATTTATGGAATGTTTGGGAGGTTAAAAATGGCTTGACAGGAGCAGATGGTTATTGGGTTGAAGCAGGTCAAGTAACTAGTAAGAGAGAACACTAGAAAGGACCAGATTATGGAGGGTCTTGTCACTTTAAAGATATTGCAACTTAAGCTGCAGACAGTAATGAGTCATTGTAGAATTTTGTGTGGAGTAGTTACATGATCTGATTTGTATTTGAGAATGATTAATAGATAGTATTGAGTCTAATTAGAAAACTAAAATAATGGAGAGTAATAGACTGAGTTCTGTGGATGTAGGGATTGAGAGGAAGCACAGATGTTAGAGGTATAATGAGGTAAGTATGGCAGGACTTAGTGATTGATTGCACAGGGAGGATTGAAAACAGAGAAGTAGTCCAGGATAAACTTCAGGCACTGGGTTTAGACTACGGGGTATGTGATTATTATGGTTTCTTAATGAACTGTCTCCTAAAAGGCTCATGAGGTAAAGCTTGTAGATCCAATCATCGAGAGGTAAATGCATCCTGAAGGCTCTGACCTAATCAGCTGATGGATTCATAATTTTACAGCATGATTGAGAGGTAATCAAACATTTTGGAGACATAACCTAGTTGGTAAAGTAGGTTAACTTGGAGTGTGCTCTTGGGGCCCAGAAGCTTATCCCCGATCAATTTGTCTAGCTGTCTCTGTTTCTGGTCCATCCTGAGGAACAAATTAGCAGCCAGCCAAGCAAGTACAGAAATCTCTGAGCCCAGGAGCTGAAAAAATGTTTCTATTCAGTTTTTTTTGTTCTGCTCTTTGTCATAGTGATACAACACTGACTAACAAAGTGATAGTGTTACTCACCAAAGCAGGAAAACATATGACAAGGTCCTCCCCTCCACTGGAGTCCTCAGTAGTTACTAAATAAACATATGATGCTTCTCAACTATTTCTCCATTAAGACATAGGAGGAAGTCTTGACCTGGCTATGTGATGTTCCCTGTATGAAAAGTTGCTTGGCCTGTTTGATTCTGTTTCTTTATGACACTTCTACTGCTCTGATTTATCTTCGCATTTCTTTGGTGCAAGTTTGAGGCTCATTACTCAGCTTGCTTTTATTGTTAGTGCTACACATCTCTGATCTTTGTCTCTGTGTGATTTAATAATAGTAATTGCTCCCATTTGAACAGTGATTTGGAGTTTACAAGGCATGTTCAAATATATCTCCTTTGATCCCTATTACTGTTCTGTAAAGTAGGCAGTGAAGTAAATTTAATTGTCCTGTTTCATATGTAAAGGAACACAGGCAGTAGTGATGTGACCTGCCAAAGATCACACAGCTGGTAAGTGTTATAACTGTGTCTTTGTTTGCCTCTACATCCATTGTACTTTAATTGCTCAATCTTGATCCTTGCCTTGCTGTCTGTTAAGCAAATGGTTCCAGACTCCCCTGAGCCTTTCTCATATTAACTCCCTGCTTTGTTACGTTTCTCAGTGCTTATCTGTGCCTCAAGTGCACTGTGAACTACTTCTTCTAGCACTTTCCCTTGTCAGACCCAAATAATTCCCTGTATATGCAAGTGTGCTTTGACTCTCCAGGTCAGTCCTTTTGCTCTGTCTCCAATTGCTCTAACCAGTCTTGACAGTGACACAGCAGGATTTGCAGATGGATCTGTCACACTAGTACTTTTCTTCTCAAGAACATGGTGGGTGCACCCATGTTCAGTCTGTTGGAAGGAAAGCTGACCTGAAGAGATATTGGCCTTTGGCACTGTGTTATTTAAACAAGTATTTAATTTGTGTACATGATCAGCTAAAGAATAAAGACAATACTCAAGAAAACATGTCCAACTCACAGTTCATTTTCTTGCCTACACAAAACTCACTTAAGGTTGTTGCTGGACTCCCTGTATGTGCTTCAATCTGTCTATGAATACATGCATCTCCTGACTCAAATGTTTCAGACTGTGTTAGCAGCAATCTCCTGTTGAGATCATAGCACTTGTTGACAGGTGCCTTTATATCAGTGTGGTTGACCCACTAAGACTCAGGCTTACCTAAGCTTCTTTTGCACATCAGCATTTTTGAGTTGAGCAAATACTTGAAAAATACCTACTCCTAACAAATAAAGCATTCTCAAAGAACTAATAAACACAGATTAACCAAAGATCCCCCAAAAGTAAACAAAGAAGTTTGTTACAAACTCCTTGCTCCTCATTCTGATGTCTGATTGAGGCGTCCTTCAGATTTGTCCCAATGTAACTCACAATGTAGCACACAAAACACTTAACCCATGTTAGGAATTTGGAACAGAAGATGAATTAGTTGTGGCACTACCCTGAAAGCAGTAACATTTAAAATCCAGTGTTCAGGAAGGATTAAAATGCCGAGTAGCAGAGGGTGTGAGTCAGCATTAATGGCAATGTTCTTGGTTAGCATAATGGTGCAATATAAACCAAAGAGGATTTCCATTTTAGGGAGTGAATTCAGGAGGGCACCTGTCAAACAAAGCAAGATCTTACACCATACAGTCATTAATTCTATAGTCTGGTTCTTTTGCAGTATGATTTCAGGCTGTGGTGTGAACTCAGCCCAGGAGACTCCTTTCTCATGTTAGATTTCAACTCAGGTAAAAACTGAGTTTGTACTTTTGAGATAATTGTTCTAAGAAGGGAGTGCTGCTAAAACATAGGCTAGAATAGAAACATTAGCTTTGTGTTGCTCTGAGATGCAATTATCTCTGTTCTTCCTTGGCAAAGATGATGCTGTGACTGGGGAGCCTACTCAGAGTGACAGATCTGTGTGGGCTGAAGCCCCAGTTTGATCATGAGGAGGCGGAAGATGGAAATGTCTTTCTTTTTTCCTCCTCTATGATGGATTCTGATGCAGGCGACTATATGCTCAGGAAGCTGTTGTTGGGGGCTGTGTTATTGAGCAAGTTGCATCTATAGCATGCTTTGACACATGGGGCAGGGGGCAGAGTGTGCAGAGAGAGGAACAAAAATTGCTGGAGTAAATTTGTTGCAGTCATGGTCTGCAAACATCCTGTATCTGATATCAAATTGATTCACCCAGTTTTCCACTTTTTTTCCAAAGAATTTCCTAGATACTAGGGTTGCCTGAGGTAAGATATTCCATCTCTCAGTTTGGGTGGTAGTGGGAAATAGTTAAAAAATGGGCAGAGATAATTGGATCTTGGACAGTCTTAAACTTGTATATATATAAAATTTTCATGATAACCATATGACATAGATTATTTTGTCATGTTTTTATGCATAGGTTAAATAAAGTTCTATAATTTAAGTCCACAGGGTTGGCAAATAGAACAAGATTGATTAGTTAATTTTTATTGTGATAAATACACTAAGTTGACTATCTCAGACACTTTCCAGCAATATTTAAACTTTCTATTGACTTTTTTTGCAGTATAGTTTGACCATTTTCCTTTTTTTTTACTTCTCCCAGAACTTCCTCACTTTCCCTACCCTCTCAACTTCATGTTCTCTCTCTCTCAAAAAAAGAAACAAAACTAAAACCAACCAAACAAACAAAAACAAGTAAGACAAAAAAACCAAACAAACAAAAAAACAAACAAACAAAAAAACAAACCCTAAACAAATTAAAATGAAATAAAAATCCCACAAAAACTGTGGAGTCTATTTTGTGTTGGCCTACTACTCCTGGGCATGGAACCTGCCTTGGAGTGTGGTTGCTATATCCAGTAACACTCCATTGGAGAAAACTGAGTTTCACTTTGGCAGTGGTTATCAAGTGCAAATAGCTTCTTAGTTAGGGGTGGGATCTTGTATCCATTTTCCCTTCTTAATGCTGGGATTTTGTCTGTTTTAAACCTGTGCGGGTTTTTTGGTGTGCTGTCACACCCTCTGTGAGCTTATGTGTGTGTATCAGCCCTGCTGTGTCTAGAAGACACTATTTCTTTGGAGTCATCTGCCACCTCTGGCTCTTAGAAGCTTCCTCCTCCCACATATATCCCTGAGCTTTGGGGGGAGTGTTTAATGAACACATCCCATTTAAGGCTGAGTGTTCCAAAGTCTCTCCCTCTCTACATTATTGCCCAATGGTGGGTCTCTGTGTTAAGCTTCTATTTAAAGAAGCTTCTTGGATGAGGGTTGAGATTTCACTTAGAATGATTGTTTCAAGCTCCATACAGTGACATGAAATTTTCATTTTTCAACAGCTGAATACTTACACAATTACCCCATTGTGTAAATGAACCACATTTTTATCATCCACTCATCAGTTGAGCAGTATTGAGGCTGTTCCCAGTTTCTGATTGTTATGAATAGAGTAACAATGAATATGTACACTAACATAGGCATTAAGACCAATGATTAATAAGTGGGACTCATTCAAGCAAAGTAGTGGCCTACAGAGTAGAAAAAGTCTTTACCAATTATATATCTGATAGAGGATTAGTATCTAGGCTATATAAAGAACTAAAAAAGATGAACATAAAGAAAAAAACCCAGTTTGAAAATGGGGTAGAAATAAGCAAAGTATTCTTAAAAGATGGAACACAAATGGCTGAGAAATGCTTCTAAAATTTTCAACATCCTTATCCATCAGGGAAATGAAAATTAAAACTACTTTGAGATTTCATTTTACCCTATTCAGAATGGCCAAGATCAATAAAACAAACGACATCACATGTGGATTTCCAAAATGGCTAATGTACTAAGATCTTTAAATTGTTAATCGATTTGAAAGTTTTTTTTTTTTTTTTGGTTTTTCAAGACAGGGTTTCTCTGTGTAGCTTTGAACCTTTCCTGGATCTCACTCTGTAGCCCAGGCTGGCCTTGAACTCAAAGAGATCCCCCTGCCTCTGCCTCCCGAGTGCTGGGATTAAAGGCATGCACCACCACTGCCCAGCTTAAAGATGAGTGTTAGTAAAGCTCTGAAACCCTCATTCAATCAGTTTTAGAGCATTTTCATCACCCCAGTGTGGTATCTCAGATACATTTATTGCTGTTTTCTTTTTATCTGTAACCCTGCTCTTAGAAACCACTAATATGGTTTCTATGTAGTTTTCTGAAACTATTTAATTATTGTTTGTATTACATTTTGAAAATGTGTGTGTGTGTGTGTGTGTGTGTGTGTGTGTGTGTGTGTGTAAGTGGGTGGTAATGATTGTGCACTTGTGTGCACATGTGAAAGTCAGAATAAAAACTTGTAATTTGTCTTCTCTTTCTGCGTGAAGTTCCCAGTGATTAAACTCAGGATATTACACTTGGCAGCAAGTACTTGATCCACTGAGCAATTTTACTGGTCTCACAACTTATTTTTAAGTGGCAGAATTTAATTATGATAAAAAGACACTACCAATTTATCATACAATTCAGAAGTATTGAATATAGTTATGTTACTATGGTAACCAGTTCTGATAACTTTTTCATCTTTTAACTAAATCTGTACCCATCAAGTAACAGCTCATTTCTCTTCCCCCAACTTCTTGATAATCACCATTCAACTTCTTTGTATATACTGTGTAAAAATGGGATTATGTAGCTTTTGTGTTTTAGTTTCTGCTTTATTTTATGTGGCACAATTTCCTTAATGTTTATCCATGTTGTATGAATCAGAATTGTCTTCCTTTTCATTGTTGAACAATTTTTAAAATAATATTTTGTGTATGTACTCCATTTTGTGTACTTTTTCATCTGTTGGTGGACATTTAGGTTGCTTCTACCCTTTAGCTATTTTGAATGATGTTACTGTGAGCAAAGAAGCATGAATATTTTCCATAGCATCATTTAAAAATAGTATATTTGGGATTTTTATTACTTTATTATATGTATGTTCACAGTGCTGGGGATGGACGCAGGGCCTTGTGCATGGCAGACAAATATTCTATTGCTTAGCAACACCAGTGGTCTGTTAAATTATTTTAAAATCTATTTTCTTTTAAACCTCAGTTTCTGATTGTATATCCCCACTGTAAAGATGTGATTTTTGTGAATGTTGAACTCTCTTTTGCCATTTTATTGTGATTACCTATTGGCATTATATTTGTATTTAGATAAGCATATTGTTATCAAATGGAGATAATTTTAATCTCTTCCTTTTTATTTGGTATGCATTTTATTTATTTTCTTTGGATAGGAATGAAGAAAAAGGCATCCTTGTCTAGGTACCAATCTTAGAGGGAATGCTTTGTCTCCTGTAGGAATAATATTAAATCCCAGTTTCATGGATAACTCTTATCATATTTAAGTAAATTATGCTCTATTTCTTATTAGTTGGATTAAAAATTAGCTACCAGCAACTGTTTTTTTCAAATATTGCTTTTGTATCCAATGATATGGTAATATGTTTTTGTTTCTTTGATCCTTTTCATGTGTTGGACTGCAATGATGGATTTTTTTTGAGCATTGAACTTACCTTGCTTTTCTGATATAAGCATCTTTTGATTATATAATATTAGTATTTTTCATGTTGTCTGACATAGTTTGCTAAAATTTTATCAGGTATTTAATATTTATATCCACAAGTAATCTTGGCTTATTATTTCCTATTTCCAGTTTTAAACAGAGTGTTGCTTTATACTCCAGGATAGTGAAACTTGCTGTGTAGCCCAGGGCGGCCTCAAACTTTCATCTTTCTGACTCAGCTTTATGAATACTGGGGATTATAGGCATATGCCTAATGCCTGGCTATGTTTTTATGTTCTTGCTCTGTTTTCTATTGATATCAAGACAGTGAGTGCTACTCTAATCTAATGAAATATGTTAGGAAGTGTTCCTATTGCTTCTGTTTCCAAGGATTCTATAGAATCCATGTTATTTTTCTTCAAGTGTTGCATGTAATTCTCCAGTGAAACTACCACATATTGGCAACTATTGACTGCTGGAAGAAGAAGAATTATCTTCTCCATGGAATGAGTCTACCAAGCCTTTTCTTTCAGGCTACCAACCAGCTCTCAAATCATGACACAGATACTTATTATTAGTTTTAAATGCTTGGCCTTAGCTTAGCTCTTTTCTGGCTAGCTCTTTCAAATTAACCTGTCATTCTATTGATCATGGGGGGAGCATTGTCATCTCAGATGGGAAAACTTTATGTTTATATATAAATACACAAAGACATGCATTATAGGCACTTTAGGTAAGTATGTAATAGTATGAGTCCTTATGACTTTTTCAGATATCATTATTGTTATTTTACTTTCTTCCCTCCTTTTGCAATGATCTCCCATTGGATTCTTAATTACTCCCCACCCCCAAACCCCACTTCCCCCTTTCTTCCCTTCAAATCCCTTTCCCTGTTCCTCCTTCTATTGCCCCACATTCATGAAATGGTCCTTTTTCACTTTTCTTGTTACTGTGGTTATTTCATTCTCTGTTCATCAGGTATGTTGGTCTATGGTTTTCTTTCATTCTTCTTTGGTTGTTGTATCTTTACCTGGTTTTGGAATTAGAGTGATACTGGCTTCATAAAATGAGTTTGGGAATGCTCCTTCTGCTTCTTTTTTTAAAAATAGCTTTAGACTGGCTGTAGATCTTCCTGGAAAGTCTGGTAGAATTCTGTTGTGACTCCATCTGGTCCTGGACTTATTTTTTTAGTTGAAATTTTTTATTACTATTTCAATCTCCTCATTTTTCTGAGTCTGTTTAGGTTGTTTATATCTCCTTGGTTTAATTTTGGTGGTTTGGCAGAATCTAGAAATTCATGAATTTCTTTTTTATTTTTTTCATCTTAGAGGAATAGAGAGTTTTAATGTTTTCCCTGATAATATTCTAAGTTTATTTAGTGTCTATTATAATTTTTCTCTGCTAATTTCTGAGTCTGTTAATTTGGGTCCTCTCTTTCTTTAATTTGGAAGCAGCTTTTAGGTTTGCTAATTCTTTGTATTGATTTCTTTATTGCTAGTTCATTAATTTCAACTCTGACCTTTATTATTTCTTGCCACTGACTTTGTTCTTTTGCTTCCAATTTTTTAGATTGCATCATTAATTCATTTACTTTTGCTCTTTCTGAGATTTTAATATAGCCAGTTATAGCTATAAATTTCCCTGGTAGAACTGCTTTCAATGTGTCCAGAGGTTGTGTTGTATTATGTTTTCATTTTAATTTAGTTCCAGGAAAATTTTGATTTCTTCTGTGACTCAGTCATCATTCAATAATGAGGTATTTAATCTCCATGAATCTGTATACTTACTAGAGATTTGTTTGCTTTTGATTTTAAGTTTTATTGTATTATGGTCAGATAGGATACACAAAGTCATTTCAATCTTCCTGAATTTGTCAAGATTTGTGTGGAACATAATTTAATATTGGCTAAGGACAGAGAAATTGACTTATCAAATTGAATGGAGAATCATAAAATAATATAGGCATTTAATTTTTGTGTACGATAGCACAGTAACATTTTTATTACAATCAAAATATAACTAACTGAAATCATTATTAGAAGGAAGATGGTTGTACAAATTGTTGCATACTGGCATGATGGAATATAGCAGACCATTGAAAATGAATGAACTAATACTTTCATGTATAAATATTGATAATGTAGTGACTAAAAGTATTAATTCCCAAAACGTTCTTTATAGAATTATACCCTTTGTAAAGAGCAAATTCCAGATAAAAATCAAACATTATAATTTAGTTATAGGCATGCACACTGTAAAATTAAAGAAAAAACAAAGAAAGCATAAATGTAGCATAACAGTCAGGTTGGTCATTATTTCTGAAAGTGAAACAGAATGATGTAGAGAGGGCAGTTAAGAGTAGTATGTTTATAATGTTCAACTTCTCAGACTGTGTTTGGTGATCAAATTGTTTATTACATTTTAAAAGTAATAAATGAGCTAGTAGATAAAGAAAAATAATGCCATATACAGACCTATTGTGATAATATGTGGTTATATAGGAACCAGTTTTGTGAATCTGTGGTACCCCAGGCCAATGAACCTCCAACTAATGATAATAACCAAAGTACCACACAGCAGAAGTTTCTATAAGTTCTATGAATGTTAATTTAGAATTGGCCATTCTCCAAATATTTCTTTTTTTTTTCATTTTTTTTATTAAGCAATTTTCTACTCACTCTACATACCACCCATGGACCCCCCTTCCTCCCCTCAGCCCTCCCTCCCAAGCCATCCCACATCCCCACATCCCCCAAATTGAGGTCTCCCATTGGGAGTCAGCAGAGCCCAGCACACTGAGCCTAGGCAGGTCCAAGCCCCTTCCTACTGCACCAAGGCTGCACAAGGCATCACACCACAGGCACCAGGCTCCCCAAAGCCTGCCCATGCACCAGGGATGGATCCTGATCCCCCTGCCTAGGTGCCCCCCAAACAGTTCAAACTAAACAACCATCTTCCATATCCAGAGGGCTTAGTCCAGTCTCATTGGGGCTCCATGGCCACTAGTCTACAGTTCATGGGCTTCCACTAGTGTGGCCGGTCATCTCTGCATGTCTTCCCATCACTATCTCTATGTCCCCTGGAGCTCAGCCGCCTGGTGCCTGGCCATGGATCTTTGCATCTGCCTCCATCAGTCACTGGACAAAGGCTCTCTTAATCCAATTGGGTGCTGGCCCAAATATTTCTTTTCATCTTTGAAAAGTCCATGTATATGTGTATATTTATGTGTGTGTGTGTGTGTGTGTGTGTGTGTGTGTGTGTGTATACTTATTAATACATGAAGAGTTAAATAATGTTAGATGAAATATGAAGTGCTTTCTGAGTGGCCAGTGAGTAAATTAGACATAGTAAGTACACAAATTTAAGTGTTTTTTAGAATCAGTGTGGACTACTCTTTGTAATGGCATGGTTGGCTGTATAATATCAATGGCTATATTAAGTACTTAAGTGTTCCATAGCTGTTCTATATCAGAGAAGCAGAAATAATGAATCTAATTTATTGAATACATATTTTTGAAATACAATAAGATCCAACTGCCTACATTTTTTCTGCCATGTATATTGTTTATGAATATTCTTGGCATGATATAAGCAAACTCCAACCTGGATTCAGCCCAGATAAGGTAACAATGTCAGAACAAAGCACAATTTCACACAAGTGTACCTTGGTATACCAATGCTTTTATTTATGTTTAACAACATGTTGGTGAAAGGTTGCTTATAGGAGTGAGGGTTACTGCAGAACAGTAGTGTCATTGCAAAGTCTAATAGTATAATGGATGATGACCTCATGGAAACTTCATCATGGAGTCTAACACTCAGTTAATCTTTTTTCCATAGACTCACTCACAGCTGAGGATTGGCAGGGAGGCATAATGGCTGGAATTTCAGGTGAGAATCTTATGACCCTTTCTTCTCTGTTTTTATTATGGAGTGTTAAGAGCTTCATCACTATGAACATTATCATTGTATAACTGCTCAATTAGTTGTTGTCATTATTGAGACAAAATAATATCTACTTTAAAATGGCAATTGGCTGACTGTATACACTCAAGAAAAAGGCCATATACACAGACCACAATTCAAACCAAATATTTGATTCATGGTGAAAACATGAAATGGAGGTGTTCTGAGTTTTTAATTAAGAATTTAACATTGATCTTTCAGTAAAAGCTTCATGGTATGACAAAATATTCATGGAGGATTGCGTAACAGATATACACTTCCTCATAGTAATTGATTCTAAAAACAATTAGAAGTCTGTCAATATTATAAGCATCATTTGGCAGCTTTTATGAATTCGAGAAATCTCAGATTCTATTTCAAATCTCTCAAATCAGTGTTTGATCACAAGCCTGTCCCTATAAAACACTGAACTTTCTAAGAGGCCAGATCACACAGCCTGGAGGAATCAGGCTATGTCCCCTGCAGCATTTAGCATCCCACCCCCACTTTCTTGGACAGACAGTTAAGAAGTTGTACTGTACTGTGATTTTTACAGCTACTAATTTATGGCCTTGTCCAGTGTCTGGCTCCCATGTAGTCTATGTCATGTAGGCTATGTTGAATAAATCATGTGGTATCGAACTTCCAGCCAGCTCCTGAAAGGGTATAAAAATCATATATTTTCCTTTGTTTGGGAAATCTCTCTGAAGGCTCACTTCTCTGAACCTCTCCCTGACATCCTGTCCACAACAGTTTTCTCTCTTCGTCTGACTTTAAGATATCCCTCTTAATAAAATTCCTTGCCAGGTTCTTAAGGGAAGCCTGTCTCTTTAAGGCCCTGTTCATATTTTCTCTTATAATGTACTATTCCATTTCAATGTGCTCCTACCTCAAGGTCTGATCATGGCTTCCATGATCTCAAAGCCTTTTCTCCTAATTAAGCTAATTCTTGAAGGGTAAATTAGGTGTACACCCCCCTTTTCCAAATCAATTCACATGCCCTGCCATTCTTCTTTGTAGCCCAAAGTTTTTCGCGTCCTGCCTGGCCTTGTGATTCCACAGACATTTATAAAATAATCACTCTGAGGCTTAATATTAATTGCAAAATCTATGGCCCGTTGGCTTAGGCTTCTTGCTATTACAACTTAACTCAACCCATAACTATTAATCCATGTATCACTGCATGTTCTGTGGCTTTACCTGTGTCCCATTACATATCACTCCTTGGACGGCAGTTTGGATTTTCCCACCTGGCTCCATCCTGCCCTGCCATAGGCCAATGCAGCTTTATTTATTAGCCAATGGGTGCAACATATATTCACAGCATACAGAAAGACATTCCAGAGCACTTCTTCTCTACCTACTAGTCATAATCTTCATTTAGCAGATTCTCTAAGCACTCTCTTGCATGAAGGTTTGGGAAGCAGTGGTGTAGAGGATTAAGGATTGAGGCTCACCCTGAGGTGGCCATCATAAGTCTCTTAATTTATTGAAACTTTGCACAAAATTTTGAGTAATTTTTTTCTGGGATATACAATATAGCTTACTCTGAGATTAGGCTAGATCCTTGAAATGTTTAGTTGATCCCTAAGCTTTCACTGGCTAATTATTTCCCAGAGTGTGCTTTGATTTCATACTTTATTTCCTTGCAATGAGATATACCATGAAAAGCAGCTGTTTGAAATTTATAGTATTTTACTTACTGTTAGGCACAACAGAATATTTTCCATAGGTGGTTGCAAAACTTGGTTGCTAAATATAATCATCTGAGAAAATTTTAAACTGAAATATTGAAGTGCAATCTGGGAATATGGATTTTTAACAAATCTTACTATGTATTTTGATGAAACAGCTCCACCAAATAGTGGGATAGGGACAGTTTCACTAGTGTCTCTTCACCAATATGTATAGAGATATTTCCCCCTTTATTTCTTTTGGGAGACTGATATGCAGTTATCGTATGGATAATATAGAAATGTGAATTGTCATGTTCACAGTAGTTCAGAAACATAGATAAACACATTTTTCTATACTGTCAGAATATACTTAATAACTATACATTCACAAGGACAAGTGGTGTCAGTGGCAACTATTTGCCACATATCCTTTCCTTAGTAACCATGGACACACAAAACAGATTTTTTAAAATCCAGTCTTAATCACTAATATTAAGTATCATATCATATATTATACCCTAAATGTATCTATATGTATATGTAGATTGCAGATTATCTATAATGGATTACAAAGCAACAGCAGAATTCAAGAGGTTTTAGAAGTAGGCTGATAGAAATGGAAATGGAGTCCATGTTAATAAGAACCAAACCTAGCTATAGGGAAGACACTGAAGAAGTAGGGGTGGCTGAGAGTGCTGTTGATTTAAAGCAGAGCTACAGAGCAGATCTGACTACAGAAACAAAAAGATAAAATGGATGGTGTCCAGGTGAAGAAATGAATAGATAGCTAGATGGTGGGTTTGGAAAGATGAACAGGCAGATGGATGGCAAAGCCAAGTTAACTGTAGGGACCAAACTGAGAGGACAGTCTTAATTTCTCTGTATTCCTATATGTTGGTCTTTGATGCACACAATGGCAGATCTGTGGAGGGTTGTCACAATCAGAGTGCTAAGACTCTGACTATTTATGGTGTCCAGGTGAGGGTGTGTCCTTTCTTTGATCTGGTATGTTCAATAAGTTATCTGGTATTAACTGAATACCCTTATATGCTTCTGCATTCTCAATTCATTCAGGCATAAGCAATGTATCAGTTTGTGCTTCAGGAATGGTGCCAGCCAGACAGTAAGGTTTACAAGTCTACCTAGGTGCTAAGTCATCCTCTGTCTTCACACTGGAGTCAAAATCTATTTGCAAAATGGAGTGTCTTGGGTCAAAATACAGTTTTAGTCCAGTTATGATAGCACACACTTTTAACCCCAGCATTCCAAGGGCAGATACAGGCTGATCTCTGTGAATTCAAGTGTAGTGAATCCTAGGTCAGCTAGGCCTGTACAGTGAGACCTTGTTTCAAAGAATTCCTAAAACATCCCTATGTTATATGATATGGAGTGGCTTGAGGCAGAGTATAGCCTGATCCACAATATGAACTTTATGTGAATTCTGCTTTTCTTTGATTTCCAAAGTTCACATTTGTGTCCTACTTGTGACAAAATGTCTGTTTATACACTTTCCTGTGCTAACTTTATCATTCCTTCATTTTCCTCCCTATATTCTCTGTCTTTTTCATTTTTTTTACTTAATTCAATTTGTATAGTTTTTAGTTGCTTCACCTTATTTTGTAATGAGATAGGTTACATGTAAAATATAAACCACTATGTTTGAAGAATTTGATTATTGGATCCACTTAAACATGATTATTCTTAAAATTTTACTTGGAACAACACTAAAATTTGACCTGTAGGCCTGTATCTACAGATCAAAATCACAATAAAATATGACACCTAGTAGACTTGCTATAATAAAAAAGACAGGCATGGTGGCACACACCTTTAATGCCATCACTCAGGAGGCAGAGGCAGATGGAACTCTATGAGTTTCAGGCCAGTCTGGTCTACAAAGCAAGTTACAGGCTATATAGTAAACCTGTGTCTTAATAAACCAACAATAAAAATAAAAAGACAATGATGTGGAGAAATTTAAACTCTTAATATATTACTGATAGGAATAAAAATTGGTACATCTGGGCTGGAAAGCAATATGACACTTACTCAAAAAGTTAATGATAATTGTATAAAGCCAAACAATTCTATTCCATGATGTGTATGTTTAAGATAAATAAAAATATAGGCCCATAAAAATCTTGTAAACAAATATTCACACTACCTTATTTTTAATACATCAAAAGTAGGGAATAACTCAAAAGAGCACCAAGGAGGAAATAGAATGTATGTGTGTGTGTGTATATATATATATATTCACATAATGGATATATAGCTATTATTTGGCCATACAATGAACATACCATTGTAGCTTAATTGAACTTTGAAAATTGTACCAAATAAAATGAGCTAGATAGAAAAAGTCACATTATTATTCCATTTATAAGAAATACCAGCAACATAGGCTCATTTCTCATTCTCACTACAGATTTTTGGTTGCTTGATGGTACTGACTATAGTTCTGATTATGTCATCAGAACTCTAGAACCTGGTTGACAGAGTAACTGTGACCATAGGACTTGTTGGTTACTCTGACAGAGGGATAGTGAGTATATGGCCATATATAGTATGTGTTGTGTTATGATGAATAAAGGGAACAACTAGATATGGGTTAAAAATGTAATTCTACTGTATAATGCAAAGGAAGAAAATATAAACATTTGGTAAGTAGTCCTTAGTGTCCAGTAAAATCTTCTCAAATGGCTTATTGATATCAAACCCCCATTCTGATTTTGAATACTGTTCTTAGCCAAAAAGCAATGAGCTAGGTTTCCATTTTGGGCATAGGTTACTCTATGAATAACACCATACATTATATATAACGTAACATTTTATATGTTAAATTTAATAAAACAATATATGTATATATAATGAAACAGTAAATAAGTGAATGAGTAAGAATCTAAATTGTTTTTATGGATATAATGAAATGTAGTAGAAGTAAAAAAATCATACTAAAAGGAAGGAAAGTATAACACATAGAGTTGTGTATAATCCAAACAGATACAGTAAACACTTCAAAGAGCTTTGTTATGCCTCTTGGGCCTGGTTGATTTGAGAGACAGTGGGCATGCATATATGCCTACTTTAACATTTTATATAATGTTCAAGGTGTTCATATTGAATTAAATGAAATAATACATTTCATGAAGGGGCTTTTGATGAGTTTTAAGTACTTTGGGCATTTTATTATTGTTCTCATGATTGTTGTCACAGGATTTAATTTGATTCATATCATTACTCTGTGAGTTAGAACAGATTATACTTAGGGAGGCTCAGGAGTGTTAAATCACTGTCCATGGCTATGTGGTTAGTAAACAGAGGCCTCTTGCTAGAAATCACTGTGTGTCTCTCAGGCCATTACTATGCAGTCCTGCCTCTCTCGCCAAATTATTGGATGTAACTTGAATGCACTAGAGAAATTTAAAAATGCCCCAGATGAAAGAGGAAAGGAAAATTCTCAATTTCCCAAGACAAAACTGACAGCACCAGCAAACAAGTAGAGAAAAGAGAAGGTGCTGTCTTCTGATCAGGGCTGCTTCCTTCTAAGGCCTAACGTTAATGGTGAGAAAATGGTCTTTCTAAGGGACCAATTAGAGGCTTGGTAGCCTGATGTATTTCACAGATTGTCATTGCTCAACGAAGCCGAGGAAAGGTGGTTATGCCTGCCTTGAAGAATAGTGCAAAGTGGGCTGGCAGTGTTGCTTCCATTTTCGTGACAGACAATGCTTTTCTAATTTTAGTCTTTTAAGGGGTGGATAGGCTTTTGTGTGAAGGGAAGCTCTGCTTAGTGCTCCTTTTGTGTGGTGCCTATGAATGCATTTTGAATCCTGTTTGGAAAAGGAAGACAAACATGGTGCAAGTGTAAGATGAGTTTGTATATTAAGTTATGTTGCTTGGTAGAGATGGTGTAAATAGCACTTGTTACTTTATCTCTATATTATAGAGGCATCTGTTATTGGTTCAATACAGATTTTGGAACACTTTGATCATAATATCTCTCTGGGAGTGGAATGTTTAGCATGGTTTACTTAATAGGTTGTTTAAGAAGAGACAGGACTTCCCAATCTTGGTCTAATGTTTGGCCTTGTGTCTCTGAATCTGCCTCCATCAGACACTGGATGAAGGTTCTCTGACAACAACTGGAGTAGTCATCAATCTGATCACAGGGGATGGCCAATTCAGGCTATGAATCCACTGCTGCCAGTATTAGCTGGGGCCATTCTTGTAGACTCCTGGGAATTTCCTTGCATCTGGCTTTTACCTGGATGAGGAGACGGAGGAGGGATTGTTGGAAACAGTGGTATCAGATCATTGCAGGAAAACCCACAGAAATGGCTAGCCTGGCTCATGGGAACTCACAGGTTCTGAACCAACAACCAGGGAGCCTGCATGGGACAGACCTAGGCCCTCTGCATATGTGACAGTTGTGTAGCTTGGTCTATTGTAGGACTCCTAACAGTGGGAGCAGGGGCAGTCCCCAGTGCTTTGACTAAGACTTGGGAACCTATTCCTCATGCTAGATTGTCTTGCCCAGCCTGAATACAGGGGTAGTTGCTTGGTCTTTTCCCCCTGAATTATTATTTTTTGTTTATAATATTTTTATATTTTACATATCAACCAGAGATCCCCCTCTCATCCCTCCTGCCACTCACTCCTCAGCCTCCTTTCAACCCACTTCCCATCCCTTCTTCCAAAAGGTTAAGGCCTCCCATGGAAAGTCAACAAAGCCTGGTACATTCAGTTGAGGCAGATTCAAGCCCCTCCCGGCTGCATCAAATGTGAACAAGGTATCCCACCATAGGTAATGGGCTCCAGAAAACCAGCTCATGGAGGTTCTTTATCTTATGACAGCTTGGCTTGATATGCCATGTTTTGCTGAAGCCTATAGAAGGCCTGCCCCTTTCTGAGCAATTATAGAGGAGGGGTGGGGGTAGAGGGGAGGAGAGGAAAGGGAGTGGATGGAGGAGAGGGAAGGGAGGTTTCAGTAGGAATATTAAATAAATAATAAAAAGTAAAAGGAGTGGAGGGGGGATGGCTTAGCACTTGCTGTTCAAGGGTTACCTGAATTCATTCTTGGAACCCACAATGGGATAAAAAAAAAAACAAAACTGATCCCACAGAGTCATCCTCTGGCTTCCATATACACACTGTGGCACACACCCACACATTAAAAAAAGAAGGTATGCACTCAATTTCCAAGTAACTGATCAAAAACATTTTTGAATGAATAAGATCTCATAGGTATGAGGTTAAATGAAATAAAAATATAAAAATACCTGGTGTAACCCAAATGACTTAGCTACCAGAACAATAACTGGCAATAGTAAGCACAACTATTGTGGTAAGCATGATGAATCTAATCTGAGATTAAAGCATTTTCTTCCTGTATATGTGGTTACTTTCAGCTTAACATATATAAAAATAACAGAAACAACAACAATGAAACATATAAAACAAACACACAAAAGAGAAGTGACAGGGATTTTTCCTCCTGGAAGGGTCTTTGACTTTTTGTCGGATTCTCATGCTCATCAAGGTAATTTACTTTGCACATTCCAGCTTTTGATGATTAAGTCATTTTTTTTTTGCCTTTGGTCAAACAGCAAATAGTCTCAATAAAAATGCCTGATATTGGGCAGGTTGTAACCAAGGACTCAGGATCTTTTTATTTGCAAATGCTTATTTGTAGTTTTGTTTAAGTAACTGAGGTTGCATTATGTCCTAACCAGGCACTTGTTAATTTTTTTAAACAAAGAACTTACATGGATTCTAAAAGTAGAAATTCCATCTAAGATAAAGTCTTCAACAAATTTAGGGTCTAAATCTAGGTTTTTCTAAGCTGTTATCTCACTGACAAGTGCTTTTATTGCCAAATCCTAGAACACTACATTTGATTTAGAAACGAATTTGAAAATGGGCCACATGTGGTAGTTTGGGCTAAAGAAGGAGACCTTTTCCCTTCTTCCAAAGTAGGAGACTTTGGAAGGTTTTGTCCTGGACCAAAGTCTGTAAGATTCTTCTGAATGGGTACTATAATTAAGCCTTTCATGATCTTCAGAGCTACTTAAATGAAAGGAGAGAACAGAAGAACCCTAATAAATATTTGAGCTGAGTAATTGCCACTCTCCCTACCTCTGTCTCTCAGTATGACTATATGAACATCCTCTTTCAATATTGCAAAAACAAAATCTCCAGTCTTCTTCCTGAAATCTACTTTCCTTCAAATAACTTAGTTTTTCTATTTATAAATAACTACCGACCCAAGTAATGCACTAAACAGAGTTTTAGTTATTTCCTGGACCCTTTAAAATATTTATTTATTCTTTATTTCACTGATTCATTTTTGATAGAGTGGTGGTTTGAATGAGAATGACCCCATAGGCTCACATATTTGAATACTTAGTCTCCAGTTGGTGGAACTTTTTGGGAAGGATTAGGGGGTGTGGTCTTGCTAGAGGAGGTGTGTCACTGGGGGCAGGCTTTGAGGTTTCAAAAGCACACAGCATTCTTAGGGGTTCTCTCTCTTTCTGCCTTGTATTGACTCCCTTACTGCTGCCATGCACCCTGCCGTAATAGTCATGAACTCTAACCTGCTGTAACTGTGAGCTTCAAATTAAATAGTTTCCAAGTTTCCTTGGGCTTTATCACAGAAATGAACTAAGATGGACAGGGTCTCACACTACAGTCTAGACTGGTGTCAGAATCACAATTATCTTCATGCCCCGGCCTCCCAAATGCTCTACCTTATATGTTTCTGGGTACCAAACACAAGGCTCTTTGTGCATGAGAGAAAAGCATCTTACCAACTACAGTTACATCCCCAATCCCCTGAATAATTTTAATAGTTCCCAAAATTAGTGGTCTTACTTCTGTTGCTGTTTTTTCTCTAAAGTTTTCTCTGCCTAGAAATCTAAAGAACTTTGTAAAATAAAAATTGATCAATGTGGTGGTATTGTGTTCCCCAAAATATTGTGCACCCTAATAAACTTATCTGGGGTCAGAGACAGAACAGCCACTAGATAGACATAGAGGATAGGTAGTTGTAGCACACACCTTTAATCCTAGCATTCCAGAGGCAGAAATCCATCTGTTCAAGGATACAGCCAAGCAAGGTGACTCATGCCTTTAATCCCAGAGAGTGACGGCAGAAAATGGAAAGGTATATAAGGTGTGAAGACCAGAAACTAGAAGCATTTGGCTGGTTAAGCTTTTAGGCTTCTAGTAGCAGTTCAGCTGAGATTCATTCTGGATGAGGACTCAGAGGCTTTCAGTCCGAAGAAACAGGATCAGCTGAAAAACTGGCAAAGTGAGGAAGCTGTGGCTTGTTCTGTCTCTCTGATCTTCCAGCATCACCCCAGTACCTGGCTCTGAGTTTGATCTTATTAATAACACTCCTTAAGATTCGTGCTACAGATCACATCTAATTCCTGCTTAAATTTTTCAATGATGTCCCTTTGTTATTAGAACAAATATATATTTTTCTCTTAACATGGCTATGAGGTCTCAAATAATCTACTTAGCTGTATTCTCTCCACCTTTTGTTTGTATTACTCATGCATTACCCAGCAATAGTCATGGATATTTTGCCTTCTTGACATATTTTGTATATGTTTCTTTCTATCTCCAGTGTCATGAGTTCATTTCAAACTGCCATTTTTACTTTACCTTGTATTCATTTTATGATGAATAGTTCATTGATTTATCTGATTCCCTTATCCTTGTTCTCTTTCAATTCATCTCCACAGAGCAGCAAAAACACTCTGTTTAGTGCAGATAGTCCATGGAGCTGCTCCTTTCCAACTCTTCTTTCATTAGCAGCATATATGACAAGGAGCTGAATTAAATGAGTGAGTGAAGATCATGTAAATGATTATGTGTCATCGTTTTTTGTGGTGCTAGATATCAAATCCAGGTCTTTGTACATTCAATGGTATGAAAGCTTTCTACTACTGAACTATATCCCAGTTCCTAATGTTATCTTTTTAGTGTAGCACATAAGGCCTTATAGCATCTGGCTTAATCTTTATTTTCAGCTGTGATTTAGTATTAATTTTCCCTGTCTGGTATCTTTAACATTAATTATGATAGTAATAACAATACCAAATAATACTAGCAATTACCAGTTATCAACCCTCTTTAATATACTATCTTTGTGATAATATATAATTTTCAAAATAGTTTTCTAGTTATTATGGAAGCAGTAATCTTGGTTCACCATTAGGATGATGGGTAGTGGTTTGAAATCAAAGATGTTCTATATTATATTAAGTGATTTTCTTTTTTGTGAATCTATTATTCTATTTCCTGATTCAATTCCCACAGTAGAGTAAAGAGTTCTAGATGTACGGCTGAGAGTATCACCCTTTTCCTGAACAATTATGTTCTGGATTTGTCTGCTGGTTCCAATTCTTTCCATTTCTGGGGCTTTATGCTGTGAGATTCAGTCTCTGATGTGGGACAGGGATGAAGATATGCCTTCAAGGCTGAGACAGTCTTTGAGAAATGAGTTTCCAAAGTCTGGCTGAACTGTGGTCAGCCAGGAGGCCCATGCTTTGAACCTGAAGGAAGCTGCCATATGGAACCTGGAGTGTAGTATTTCATACAGAACATGACCCACCTCTTGTTGAGAGAGGATACTCCTGTTGCACTACATAAACTAGCCCAGGAAGTAATGTTCAAATAGCCAGCTATTGGTGGTGATTCCATTTTCTGTGCCCTGGTGTGCTCAACACTGGGCTGAAAATACTACTTTAGCCCATTCCATATGGTGGGATGCCTTACTAAGCCTTGATGTGTGGGGGTGGGGGAGCTTTGTCCTGTCTTAACCAAATGTGCTAGACATTGTTGACTCCTCATGGGAGGCCTTACTCTTTCTGAGGAGTGGATGGGGGTGGGTTGGGGGAGGTGGGGGTAGTAGGAGGAGGGGAGGGAGGTATGTAAAATGAATAAAAAGAATAAATTCAAAAAGAAAATACCATTCTAAAGGCAGAGATCTCTATTTAAGCTCTATGTGCATTGGAGGGAATGAGAAGAGTTGTCTCATGAGAATAGCACAAATAAGGCTGAGTAGGATCCTAAGAGAGCTGGTCTTACTGATCCCTTCATCCCTGGTCCCTCCATCCCTGGTCTCTCTACCCTTGCATGAAAACCTCATGGCCAACATGAACTGTGAATTGTTTTGTAACCTATCTTATGTTCTCTACATCTGCTTGAATGCATCAATAATAAACTCAGAGTCACCAGTAATGCATCAGTGCTATATTAAGGAAGGATATCAAAGTATTTCCTCTTGATGTCAGTTAGCCAGGAGCCAGCACAGATTTGAATTCTCTAGTTCACTCTCCCTGTATCTTCTGTCATCTTCCATCTGTCTGTCTGTTGTGTAAGTCTGAAATTGTGACTTCCTGAAGGCTGTCTTGTGAATCTGTTCCTGTTTCTGTGTCTGTCCCTAACAAAGGGCCTTGCTCTTTCTTTTATTAAGCAGCACAGCATGCATCTAAACAGGAAGGAATTAAGGATGGTACACACACACACACACACACACACACACACACACACACACACACACACAAGTTTTATAAGGATTAAGTCACTGACTCCAACTGACCCCAGCTGACTTAGATAAAAAACAATATTACAAACATCATTGTTTATCAACCCAAATCCTTATGTTCAAATTTATGGTGGATATTCATTTTATAAGGGTGCTTCCTACCTATATTTGCTGTTTTCATAGCATATATACAGGGGCATGGAAGAGCACATAATTTAAGGTGGCAGCTATGCATTAGTTTAGATTATAAAATGTGATGACATGGGAAATCCAAGGCAAGTAAGGTTGGTAGTTACATTGTTCCTTTAAAGGCAGGTTAAACAAACAGGATGACTACACACAGTAGGATAGTGGTCTTAAGTGACCTCAAAACGTACTATTCATTCTGCCTGGGAGGCAAAAGTTTCAGTCTCTTAAAATGTAAGATTTTAATAATAATGCCTCACCACGGTTCTCTTCCAGGATTTTCGCTTTATTCCCTAGAATATCATTTCACTCTGCTCATCAATCCTTTGAGCTTCAACTGAAACATTATCTTCACTGCACAGAGGCAATTACTCTTCTCTGTGTTCTTACACTGAGCTCTGATTTATTTGTGGATGTACTTTACTCTTATCCACGGCCACCCTACGTTGTTCTTTAGTCAATGAGCACTTATTAAGTGGTAAACACTACCACTCAAAATAGCACATGCATTCATTTTCTTGCCTTCCTCTTTTCTAGACTGAAGGGCCTTTAGAACCAGAGCTTGTGACTCATTATCAGGTCATGGTCCATATTATCTGTGATAAAAATATGAGAAAATGTGTCCAGATAGGATGTGAAATTTAGTTATTTCAAGAAATTATCTGAACTGTTCTTTGTAGGGTGAAGGCCACCCAAACCCTCTAACTTCTTGAGGATTAGAGTCACCTGAGATACCACTGTGTTCTGAATCTCTTTAATATCACTCAGCTCCTGATACTTTTAAGACTATGGGACTCTCATTTCTGCACTTAGCAGGGTTATAAATTGTAGTATCTTGAGTCTGAGGAAGGGATTCTCTCCAGAATCTAAGAGAGTGGATAGCAAAACCAATTCCAGGACTGGTAGCTCATGTGGAATACTGTAAGAAATACCAGTCATCAGGTGGTTAATGCTGTTCTTCCAGAGACCTGAGGGCATGGCCCAAGATGAGCCTCTCCTACTGGTTTAAAAAAGCCTTCTTAGTGGTATCCAGAAAATTGGACAGACTAAATTTATAAAGTTTCTTGCCTGGGCTTCTGTCCAACTATGTGGACTCATTCAGTGAAACAAATATCCCATGACTGTGAAACATAGGCGACATGAGGGTTCTGTGATTTGGGAACAGTGTCACCATAGTCATTTAACCTCTCTGATCCTTAGTGCCCACATATGTTCAGTGGCCATGATTGTATCCTTTACAATACTGTCAAAACACTGGGGTGATAAGCTACAGGGGCTATTCCTTTACAGTCTCCTTTGTAGGAACATACAAAAATAGACATTTCTACCAATGTCTAGGCTCTTTGCATGAAGTTCAAAAAAGCCTTCAGACAGCCAACATAGTTTTGGGACAGTTGGTGAAATTATTAAGGCCACTCCACGTAGTTAAAAGGGAGGTTTATTTTGTGGGGTAACTTACAAATGAAGGGATAGGTTGCAGGGTCTGGGAAAAGTATGGCGCGTTCCAGCAGTATTCTCTGGAGAACTCTGCTCGTTCTACCTCCAGCGTCCAGGGTCCTGGAACCAAGAGAAGCCTCTCCTCTCGATCATGAGTCTTCAGCTTCCTCCCTCAGCCCTGCCTTGTGGGCGTGACCATTACTGAAGCCTCAATGGGGGTTGGAACTTCCAGGCCAAGGCTGGAATGGCTACCAACTACATCTCCCCCTTTTGTCTAAATAAGAGGGTTCTAACCTAATACAAGACTATATACAAAGAAATGGTTATCAAATATTTTCCAGGAGTAATGAGGGATAATGACCTAGATAAGTTGGAACTACAATCAATGCAAACAATATCAAGCAAAAAACACATACTAAAATCCAGGGAAGTCTAGAGCATGGGTAGGTGGCATGTAACAAAGATCATTCCAAAAGGTATCCTCTCCTAAAGAACCTGAGTCTAATATTTAATATATTCTATCTAAGATATTATATATATATACTAATTTGTAACTATAACGGGTGGAGCCAACAGCCACAGTGGCGTTTCAGTCTTACAAAGATGGATATTACACAGAGAATCTGGTTTATGTTGTCTTTGGGATTTTTAACTACAAAAAAAGATTTGATCATAAAAGCTGTTGAGTCAAACAAATATGTAAATTTTAAAGGTACCTTGTGCTGTGGATATCGCTCTGTGTAAATAAAGTTCTGATTGGCCAGTGGCCAGGCAAGAAGTATAGGCGGGACAAGAGAGAAGAGAATTCTGGGAAGTAGAAGGTTGGAGAGAGATACCGCCAGCTGCCGCCATGAAAAGCAACATGTAAAGACACTGGTAAGTCACAAGCCATGTGGCAAAGTATAGACTAACAGAAATGGGTTAATTTAAGATAGAAGAAGCAGATAACAAGAAGCCTGCCATGGCCATACAGTTTCTAAACAATGTAAGTTTCTGTGTGCTTTCTTGGTTGGGTCTGAGCGACTGTGAGACTGGCGGGTAAGAGAGATTTGTCCTGACTGGGCCAGGCAGGAAAACTCTAACTACAAATGGTGCCCAATGTGTTGACAAGAGTTTCCACCTAAAACCTAAAAAAAAAGATTCTAAGACGGAGCTAAAAACAGCTTCCTACTTGTTTCTCTCAAGTTAGCAGCAGCCTGCCGGTTTGAGCTACTGTGGCGGGTTCCTGGCGTGTGCATCTGACCTGCAGTGTGGCGGGAATGAGGAGTCTACAAGCGGCACTTTACTCTGCTGCGTGGTGGATTTAGCCTTTGCTAGTTAAAAAAAAAAAAAAAAAAAAGATTTCTGGGCTATGCACTGCTTTGATAGAACTGCTTCTGATAGTTGATGGTACACATGGCTCCAGACCCAGAGCTGGTGGTAAACTGTACCACTGCCATGTTGGGAAGCTGAGGTGGGCGGAGCCAGCAGCCACAGCGGTGTTTCAGTCTTACAAAGATGGATATTACACAGAGAATCTGGTTTATGTTGTCTTTGGGAGTTTTAACTGCAAAAAAGATTTGACCGTAAAAGCTCTTGAGTTAAACAAATATGTAAATTTTAAAGGTACCTTGACTTCAAAATTTGGATATAAGGATATGTTGCTTTGGAAAAGAGTCTCTGCTTTTGTTTCCACAGAAAGCCAGAGGCTGTGGATTTGTTCCAGATTAAGATATATCAGGTTTGATCAGCCAAGACCACCTGAAAGGTCTCCGATTACACCATGGCCCAGATGATCTGACATCCAGAATGGTTTCAAGGCAACTGGCTCAGAGGTTCACCCTCATGGACTACTCCACAATTGTAAAATTTTCTTTGTGTCCCTATAAGATCCAGCGCCCCCCTCCAGCAGGAAGTAGTAAGAAAAACTATGCCCACATTCCCAAAATTATCAAGTTGGCTTTGGAGATGGAATTGGCTCACTCCTTCTCTAAACACAGACATATTGTTAAAAGAAAAGGTTAAGAGATTCTTGTGTCCCAAATCAGAAGAGCCCTCTGGTGTGGAGCAGAGAAAAACCAATATTTTTATTTAAATCGGGTTGATTATAAATGCAATCTCTTTCTAAAGAAGAAAAGGGGATAGGATGTAGATATAATAGGACAAAAGGGTAGATTAAGGAACTTACTTCTAAAGAGCAACAACTTGTTTAAAATGTTTTACATTGGTATAGACTTTAGTCTATTGATACAAACTTAAAGTTAATTTTATTATACTGTGTGTATATTTCTAATCGTGTTTAAGGTATTATGTTTGTATAGCTCATTTTAAATTGAAATGGATAATTAAAAATAGATTAATAATTAATCATCTATGATAATCATACTTGTAGCCATGTTAGTTGTCTTCTAGATATACATAGACATATTTCAGATAGATAGGTAATCTTCAAATACTTCAAAGACTTACAGAATATGGCATTTAAAATACTTTCAAAATTTAGACTTTCTGGACAGTGAGACATGTCTGCTCCTGGCAGCACCGATTTACTTCAGAGAGGAGGATGGGCATTGAAGATACTTCATATTTTATCTTCACCTTGGCAAAAATAGCCATTTGGGCAAGAAACTGTTCTTGCCTGGACTGCTTGATCAACTGGACATGCAGGACCCATAGAAAGGTGACCACTGAACTTTGCTTGACAAAATGGTCCTTTAGGTTCCTGCTTTGCAGAGGAAACTGCCAGACGTTCTACAGGATACTGAGAAAAGTGACCAAGAGACTCTAGCCCTGTGGGCTAAAGACAAATGCCCCAACTTTACAAAGGAACATTAGGTGACTGTCCAGGCTGCCAGCTGTCTCTGTCTACTCTTGCAAGACTCCTAAAAAATGCTTACATCCTTCTCCCGGTTCCCAGGTAATATTATATCCTTCTGAGGTCTTTGATGTGGTTGAAGACTAGATAATTATAATTTCCTCAGTTATGATACAAGATAAGTTAGATATAAAACCTTAGACTCACAAATATAAGATAGATAGGATATCTTCTTTAATAATGTAACTGTAATTCTTGCTTGATAATTGTTTGTTATATGTAATTGTACTATATAAAAGTTAAAACCTTCCTTTAAATAAAAGAAAAGGGGAAGTGCTGTGGATATCGCTCTGTGTAAATAAAGTTCTGATTGGCCAGTGGCCAGGCAGGAAGTATAGGCGGGACAAGAGAGAAGAGAATTCTGGGAAGTAGAAGGTTGGAGAGAGACACCGCCAGCTGCCGCCATGAAAAGCAACATGTAAAAACACTGGTAAGCCACAAGCCATGTGGCAAAGTATAGACTAACAGAAATGGGTTAATTTAAGATAGAAGAAGCAGATAACAAGAAGCCTGCCGCGGCCATACAGTTTCTAAACAATGTAAGTTTCTGTGTGTTTTCTTGGTTGGGTCTGAGCGACTGTGAGACTGGCGGGTAAGAGAGATTTGTCCTGACTGGGCCAGGCAGGAAAAATCTAACTACAACCTTGACTTCAGAATTTGGATATAAGGATATGTTGCTTTGGAAAAGAGTCTCTGCTTTTGTTTCCACAGAAAGCCAGAGGCTGTGGATTTGTTCCAGATTAAGATACAGCAGGTTTTATCAGCCAAGACCACCTGAAAGGTCTCCAATGACACCATGGCCTGGATGATCCAACATCCAGAATGTTTTCAAGACAACTAGCTCAGAGGTTTTCCCTCAAAGAATACTGCATAATCCTAAAATTTTCTTTGTGTCCCCATAAGACATAGCGCCCCCCTCCAGCAGGAAGTAGTAAGAGAAACTACACCCAAATTCCCAGCTGGCTTTGGAGATGGAATTGGCTCACTCCTTCTCTAAACCCAGGTATATTGTTAAAAGTAAAGGTTAAGAGATTCTTATGTCCCAAATCAAAAGAGCCCTCTGATTAGGGACAGAGAAAAACCAATATTTTTATTTAAATCGGGTTGATTATAAATGTGATCTCTTTCTAAAGAAGAAAAGGGAATATGATATAGATATAATAGGATAAAAGGGAAGATTAATGAACTTACTTTTAAAGAGCAACAACTTGTTTAAAATGTTTTACATTGGTACAGATTTTAGTCTATTGATACAAACTTAATTTTGTTATACTGTATGTATATTTCTACTCTTGTTTAAGATATTATGTTTATATAGCTCAATTAAAATTGTAATATATAATTAAAACCAGATTAGTAATTAGTCATCTATGATAATCATACTTCTAGATATACATAGAGATATTTCAGATAGATAGGTAATCTTCAAATACTTCAAAGACCTACAAAATATGGCATTTAAAATATTTTTAAAATTTAGACTTTCTGGACAGTGAGGCATATCTGCTCCTAGCATCACCAATTTACTTCAGAGAGGAGGATGGCCATTGAAGACACTTCATATGGAGTTTATCTTCACTTTGGCAAAAAAAGCCATTTGGGCAAGAAACTGTTCTTGCCTGGACTGCTTGATCAACTGGACATGCAGGACCCATAGAAAGGTGACCACTAAAATTTGCTTGACAAAATGGTCCTTCAGGTTTCAGCCTCACAGAGGAAACTGCCAGACATCCACAGGACACTAAAAAAAGTGACCAAGAGATTCTAGCCCTGTGGGCTGAGGACAAATGCCCCAACTTTACAAAGGAACATTAGGTGACTATCCAGGCTGCCAGCTGTCTCTGTCTACCCTGCAAGACTCCTGAAAGTTGCTTGCATCCTTCTCCCATTTCTCAGGTAATAATATATCCTTCTGAAGTCTTTGATGTAGTTGACGACTAGATAGGTATAATTTTCCTTAGTTATGATAAAAGATAAGTTAGATATAAAACCTTAGACTCATAAATATAAGATAAATAGGTACCTTCTTTAGTATTGTAATTCTAATTCTTGCTTGATAATTGTTTTGTTATCTGAAATTTTACTATATAAAAGTTAAAACCTTGCTTTTTGAAAAAAAGAAAAGGGGGAGTGCTGTGGGATGTTCTGTATGTCAAATGTGTTGTTATGATTGGTTAAAATAAATAAAGTGCTGATTGGCCAGTAGCCAGGTAGGAAGGATAGGGTATGCGGGACAAGGAGGAGGAGAATTGTGGGAAGTGGAAAGCTGGGTGGGGAGACACCACCAACTGCTGCCACAACAAGAAAGATGTCAGTTACTGGTAAGCCACGAGCCACGTGGCAAAGTACAGATTAATAAAAATGGGTTAATTTAAGATAGAAGAAGTGGATAACAAGAAGCCTGCCATGGCCATACAGTTTATAAGTAGTATAAGTGTCTGAGTGATTATTTTATACGTGGGTTATGCTTGGTGGCACCTGGAGAGAAGCTCTCCAACTACAGGAATTTCTGTAGCCCAAATGAGCAGGTGTGGCACTTGTGAATTTCCCAGTGTGGCTGGGACAGTGTTGGAAGGAGTTAGCAGTGGGTTGAGCCCCTGGGGGCACCAGAGCCACCAGAGAAGAGGAAAAGCTTTGCTTCAGGTCTATCCACATGAGTAATAAGATGGCAGCAGGCAGCAGTGCCATGTTTTATTTGGAAAGCTGAGAGCCTCCCAGCTCCAGAGAGAGTGTCTCCTGACCTACTCACCTAACTCAGAAGATCTGGAGTCAGTGTGATAATCTATCTGCTTTTTACATTTACTAATCCTTTGTGGAACAAAAAGCCATTAAGATGGTGTCTTAGCCTAGTCCATTTGCTATAACAAAATGTCTTAGTCTGGGTAATGTGTAAACAATAGAGGTTTATTTCTAAGAATCCTGGATGCTGGAAAGTCCAAGATAAAGCCACAAACATATTCAGTGTTCCATAAAGGTGTATTCTGTACTTACCACATAATGTACTTTTTTCTTTACTCATATAGCAGAAGAGTAAGGCAATTCATTTATACCTCTTTTATGTGTGCACCATTTCTTTCCCAATGGAGTCACTTTTAAATATCACATTGGTTATTATGTTCAACAGATAATTTTGAAGGAAACATTCAGACTGTAACAAGCAGTCATTGTTGTTGTTTCAGTCATTTCATGTAATAAGCACTACAGTCAAAACAAACTTAGTGGAGGAAGGGTTTTATTTGGCTCACACTTCACTCAGTGAAACAAATATTCCAGGTCAGTCTGTTATTGAGGGAAGTCAGGTCAGGGACTAAAGCAGGAACTAAAATCAGAAACTGTGTAGTGATCCTGCAGGCTCACATTTTTTTGCCTTTAGGCTCATCCTTAGCTAGCTTTCATGTACAGCTCATGGTGACTTGAACAGGGAATGGTGCTGCCCACAGTGGGCTGGTGTAGTGGGTAGCCATCCCAGCATTGGCCTGGAAGTTCCAACCCCCACTGAGGCTTTGGTAATGGTCACGCCCACAAGGCGGGGCGGAGGAGGAAGCGGAAGACGAAGGATCGGGAAGTACTCACTCTCTTGGTTCCCGGACTCTGGACGCTGGAGGTAGACCGAGCAGAGTTCTCCAGAGAACAACGCCGGATTGTGCTATACCCTTGCCAGACCCTGTAACCTACCCCCTCATTTGTAAGTACCCCACAAAATAAACCTCCCTTTTAACTACGTGGAGTGGCCTTAATAATTTCACCAATATCTGGCGCTCACGTGGGGCAAATTCCAAAGGCCTAGGCGGCTCCCTCCCTCAGCCTCCTCCCCGGCTGGCGGGTACCTAAAACCGCCTGCAAAGTTCCATTTAACCAGGGGACACCTACACGGTTCCATTCCCGAAAAAAGGAGCAGCTAGTCCAGTCTCAGTTCCCTAGCTTACCCCCAGACCAGCGAAAACCGCTGTGAGTGAGATCTTCCCACTCCTCCGAGTGCCGTTTCCCCGCCATCTTGGCTCCTGCCTTCAGCTGCCGCCAGCCAAGGTCACCAGCAGGCCCTGCTTTGGAGCTATACCAACGCCTCCTGCTGGCTGAAAAGTGCTATTGCACCCCTGAAAACCACGGAAAGGTAAGCTTCTTTCAAGTAAAAGTACTTGATAATTTTACACCTTAAAACTGACTAACAAATTTTGAGTAATTCTTGTAATATGGCTGACAACATTACCTCACAAGAATTTAATAACCTTTTTGCCTGTATGCTGAATGACATTTTCCTGGAAATATACGACCTCCCTAAGACATATCTGGCCTGTACCATTTTGACATTCATTGTAATAATTCACACAGTGTTCAAACACTGGTTTAATAATAAGAACAAAGATGAGTCATTATTGGGACTGATACAGGCTTTAAAAGATAACAATGAAGGCTTACAGAAAAAGATTCTGTCTATGGAATCTGCTGACCAGGACTTACATAAAAAGATTCTCTTTCTGGAATCTGCTAACCAGGATTTACAGGCTTTAAAAGTTAGCAATGAAAGCTTACAGAAAAAGATTCTGTCTATGGAATCTGCTGACCAGGACTTACATAAAAAGATTCTCTTTCTGGAATCTGCTAACCAGGAATTACAGGTTTTAAAAGATAGCAATGAAGGCTTACAGAAAAAGATTCTCTTTCTGGAATCTGCTAACCAGGATTTACAGGCTTTAAAAGTTAGCAATGAAGGCTTACAGAAAAAGATTCTGTCTATGGAATCTGCTGACCAGGACTTACATAAAAAGATTCTCTTTCTGGAATCTGCTAACCAGGAATTACAGGTTTTAAAAGATAGCAATGAAGGCTTACAGAAAAAGATTCTTTCTCTGGAATCTGCTGGCCAGGACTTACATAAAAAGATTCTCTCTCTGGAATCTGCTAACCAGAATTTACAAAACAAGCTTGTACCCAAAATTGCTTTTATTGATAATAAATATGAGTATTTAATGGATAGAACACTAACTCTCCAGAGTGAAGTTGTAGCTACTCAGACAATATATAAGGAAGAAAAATTATCATTACTTGATAGGATAAGGTCCATGGAATCATGTGTTTCAGAAGAACATAAAAACTTCCATGATTCCATGAAAAATCTGGAATCCCTTACAAGAGAGGAGGTTTACTCCCTGGAACAGACCCTAGGTGCTCGTTTACAAGCCCTGGAGGAAACTCTAAATAAACATGACAAGGGACCTAATAAGCAGAAGGGCAAGACCATACAGGTTGTAACATCTCCAAATGGCTCTCATACAATGGCTTATCCTGTTATCATCCATGAGAAACCAGCAGATGACACACACCCCGAGCCATATACGACATATACATTACAACCAATTTCAACAAGGGACTTTAAAAATATAAAGGAAGCAGTAGTTACATATGGGATACACTCCACATATGTAAAACAGATGTTAAATTCGTGGTCTACCTCACATAGAATCATTCCAGATGACTGGCATCAGTTAATTTCAGCTGTTCTAGAATATAGCCAGCAGTTACAGTGGAAAAGCTGGTTGAGAGAAGAGGCAAGAAATTTAGAACAACAAGGTAAACTCAGAGGTTTTGAGATCTCCCAAGATCAAATACTTGGTGAGGGATGTTTCGCTGACAGGAATGTACAAGCCATTTATGATGAGCATACAATATCCCTATGCCGTACAGCAGCTCTAAATGCTTGGGAAAAAATTCCAGAACCTGGAAAAGCAACTGAGGTATACACAAAGATATTTCAGGGACCACATGAACCCTTCACTGATTTTTTACAAAGGCTGAACACAGCTATAACAAAAGCTGTATCAGATAAAGAATTAAGAAAAGTATTAACTGAGTCCTTGGCATTCGACAATGCTAATGCAGAATGCAAAAGAATACTTACACCATTAAAGATCAGATCAGCTCCTTTGGAAGAATGGATTCAATATACTAATAGTGTTGAATCTCTTAACTACAGTAATGAGGCTTGGATAGGAGAGACAAATCCCAGAGGTGTAAGAAGGCCCCGTGGTACCAAATGTTTTAAATGTGGTACACCAGGTCATATAAGTAAAAACTGTACATGGGGTAATCCTAGAAGTAATACTCCTTCTAGGAATAGCCTAAACAGAAGACCCCAACTACCTCCTGGATTATGTAGAAGATGTGGCAAAGGCCGACATTGGACCAGTGAGTGCAGATCAAAAATAGATATACGAGGCAACCCTTTAGTAGCGGGAAACGCCTCAGGGGGCCTCTTGCAGGCCCCCAAATCAAATGTGGTAAGAACATTCCCAGCTACTGTGGAAGACATTCCTCTCCAGGACAACTGAATAAACCAATGTCTAATTTAAAAACGGATACTGCAATGGATGATAAAACAGCTCTGATAGATGAATCACAGTTTACAAAGAACACAATAAAACAAATATTTTGGCAGACTTCCATAAATGAACAAAGGCCAAAGCTTAGAATTCGAATTAATGGCTTGGTTCTGGAGGGCCTGGTAGACACAGGTGCGGATGTGACTGTAATTACACCAAAATCATGGCATCCAAATTGGCCTCTTCAAGAGGTAGATGTCCAACTTTTAGGAATTGGCACCCTATCTCAGATAAAACAGAGTTCGAGATGGGTTGAATGCATAGGGCCAGAAGGACAGAGAGGAATGCTGAAGCCATATGTAGCAAATGTAGCAGTAAATCTATGGGGCCGAGATCTGTTACAACAGTGGAATACCCAGATTAAAATTCCTACACTCTCAGAAAAGGAATACAGGCCAATGCATGTTTCTAGGAATAATATCATAACATGCTATAAAAACCAGTCACCAAACATTCAGGCTGTACACAAACAGAGCACAACTGCTGTTGAACTCTCAGAAGTACCAACTGCCTTACCTTTAAAATGGCTAACTAATAAACCTGTCTGGGTTGGACAGTGGCCTCTGACAAAAGAGAAGCTACAAGCTTTAGAACAGCTGGTTCAAGAGCAGTTAAATGCTCAACACATTGAAGAATCTACCAGCCCTTGGAATTCTCCTGTATTTGTTATTAAAAAAAAGTCTGGTAATTGGAGAATGCTGACAGATCTGAGAGCTATTAATAAAGTAATTCAGCCAATGGGCTCCCTACAGACTGGGATGCCCTTGCCCTCTCTGCTACCCAAAGAATGGCCTATAATAGTTATTGACTTAAAAGACTGTTTCTTTACCATACCCTTACAAGAAAATGATAGAGAAAAATTTGCCTTCACAGTTCCTAATTATAACAATTCTCAGCCAGTCAAGAGATATCAATGGAAGGTCCTCCCACAGGGAATGTTAAACAGCCCTACCTTATGCCAATACTTTGTGCAAAAACCATTGGAGTTAATTCGTGTAAAGTTTCCACAATCCATAATTTATCACTATATGGATGATATCCTATTAGCTGATCCAAAGTTAGACACATTAGAAAGCATGTTTGAAGAAGTAAAAAAAGTTTTGCCTCGCTGGGGACTGCAAATTGCTCCTGAAAAAATACAAAGAGGAGATTCTATTAATTACTTAGGATATAAGATAGAGTTACAAAAAATTAGACCCCAAAAGGTACAACTGAGGAGAGATCGATTAAAGACTCTTAATGATTTTCAAAAGTTGTTAGGAAGCATTTCCAACTTATTGGGTATCATGGGAATACCCAAAGATGGACTACAAAATTTGGCTAATACTCTAGAAGGGGACAAAGAATTAAATAGTCCAAGAGAATTATCAGTTGAAGCTGAGAAGGAATTGGCTCTAGTAGAAAAGACAATTCGAGAAGCACATGTGGATCGTGTGGATCCAGAACTTAAATGTATTCTTGTCATATTCCCCTCCAGACATTCCCCCACAGGTATTTTGATGCAGAGGGAAGATATTATATTGGAATGGATATTCCTACCACGTAAACCAAATAAGAAATTAAAGACTTATATAGAAAAGATCTCTGATTTGATTCAAAAAGGTAAATTAAGACTTCGTCAGTTGACAGGAATGGACCCAGCAGAAATTGTAGTACCTTTAACTAATGAGGAAATTTCGTCACTATGGAAAGATAATGAATACTGGCAGAGAGCCTGCAGTAACTTTTTGGGAGAGATTAACAACCATTATCCCAAAAGCAAGAGAATAGAATTCATAAAGAAGACTGAATGGGTCCTTCCTCACATTGTACGACACAAGCCAATTTCTGGAGTCCTCACATTCTATACAGATGCAAATAAATCAGGGAAAGCAGGATACAAATCAGGAGACTTAAGTAAAGTGGTACAAAGTCCATACAGCTCTGTACAAAAGGCAGAACTGTATGCCGTTCTTATGGTACTGATGGACTTCACAGAACCCCTCAATATAGTCACTGACTCTCAATATGCAGAGAGAGTTGTTTTACACATTGAAACTGCTGAATTTATTCCTGATAATACAGAATTAACTTCATTATTCATACAATTGCAGGAAATCATCAGAAAAAGGGAACATCCTATATATATAACACATATCAGATCCCATACAGGTCTGCCAGGACCTCTAGCACAAGGTAATGATGAGATTGATCAGTTACTAATAGGTAATGTGCTAGAAGCCTCAGAATTTCATAAGAAACACCATGTAAATAGCAAAGGTTTGAAGAAGGATTTCTCCATTACTTGGCAACAAGCTAAGGATATTGTGAAAAAATGTCCTACTTGTTCCTTCTATAACCAAACTCCATTACCTGCAGGAAGCAATCCAAAGGGTATACAAAGAAATGAAATTTGGCAGATGGATGTGTTTCATTTTGCAGAATTTGGAAGATTAAAGTATGTACACCATACCATTGACACCTATTCAGGATTTCAGTGGGCAACTCCTATGAGTTCTGAAAAGGCTGATTCTGTGATTACACACCTATTAGAAGTTATGGCCATCATGGGAATACCTGTACAAATTAAGACAGACAATGCCCCAGCATATGTCTCCAATAAAATGAGACAGTTCTTTGCTTATTACAATATAAAGCATGTTACAGGTATACCACACAATCCCACAGGCCAAGCAGTCATAGAAAGATCCAATCGAACTTTAAAGGATATGCTAAATAAACAGCAACAGGTAACAATGACTCCTAGAAATAGATTGCATAGTGCTTTATTAACCTTGAATTTTCTCAATGCTGATGAGAAAGGAACAACAGCTGCGGAGAGACATTGGACGACAGACAAAACTCCTGAGCTAAACCAACCGGTTTATTTCAAAGATGTGTTGACCTCAGAATGGAAACCTGGATATGTCCTACGTTGGGGAAGGGGTTTTGCTTTTGTTTCCACAGGAGAAGAAAAGCTATGGATACCAACAAAATTAATAAAAATTCGATTCGAACAGGAGAAACCCCTTGATGAGGAGAAATAAAAGATCATCCACCAATATGACATCTCTTCAGGTTGTAAGAAAAAATTAACAATCAAAGGTTGGGGTAGGGTTCTGTTTTTGTCTTTCCAGGATAATGGAAATACCCATCTTCCAGAAATCATAAGGCCTTGGATATCCGGATGTTTACAGCAGAAAGAAAGAATCTATTGGTACCAATCTACACAGGGTAAGATATCACTGTCTAACATCTATATCTCTATCAATCTAGAATAGTTGTGGTTCCAATTTAATCATAAACCAAGCTGGCTTTGGAGATGGAACTGGCTCACTCCTTCTCTAAACCCAAGCATATTGATAAAAGAAAAGGTTGAGAGATTCTTCAGTCCCATATCAGAAGAGCCCTCTGGTGTGAGACAGAAGGAAACCAATTATAAGGGACCATTATCTTCAAGCTTCTAATTCTCTCCATGCTTACTCTTGCTTTCTTGGAATCCTTTCTTACATGTCATGACATCTTTAAATCCAAACCTTCCATTCTGATAAAAAATAAGTTTCTTCCAATAGCAATCTCTGAAGTCTCCAGAAGGAAGATGGGGCCCCAACAACAACAACTCTACCCAATCCAGAATGATGCCATGGTAATCATCATCATACTACACTTCTTGCCAAAATTTCAGACAGTCTTACCCATTACTCTGAGAGTTGCTGCAGAATCTACAGTTAGTCTAACTGAGATTTAACTATCTGAGCTTTCTCACAATACCCAACAGAGATACCATCGCTCCCTAAACAGCAGGAAGCAATTCTAAGAAAACGACGCCCCTTCTCCCTAAGGTTCATATTTCTCAGGGTTATGGATAATGGTTCTAGGGTTGGGGGTGGAAGAAACTGTTAAACTCAGTACTCTCCTTAAGGAAAGAAAATATGTCTTAAAAAAAAAATGGGAAAAGAAGAAATGGAATGGATAGGTATAAGATATTATGGTAGACTGTCATATACATTAGTAAACAAATTTAGTAATATAGCAGCCTTTGCACTGTTATGAATTCTTATATGTTGATAAAATTATAAAATTTTTACATTCCTATTTAAGATAATTTGTATATTGATACAAATACAGAACTATGTTTGTTATATTGTACACATATTTTTACTCTTATGTGAAATATTTGTATATTGATACAAATGTGAATTTATATCTGTCATACTGTATGTATGTTCTACTTCTGTTTAAGATATTCTGTATACTGATATATATTTAGGATTATTATCATATTGCATATTGCACTATACATTCCTACCTCTGTTAAAGTTATTTTGTGTATTGTCACAATTTAAAGTCATTGTCCTTTTACTGTACATTTGCTTACAGACTGTTTGCCTTATTTATAGGAAGCTTAGTCCTTAGGTTGTTTAGGTAGATAAGACTTACATAGTTATTGTCACCTATGCTTGTCATCTCTATAATTATGTTAGTTAGGTTATCCAGATTTATAAATACATAGGTCAGATGGACAGGTAATCTTCAAACACTTCATGGACCTAGAGAACATGGCATTTAAATAACTTAGAATTCTGTTGACATGAGACATAATTGCTCCTGGCAGCACCAATTTGATCCCGAGAGAATGTTGGGCTTCTAAGACATTTCCATTTGGAAATTTGTCTTTGTCTTCTTGGCACAAAATGGCCTACTGGGCAAAGAACTGCCCTCGCCTCAACTGCTGACAGTACAAATGCTGTCCTTTCTGGACAAGCGGGACACAAGGAAAGCGACCACTATACTTTGCCAAGACAGGGTAAGATGGTCTTTCAGAATTCCTGCTTCTGAAAATGGTCTGTCAGATACTCTAGGCCTGTAGCCAATTTGAATGCACCAACGATACTGAGAAACGTTAGGTGACTGTCCAGGCTGCTAGCTGTCTCTGTCTACTCTTGCAAGACTCCCGAAAGTTGCTTGCGTCCTTCTCCCATTTCTCAGATATTATTATATTCCTTCTCAGGTCTTTGATGAGGTTGGAGATTAGCAGTTATAGTTACAACTTAGTATATATACATATATAATATCTTAGATAGGATATATTATGTATTAGACTCAGGTTCTTTAGGATAGGACACCTTTTGGAATGATCTTTGTAACACGCCACCTACCCATGCCCTAGACTTCCCTGGATTTTACTATGTGTTTTTTGCTTGATATTGTTTGTACTTATCGTAATTCCAACTTATCTAGGTCATTATCCCTCATTACTCCTGGACAATATTTGATAACCATCTCTTTGTATATAGTCTTGTATTAGGTTAGAACTTTCTTATTTAGACAAAAGGGGGAGATGTAGTGGGTAGCCATCCCAGCATTGGCCTGGAAGTTCCAACCCCCACTGAGGCTTTGGTAATGGTCACGCCCACAAGGCGGGGCGGAGGAGGAAGCGGAAGACGAAGGATCGGGAAGTACTCACTCTCTTGGTTCCCGGACTCTGGACGCTGGAGGTAGACCGAGCAGAGTTCTCCAGAGAACAACGCCGGATTGTGCTATACCCTTGCCAGACCCTGTAACCTACCCCCTCATTTGTAAGTACCCCACAAAATAAACCTCCCTTTTAACTACGTGGAGTGGCCTTAATAATTTCACCAATAGGCTGGGCCCTCCTATATTAATTAAAAATCATGACAAGCCCTCAAAGACATACCCATAGACATGATATTGATAATCAATTTACACTCTTTTCAGATGATTCTCAGCTATTTTGAGTTCATAGTTAATGCTAACTGGAGCAGTCATGTTGATATTTTTCATTTCTTTATTGATATGGTATATATTACAGTTGTAGTTTGCTAATAAGAATGAATGTGACATTTGAGGAACTAGTCCTATTGAATCCTATGCTTTTTAATATACTGTTAAATTTGACCGCTGAATATTTTGTTTAGGATTTAGTTATATTTATGACTTAGATGTCAACATTTCCATGTATGCATATATGAATGCTCATATATACATGTTTGATGGTTTTAATAGCTTTGTTACCATATTTGTACTACCTTCATAATAAAAACTAGTAAACTTCTCTCATAATTACTTGTTTAATGTTTGTCTCTGCCATTAGATTATTTCCTCTTCAAAGGTAGGAAACATGCCTAGGGATAATTCTAACATGACAGTACCTGGGATGGTTTTAACAAGACACCTCCTTCATAGGCGTTTATTGGAACTCTTGCTTCCCAGTTGGTGATGTAACATTGCTGGAAGAAGTATGTCATTGGAGTAAGGCTTTGGGAGTTACTAGCCATGCCCTACTACCAGGTCATTCTCTGCCTCATATTTGAGATTGATGTTGTTGTCACTCAGCTTCCTGCTTCAGCCACTGTGCCTTCTTGCTGCCATGCTTCTCCCTCACAATGGACTCTTATCTCTCTGAAACCATAAGCACAAATAAACCCTTTCTTCAGTGAGTTGCTTTGGTCATAAAATTTTATTGCAGCAACAGAAAAATAATGAATACAGTACTCGCTCCAATTTCCTTTCTGTTTCTGTGTTAAAAACATGGGAGGAAATATTTTATTTGGCTTACAATTTGAGGTCACAGTCCATCACAGAAGGAAGTCAGGGCAGGAAATTAAACAGTAACTTGAAGCAGAAACCATGGGAGAACAGTGATTGCTGACTTGGTTGCAGATTAATGCTTAATTAGCTTTCTTATACATCCCAGGATCACTATAAGGCTGTCCACAGTGCACTGGGTACTCCTATATCATTTGACAATTAAGCCTACCCCCAAAAGTCATGCCTACAGGACAGACAATCTTATTTGGGTAATCCATGGGTTAAAATTCTCTTCTAAGATGATTCTAAGCTGTGTCAAGTTGACTATTAAAGCTAACTAGTACAATATGCTAAAATAATATGTGCATGTTTACTGAATATTTGAATTAACCCACATACTATACATGGGAGGTTGAGCTTCTGAGTATTTAAACAACTTGCTCAGTACATTTAGTTGATGGCACAACCAGTCCAAGGGTACTGATAAAGAATGTAAATTGATTTTTATGCTCCAGACTTGATTAGAAAAGGTGGCTTGCATGAATTGAAGATTTCACATTTTGTGGTTAGAATTTCAAAATGGAAAACAAATTTCAAAATGGTCCTATTTTGATTCAGACTTACAGACTCCATTCTAACCTGAAGTCTGTCCAACTTGTGTTCTCATACTAACTCTCCCACTTTCCTGTTGTTCTTTGAATGTGCAGGCAGACTTGTGATGTATTGTCTAAAGTGGAATAATTTTTATTGAAAAAATTTCATACCATATGTTTTGATCATGTTTCTTTTTTTTCTTCCCCAAATTCCTCTACAATTCTTTCCACTTCCCTGGTAAATTAGCAGAATAGTTTTGAAAATAGAAAAGGATACTACTAATAATTGTGCCCAGATCATCCTTATAAATTGGGCTGTCTTGGGCTAGTGTAGACCATGTTGGACAGATACCAGGATGTCTGGCTTTACCGCTCACTCATATATATGTCTTTTGCATGCTTAACTTTGCCCATGGTGGGCTTTCCCCCTAAAGTTCAATTTCTCTTCCTTTGTCTGGCACATTCTATGTATCACTTGAATGTTTCTTGCTTTCTGGTTTGTCAGGTTCCTAATTTCTTTTAAGTGTTTAAGTTTAGACATCTTTACCACTCTGTGATTACTCCATTGGAGCATTTATCATTCTCTCAAGTAAATGCATATTTAATGGTTTATCTTCTAATTGACTATGGGCTCCCTGATGGCAGAGATTAGATCCTGATACTGCTTTGCACATTGTATATACTCACTGATTGTTGTGAGCAACATGAGATGAGTGAATGAACAGAAAAATACAATTGTATTGCCTATTTCCCAAGAAAGCTGTTATCTTTTGTGAAGAGAATAGAGCAGGAAAACATGATGTACATCGATAAGAGCTTTCCACTATCAACCCTTTAGGAAACAGTAGGGCAGGAACAGATGGCCTCACTATGCTGTGAAATGTGCTAAAAGGTGGTTTAAACAATACAGCTTCCACTGGTGTGCCATAGTGTTTGGAATACTGCCATCACAGCCATTCCTTTGGGGGGTAAACACTGTCTCCAGATGGCCATTCCTAAATGTGCATATGTTATCTGAGAGGGGTAGCCCTCTAAATTGTCATTCCTTTGCCTACACACTTAGATTTTTCTAGAAACGGAATATCATATGTGGAATCTATAAATTTCAGTGAGAGTGGGTGAAGTCTGGTATTTGGAATTTACCTATCTGTATTTATTAATTTGTTTGTGCAGTGTGTGTGTGTGTGTGTATGTGTGTGTGTGTGTGTGTGTGTGTGTATGTACTGTTGTATTGTAAGCTCCATTAAGACAAAGAGAAATCTCCTTTGAATTATTCAGGTTCATTATTAAAATGAAGTTCAAATAAGAGACATGTCCAAGACTACATAGTAAGCGGTGGGGAAAAACATATTCTCTTTCGTGAGCCTCAACTTTCCATTTTATTCCATGAGAGAAGGCTGTGCAGGCGGTAATAGGGTGGCAATTTGAAGGGCACTGATGGGCTAGGGATGTGGTACAGGTACTGAAGATAGACTTATTTGCCTGACACATTTGCCTAGTACTTGTTCTGTTGCCCTTTGTGTATGAAGATGTTTCTATATTACAAGAATGATCATGTTCACCTCTGAGAAGTGTCAGCGCATACAGAGAAGGTAGGCAGACATCAATTAGCTATGCTTGGAGGTGGATCTATTGTTCACCACCTGTTCTCTGCAGGCCAGTCAAGGTGCTAGCAGTTAGTATTTGCCAGATTTTAAATAACAAGAATAGGTGTTTTAGAATATTTGCTTGGTTTGCCAAGAGAAAAAAAGCCAATTTAATTCGTGCATGAACTTGTTCTCTCTCCCTCTCCTTTTCCCCCCTTCTCCCTCCATTTCTTTCTTCCCCTTGCTCACACATTATCTTGCTCCCATCTCTCTTGTTCTCAGTCTTATAAATTGGTTGAATTTATTTCAGGAAATTTCTTGTGTTTGAAATAATCAGGGGCATGTGAATTTAAAGTGAGTCCAAGGTGCAAAGGTAATTGTGATAAATTAAAACAAATCTCAAGACACAGAGAAAATGCTGATTTGTGGAGATATCAGCTCCCACCTGGCTTGAGCTAGGTTTGGCTCATTTAGAAGTACAGGATCTGTGGGCTTAACTGGCATGTTATAAACTTTACAGCTTTTCATTTTCTACTCAGGGTGTTAGAGGCCTCACTGAACTATAATACATTTGAAGAAAGACCAGGCCAGGATGCTGTGGGTAGAAGTTGCTGGTATGTCCACGGCAAGAAATTCTTAAATCCATGGAGAAGCATATGAAGCAATCAGTTCAATTACTAGGACTAGTAATCCTACTATATCTTCAATCTTCTTTTCAAGCCAGTTGGGGTTTGTATTTTTCAAAGGGGCCATTAAAAAGAAAAGTGTGTGTGTGTGTGTGTGTGTGTGTGTGTGTGTGTGTGTGTGTGCATGCGCACATGCATATATGTGTTTTGAGACAGGGAATTGTATAGCTCAGACTGGTCTTGAACTTCCTATGAGGCTGAGAATGATCTTGATCTTCTGATCTTCCTACCTCAAGCTCCCAAATGCTGAGATTTCAGACATCTACCACCTTGGCTATGTGGTGCTGTGATTGAACACCAGGCTTAGTGCATGTTGGGTAAGTGCTCTATAGTGCTATATCTCCTCTATTTCAAATATTTGATTCCCTAAAAGGAGTATGTACATGAAAAGCTGCCTTATTATACTCAATACTTTTCTTCTGATTCAGTACTACTACTGAACTCATGCTTAACTTACTCATTCTCACCTTTGAGTGTTTGTTTATACTGTTCCTTTTCCCTTCAGAATTTTCATCCATTTTCTTCCTCCTGTATTACTTCCTTCTCATCTTTATTCACCACTTACCATTCCTATTACTCTGCATATACAAGATACCAATGAAAATAAAACAATGGATTGCCTATAACGATTGCTTAAAGAGTTGCTGTGTAATCACCATATGTGCTAAATAAGAGTAATTGTCATAATATCTTTTTAGAATTTTTTCTTTTACAATTTCATACATAACTAGATGAGCTGAAGTAAGGTATGTATATGTTGTGCTCTAGGAAATTGTTAAAATGATTTCTAACCACCAACAAGAAGAAATATTACAAGTGTAATGGAGAGGAACATACAGATTGCATTTAATTAGCATACCCCAAGATCAATTGACCACTTTGCAGAAAATAAGTCATTTTGCTCTTTAACCTTTATGATCTTGATTAATCCTTGTAACTCCTCAATGAAGATGTTGTTATTCTTGTTTTAAAGGATAATATTACCAGAGTATAGTTCAGATCATTTAAATAACTGCTGAAACTTGTGTAGAGAAGAAATAATAGAATTTGAACTATGCCACTTTTATTCAAAATCCCACTTTACACTGCCCCAAATCAGCCCAAATCCACCTTATAAAACCTTTTTTGAGAAGCTTTGATTTAAAAAATTGGTTTCTAATCTGAACTCATAGTTGTCAGTTTTTCCTAACTAACCTTCAATTTGAGCATATACTATCAAAGAGATATTCTACTATGCTAGATTGGGGGTAGGAAACTCCCATATTATGCAAATTGGTTATCCAGTCATTCACTTCTTGATAGATTTTATTTGTATATTCAGATAATGAGCATCAATAAAATCATGCAAATAGGAGGCCATTTAATCAGTTTCCAGTATTTTGTTCTATTCAAGTATTGAGAGATGTATGCCTTTTCTCAAGTGTACTGTATGTTCCATTGTTTTCAGCCTGTTCTCCAGGGTCTTGGTTTCATTTCCTTATATTTTGAAGGCAGGATCAGCCACTTCCATTGGCTGTACAATTTCATCAGTTTCTCAGAATATTCCTTTTCTCCTTGTAAGATTAGTAAAGAAAACACTTGGCAAAATTCTTCAAAGCCTTCGTCATGGTTACAGTTTTTAGTCTTCATGGTCAAGATATGGCTGTGTAGTGTTAAGAGGCATAGAGTTCTAGGTGGATTGGATGGTTGCCTCCAGAGTCCTGGTAGGTGTTTTAGAGTATCTGTGCGGGCGATACAATTGACATTGTGGGTGGCTGAAGAAATTTGGTTGCAGAGATATGTTGAGGGTCACCTTAGGTTGCTATAAAGAGGTAATGAAGGGCTGGCTGTGTGTGAGTGTTTAACCTGGAGAGCAGTTGATCATTGCATTCTGTCCTACTAGTGTTGATATATTGAACTCTGGTATTTAGTGGACCTTTGGGGAAAGCTGTTTGAAATGTTATTTATTAGCATTTATCCCTTGGCCCTGTGCTTCATTGGATCGCTATAGATTAGACAATGCCTCTGTACTAGATTATCTCAGCTTGGCCAGCACTAACATTTTTGGTTCAGGAAATCATTTGTTGTTTATATATTTTTCTTATCCACATGATGAGCTAGGAGTCTTACTATCACTATGGAAGACTTCAGATGATGGTTAAAGTAGTATGCTTTTCTTTTTGATAATAGATATGACTTCAAGACATTTGAATCAACTTTCATCATATCAAAATGCACAATTCTAGCTCTCCTGTTAGTTACTAATCTCTTCTTCATTTATGTTAACTGACAAAATTATGTATATTTATAGTATATAAAACACGCAATTTTTGGTTGTGAACCTGGCTGAACTGTACTGAAAGCTTACTTGGTTTGAAGGAGAATTATTTGTACTAACATTTAAGCAAAATTAACAGCTACTCTGAAAAAATAAAACATATTTTGAAAAATGTAAAATTTTGTGGAATGGTTAAATAGACTTAATTAACACATTCATTGCCTCTCATAGTTATTTTTTTTTTGTTGAAAAATCTTCAGGGAAAATCATCTTCTCTAGGGATGAACCCTGTGATAGTTCATCCAATTTCTAGCAGTCATTCCTAAACACATAGACATATGAACAACACTAAATTACAAATTTATATGTATATAAATAACAGTAATAATTAAAGAATAAAGGACTACAAATTTGAGGATTGAGGGGGATGCATGAGGAACTGGAGGTAGATGAGGGAGGGGATAAATGATACAAATACAAAATTCTTAATTTAAAATACATATATCTCAGAAATTTTTCATTTCTGTTTCTGATTGACATGTAGTCTGATCTATCTATCTATCTATCTATCTATCTATCTATCTATCTATCTATTAATGGAGTCTACTATGATACTTCAGTACATGTACACCACATGCACTGTTCAAATCTGGTAGTTTGTTAACTTTTATCAAGGTTTGAACATCAAATACATTGTTTTTAATAATAATTCCATATTATACAATTAATCTTTTGAATTTACTTATCTTAAACAAAATTTTGTTGAATATTTTCACTAGGGATCAAACCTAGGACCTTATGCATTACTAAACACATATCTACTGCTCTACCACATTCCCAAACCTGAAACCATTTTTTGGTGAACCTATGAAAATCCTGCTCTTTGACAGACTGTCCATGGTGTATATTTAGACAAGAGAAGTCCTTATAGTCATTCTAGGGCTGAACACTGGTGATGGATTTTTAAAGTGGTTTCATTAAGAAATTATGTAAATCTGGTGCTAGTGAAATCCCCAAGAATCCACAAGGATGACACCAGCTAAAACTTCTAGCAATAATGAAGAGGGTGCCTAAACATACCTTCCCCTATAATCAGATTAGTGACTACCCTAATTGTCATCATAGAACCTACATCCAGTAACTGATGGAAGCAGATGCAGTGATCCACAACTAAGCACTGGGCTGAACTCCTAGACTTCAGTTGAAGAGAGGGAGGAAGGATCATAGGAGCAAGTCAGGTCAAGATCATGATGGGGGAAACCATAGAGACAGCTGACCCAAGATTGTGGGAGCTCTTGGATTCTGGCCTGTCAGTGGCAGAACATGCCTGGAACCAAACTAGACTCTCTGAATGTGGGTGATAGTTATGTGGCTAGATCTGTTTGGGGAGCCCCGACAGTGGGATCAGGACTTATTCTGGGTGCATTAAATGGCTTTTGGAGCACATTCCCTAGAATGTTCTTCTCAGCCTAGACATGAGAAAAAGGCCTTGGTCCTGCTTCAACTTAGTATGCCAGACTTTGTTGACTTCCCAAGGGAGGCCTTACCCTCTCTGAAGAATGGATGGGGAGGGTGGGATGGGGAGACAGGAGAATGGGAGGGAGAGGCAACCAGGATTGGTATGTAAAATAAAAAAAAACCCTTTTTAAAATAAAAGAAATTATGAACTTTTTATGTGAGCTTGGTTGCTCACATTGCTTAGAACCTACTCTCCCAGACTGAAGAATGATGGTAGTTTCTAACTTCTAGTGTAGTTTTTGGTGGGCAGTTATGTATAATTTCTACATATGAGCTTTAGCTTGTTTGCAGACAAAGGATAAACTGAAAAACAAAGTTGGGATTATTTTGACTAAACAGAAGCTGACACTGAAAGCCTATAATTGGGTCACTTCCTTTTGATTTTATACTTGATTATTCTTTGAGTGAGTAACACCTACCCCTTGATCAGTCATAGTCTAAAGGAGAATCAGTGGCTAGAAAATTTGTAATGTGGAAGATAGTGTTCATTTTAATGTCTTATATTCCTTTCTTGATTGATTTTAGAAAATTTGTGTAGTAGTTAAGACCATTGATTCTTACATTCTCTATATAGTACTTATTGTTGACCATATCACCCTGTAGAAATTATTTGCACTTTTATGATATTAGTTTCCAGTTTGCAATTTTGCCATGTGTAAACAATATTTATGTCAACAAAATGATTCTGGAGATCAAGCCAAATAATATGCATGGTATAAGTGATTGCTAGTATTATAAGCTATTCCTAGTGTTATATAACTACCAGGTCACTGTATGCCTGCTAGGCCTGTGAAAACAAAGGTATAACTTATAAAGAAAAAAATGACATATTGTGGAAAGAGCAATGATAAAATGCTCTGATAGTTCAAAAATGTAATGGGAGTGTCCTACTGGATGAAGAAACATGGAAAGAATGAGACAAAGTTCCCCGAAATTTAAAGGAAGGATTAAATTAAGGTACAATGTGAGAATATTTCTGGAAACAGCTGTAATATCTGCAAGTATTAGACTGCAAATGATGGCATATCTTTTTAAAAAAATGATCTTAGCAATAGGTAGAGATGAAATCTACAAGATAGTAGCTAGTTCTTATCCACTGGTGCCTTCTTCCCTCTGTTTGCAATGGAGATCATAGAAAGGCAGTTTTATAGACTGCTACAATAGTAAAGGCATCATGTTCAAGGTGATATAGCCAACCTTCTATACGATGGACTCACCAGGTAATTAAGTGCTATGTAAATTTGTACTAGGTGTCTAATATAAATCAATATTGTGTGGTACTTAAGAAATTATGGTCATATAGGGAAATGAAATCAACATGTCAAATGTTATTTTAAAATTTTCTGAAATCAAATATCCAACTATAGATTAAGAGCTCTGTAATAAGAATTTTGAAAAAAAATTCTTGGAAAGAAGTCTTCATAAAGAAACAGGAACTTGAGTTAAGTTTTGGATTGGTATGGAGGAAGGCAGAATGACCATCTGAAGTGCGGGAATCTCTATCACAAAGCTACAAAAATTGTTGACTGGTGAGTGAAGAAAGATAAGCCCTTTTTAATTCCCTTGTGGGAATTTCAGTAGCATCTGCACCTCCTCATTTGAGCGATATTTGCAGAGATGTTTGGCTCAGTTTTGGCACATGCCGCTGATCCAGCTTATTTACCAATAATATGTATAATTGTGGTACTTTCTAAAATTCCTGCTCTTTCTCATGCTTTCCACCATCTAGAAACTACACATGCATGAGCTAAATGAATGTCATGCCATTGACAGGAATAATTTTCCCTTTTCTAGACATTTTGAGGAAATGAATAATATAGGCTCATTTCAAAAAGGAGTCTTCCAAAGTCAGCACATTCTCTGACACCTCTCCCTTCTCCCCCTTGTGTGCATGAATCCCACTGATTTTTCAGGAAGATGCACTGGTTGTCATGGTAAAAACTACATTAATTGGCTGCCTCTAGTTGATGTTCTGTCAAGCTCACTGCCCCACTGAGGATTTGGAATAGAGCACTTAACTTTTTGCTTCTCGAAGAACATGTTCTCAGCAGTCAGCTGCCTCAGCAGAAAATGGGAAGGTATTTGAAATGTCCAATATGTTATCCAAATAGTTCACCCTTCATGGGGCCAGACATGCAGTTTAACTTTCTTTTGGTATCTGCTTTCTGCAGAGAGCTCTGATAGAAACTCAGGAGAGATTTTTAACTGCATTAAGTGGATTTGGGAGAACTTGTAAAGAAAGCATGTGGGCAAACCATTGATTTGAGGAGAACTGAGTCCAAAACAGTGGTATATGGAGCAAAGCGTGACTTCATCCCATTTTGTTATATTCTTGTGCTGTTTTCCCCAGTTCCAGTGAGGAATAGAGAACAGAAAAGGAGGCAGAAAACAGAGGAATGACAAAGAAGGTTAGTATTTCCAATATAATGTGTGCTTTATACAACTTCAGACTTTTTGATTGTCTTTCTCCTATGCTCTGAGTATTCTTGAAGCCCACTGGAATGCTATTAAGACATGGAATCTACTGAGAAGTGATTAAATCATGAGGATTTCAATTACATAGAATAAACAGATGCCTTTAAAAAGCTTCTGATAACTGGATTAAGCCCTTACCCCCTCTCAGTTTTGACTTTCTGTTCTTTCTATTAAGTCAGGCCATGGTGTTTTTCCTTTAGGATGGAGAAACAAGGTGACATCTTTTAAGAAGACACTCAACCTACTAATACCTTCATCTTAGATTCCCTTGGGCTCCAAAACTTTTTGAAAACATTTTTGTTGTTGTTGTTTGATTTTTAAATAGAACCTTTCTACAAACTCCAGGCTGCCCTCCAGTTTTCTACATGTTACAGACTGTTGTCAAACTCATAATCTTCCTGCATTAGACTTCTGAGTGCTAAAATTCTAGGTTTGTGCCACCATACCCAGCTTATAAAGTTTTCTGTTCTTTATAAGTTACTTAATACAAAGTATTTTGTTATAGCTACAAAAAAAAAACCCACAAACAAACAAAAACCGTTATTTTTGGGGCTCTACTATCGAAATGAATCTATTTAGTGGATCTTATTGTCACTTTCTATGTGAAGTTTTAGGAGAATCTGAACTGTTTTTCTTGCTTCTGAATGACATACCATATGACTTATAGACTTCCACACTTAGAATTACGCCTGAGGACCTTTGGAGTAGATATTTTGAGTTTCCTTAATTAGGTCAGGTAAACTGGTATCATCATCTCCCTACTAGTTTACTTTACTGTAGATCTTGGTAATAATGACACACTAAAACTTCTGAGCCTCCTATGTATCTCTTCTCTCATTTGAAGAATGAGGTTCATGTTTCCCTTTTTTATGGAGGAGCTCTGAAGTGGTATGGCAGGAGTTCTGGGAGATCTTATAATCTTCTGTAACATTCTTGGTGGTGTTAGAAATTCACCTGGAAACATTTCCTTTCTCTGTCTCTTTAGATCCAGTTTTAACTGCTACTGGCTTTCCATACTTCAGAGTAAATCAGTGAGAGAGAAGGTTCTAGATTCTGCATATACAAGGGAAAATACTACGAAAGGAAAATATGTAATGTGTGTTAGAGAAGAGAAAACACTTTGCTTTTTGAGCAATTTTGACTCAGTCTGATGGTGGGAATAATATTGATAATCATCATCATCATCAGGAAGTGGTGCCCAATTTAGCATTTAATTGGGCATGGTGCTGTACTTAGGGAACTCCATAGACCTAGCCTGTTTCTGCATTGAGTCTGAGACATATTGTGTCTTAGAGATTGTGTGGGCTATAAGAAACATAGTTAAATATTTCTGCATGGGGGAGATAAAGGACAGTGAGATTAAAGATACCTAGAGAAGAGGGACTTGAATATTGTTTAGGCTTTACTGCTTAAATATTTGGAAATGTTTGGCACTTTCATGCTTTTGAAAGTATTGCTACAGACTCTTTGGAGATAAGTGAAGTCCTTGCCAGGGTTCTGGAACATTATGCAGATGACAGAAATTCTTGGTAACAGCAAGAGAGATGCTGAGATAAGTGAGGATGACACTAAAGCATTTCTGGAAGATGATTTTTAGAAGACATTACAAAGTAAAAGATTATTAATATATGTTAAAATTAGTTCCAGGTACTGTGTGAAAACCCCACATCTGTTATCTTAATTAATTCTTCTAGTAAGCATTTTACAGGTGAGGAATTAGAAGAATAGCAAATAAAAAGCTTCAAAACTCATGTTGCAATAATACTACATATATGCACTGTACTAAATTTCCTTGATAGGTTTTTAGAAATTTTTCTTATCATTGGGCATTCTAAGGAAAAAGTGGATGCAATTAGTTGAGGATTCCACTCCACTGGGTTCTGTTTAATTGAAGTTGGACTTTTTTCCCAGGTAGGTTGCCGATGACTCAGTTCAGGCACATTAGTCTCTGAATTTCTGCCAAATAATCACACCTCATGATAGCTGGTTGCTAGAGATTAAATAGGCTAATATTAATATACCAAAGAAACTTGCACCTGAGATAACAAAACAATTCGCAGCACTGGGACCTGTGTTGAATTGAAGCTGCTCTTATAATTCCATTATTGTTCAATCCCTTCTTTCCAACAACCCACCAGCCCCCAAGTCTTAATGGCTTGTTTACGCAGGGTTCCTTTATTTGAAAGGGAAAAGGAGCTTAGCAGCTCATGGGGTAGAGGTGCATCCTACCTAAGCTGTACTTCCTACAGTTTGCCCTTACCTGTTTCCATAGAAACAGAATAGCAGGTTGAACTAAAAAAAAAATAGATTTTCTTTTATTTTTTATGTTGTTAGGAACTTGTGTTAACTTTAGTAAAAGTAAAAAGATTCCCGTCTTTCTATCCTACTGGGCAATTTATGGAGTCTGTACAGTCAGAGTAAAAAGACGACACATGGGAATATTTAGTATTCAGATATGCATTAAGTTGGCTTGGTGAAGAAAGTGTTATTTGGGTGTATAAAATGCCTTCCATCCCCCCTTTTCACTCCAGGCTTCTCATTCAGCTCACCTATCTAGGCCTAGGGTTTAGGATTATTTTCAAAGCATGACAGTACTTAAAAGTATGGGCTATACAGTTAGGCAGATTTGGGTTTAATTTCTAGCCTTCCTATTTTATGAGTTTATGTGAGAGATGGCAAGCAGACTTCCTTCCTTTGTTCCTTCTTTCTTTTCTTTTCTTTCTTCCTTCCCTTTTTTCTTTCTTTCTTTGAGACAGGGTCTCACTGTGTTATAGTCCTGGCTGGCCTAGAACTCTTTTTGTAGACCAGACTGGTTTTGAGCTCATAGAGATACACCTGCCTCTGCTTCCCCAGTGCTAGGATTAAAGGCATGCACCACCATTCATGGTTACCAAACAGAGTTAAAAATTCTGATCCTTTTCCACAAAATGGAGGCTAATACTGAGACTGTTATGAAAAATAAAAGAGCTGTTCCTCCATGACATAATGCCTGGAATATTGCAAACGGTCAATTGATAGCTCTTAGGAAACTCATGCAAGGAGTAGTGGCTCATACTTGCAATCCCAGTGCTGGGGACATTGAGGCAGAGTTTCTGGCAAATGGTATATTTAGAGCCAGTCCAGGCTACAGTGTGAAACTCTGTTTCAGTTAGCACCAATAAAGTTGATCTCTTTTCCTGCCTCAGACCTCACCAATCTCTCCTACAAGATCATTCCCTTTAAGGCCTTATCTTCAACCCCATCTCACATTGCCTGCTGTGATTTTATATTGGTTGGCATCTTTGAGTTGGTTGACAATTTCCTTTTATTAGAACACTAGCCTTGTTGCACAGCTACGTTGTTATCACCTGGAGCAGCCTGGTAGACTCTTGCCTAATACAATATTGAGCACCCAGGAAGTACTAATTCAATATATTTGCTAGAGTAAAGAGTGGGCTCTGGGATTCAGTCATTTATCTAGTGTGTAGTTTGTGTTTAGTCTAAAGAGAAAACAACAGCAACAACAGCAATAATAAAGGATTCTTCCTTCCTTGAGGTATTTTTATCACAGTGACAAAAGTAACTAATAGAATATCTAATGCTCTCAATGTGATAGAGTCTGTGAAGATTGATGGAACTGAAAGAAGTTACAGGAACTAAGGTTTTGTTTCTCTGAGTGCTCCTGTGTCCAAAGCTCATTTTCTTTGGAGGTCATACTGTGGTTAGTCAGCCACCCTGAAGGGCAGATAGAGACACTTTTGAGTGTGAGCCTGCTTATAAAATAATCACTCAGAAGCTTATATTAATTAAAACTGCTTGGCCATTAGTTCAGGCCTACCACTGACTAGCTCTTACACTTAAACTCTGCCCATTTCTGTTAGTCTATATGCTGCCACATGTTCCTTGGCTTTACCTGTGTCCCATTACATGTTGTTCCTTTGGCAGCTCACTGGTGTCTCTCCTGACTGAGCCTTCTTCTACCCAGAATTCTTCTCTCTGCTTATCCCACCTATACTTCCTGCTGGCTGCTGGCCAATCAGCATTTTATTTATCAACCAATCAGAGTAACACATTCACAGCATACAGAATATCCCACAGCACCTCCCCTTTTCTGTCTCATAAAAAACTCTAGGCTTTAGGCTGAAGATGGATGCCCCAACATTACAGACGAACTTTGAGTGATTGTCCAGGCAGCCAGGTGTCTCTGTCCTCCTAGATTTTTGGAGGTTGCTTACAATATATTTCCTGTTTACTTAGGTAATATTATATCCTTCTGAGGTCTTTGATGTAGTTGAGGACTAGATAGTTATAATTTTCCTTGATTCTGATAAAATATAAATTAGATATGAAACCTTAGACTCCAAATATAGTATATATAGAATATTTTCTTTAATTTTACAAAATACAAATAGACTAGATATTGTAACTGTAATTCTTGCTTGATAACTGTGTTATATGTAATTTTACCATGTTAAAGTTAAACACTTCCTTTTTGATTAGACAGAAAAGGGGAGGTGCTATGGGATGTTCTGTATGCTGTGAATGTGTTGCTCTGACTGGTTGATAAATAAATATAGGTGGGGTAAACAGACAATGAGAACTCTGGGAACAGGAAGGCTAAGTCAGGAGACTCCAGTCTGCAGTCCAGAGAGCAGCATGTAGTGGCACACAGGTAAAGCCACAGAATACATGGCAACATATAGATTAACAGAAATGGGCTGAGTTTAAGTATAAAAGCTAATTTAACCTGAGTTAATGGCCAAGCAGTTTTAATTAATATAAGCTTAATATAATATAACTCAGATAACTCTTCCTCTGAATCCCCCTTTTTGATAACTTCACATGACACTGAATTTTCCCAAGTTCCATGATACTGACGTCTACCTCTGTCTCATCATTTACTCCATAATATTGAAATTATCTATTTGCCTGTCTCTTTTTTATCCAGTAGAATGAGAGCTCTTTGAGAATATGAGTAATTATTTTATGAGTGGGCTTTGGGACTTTGGGGGCTTGGTGGGACCTGGAGAGAAACTTTCCAGATACAGAGAACAGCTCATGGGAGTCAGTTCTCTCTTCCATCATGTGGGTCCTGGAATTTGAACTTAATATTCATGCTTGGTGGTAAGTGACCTTATCTTCTGAGTCATTCTGCTGGCCCTTATCCAGCATTTTAGTTGTACTTTTTGCTTCTAATCCTGTCTTTTCTTGATCTTTCTTCACAAAGTCACCATTGATCTTCCTGTTTGTAAATCTGATTGTCTAAATTTCCTTCTTAAAACCTGTCAATATTCCCTGTTGACTTCAGCATGAGGTATGGACTCCCTGTCATAATGATCTGTGTCTTGACTTGATAAGTCTCACTGCTTCCCTTTGGCCTCTCACTTTGTGTTATAGTAATATTAAGTGAAATGTAGATCTTTACATACCTTCAGTAACCCTACTCACACATTACATTCTTATAAACACAAAAGGTTGTCCCATGGCCTTGCTGATACAACTCTCTTTCTCAGAATACTGTTTCTACCTGTTTGCTAGTTTCTGTCCATATTTCTCAGATACTACTCAGATAACTCTTCCTCTGAACCCCCCCCCCTTTTTTGATAACTTCACATGACATTAAATTTTCCCCTGAGTTCCATGGCACTGACATTTACCCCATCATATTGAAATTATCTATTTGCTTTTCTCTTTTTTATTCAATAGAATGAGAGCTCTTTGAGGATGGGGCTAAATGTACTGAAAATATTTCAAAGATAGGTGAGTTGTATAGAGAGGACAAAGCTAGTAGAAGTTTTAAAGTGCCTGCCAAAACACAGCAACTGTTTGAGCTTTCTTCTTGTTCAACAGGTGCCTGCTTTTCCAATGGTTCACTCATTTGTGAAAAGCCCATTCATCAAACTACAGATCTGTGGAATGCTTGTATTTGGAATACATGCCCATGTTGTTTTTGCCTTTAGGGAACAATGGATATCAGGCACTGAAGCAAGGCTTGCCTAGAGACATAGTTTCCTCACATCTTATTTAGTACTATTTAGTTAAGGTAGCTGTCCATTTAAATTGTGCTTAGTTAGGGTCAACCCATAACCCTTTTTCCAATGACCACCAATGATCACTCAATGTTAGTATTTTAAGATAATGAAATGTGAATTGGTATGTTGACACTCCAGCATTAGCTAGAGTATAGATCTCTTGAGGACAGAGACTGCTTCCATCACAGCTGTGGTTTAAAGAAGACTGTACAATTGGAGAAACTCCAGGGATGGGATGAAGCTCCAGACAAGTTCCACTGATCTATGAGAGGTTTCTCTTTTGGCATTTTGCTTGAACTAGAGTAGCAATTAACATTTTAAAATAATTTATGTAAGACTGATCCTATGCCTCAAATTCCAGAGTATTGTCTCAGGTGTAAATCTCAGGCTTACACTAAAGCTAATGCTAACAAATTGAATGGAGCATGGGATTAAGAACAACTCAGACCATCTAACTTGTCCACTTTCATTTCTCAGAAATTTTGGATGATTCTTACTGAAAAAAGGAAAAAAGTGAAGGAATTATATCTTATCCAGAGGAAAATATGCTCTAAGTAGCAACATCCTTATTGGAGAAATGCCAGCTAAGAAGACTGATGGGACGGTTTTGTTCAGACCATCTGTTATCAAAACAGTCTATATTTAACTGCTCTGTGCCAGGATGTATTCATTGATTAATCTAAAACAGTCTTTATTTAACTCCTCTGTGCCAAGTTATAATCATCGATTAATCTAGTAGGTCACTGCATCAGGGACTGTGGTTTTTAAGAAGGGGAACCTGCCTTCAAGGGGCTTAAATTTTGATAGGAGAGACAAGGGATATGTGATCATGTATAAAAGGAAGCAGAATGTGCTAATGTAGCAAGAGAGTTACCAGATGTGGTTTGAGGAAGCACCAGTATGATGGAGATTACTTTGGGCTAGGAGATAGAGAAATGCTCTAAGAGTGTCTGATGGCAAGGGGAGAGGATAGAAATCGTGGGTAATCAGAATATAGGGAAAACATGTTGAACCTCATATAGGAAGGAAAATCCAGGGTAGTTTGTGGATGAGAATAGTCTGGTGTGAAAGGCACACAGGATGTGGAAATAAAAAGAGAATATCAGATAGATTGTTTTTAAGTTAGACAAAGGACACATTTGATGGTCAGATAAAGGGGTTAAGAATTTTCCTTTATCTGGTAGACAATAAGTTGTCAGTGTCTTGCTCATAGGTATGCTTGAGGAGGATATTTGGAGCATCTTTGCCAGTACAGGTTAAGTGCAGAGCTATTTTCTCTAACCCTAGGGGAGGTAGAAATGGATCCATCGCTTCTGCTACTCAGGATGTAATGCATTGGGCTTTGCAGACTTGGAGCTATATTTTTCTTTTATTGGTTGCTACTAGATTGATAGCCCTCAGGTCATGGCTTAGGCCAAGAAAACTAGCCTGACTGGGATGTGAGTGTACATTTTTCTTTTAGATTTTGAACCTCTGAGAACTTTGTGGGATTTGTGTTAAATCTGGGCCAACTTTTTAATGCTAGCTTGGTGTTCTTTTGTTGTTTGTATATATTTATGCACATATATACTCAGAAGAAGAGAGGAAGGGGAGAGAGGGGATTGGGACAGAGAGGGAGCAGGTGTATGTGTATGAGAGAGAGAAAGATATTTTTTTTTAATTTGGGGAAAGAACTATCTTTATGACAGATCCCTTGATCTTTTCTATTTGTTTATAGTATATTAGATAGTTTGTGATTATGTTTGTGGTGTTCTCTTCGATATAATTCATATTTTCTGTATCATATTGTGGGATGACTAAGCCTTGACAGGCCTGAGGGCCAACCGGCCCAAACCAGAAATGAGAGCATGAGCATAAGATACTTCCTGAAAACCAACCTGGGTCTGCCTAAGGGCCTTAGCAACAGCACCTGAGCCATGATCTGAGATGACCTTCACCAATGAGAGTCAGCCATGTTACATCAGCAGATGTATATTCATTAGACCTTCCCCTGGAGCAAGGTAGAGGGTATTTAAGGCTTGCCTCTTCCTGAATAAACTGAGCTTGTTGTTTTCAACCTGACTCAAGGGTCTGTGTCATTGATTCTACGCCTACTCACCCCCTCCCCGAAGGGAACCTCACAGGACCCTACAAAATCATATTATTTAATTACTTTTCTATTACTATTGCTATTCTATTCTAAAGAAAGCATTAAATTGGAGCTTACCATTTCCAAGTGTTAGTCCATGATGTCATAGCAGGAAGCATTGCAGCAAGCAGGAAGGTATGACATTAGAGCTGTAGCTGAGAGCTTATATTTGATCTGCAGGCATGAGAAAGAGACAGAGATAGATAATTGTAATGGCTTGGGCTTTTGAAGCCTCAAAGCCCACCCCTGGCAACACACTTCCACCAACAAGGCCATACCTCCTAATCTTTGCTAAATAGTTCCACAAACTGGGGACCAAAGCAATCAAATATATGAGCCAATGGTGAACATTATTACTCAAACCACCATACATATATATTAAAGTACCTGATGGTGAAGAGAACATGGAATTATCTTGAAATATCCTTTATATTCTCTATGTTTATTCTGAATTAATACCATTGAAAGGTAAGGTTTATGGAATGAGGATACAGTCTGATAGGAATAACAGAAATAACAGCCAGTGTTTATACAAGTATGACCTTCCTTGACTATTTGCATTAAAGTTTACCTGGAAAGAATCTAGGTGGCAGACCCAGTATTTGGGGGAAGAGCTGGGGAAATGAATTAGTCAACAAAATTCTTGCTACACAAGTGTGAAGACTTGGGTTCAGATCCTCAGTACCCATGTAGAAAGCACACACCCTATATGCCAGCACTGGGGAAGTAGAGAAAATAAGATACCATGTTGTTTGTTTTTGTTCTTTTTGGGGGGCCTGCCACCTAACTTCCAAATAAATCACATATGGAGGCTTATTATTAATTATAAATGCCTAGCTTTAACTTGGCTTGTTCCTGGTCAGCTTTTCTTAACTTTAATTATCCCATCTACCTTTTGCCTCTGGTCTTTTTGTTTCCTTTTCTTACCTCTGTATATTTTACTTTCACTTTTATTCCATGGCTGGCCGGGTAGCTGGCCCCTGGGGTCCTCCTCTCCTTGTTCTCTTCCTCTTTCTTCTCCTTCCAGATTTCTCCTTCTATTTATTCTATCTTCCTGCCAGCCCCATCTATCCTTCCTCCTGCCTCACTATTGGCCATCCAGCTCTTTATTAGACCATCAGGTGTTTTAGATAGGCACAGTAACACAGCTTCATAGAGTTAAACACATCCAACATAAAATAATGCAACACATCTTTGCACAATTAGACAAATACTCCACAGCATAAACAAATGTAACACACCTTAAATAATATTCTACAACAGTCTTAGGGTCTGGTTGGCCAGCCCCTCTTGCCAGTTTATGAGCTCCAGGTTTAATAAGAGAGCTTATCTTGTAAAACATAGTGGAAAGTGATAGAGGAAACTACCCAGTGTCAACCCATGGACTACAAACCCATATATATGAAGCTCATGTGTGTGCACAAGCACTCTCTCTCTCTCTCTCTCTCTCTCTCTCTCTCTCTCTCTCTTTCAGAGGAAGAAGGGAAAGGGAGAGAGGGGGAGTGGGAGGGAGAGGGAGCAGGAACAAGAAAGAGCAAGAGTGAGAGCAGCATATTCTTCACAAGATAGAGGGGGGAGAGAGGGACACAGAAAGATTGACAGACAGACAGGCAGATACACATACACACACACACACACACATGGGGGGGGGGAGGAGAGACCTAGTATAAACTTGTTCAATAAGCTCTTTAATTGATTCAGATAAATGTCCCGATTTGAGGACCAATAAAGTAACAAAAGAATAAAAACAATAAATGGAGCTTTGAATTTGGAAAATATGATGAGCTTTTAACGATGTTGAAACATGGGGCTGGAGAGATGGTTCAGTGATTAATAGCATACACTGCTGTTTCAGAGGACCCTAATTCATGTCCTAACACTCAGAACAGGTGGCTTACAATTGACTATAACTCCAGTTTCAGGGGACAGTGTACCGTCTTCTGGCCTCTGCAAGCACCTGTACTTCTGGCAAGCATAAACTCTTAGAAGTATGTACATGAATAACTAAAAAATTTTAAAACATTGAAAACTTGGTATTGTCAATATTTTGGTTTAGTATGGTAGGGATTTTCATGTCAAAAGAAGAGAAATTTGTGGTGGAAGGACCTACATGTTTTGAAACATTCTAGTATAAATCTGGCCCTTCTTCAGTGATGCCTCAGTGTCCATCTCTTCACGTGTGTTCCATAACTACTCCAGTTTGTTAGTGAAGGAGATTTTTTGGAGGGGGGATGGAGTAGGTAATCAGAGCTGCCTTCACTCCCTCATTGTTTCTTTCATTTATCATTGGGACTTCCTTAGATACCAGCTTGCTTACTGTGATGACTTGAATTAGGTCTCCCTTGCTTCACACCTATTGACATCATCTCTCTAACTAATCTTTAAGTCCCTTGTGGTAGAATACTATGTCATATTTCTTTTAATACTTTCCTCAATTCTGTAGCATTGAGTAACATGTTTGTCCCCTAGTAGGAACATAATAGATGCTTTCAGAGTCTGTGAAAAGATTTCAGAGGACACGATGTACCAAAGCTATATGGAGAGATAAAGTGGTGAAGTGAACCCAAATGTGTACTTATGTTCACTAAAATAGTCAAACCCTGTAGTATGAATCTTAAAGAGTCTCATTAATAAAATCAAACCTTAGGCCAGTTATTGGGGTGATTGCTGGAAGATCAGAGACACAGAACAAGCCACAGCTATCTCACCTTGCTAGTTCCTCAGGTGATCCTGTTTCCTCAGGCTGGAAGCTTCTGAGTCCTCCTCCACATGAATCTCAGCTGAACTGTGTTGCTCCAAAGCCTGAACGCTTAACCAACCAAATGCTTAACTAACTACATGCTTTACTCCTCTAGTTCCTGGTCCTCACGCCTTATATACCTTTCTCTTTCTGCCCCCACTCCCTAGGATTTAAGGTTGGGTTTCTGGGATTAAAGGCATGGGTCACCATGCTTAGCTGTTTCTAAAGTGGCCTTGAACTCAGAGATCCTGCTAGCTCTTCCTTCCAAGTGCTGGGATTATAGGAGTGCACCACCACCGCCCAACTTCTGCTATGGCTTACTCTTCCCATTTTCTAGCCACCATTTTTGGCTTTGTTCTAGTGGCTGTCTGTTCTGTGACCCCAGATATGTTTATTTCGGGGAACACACAATATTTCAGGGAACACAATACCCACCACAAAACCCTTAAGCATGAAGAACACAATTGTATTTCATTCCCCCAATAGTTTTAGAGAATTGTAGTGTACCAAATTTTGTTTTTCATTTATATAAAAATTTTCTTATTTCCATAACTCACCTTTCATTTTAAACATATTCTTTCAATTCCACCCATGACTCAGGCTCCCTTTATTTCTGAAAGAATTGTCATCTCTTAACAGGGAAGTGAAAGAAACTTGAAATAATGACTTTTGAACTTCCTCAACAATTCTCTAATTGTCCTTCTGAAGGGCTGAACATCAGTCATCTGTGCACACAGCGATTCCATCATTCATTACACAAGTCCTCTGCTGGGATCCTTTCCATCCTTTGAGAATTTGATAACTGACCCCTGTTTAATTGCATTTGTCAAAATACATCTTATCTATCTATACCTGCCCACTCATTCTTCTTTGAAGCCTCAGATTTTAGAGTGTGGGGGACTAGGGTGGGTGGGAATTGATGCCTGCCTGGGCTTTTTACGTACCAGCAGCAACATTAGTTCTATAATTTTTTGTTCTGCCACTGAAATGCCTCAGCCCACACATAACGGGTTCTCATTCCCTTCCTGTTCCACCGCCCACAGCATCTTCCTGCTCCCTCTGCCCAGATGCCTGCCCCCCTCCTTCTCAGCGGCCACTTGCATTCACGGTTCCAGAATGGTTCCATTCATCACTGTCACAGGCCCCGTTGATGGCAAACTCGTCCATTTTATCTGCGGCCGCCAGTAAACGAGTTTGCACTTAATATTTTAAGCAGTTTTCTTTGTTTCTGACATTTTGCCACCCACGGATACTTGTACTTACATGGCTTACTGTCACATTTTTTTCCCTGCCAGTTGGCTGGCAGAAACCGATCTCCACCAGAAGATGTGAGAGGATCATCCTGTCACTTGGTAAATCTGTCTCATCTTCATCTGACATTGGCTACAAGTGCTCACTTTTTCTTGGTGAGAAAGACAGACTTAAGAAGAAGAGGCACAATTTAAGGATTTGGCAGAGGCTGCTAAAAGTTTTAAGTAATCAGGGTGGACACCGGGAAGTTTTGGGTTGAGTTTATGCCCTGAGCTGACCTACTGTTAGATTTTCTCTTTCTTTCAGTTTTATTAAGTGCTGGGAATAAAACCTAGGGCCTCTCCCATCCTACCATGGAGCCACATCCCCACTCCTATCCTTTTTATTTTTTTTAAATGTTGCAACAGAATCTTGCTGAATTGCTCAGGTTTATCTTGAGTTTGATGTGTAGCTCAGACTGGCCTAGAACTTGTCACTTGTACCTCACACTCCAAAGTAGCTGGGATTATTATAGTCCAGCATCACTAGGCCTGGCGAGAGGTCAGTTTCATTACTTAGTGCATCTGTGTCTTCTTCTATGCTATGGGAGTGATGTTGATTTTGAGATTGTGATGCAAAGTAGTAGATATATAGTTTCATAATATGGATGACATTGCTTGTATAATCTTGTCATGTGCAAAAGTGCTAGGTAATTTGGATATTTAGGATATTTGCACACATATCTACTCTATATATTTAGTGTCTTGTTGAATATAGGGAGGGACAGATAACACTAAAGACCTTTAACAGTCATTGGAAACATACTACTATAGAAGCAAGGATGGAGCAGAGATGGGGGAAAGAGTGAGAATGTAACTACCCTGTAACAGGGTAGTAATAATTTGATGAGCTAGGAGACACTAACAAAAACCTAGTGCAAGGGTTACTATTATTAGTATTGTTGGCCAGTGAGGTACCCTAGACTCCTCAAACATTGGAACATCATTGCTCTTGGTTACCCCCTCCCCAGAACTTGACAATCAGATCCCATTACTGAAGTTATCAAGTATTTGAGTCATAGAACTGGTATAGACTCAGAAGTTTCATCCCACTATCTTTCATAGTGGTGGAAGGAGCTATGTATGTTACTAGAGTAGAAAAGCAAACATTAATCTTACAAAGCTTTGAACCCTGTGAGCTACAATGATGACTGACCTAACAAGACATGGCCATTGATACATCACAAGATTAAATATCTACTTTCTGATTGAATTTAATTCCTGTTTTGTAGCATGAATTGCTAAATGGTTTTATTAATTTAAAAAAAAACAGAGCCAGATATTGGAGTGAAAGCTGAAAGACCAGAGAAACAGAACAAGCCAGCTGTGTTCTTACCTCTATGAAATCCCCAGCCTCAAGAGAGAGACTTCCTGTTTACTCATGCCTTATATACCTTTTGGTGCCCTGCCATCTGACTTCCTTCCTAGTGCTGGGATAGAGTTCTGGATGGATCTCTGCCTCTCAAATGCTAGGAGTAAAGGTGTGTGCTACCACTGCCTGAACTTTATGTTTAATATAGTGGCTGGCTTTGTCCTCTGATCCCCAGGCAGGCTTTAGTGGGGTACACAATATATCACCATACTGCTTCACAAAATGAAACCCATACTTGAAACCATTATTATTATTATTAAGCCAAGAACCTATGGCTAGGCTTTAGTGGAGAAACTTCTAATATTATGTGGCTAAATAGACATATTATTAAACTGAACCCACTACTAACGGCTTATCATTATAAACATATATTAATATATTTATTAAACCTCATCAGAGAGAAACTTCTATTTGTAATAGACAGTGATTGATACAGAGACTGACAGCTGGCTATGGTGCAGAAAATAAGAGACAACAGAATGTCGAATCCTAACTAGAACATATACACTGCATCCCTTCTCCTAGTAGCAGGGTATGAGTGATCTGATCAAGGAAATGGGAAAATAGGAGGGCTCTAATTAGGGAGTGGTGATTTAAACTAAGGATTGTTGAGATTGGGAAAAAAAGTTTTACTCAGGAAAGAGCACAGCTGGTTTCCAATACCAAATGATCAGCCCTGAAAACCTATGTACAAATAATATGTATGTACATATGTAAGTAATAACATATATGCAAAATATATGTAAAAACAATGAATGAATGAAAATGAGAACATGAATTTGAAAGATCAAAGATGGAAGGATTTGAAGGGAAAAGAGAAGGGAAAATAATGTAATTACATTATAATCTCACAAATAAAAGAAATAATTAAAAAGAGTATCCTGTATCATTTCCCATTTTAACTATAACATTTGAATAATGATGAAAATGTTTATAATATTATTACTATGGAAGTAAATGCATCATCAAAACAGAGACAATAAATAGTGCCTAATAGAGAAAAAAAAAAAGGACCATGGTAAACTGTTGACAAATGACACGTATAACTTGCAGAATATAGGGTAAGGATGCTAGTCTTTAAACACAGTGACTGAGGACAAAAGAGATGACTTCACAGTGAAGAAAGCATACTGCTCTCATAGAGGACCTGGATTTGGTTCCCAGCATCCAAGTTTGGTATGTCACAGCTACCTGTAATTCCATCTCCAGGGTCAAATACCCTCTTTTGACCTCCACAAGCACATACACTCAGATGTACGTACCAACCACTCTTACATTTGTATATAATTAAAAACAAACTTCTCAAAGTTTTAAAACTCCATGACATGGAAGTGAATTCTAGAAGCAGTCTATACATGACCTGATGGGTTAATATACCTTTCTGCATGACAGCTCCATTTGACACTTGGTCAAAATTATCCTGAGTAGTTTGTTGAATCTGTGTAACTCATACTGCCTCCTGCATCTTGCAAAACTTTTATGCAGAGTCATAGATAGACTTCTGGTTAGATCAGCAATGATCCTTCCAAAATTAGCCTGGCCAATGTCATATTTAAGTGGATGCTACTAGAATCCTCTACTGTAAGATATAGCAAGTTGTTCTGAACAGATGAGGCACTTTCATATTTAACTTTGTCAGAAGCTTCCTGAACCATTTAAAATACAATGTTTTTGATGAAATAAATCCCTCTCGGTGATTTTTCTGCCTAATATGTTATAATCAAGGCTCGTTGAGGTTTTTACTCTCTAAGAAAGTATCCCTAATAGTATATGTCACTTTAAGTATTTCTGTTTGTTTCTAGGATAAGAAATATTCAAAATATCTGCCATTAAATTATATTTGGCAATGATTTTGTCTTATTTTTCATATACACATATGTATGTGACAGGAGTTTATTTAAATAGGTTCTCAGGATCAAACTCAGGTGCTAATCCTAGTATTGCAAGACATACATCAATTGAGCCATTTACTAGCCACTGGTATAAATGATATGGTATATATTATATAATATTCATACACATATTTATTTATACAAATGACATGGCACAGAAAGGGAACCATGAAGAGGAAAGATCAGTAAGAGGGGAATGGAGCCAATGGAGGATAATTGTGACAAATAGGAACAAAGTCATAAAGCAACCCATGTTTTGAGATGTTGATTCAGTGTGTGGCCCTGGCTTTCCTGGAGCTTTGTATGTAGACCAGGATGGCTTCAAATTCACCAAGATCCATGTACTTCTGCCTCTTGAATGCTGAAATTAAAAAAAAAAGAAAAAGAAAAACCTTAAAAGCAGTATTTGTAGGAATGTGGATATGTTATATATGCACATACATTATATATAATATATAGTATATATACACACATACATGTAATGTCTCAGTGAAAACAATTATTTTGTGAAATTAATATACAATAATACTAGAAAACAGTTCTGGATTTCAAGAAAGAGAGAGAGAGAGAGAGAGAGAGAGAGAGAGAGAGAGAGAGAGAATATGAATGAATGAATGAATGAATGAATGAATGAATGAATTACAGTTTTTATGAGAAAGAAAACCCTCAAGTCAGGGGTCTTAAAGCATGTTACTCCATAGAATACTGACACAGAGTTGAGGTTTGAGATGTTATTTTTGTATATTATTTCTTCTGGAAATATCAAATATTTCCCCAATTTAAAATATCAAATTTTAGTCCCTCATAATAAATAGAAGAAAATTAATGAAATGCTTGGAAAGAGATGGTGTTTGGTGTATCAGCTTGGAAGCTAGTAAGGTTTTGAACTATCTGAGAAATCATTCCTGAAAGTATATACAATAGCTTCTTGCTTGAGAACTCAATTACATTTTATGAGGGGCTTAGCTAACTCCTCCCCACCCTGCTCTCTTATCACACAAGCATTATTGAGTAGTGTGTCCCTTCAGACTTATATTAGGATAAAGAAAGTGATGTGTCAACATGTTTTATTAACCAAATTAATGAGGCATAGATGATAAAGAGAAATTAATCACTCAGAGTAGACTGTTTTATTGAGAGTTCATCTTAAGTATAAACCTCTATTGGTGCTGTTAAGCAAAAGTCCAGATTGTCCTGTTTTAGTACACACCTTTTATTTCGCTATCATCTGCTCTAATAGCTGGAGAACCAAGAGCAGACCAGAGAAATAGCCTGGAGCCTAACTTTTATCTGATTCATGTTGCCTCTACCAAACACATGAGAAATAACCAAAGAAGAACCAACTGAGAGCCACATTAAGGGAGAGATAGCTAAATTATTTTTAGCACTGGTTGCAAACAGAGGGTTGAAAAATAGGAGAGGCGAAGTTATCACAGCTGCTGGTACTCCAGTTTTTACATGAGTTGATGAGGGAAGCAAGCTGCTTCGGAATGACTTTGTTTTTCTATATGTGTGATAAGGAAATGTGTGCGAATCTGCATGTTGAGGGCTAGGGAGAAGGGAAAGCATGGTGGTGGTAGGGTTCAGATTAGTTGAATTTTTCATGGTTGCTTCTAACATTTGTTCTCTTTGCTGTCTTTAGTTGAAAGCCTTTGTCAAACATTAGGACACTTATTTTGTATTCAGACCCAATTGAGTCAGTGCTTACCTAGATTACCCTATATTATCTTGATCATATATATGAGCAACCTGAAATTCAGAGGGCTTTAAGTACATTTTCCAAGGCTACATGGTAGAGAAGTAAAGCAATAAGGATCCGAAACCAAAGGCTTTTGCACATACTCTGTCCTCTTTAGCATCTAAGGATCAGACCAAGCCCCAGGACTCCATCCTCACAGATACTTTCCATTGAGTGCTGGTTGCTTCCTAAAAGAGGGGTCAGAATTCCTGTACTTGGGAACATTATAATAAGGACTGACAGAATGTACTTATACATGTTAAGATTTTGTTTAAGAAAATCACTGCATATGCATTACACATACAGAAATGAATCTGCATACAGATCTGACACTTGCTTTGTAAGCTTTCACGTTCTAATTTAGAAGGTTTGCCAACCACTTAAGCATCGTTTCAGAGCTTTTTGTGTATAAATTAAAGCAGTATCACTGACAAGCTAGAGACTACTATAGATAGAACCATGAGAGTGTGCAGTCTTCACAATCCTACATAATGCCCTGCAAAAGTACAATCTGTGATTTACTAGAAATTTTCTCAAGAAGTTAAATGATGAATACTACTTGATCGCTTGACTGAATTATTTTAAAGTTTTTCTTGTGAGGTTATTATAAAATGCTATAATACATATTTTATTTTTGAGATGTTAATTTGATTAAATTACAACATTGCTCCTTTTCTCCCTTCCACACCCTCACATGTACCCCTCTCCACTCTCCTTCACAAACTCATGGCCTTCTAAAAAAGCTAATTCTTATTGCATGCATATATGTATATGACATATATATGTATTCCTAAATTTATACTTTTAAAATAAAGCAAAGGTCTTCTAAATCATGTTGTTTTTTGTCTAAGTTTAGTTTTTATGTACTGATCAGCTTCAATTAGAGAAAATCAACACAAGCAAACACTCTGTAGTGCCTCAATTTAATGCAATGATGGTTGAACTTCATTTCAGAATACATTCACAAATTTCAAAGAATATGCACAAAGTTCTGGAAGGGATTATTGTTCCTTGACAATGGAAGCTGTACAGCTTGTCCTTTGTGCCCTGATGAAAAATGGTAGGTGAAGTAGCTTTGAGTATGTTCTAGATTCCTGAAACATACCATTGATATTCTCATGGTAAGTAATTTAGGTTAGGTCCATGAAGCATTTTGCCATTGACACACCAGTTAAGAATGTCTGAATAAGATATGCAGAATAAGGGAGAATGTTTTACACATGGTTTGCAGGGGCAAATTCTGTGTGTGATTTCAGAATTTTTGTAAAAAAACAGTTTTCATTGTTGGTGCCATACACTTTCATAATTACTTTAGGTAAATATGGGCCAAGGCAAGCTACCTTTCATAGGGAAATTCAGATTCTCATGTTTGTTTGTCCCCATTAAATATGAGCTGATGAAAGAAAAGTAACTAAATCAGATTAAGTTAATTTTATTTTAGCCATTGTATTGTATTAAGAAAATGAATACTTAACAAAGGGTCCTGGATTCAGAAAAATGTAATGAGATTTAACTCACATAACTTTCAAGTATTTTAGAAATATTAATTTCTGTAGTAGTATACAGTAAGATGAAAGTAAGTATTAATAGGTAGGTAGATCCTGAAAAATCTCATACAAGTATAGCCAAATGATCTAGATGTATATTTTGCCCTAAAAGCATTAGAATCACTTCTTGTAAAGGGAATAAATAGTAGGTGTATTCTCCATCCAAATTAGCCATGTTTTAAGAGAGATAGAGGTTTGCTACTCTAAAGAAAGTGACTCATGCAACAAGGACAGGTCCCAGTCCCACGGCCTGGGGGCCTCCTAACCAGTTCAAGTTCATTAACTGTCTAACTTATCTAGAGGGCCTAGTCTAGTTCCATGGGTGCTACTCAGCTATTGGTTCACAGTTCATGTGTTTCTGCTAGTTTGGCTATTTGTCCCTGTGCCTTTTCCTGTCCTTGGTGTATGAGCTGGCTTTTTGGAACCTACGGCCTATGCTGAGACACTTTGCTCAGCCTTGATGCAGGGAGGAGGGGACTGGACCTGCATCAACTGAATCTTCCAGGCTGGGCTGACTCCCCAGGGGAGACCTTGCCTTGGAGGAGGTGGGAATGGGGGGTGGGTTGTGGGGGAAGGCTGGGGGGTTGGAGGAGGGAGGACAGGGTAATCTGAGGCTGATATGTAAAATTAAATTAATTATAAAATAAAAATATTTATTAAAAAAGTGACTCATAATAAAAAAATTGAATTTACCCCAAAAACATTTCATTTATGAAAGCCAATATCTGTGCATGAATTCTCAAAAGTGCCTTTTGTACATTCCAGTTTATTTATTAATGGCTGTTTTCATGCTATAGTCATAGAGCAACAGAGATTTTTATGGTCTACAAAGTCTAGAATATCTATTTACTCTTTATAGCAAAACTTTCCAAATATTTGCTTATATGGTCTTTCATCAAAAGTTTCATGCTAACACAACATCCATTTGCTCTGTACTCTGTAATTAATGAATGCATTATTTCTCATATTAATAAACTATATCAATTTACAGTTACAATACTTATCTTTCTAAAGGACTTACCAAGTCCCATATATGTCACTCAACTGCTTATATTCAGCCTATTATTTAATGTTCCATTCAGGATTTGATACTATGTATAAGCACATACACTAAGAATTCAAATTTAGAGAACATTTTCAGTATTTTCATAAGGGGTGCTAAAACACTCCATGGACCTGTTTAGATTCATAGAATTAGAGGTGTAGCTGAAATTCAAACCAAGATTTAGAAAAAATTATTGTGTTAAAATGTATAGAATATTTCATAAGTATACAATGCAGTGACATTAAATATCAAATGTGTAGCTGTCATTTTCCTATGTACTGGCTATTTCCTAGAAATTTAATTAAATCAGTTCTAGCCAAACTCTCATCAAACCATAATTTCTTTTCCTCCGACTACAGTCGCTGATAATCTTTATTTGCTTTCTGTGCCTGTGTATTTATCTCTTCTAAGTACCTCATATAAGCGGAAGTAGAAGTACAAGGAGAGAGCCAACTCTTAACATTTGTTTTCTGACTTCCACATGTATACCTTGGCGTTTCTCTTCACATCCGTCACAATAAGAAACACACAATTGGCTGGGTGGTGGTGGTGTATGCCTTTAATCCCAGCACTTGGGAGGCAGAGCCAGGTGGATCTCTGTGAGTTTGAGGCCAGCCTGGGCTACCAAGTGAGTTCCAGGAAGAGGTGCAAAGCTACACAGAGAAACCCTGTCTCAAAAAACCAAAAAAAGAGAAAGAGACACACATTTGCTTCCATGGCCCTATGAAATATGGATGTAATAAATAATCAAATGTAATTACTTTTTGTGATCATGGAGTATTTAATCGAACATATCAGTTTGTTTACTCATCTCTCAGTGGCCACTGAGGTTGTTTCTACTTTTTTGCTATTATGAGTTATGAATATTGTTATGCAGATTTTTTCAAATTACCTGCTTTTAATTCTTTTGTTTGTACCCAGGAGTAAAATTGTAAGCTCATATGTCAATTCTGTTAGGCTGTGTGAGAAATTCTTTTTCATTGTGATTACATTTTACATTATCACCTGCAAAGCATGAGTTACCAATTTTCTATATCCACAAATATACTTATTTTCAGTTTTTAAGTTAGGGCCATCCTGGGAGGGTAGAATTGTATTTCACTGTGTTTTTATTTCCATCTTTCTTTTTTTGTGTGTCTGTTTATTTCCTCCCTTCTTTCCTTCTCCCCTCTCCCTCCCTCCCTCTCTTTCTCCCTTCTTTCCTTCCTTTTAGCTTTAAACTTTTAAATTATTTTAATTCTTTTTAATGTGTGAGTGGAGGTCAGAGCATAACTTTCAAAAATTGGTTCTCTCTTTCCACCATGTGGAGCTTGGGATTGAACTCAGATATCCAGGCTTGGCAGCAAGCACCTTTACAGATGCTGATTTGCATTTTCTTATGCTCCTGATGATTTTTATACTTTCTTTGAAGAAAATGCCTAAGTTTTTGTCTATTTTTGAATCAATGTTTTTAATTGTTGATTTTAAGAGTTCTATACATTCTAAATATTAATCCATATCAAAGATATCACTTACAAAATTTACAGTCATCAGGAGATTGTTCTGTAGATAGTATGCTTAGATGGATAACAGTTTTCATTTACACCTTTTCTGTTCTTGCTTGTGCTTTCAATGTCAGGAAACGTTGCCTAACCCCCTATGAAGATTTTCTACAATATTTTATTCTAAGGAGCATCATAGTTTTAATTCTTATGTTTAGGTCTCTGATCCATGTTGAGCTAATTTTTATGTATGTACATTGTGTAAGTTCTGTTTGGCATGTGTATTTCTAGAATTACCATTATCATTTGTTGAAAAGACTTCGTTTCTGTATTAATTGAACTTTCCACCCTTGTTTAAAACCCAACTGGCATATACATGATGTTCCACTGGTTCCATTTAAGTTCTGTTTGTCTGTGTGTCTCCTTATGCTGCAACTAAAATGTTTTGATCACTGTAGTTCTTTTTTAAATGAAGATCATGTTCTTTTAATGAACTCACAAATAAAAGAATCAAAGAACTAGATTAACACAGTCACTCAGACAGGCTCATGCCTAGTCCCAAACTCTGTACATCTCAGAGAATTTCTGTATGTGTAGAACAATCATTTTGAAGCCATGGATTTGCTTAGTGTTTTATGCTTTCACTATTAATCACATTTTATATACTTATTTCTACTTACTGTAGTTTTACAGAAAGCTTATAAACCAGAAACTGTGTGCTTTTGTCTCTTTTCTTTTAAAAGATGGTTTTACTTATTTATGTCTTGTTGAAATTTCATGTGAATTCATGGATTGACTTTTTTTGTTTATATAAAAAGCTTTCTTGATGTTTTTTAGCCATTGCATTAAATCTGAAGATCATTTTAGATATCATTGGCAACTTAAAAAAAATCTTAAGTCTTCCTGTCTATGAATGTAAATGTCTTAATATTTATTTAAATCTTTAACTTGCTTCACCAATATTTTATAGTTTTCCTAATATAAAAATTTCATTTTCATGATTAGATTTATCCTTAAATATTTGATTCTTTTAGTTGCTGTTGTAAATAGACATGATATCTCACTTCCACTTTGGACTGATCGAAATTTGCATTGCTGATATCAAAGTGTATTTGACTTTTATATACTAATGTCTCCTGTATATACGTTAAATTTGTTTATTAGCTTTAATAGATTGCTTGGTGGTTCTGTGGGATTTTCTATATACAGACTCATGTCATCCAACATGGGTGCCTTCATTGTCTTTTTGTTGTTATGTTGTTCAACTGGCTGAAAATTCCAGTACTATTTTTAATAGCAGCAACAAAAGCAGACATTCTGTTTTGTTATCAATACTATGGGGAAAGTGTTTAACTTTTCACTATTTAGTGTGATGCTAGTGGTGGTTTTTTCACTAATATCCTTTAATAGTATGGAACTTGGGGACTTAGATGCACGTGTTTAAAAAATTTTGGAAAATTGCAGCCATTATTTCTTCAAATATATATTTATATCCCTTGTCTCTTCTCATGTTAAGATTTTCACATGCACACAATCATTCACTTGATGGTGTCCTGGAGATTGCTTAAGTTTTTTTTTTTAACTTTCCATCATTCTTTTCTTTCTATTCCTCAGATTATTTCAATAGTGTTATCTTCAACTTCACTGGTTATGTGCTGAGCTCATTAAAATCTTTGTACATGTAAAATATATTGTACATGTAAAGTTTTATATTTCTCAAATCTATAATTTTTCAATTCTGATTTTTTTAATTGATAGCCTCATTTTGTTGTTCATAACTTTTCTTTGTACTTGGCATCTGTGAGCTCTTTGATCATTTTGAATGGTTGTGTTTAAAGTCTTCATATTTATAACATCTAGGCTTCTTCTGGTATGCTTTTTTTGACAGGTGTTACTCTGTTGAAAGGACTATTCTTTCCTTTTCTTTTGTGTGTTTGATGAGCTTTTATTGTTGAAAACTTATCATTTTAATCTTATAAAGCGTCTCTGAAGTCTAATTGCCTTACTTGGGGTATTGTAGGAGATACGCCAGGTATTTTTATGACAGGAGTTAGCCTGATATGAAAACTTAACTTCTTTTCAGTTCTTTAAGGGACCTGACAGTTCTTCATTTTTCCTTCAGTGGCAAGCACAGGGGTGCCCATACAGTAAAACAAAGGAATCCAAACACAAAAGTGACTTCTCTCCATCTTCCAAAAAAGGCTGAGCAATCATGGTTTGAGATAATAGTGGCTAGTTTCCATTAGAATGCCTCATCAACCAGAGTAACTTACAATCAAAAGAGTCATCAATATTTGGAAATCAAGGGCCTTATTTTCTACGCTTTCACCAGGAGCCACTGTTGTCCATGGGCTAGGGATAGGAGATTGGCAGCTGGTACCTGACTGACAGCTAAAATCAACTCAACTACAAATTACAAGGAAGTTCTTCCTAGAAGCCAAAAGTGTTGAAATAGACTCCAGACTTCCAAAATTATAACTTCAGGCTATTTCTTTCAGTCTGAATATCCACTTGGACAGGCGTGTTGCTTATTCTTCAGTGCTGATGACTTTTCTGATATTGCACTAAAAACTTGGAGTTGTTGAATGCTAGTATCTAATCTGCTTTGCTTTTCATTTTTGATATGTACTTAATTTTCTCACTATATTTAGGATATGAAATTAATATATTGATATAAAAATATGGAAGTATGCATATAGAAAGCAACTTCTTTTTTCTAAAAATAAATATGTTCACATCCTGGTAATTTTTAATTAAAAATCCAATAGCACTATAGACATATCTTAGTTAAGGCTTCTTCCTTCTAATTTTTAGACAGTAATCATTCTTTGTTTAGTGTGAATTATGACCAGAGATCCCAGCATTTCTGTATGATTCACTGATTCATTGATTTATAGTATAGCCACAGACTCATGCAACCAAAACCACAATTAGTTTAGTCTCTTCTGTGCTACTATGATAGAATTCCATAAACTAGGTAATTGATGAAAACAAGAAATCTATTTCTTATAATTACAGTGGCTGACAAGTCCAAGATCAAGTTTCTGGTGTCTGATGAGGGCTTTCTAGCTGTGATCCCAAAGCCAAGAAAGACAGAACTAAAGCTTTTTTTTTTTTAATTATGACATTAATTCATTACAGCCTCATAAACTAAACACAGTTAGGACCACCTCCCAACACTATTGCAATGGAGATTAAGTTTCCAAAAAACATGAGTTTTTCAGACACACCATATGTTTTATATCATTGTAATCACAACCCAAAGAAATCCCATAACCATAAACATTTACTACCCATTTTCCTTCAAAATCTCCACTACAGTCTAATCTAACTTTCTTTTTCTTTTTCCTTCCACGAGGCCTATTTTAGTCATAAATGTAATCTTATAATACATAGATGTCTATAAATGTAATCGCAGAATACATAGTCTGTTGTTAGTGGCTACTTTCATGTAGAATATTGGAATATTGTTTCAAAGCTCCATTTAACAGTATTCCATTTCATAAATTACTTCTTTTTAAATTTTATTTTACATACCAACCACAGTTTCCCCTCCCTCTTCTCCTTCTGTACCCCCCTGCTTCCATCTAGCCTCCTCCACATTCACCCCTCCTTCACCTCCATTCAGAAAGGCACAGCCTCTCATGGGCTAAGCTCCTCCCTGTATGTCAAGGCTGGACATGGTAATCCAGCATAGGGAACAGGTTCCAAAAGGCCAACTCATCACCAGGGACATGTCCTGATCTCATTTATAGGAGCCATACAAAGAGACCAAGCTATATAACTGTCACACAGAGGCAAAGGGCCTAGGTCAGTCCCATAGAGGCTCCCAAACTGTTTGGTTCAGAGTCCATGAGCTCCCACAAGCGCAGGTTGGCTGTCTCTGTGGGTTCCCTATCATGACTCCCCTGGTTCATACAATTCCTCCTCCCTTTCTGCAGTAAGACTCCCAGATCTTGGCCCAGTGCTTGGCTATGAATCTCTGCATCTGCTTCCATCAGTTACTGGATAGAGTATCTCTGATGACAATTAGGATAGTCACCTAAGGCCTGTAGGCGGTATCCTGTAGCTTCAAGTGTCTGCCAGCCAGGGAGGAAGCTGAGGGTGGGAGCCACCTAGGCCTTTGGAATTTGTCCCACGTGAGCGCCAGATATTAGTGAAATTATTAAGGCAACTCCACGTAGTTAAAAGGGAGGTTTATTTTGTGGGGTAACTTACAAGTGAAGGTATAGGCAACAGGGTCTGGGAAAGGTGTGGCACAGTCCGGCAGTGTTTTCTGGAGAACTCTGCTTGGTCTACCTCCAGTGTCCAGTGTCCAGGAACCAAGAGAGCTGGCCCATCCGGATCTCGGATCTTCAGGGTCCTCTCTTGGCCCTGCCTTGTAGGTGTGGCAATTACCAAAGCCTCAATGGGGGTTGGAACTTCCATATCAAAGCTGGAATGGCTTACTCACTACACACTGTTTTGCAGCAGTCCTCCACAACTTCTGGCTCTTATGATGTTTATGTCCAATCTTCCATGTTGTTTTTGAAGCCTTAGTGGGAGGAAAGTCATATGGACTAGCTCATTTAGACCTGAGAATTCCATGGTCCCTTATCTGTATTATGCCCAGTTATGGGTATCCATGGTAACCACCATCCACAGCAAAACAAAACTCAAGATGGATGAGACCTACCCTGATCTATGGGTATAAAGTTAACTGTTTAGAAGACAGTTTGATAATACGTTCATTTAGCAAAAGATTGATAGTGGGTTCTCTCATAGGGCCTATAAATGCCTATCCTCAGTTTTTTGATCTGGTATGAGTTCTGTCCTGTGGAATGAGCCTTAAATCCAAGCAGAAAGCTGTTATCTTCATAATATCCATGGCACTATTGTAACTACGATTACACTCATTATTGCAGTTCACAGGATTCACAGATGGGAAAGACTTTTAATACTCCTTAGCTGCCTGTACAGCACATTCTGGTACTGTGAAATCTAACCAACAGTGAGGAAGCTTCCAGGTCCATTTCAGTTTGATTTCTGTATATCCTGTGACTAAAATGTGTGGTGTCTTCAGCTATATGGTCTTGCCGAATTGCTTTAAAGCTTCGTTTATGTTGTAACATTTGTTAGTACCCCATTTCATTTTTGAGACAGAACCTCAGTATATACTCATATAGTTTTGTGAGGTCTCTGGAATAGACTCTATCCCCAACCAAGAAATGGAGAGGTGTTTTCCAACACCTGGCACTGTGCTTTTTGTTTGCTAAACTTTGGCGTAGGGGAGAAGTATTATCTGCCTATCTATTATAGTGTACCTTCATATATATGGAAGCTCATAAATTAGATTTCCATATGGCCTTTTCAAATGTCTTTAGTGTTAACTGTCTCTCCATCATCCGGCTTTTCTGCCCTCCCCTCCCCTTACCCTCTCAATTTAAATGTTTTCCTACCATCATTCCCCTTTCTTCTTGGTACCGCCTCTATTTTATTATTATTCTCCCTTAAGGTCTTTCTCTTTGATTGTCATTAGACCATTTATATATTCCTGTCTTCCAAATGGCCCCAATTTAAACAAATAAATTAGATTTTAAGCATTAAATATGTGGGGGCTGAAGAGATGGCTCTGTAGTTTATTGCTCTACCAGAGTGCTTGAGTTCAGTACCCACATGATGGCTCATGACTGTCTGCAACTCCAGTTCCAGAGAACTCTGCACACACATGGTACACATACATAACTACAGGAAAAATAGTCATCCATATAAATAATAATAAATAATAAATGAATATAAAAGATTCAAATAATCTGCCTGTACAGGATACATGCTGTATGTTGCAGCAAGTAGGTCTGAGGTAATCAATATCATATTGTCTTTCACTGCTACAGTTTCCTTCTGGAAGGTTATCTGGGGCAATAACTGTATGTGGCGATTGGTCATCTATTCTGATAACAATGCGTTCATCAGGAACAATTCCTGAGTGACCTACCAAATAATATCTTAGAGTTCACTTATGTTTAATAAGCATACATTAATTCTAAACCAATAATTTAAGCAAATATTAGTAACAATGGTTTATTATCAAGCATTACATCCTGCATATCAAAAGTATTTGCTGTTCACTTTCTGTAAAGTTATAGAGGAATTTGGTGGGATGGACATGACTAAGAAACATTGTACATGTATATGAAATTCTCAAAGGATAAATAAAAATATATTTACAAAGGCACAGTAATACAGAAAGTGTGGTGCTAACATAAAGATAGTCAAATATGTAGTAGGATTTTCTTGTCAGACTTTCTTTTGGGGACCACCAGCTCCCAAATAAAGACATGGGGACTTATTATTAAACATGACAGCTTGGCCTTTGGCTTAGGCTTGTTCCCATCTAGCTCTTATGACTTAATTAACCTGCTTCTATTAATCTACATTCTGCCACATGGTTTTTCATAATGTTCAAAAATGTATATTATTTAAAGTTTTTATTTTATGTGTTGGGTGTGAGGGGTGGGGCACACATGCCATGGCACATGTGTGGTCAGAAGACAACTTCTAAGAGTCTGTTCTCTCTTTTCATCATATAGGTCTTGAGGATTGAACTCAGATCAGTTTGGGCAGCAAAAGACCTTACCTACTGAGACATCTCTCGAGCTCTTTGTATTCATTTGAACACTGTAACCATTTGAAACTTGTGATGAAGTGCCTTGACAGTTAGCTCAGGCCATTTTTGCCCTTTTTGGGGCAGAGAAAAAGCATCTTAAAGTGTTTTCCTTGAAAAATGGCAGCAGGTGAAACTACTGGAATTGAAAAACTAAATGTGTCATTGAAACAAATTGAAGGTTGATGAATATTTTATAGAAATGTTTTCAGGTGCTGAAAGAAAACTGTCCATGGCCCTTTTCTCAGCCAGCATAATGAGGCAGAAAGAAAATATCCAAAGCCTCAAATAGCATTTTCAAAGTCTGTAAAGCTTAAGTTAAGGCTGATATTTAAACTCTGAACTTGAAGTAGGTAGAATCCTTCAAAAAAGACAATCATTCAATATGTCCCTAAATTAATAAAATTTTACAATACTTGGCCACTAATAACTTTTTGCTTCTGGGAAAATTATGGCTCTTTTCCTAGCAGAAATATCTATATTTCTATTTAGAACTTAGCATGTGTATATTCTTTTGGTGTCTTATAGAGAACTATCTCAGCTTCAAGCAGGAACTTAAGCTTAACCATATGTACAGACAAAGTAATCAATCAACAAGTTTTGTCACGAGAAAACAATAACAAAAAAGACAAACTAAATGACAGACTCAGGGAGCACCTTAAAGAGATTGTATTCTATTATAAATCATGTGTATTTTATTTGTGCTTAGGATTCATGATTTCCTAACATCTCCAGGTAATATGTCACTCATCCCGTTCCATCTTTTCACACCCTACTACTCCACCCCACCTCAGCTTACTTCACCCTGCCATAGCCAGAAGACACAATCTCACAACAGACTTCCTGGTCCTCTGGCTCTAACAGTCTTTACATGTCCTCTTCTGAGACACTCCCTGTACTGTAGTTATAGGAGTTGTGTGGTAGTTGTATCGATGGGAGATGAGCACCACACAATAGTTCTCTACATTTTGACCACTTATGGCTTTCTGTCATGGTCTCCATCTGCTGCAAACAGAAACTTCTTTGATGAAGGGTGAGAGCTATACTTATCTATGGGCATAAGGAAAAGTATTAGAATAGAGTTAGGAATTATAATGATTTAGGGAGGTGAAAATGGTAGTTTTTCCTTTAAAATCTGTAACCTTAATAGCTATGGGTAATTGGCTAGCTTTCTATTACCAGGCATGATTGCCCCCCCCCCCACTTGAGTGGACCTTAGATCCAATTAGAAAGCTGTTGGTAACCTCCAAGATAAAACTATCACTATTTCACCACTGTGGGAATGCTACCACTCCATTAAGTGTGCTTCATTGTTATTGCATATTTTATTAATTCTTTGAGAATTTTATATAGTATATTTTGATTGTATTCATCCTCCACTTCTCCCAACTCAAGATCCAACCCTTCCTTCCCACTTCCCCCCACTTTGTGTCCTTTGAAAAACACTACCCTGAAGCAAATATCATGATCATCCAGCACTTACAATCTGCCTGCATCCTCTTCAGCAGTATTCCAAGTTTTAAGTGTAGGGGGTTGTGTTGTAGATGTATATTTTGGGAATGGGAATCCCAAGATTTTGACTAGTTGTGACATTCTATAATGATCTGTCTGCTACATTTCTTTAATGAGGGGTGAGGGCTAACTTATCTGTAGCTATAGGGGTAAATATTTAGAATGCATGTAGAAATTATACTGGTTTAGGAAAATGACAGAAGTAAGTTCTCCACTAGCTTCCATGGCCTCACTAGCCACAGATATTTGGCTAAGTTTATAGTACCTGGCATGGGTTCCCTCATATTGAGCCTTAAGTCTAATTAGCATCACTATTGCAACCATGGCTTATCTTGCCATTTTGGTTATTGTTGTAGTTCATAGATAATACATTTCTTTTCTCCATTGGCAGTTTCCACAGCTCCTTCCAATATTGTGAGAGCTAGACCTCAGGGGGAAGATTCTAACTCATTTCCAGCTAGATTCCTTCCAGTTCTGGGTCATCAGTTTGTGGGATTTTCAGCAATAGGGTCTTACCCTTTTATTATGGAAGGCAACCAAGAGCAATATCAACAACCTATACTGTTTTAGCCATCACTTGAACTCCCCTTACCAACAATTCAAAGGGAGATTTCCCATGCCTGGTACTGAGGCTTCTGTTAGATAGTCTGTAGATTTTTGAGGGAAGCCTTCTTGTCACCCCAAATGGATCAACTTGAATTAAACTCTATGTATATCTATCTGTCTATCTATCTATCTATCTATCTATCTATCTATCTATCTATCTATCTATCTATCTATCTTGAGAAAGGGTTTCTCTATGTAGCCCTGGCTATCCTGGATCTTGCTCTGTAGATCAGGATAGCCTCTAACTCCAGAGATCTACCTGCTTCTGCATCTCAAGTGCTGTGATTAAAGTATGCACCACCACTGCCTGGCTGTATATCTATATTTGTATCTAGCTATAAATGCGTGTATAATTTTGAACAAATATAAAATTATATGGTTCTCTATTACCTTTTCAAACATCCTTAGTGTTACTTATCCCTCCTCCTTCCTTCTCTTTGTTGTTCTCCCTCTACTTCTCCATCTAAGTTTCCTCTACCCATTTTTCCCATTTCCCTTTCATAGCAATGTTGTGTGTCCTAGACCTCCCTTTTCCAACATCCCTGCCATGGTCCCTTTTTATTTCCCTAGTATCTACAGTTATTCTAGTTTATATATCCCTCATATCTAAAGATATCAAACGAGGAATTACAAATAAGACAAAACATACTTCATTTGTGTTGACTTATTTAGTCCTCACAGTAAGTTTGTAGGATAAGTGCCATTATTATCCTCATTTTACAAATAACTTGCCTGTGACATAGGGGCGATACTTGACTTATCTAGAATAATTTATCCACACATCATATTGTGTAGATAATTTGCTTTTTTCTTTCTTTTATTTTTAATTAAAATTTTCATTTTTTGAGCATTTAAACATTTTTTGTGTACTACATGCACATCATTTCTTTTCTTTTTCTTTTTTTTTCAAGACAGGGTTTCTCTGTGTAGCTTTGTGCCTTTCCTGGAACTCACTTGGTAGACCAGGCTGGCCTTGAACTCACAGAGATCTGCCTGGCTCTGCCTCCTGGGTGCTGGGATTAAAGACGTGTACCACCACTGCACGGCTCATTTCTCTTTTTATTAAGAAAATTTTATTCATTTTACATACCAAAGATCCCCTCTTCCCTTTTCCTGCCCCTCTATCCTCCCCCTCCCATCCCACCTCTCATTCCCTCCTACAAGAAGGTAAGGCCTCCCATGCGGGGATACATTTAGTAGAGGCAAGTCCAAGCCCCTTCCCCTGCATCAAGGCTGTATGAGGTATCCTATCATAGGTAGTGGGCTCCAAAAAGCATGCTCATGCACCAGGGATGGATTCTGATCCTAATGCTAGGGGGCCCCTTAAGAAGATCAAACTACACAATGGTCTCACTTATGCAGAAGGCCTACTCCACAGCTATTAATCTAAATTTCATGAGTTCCTACTGGTTTGGTTTGGTTGTCTCTGTAGGTTTCCCCACCAGTAATCAGATTGGGAAATACCCTAGCTGCCATCATAGAGCCTTTCTCCAGTAACTGATGGCAGCAAATGTAGAGATCTACAGCCAAACACCAGGCTGAGCTCCAGGAGTCCAGTCAAAGAGAGAAAAGAGGGATTCCATGAGCAAGAGGCATCAAGATCATGATGGGGAAACCTATAGTGGGAGGCCTTGCTCACCTTGATGCAGGGAGAGGGGCTTGGTCCTGCCTCAACTGAATGTACCAGGCTTTGCTGACTCCCCATAGGAGCCCTTAGCCTTTGGAGGAGGGGATGGGGGTGGAGAAGGCTAGGGAGAAGTGGGAGGGGGAATGAGAGGGGGATCTGTGGTTGGTATGTAAAGTGAATAAAAAAATTTAAAAAAGCTTCCCCCATTTCTCCCATTCCTATCTTCAAATTGTCTGTATCATTCATCTCTCTATTGCTAGTCTCTCTCCTCTACTTCCTCTGTGTTCCCTTTTACTTTCCTGGTTTAGCAGTTATTCCAGGTTATATACTCACATTGAAGATAGAGAACTAGAAACCTCAGATGGGAGGCTATGTGCTATATTTGTTATCTCACTCAATGTATTTTCTGGTTCTATCCATTTACCTGTAACATTCATGATTCTATTTCTCTTTATAAAGGAATAACTTACATAGTGTATATGTATTTCAGTAATTAATTAATTAATTAATTGAATCCATTTGTTTGTTTAGGTTGTTTCCATTTCCTAGATATTGTGAATAGAGCAGCAATGAACATGGCTGAATATGTAGGATGTCAAGTCCTTTGGGAAATATGTCAAGGAGTAGTACAGCTGTGTCATAGAATACATTTAGTTTTAGTTCTTTAAGAATTCTCCACACATCCTTCTTGACAGTTGGACACCTGGAGCTCCACCTGGGGCCTGGCCGAGGATCTCTGCATCCACTTCCATTAGTTATTGGATGAGAGTTCCAAGACGACTGCTAGGGTGTTTAGTCATCTGATCACCAGACTAGGTCAGATCAGGCCCTCCCTCGACCATTGCCAGCAGTCTACAGAGGATATATCATTGTGGATTTCTGGGGACCTCTCGAGCACTCTGCCTATTCCTGTTCTCATGGGGTCTTCATTTATCAAGGTCTGTTATTCCTCATTCTCCCTTTCTGTTCTTGATCCAGCTGGGATCTCCTGCTCCCCCAAGCTTTCTTTCCCTCAAATCTTGTCCTTCATTACTCCCACTGTCTAGGTTGTTCATGTAGATCTCATCCATTTCTCTGTCATTGGGTGATCCTTGGGCCTTTCCTAGGGTCCCATTTTCTAGGAAGCCTCCTGGATTTGTGTAGCAGTCTAGCCATCTTTGTTTTACATCTAGTATCCTCCTATGAGTGAGTACATACCATGTTTGTTCTTCTGAGTCTGGGTTACCTCACTCAGGATGATTTTTTCTAGATTCATCCATTTGCCTGCAAACCTTATGATGTCATTGTTTTCCTCTGCTGAGTAGTACTCCATTGTGTATATGTACCATATTTTCTTTATTCATTCTTCAGGTGAAGGGCATCTAGGTTGTTTCCAGGTTCTGGTTATTACAAACAATGCTGATATGATCATAGCTGAGCAAATGCCCTTGTAGTATGATTGAGCATTCCTTGAGTAAGAGCGTGAATTGTTGAATCCAAGATTGTAAAAAGCACAGGGACAAATAGCCAAATGAATGGAAGCACATGAATTAAGAACCAAAGGCTGTGGAGTCCCCAACTGGATCAGGCCCTCTGGATAAGTGAGACAATTCAATAGCTTGATCTGTTTGGGAGGCTCCCAGGCTGTGGGACCGGGACCTGTCCTTAGTGCATGAGCTGGCTGTTTGGAACCTTGGGCTTACACAGGGACACATGCTCAGTCTGGAAGGAGGTTTTCACTTGTGTCCTAGGGGGATGTTTTCTGTTTCCAATTGGTGCAGGTTGGGCTTGAATGTATAAATGGCTTAGTGCAGAATGATCATTTTCACAATATGAATTCTACCAATAAGGCTCTATTCAGGTCAACTTGTACTTCACTAGTAGAGAAGACAGACAATAATCAAATAGGAATAAAGCAAAGTTTACCTGATACTACTATGCAGAAAATAGACTTTAAGATATGACTATATTCATAAAAATTGCTATGGGGATGCTCTTTCTCTATATTGTGGATATTTGTCACTCTCATTGGTTGATAAATAAAGCTGCTTTGGCCTATATCAAGGCAGGATAAAACCAGGTGGGAAATCCAAGAAGAGATACAGGAGAAGAAGAGTGGAGTCTAGGAGAAGTCATCCAGCCACTAAGGAAACAAGACATATAGAAAATGAGGTAACAAGCCATGAACCACAGGGCAAAACACTGATAAGAGATATTAATTGATTTAAATGTAAGAGCTAACTAATAACAAACATGAGCCACCTGTCAAATATTTATAATTAATATAAGCCTCTGAATGATTATTTGGAAATTGGTGCAGGACCGGGTGGAATAAAAAAATCCCCATTTACAAAAATGGTACACCTAATCTCCCTGTATCCCAGTCTCCTCATCCTTAAAGCAATACTAGTAACTCACATCAAGCATGATATTCAGCATTTCTCTGGGGATCAAAGAATGGACTGTAAAGATCATTATAATTACCAAGTGTTTATATAATCTTTATCAGACAGAGAGGAAAATCTTGTGACCACTTCACTGCTTTGAGAAAGCAAAGAAACTGAGCATGCTGCAGATTCTGTTGTTTCTCAGGATGGGGCCAAAAGTAAGTATTCAGTAAAAACATATAAAAGTAGACCAATCAATACACACCAAATTCCCCCTTATGAATAATGAGAACTGAGGTGAGTAAATGAATTGAGAATAAAGCTGAATCAGGTAACATTTCTTCATTTCATATATTTGGAGTTTATTGCAGGGAACATGCAAAACTAAAACTGAGATAATACTGAACATCTATAAAGTTCCCAACTACAGAAAGTGCCAAAATTCACATGTTCAAATCAAATCTATATCACAGAGACACTGAGACTGCTCCTTTCCACTGTCTGAAGAATGGAGTCCAGTATACAAAATGACACAGGCAGGAGACTCTGGTTTGTTTAGAAAGTTGACATCACAGGCCCATGTGCTGTAAGGTAAGTTAACCCTTAATTGAGCAAATAGAGAGAGGAAAACCTAGAAATAAACTTTTTCTAAGCCTACCCTTTAATGGACAGTTTAGAAAAATGAAGTTACTGTATACTCACATATCAAGTCTTTCAATCTCTGGCCTCTGGTTTTGTTTTATTTTTAACCAATTGGAGCTGGATTTATAAGGCTATTTTTATACATGGATACAATGTCCTTCAAACATATTCTGCTGTTCCCCTTTCCAACTCTCCTCCATCTGATTACTGTTTTGTTCCCCTAGATAGTTTGCTTTACTTTAATGTCATATACACAAACATGGTGTGTGTGTGTGTGTACATGTGTGAGTGAGTGTGTTTAAAATCTGTATGCACAAATGAGAGAAAATATTAATTGTCTTTCTAAGCCTGATGTAATTTACTTAATATGATTATCTTATGTTCTATCCATTTCCCTACAATGGGTATAACATCATTCTTTATTATACTAAAAAATAAATCTGTATATATACTATATTTTCATTATATATTCCTGTGTTAATAGACACATAGGTCTGTTCCGTCCTTTGTTTCTCTATGCTCTCTGTGCACTTTCTCATCTCTGTCAAAACAGGCATCCCATGTATCACTTGTCAATGAGGTGAATACATTTCTCAACTCCCAACTACATACTAGGTCTGAGTTGTCTTGGTTCCAAGAGAGCTACCAAACAGTATATATCAGAGTCAAAATTGAATCATTTTACCACCCCTGGAATCAATTACCATCACTGTCTAATATTTACACTAGTATTGGAGAAAGTGGGATGAAGAGGAAAGAATGAAAAAAAATGTGAATACTGAAATACTGAAGGCACGAAAGGTATTTGTTCTCGTTGCAAACCAGAAGAGTGATTAAAGTAAATAACAGCAGAAAAAAGTTAGTGCTGAATATATCTTGGAAATTATCTAACCCAACTTCTGCAGGAATGACCATCAGCCATTATATATTTTTTGACCTTATTGAAACAAAGGATAAGGAAATAGAGGAAAGGAACAAATCTTACATTTTTGACAAACTCTTTTTCACAGTTCTTATACACCCTGAGGTTTGAGAATATGTATTGTATATTCCCTCATCTTTTAATAAGGAAACTCAAAACAAAAGAAAATACATTGAACTTGAGCTGAGGTATGACAGAGATGAAACTTAAAGATAAATTTTCAGCTCCCATCCTAGTTTATCTCTCCTATACTAGGTTGCTGCTGTTGTCATGATGCCAGTATCAAAGAAAAAGAGAACCTAGGCTCCTTTGAAAACAAGAAACAAGTTGCACTCAGCATATTCCGGAAAAGTTCTGCTAGGTGTCACAATTCCTAAGACTTCCTCAGCCTGCTTTCCAAAGTACATCGCTGATTAAATACAATACCAATTACAACAACCTCTATGCACAGGCAGCCATGACTAATACCTATTGTAGTGTTTACCCTTCTCACACTATTTGCAAAGTCACTGAATTCCCCAAAGCAGCAACACTATAACCATCCAAGACGTACCTAAAATTGTGGAAATATGAACAGCAAATGAACCATAAAGGAGACATATAGAGACCAAGAGCTTATTTTTCCTCATTTTTCTCAACTTTTGTTATTCGTAAAGCCAGTTTTGATTAGCAATCATTTTAAGGATAGTCAACTTAAGTTCATTACTATTTTTTGCTATTATTATAGTCTTGGATCATGTATCTGACAGCTTTAAAAGCAGCATGTATTACTCTCTGGTCATCTTGGAAGAAGTTTCTCCCTTTCCTGAAGTAGCCCTTTGGATCTGAGAAAGTAATTCAAACAAAATTTATGGCTCTTGAACTCAGTAGATTCAGCCAACTGATTACAATTTCATATTATGCAAGACTGGATAGCTTTGAGCTCTGCTGCCTTAGGAATTTCTAATTGGCATCTGCTGAGATGGACATTCTATTAACTGCTGGGGCACATGTATCTGAATAACCTTCATGCATTGACATAAACTGGGAGTCAAGGACTGGCTGTGGCATTTAGATACATGAAAAACACACAGTGATTTAGAGTATTTTCAGAGACTAACACAGTCTTACTCCATGCCTTACTACTGAAGGTAAAATAAATATTGCAACAACCCAGAGAAACATAAGGTTTTAGACACAACAAAATTAAATTACATGAAATACATTTTAAATGAATCAGTTTGTATTGTAAAATTATCTTTGTACTATAATTACAAAAATATGATAAAAATTTTATTATTGAAATTTGAAAGATATAGAATATTATGTGTTCAGATGTAATAATGCCTCTGTTCAAAACTCAGTCACCCTCCAGGATAATAAAATGACTCCTAATGATTTATTGCTACAACCCAAAATTCATTTATCTCTCAATCCTCCTTAGACAGGTTTCTTCTTGTAATAGTTGGCAGTTAACAAAGAGACCCACAACAGATTGAAATTCTAAACAAAAAGAGACTGTGGAGGAGGATTCAGCCCTAAATGGATCTCTCTCTCTCTCTCTCTCTCTCTCTCTCTCTCTCTCTCTCTCTCTCTCACACACACACACACACACACACACACACACACACACACACACACACACCAAGCAAGACATAGGGATCTTAGTGAAAATAGGGTCTGAAAAATTATAAGAGCCAGAACATAGGATTACTACAAGAAAACAGTATCTTCACCTGATAACTACAAGGAAACAGATATAGCATGATAGATGCATTTGTGAACTCACAGCAATTGTAATAGCATGCCAAAAAGTTTGCACAAGCCCAGGCCAGACAAAATCCCAGCATGGAGGGAAAAGTGGGTACGAATTCAACCTGATAGCTGCTGGAAGAGGAAGAGACAGTTTTCTTAAAGGGTTTGATCTCTTTGTTGTTGTTGTTTATTTGTTTTGTTTTTACACCCCAAAGTTTTCCCTCCCTCCTCTCCTCCTAGTTCCTCGCCCCCACTTCCCCTCTTCCACAACCATCAACTCTTCTTCCTTTGTTTCTGTTCAGAAACAGGAGGGCCTCCCATGGCTACCAGCCAACCATGGTATATCAAATTGCAGGGAGACTAGTCACCTCCTCTTCTATTAAGGCTGAATGAGGCAAGAGGAATGGGTCCCAAAAGCAAATAAGAGTCAGAGTCTCACCGTTAGGAGTCTCACACGAAGACTAAGCTACACAATTGTAACATATATGCAAAGTGCCTAGATTAGTCCCATGCAGGCTCCCTGGTTGTTAGTTTAGTCGCTGTGAGCCTCTATTAGCCCAGGTTAGTTGGTTCTGTGGCTTTTCTCTTATAAGTCAACCACACTTCAGGGTAGGCCCCACATCTAAAAGTATTTGGGCAGCACAAATTAGACTCAATGGATTTTTTTTTAAGAGGACATGAAGGTGGATGCACAGGAAGATGAGAGGGATGTGAAAGGGATTGGGGAAGGGAGTAAATGTGATCAAAATACATTGTAGGAAATCATCAAATAATTAATAAAAGTTAATTAAGAAGATATCCCTGGGAGGCCTGTTCTTTTCTGAAGGGAAATGGAGGAGGAGTGAATCTGGACAAGAGGGGAGGTGGGAGGAGAATTGGAGGAGTGGAGGGAGGGCAATCTTCAGTCAGGATATATGAGAGAATAAAGAAAAAGTAACTCCAAAAAATTAATTAGCTCATGAAAAAATAAATAAATAAAAGAACAAACACAAACCTCATCAAAGAATTCAAAAGAGTTTTTAAAAAGTTACAAAAATAGCTCAAAGAACTTAAAGAAAATAAATACCTGAGTGACAAACACAAAGATAAGGCTGGTGGAAATGACAAAACTAATCCAGGATTTAAAAATGTAATTCAATGAAGAATTTAAAACATTGCAGAGGACTCAAGCTGAAATGAAAATGTATTCCAAATTCTAAAAGATTACAATAGCCAACTTAGACTAATACATACAGCAAAGTTATCTCCCATACTTGAAGGAGGAAGAAAAGCTTTCCATGATATAAACAGCATAAAAATTGTATCTAAGGATCAAATGTAAAGAAAATATAGGAAGCAATATTTCAGACTGAATAGAAAAACATGCATAGCCAAGAGCCTATAGAAATAAATAAAAAGCTGTAACTACTAAAATACAGTGTACCACTGAGCAGACAACCATCAACACCAAAAATGACTACAACCAACACACACCCTTCTGAAATAACTTTAAAGTATTAATGGTCTTAATTCTCTGATCAAAAGACACAAGGTGGGTGAATGGATCAAGAAGAAGAACACCTTACGTTTATAGATAGGCATCACCTTAGAGTAAAAGAATGGACAAACTATTCCAATCAGATGGGGCCAAGAAGCAAGCAGGCTGTCTTAATAAATTGACAAAATAGATCCCAAAATAAAACTAATCAGAAGAGATAAAGAAAGGCACTTAATTATAATCAAGTAAACAGTTAATCAAGAGTGCATGACTATTGTAAACATATATGTACCAAACTATGTGCACCAAATATAATAAAATATGTATTATTGAAATGAAAGAAACAGATGAATATCAAACTATAAACATAGGTGATTTCAATATTCCACTTTCTCCAATAGACAGGAAATCTGGACAGAAAATAATCTGAGAAATATTGGAATTCAATGACATCATATATCAAACTGTCCTAACAGATATCTACAGAATATTCCAGCCAAACAAGCACTAAAGAATACACATTCTACTAGGCAACATATGGAAGATTCTCTAAAATAGACCATAACCTGGGACATAAAACAAATCCTGATAAATTCAGAAAGATTGAAATAATGTTTTGTAGACTACCTGCCATGATTCAGTAAAATATAAAATTGACAGAAAACTCATCTATAGAAAATACACAAAGTCATGGAGAGGAAAAAACTCACTACTGAACAGATCAAAGAATAAATAAATTAAATTGAAAATTACTAGAATTGTCCAGGCGGTGGTAGCACACACCTTTAATCCCAGCACTTGGGAGGCAGAGCCAGGCAGATCTCTGTGGGTTAGAGACCAGCCTGGGCTACAGAGTGAGGTCGAGGAAAGGTGCAAAGCTACACAGAGAAACCCTGTCTCAACCCACCCCCACAAAAAAAAATTACTAGAATTAAAAGAAAAGGAAAGTACAACATAACAAAACCTCTGGGTCACATTAAAAGCAACCCTACAAGGGAAGTGTAATGCCTACATTAAAAATATCAAAAAGTGCACAAATATATATCTTAATGCTATAACTCAAAATTTTGGAGAGACAAGAACAAATCAAATCCAAAGCCGGCCAAAGGCAGAAGAATAAAAATCAGAGCAAATTAATTAAATATAAATAAAATATTTAATATTATAAAAGTACATGATAAATTATATATAATATGTTATAGTATATAATAAAAATATAAATAAAAACACAAATAATTATCAAAACTAAGAGCTGATTCTTAGAGCAAGATGAACCAGATGGGCAGATAATTGGGCCAAAAAAACCTAAAGAAAGAACAAAAATCTCCAAATTAACAGAATTTGAAATGACAGGGAATTACAGCAGATAACAAAGAAATTCAGAATACTATATGGGGTACTTTAAAATATGAACAGTTCAAGCTAAACAACTGCCTTGCCTATCCAGAGGGTCTAGTCCAGCTGGGGGCTCCACAGCTATAGGTCCACAGTTCATACATTTCCACTAGTTTGGCTGGCCATCTATGTATGTTTTCCCATCATGATTTCAATGTCCCTTGTTTATAGAATCCCTCCTCTCTCATTGATTGGACTCTTGGAGCTGGGCCTGGTGCCTGGCCATGGATCTCTGCATCTGCTTCCATCAATTATTGGATGAAGGTAGAGCCTTATTTTTCATGCTTGCTGCTGGAACTCCTGGAGACTAGACCAGTGTATTCCATATAATTAATACTTTTGTTGCATCTTGAATAAGATATCTCTCTCTCTCTCTCTCTCTCTCTCTCTCTCTGTTTTTTTGAGACAGGGTTTCTCTGTGTAGTTTTGGTGCCTGTAGTCTTGCTCTGTAGTCCAGGCTGGCTTTGAACTGACAAAGATCTGCCTGGCTCTGCCTCCTGAGTGCTGGGATTAAAGGTGTGTGCCACCATGATCACCTGGTGCTTTTTTCTTTTTCTTTTTTTGAGACAGGATTTTTCTGAGTAGCCCTGGCTGTCCTGGAACTTACTCTGTATACCAGGCTGGAACTCAGATCTACCTGCCTCCCAAGTACTGGGATTAAAGGGGTGTGTAATCACTGCTCAGTGAAATCTACTTTCTTGTCTAAAGTTCTGTAATCTTTTAAGTTTCCTACAGATATTCTTCATTTTCTAGTATTCAAACACATAAATGGAGGATCACATATCTAGTAACTGACAGAATGTTAAGATCAGGGCCTGGTTTGCTTACTTCTAAGGAAATTAGTTTTATGGTACTTCATTTTTGTACATTGGCCATCCAGTGTCATGGTGTACCATGCTTTAGGAAGATCCTTAAATGGTAATATGCATTTGCTGAAGGTTGCTATCATATGTCATGTTTTTCAAAATTGTGTAATAGAAGACGTTTGTCTCCTTTGATTGTATATCACCTACTTCTTTACCTGAATAAAAGTTCAGGTTGATCTCAGATTTAGTGTCCATACCATGAGGTCCCACCATAATGTGTTCCTCAAGGTTTAGGATCTTTTCATATCCTTGTTCTCTCATTATATTTTCTCTATTCTTTTACTCATTGTTAACACAGATATCTGTTGCTAGCTAGATGACTAACTTAACACTTTGGTGCTCAGATTTTTTCAGATAGTCAGGATAATATGTTCTTATTACATGTATCATATATGTAGTACAAATATGAAAAGAATGTTTAGATTATATAATATTCTGTGTTATGAGGTGGCGGTATTGACTTTTGTAGAAAAATGCTTAATATAAAAACACATTTCTATGGTCTTAATGTGTTTTTAAATAATAGTTTAAATTATCTATTTTATGATTTCAAAGTTAAATTTTAACAACAGTGTTACATACCTTTAACCAAAATGTAATTCTCAGGGTAGATATTTTAAGAGACTTGATAGGACTGTAAGAGACAGATTTTAACTTGGGATCAGGAGGAGAGATTTTTGGAGCTGTGAAATTTACTTTGAAACATGGCTTGTCTTAAGTATTTAATTTTCATCCTATGTAACTGCTGCCTATATGTATTATATGTAGGTCAGGTATACCAATACCTTCTGGTATCTGGTTTGACTGAAATGATTTGAGCACGTCCAAGCTAGTTAGAGTCCATTTGGCTCACTTTCAGAGTTTCCCATTATAGCATTCTCTTATATCTCAGTAGAGAAGAGTTCTCTACTGAACCCATGCTGTTAAATTAGCATAAAGTGCTGATAGTCTGTGCCTAAGAAACCAATGCTCATGAGGTGAAATGTGAGGGTTATAGAGTTCACAGAAGCCTGCATTTGAGAAAGCTGAGGCCAAAGCAGAGAGAGTACTGCTCATGTGGACTCTTGCACCATTGTGCTCTCACTGAGGCCTCTTTGTCAAACTCTGACAACAAATGCCTTTTTCACAGTTATGAGAACCAGAGGTTGCTGTCTTTCCAGGCATTTTCCTGTCAGAACTGTCATTGCTGAAAATTATAGCATGCCAATTGAAACTAAGATTATAGGTTTAAAGAGTCCTTGCCTCTTTGCCACTCTGGACAGCCTAAGGAATGCACAGAAGCTAAATTTGGCCTCAGTCATTATGAAAATTGAAAGTAAGGCTTGACAATTAAGAGTATGAAAACGGCCGTTAATTTAGATTCCATAAAACATTGATGGGGTAGCAGGGCACAATGCAGAGGTCCCAAGGAGGCAATATTAAAGATGAGTCAAAGCTTTTAAAGCTGTTACTAGTTTAAATGTGATCTGTGGACTAAAGCAATGTGAAGATATAGATGACTTATTCTATTCTGTGAAATGCAACATTCAACATCTTTTTTGTGGAACTTAATGCTTAGGAGGGCAAGCTTAGACATTCAATGATGCTGAGGCTGGGCTTAAGTATGTGGTGAGATCTTGTCTCGGAAGACCAACTAGTTGACCAACCAGATAAACAACAATCAAGACTTAAAAAAAAAAAAGGTCTGTATGTAAAATATAGCGACAGTCTTAAAATGCCTAGGAAATTAGAACAGAAATAGAAAATGAAGCCTAAGCTTAGACTGTAAAGAAAGACTTGTCCAGTTGTAAAAGAGTACAGATGGGAAGAACAGTGGAAACAGTAAAATCTTGAAATTGCACTCGAAGAATTTCAGCCCCATAGGAAATAGAAGAAAGCTTATAGCAAAACAAAACAAAGAAACATACAAAACAAACAAACAAACAAAAAAACCCAAAACCAAAAGCAAAACAAACCAAAAAACCAAACCAAACCCCAAAATATAAACAAACAACCAAAACCCCTCAAGTTTCACAAAATAGGAAGGGCCAGAGCTACCTGGGAAGAGAACATGCCACCATAATACAGAGAACAGTCATAAACAGGCTTAACTTTGGTCAGAAATGTAGGAGCTTCATTAAATAGAAAGAGGGAATGGGAACAAAACTCCTTTTCCAGCAGTGCTTATGACTCTGGTATCCCCTTCATTATCATTAGTCTTTTAGGTTACACAACTGTAAACTACCTTAAGCTATGGATTAGAAATGTGAATGTGATAGAAGATACTTAGAAGGAACTAAACTCACAGTACCTTCAGAAAGCTAATTTGAAGAAGACTTTTCTAATTTTCCATCATTCAAATCCTAGTGTATTTGAAAAAAAAATTCCCCATCTTTCTGAATGACAGCATAGTAGCCAAGATAAAGATTTACTACTGTTTATTCAATCATATCTAATGTGTATTCACTATATTTCAAATTTTAGCCATAATCACAAATGTTGCAGTAATCATTTTAGTAGCATTTGAAAAATCACAATAAATTGCAGTAAAAATAGCTAATTATAAACAAAAATGACATTACTAGCATATAGAAACTAAATTAACAGTAATAGTGATCAGGTTTGATAATTCAGAAAATAAAATCAGAACTTTGGTGCAAATTTAGGCTCTCTCAGAATGCAGACAAAAAGAAAAGAAAATTAAAATAAACATAATAGGACAATACATAGAAGACCAAGATGTTACCAGTTCAAAGAAATGAATATGTATCCAAGCATTAATAAAAATATTTCTCATTCCGGTGGTGGTGCACGCATTTAATCCCAGCACTCAGGAGGCAGAGCCATGTTCCCTCCATCTCTAATTCATAGCCTCTTAAATTATTATGATTATACATTGTCTTAGAGTTTCTATTGCTATGATGAGGCACCATGTCAGTTCCTATAAAGGAAAACGTTTAATTGGGGTTGGCTTATAGTTTCAAAGGTTAGTCCATTATCCTCATGGCTAGACGCATGGCAGCATGCAGGCAGACATGTTGCTGAATGAGCTGAGAGTTCTACATCTTGATCTGCAAGCAGCAAAAGGAGAGTGCCTGGCCACACATTGACATACTTCCTGTAATGAGGTCACACCTGCTCCAAGGCCACACCTTCTACTAGTGCCACTCCTTATAGGCCAAACATTCAAACACAGGAGTCTATGGGGGCCATCAAACCTGCACACACATATATAATGTCTATGTTTTCAAAGCTGACCACTTGGTATTGGATAATAAATAACAAATCAGGGGCTCATCCCTGAAGAAGACTGGCTCTTTCTATCTTAGCGGCCATTAGCCTTGAGGCACATTAAGATTTTTTTTCCTTCCATGTTAGCATGTCTATTGATGATGTAATTTGTCAAGGTACTGTTATGATTACAATATTGTTCCTATTTCAAGGGCACAATGTCATAAACAAACAACAGAAACTCATAGCAGACTTCCTGGTCTTTTGACTCTTAACCCCTACCCCACCCCCTGTCTGTGATGTTCTTCTAGCCTTGGGTGTAGGAGCTATCCTATTAATGTATTAATTGGGACTATTTCCCCATGGCCAGTTGTTATCAGTATTTTAACCAGTTGTACCTTTCTGTAATAGTTTTCTTTTGTGGCTAAAAGAAGCTTCTATGGTGAGGAATGAGAGCTACACTTACCAGACTGGACTTGGGCACAGTTATGAAAGTTTCACTATGGCCTGGGGTTTGGATGTTTCCACGTTGCTTTTGATCACTAGTTTATGTAGTTAGAGTTTTCCTGCCTGGCCCACAGTCAGGACAAATCTCTCTTACCCGCCAGTCCCACAGTCGCTCAGACCCAACCAAGAAAGCACACCAAAACTTACATTGTTTAGAAACTGTATGGCCGAGGCAGGCTTCGTGTTATCTACTTCTTCTATCTTAAATTAACCCATTTCTGTTAGTCTATACTTTGCCACATGGCTTGTGGCTTACCAGTGTCTTTACATGTTGCTTTTCATGGCGGCGGTAGGCGGTGTCTCTCTCCAACCTTCTACTTCCCAGAATTCTCTTTCTCTTGTCCCGCCTAAACTTCCTGCCTGGCCACTGGCCAATCAGAACTTTATTTACACAGAGTGATATCCACAGCACTTCCCCTTTTCTTTTTTTTAAAGGAAGGTTTTAACTTTTACATAATACAATTACATATAACAAAACAATTATCTAGCAAGAATTACAGTTACAATATTAAAGAAGATATCCTATCTAACTTATATTTGTGAGTCTAAGGTTTTATATCTAACTTATCTTGTATCATAAGTGAGGAAATTATAACTATCTAGTCTTCAACCACATCAAAGACCTCAGAAGGATATAATATTACCTGAGAACCGGGAGAAGGATGTAAGCATTTTTCAGGAGTCTTGCAAGAGTAGACAGAGACAGCTGGCAGCCTGGACAGTCACCTAATGTTCCTTTGTAAAGTTGGGGCATCTGTCTTCAGCCCACAGGGCTAGAGTCTCTTGGTCACTTCTCTCAGTGTCCTGTAGAATGTCTGGCAGTTTCCTCTGCGAAGTAGGAACCTGAAGGACCATTTTTTTTCAAGCAAAGTTCAGTGGTCACCTTTCTATGGGTCCTGCATGTCCAGTTAATCAAGCAGTCCAGGCAAGAACAGTTTCTTGCGCAAATGGCTATTTTTGCCAAGGTGAAGATAAGATATGAAGTGTCTTCAATGCCCATCGTTGTCTCTGAAGTAAATTGGTGTTGCCAGGAGCAGACATGTCTCACTGTAGAGAAAGTCTAAATTTTAAAAATATTTTAAATGCCATATTCTGTAGGTCTTTGAAGTATTTGAAGATTACCTATCTATCTGAAATATCTCTGTGTATACCTAGAAGACTTAACTAACATGGCTACAAGTATGATTATCCTAGATGATTAATTATTAATCTATTTTTAATTATCCATTACAATTTTAAATGAGCTGTACAAACAATATCTTAAACAAGAGTAGAAATATATACATATTCTAACAAAATTAACTTTAAGTTTGTATCAATAGACTAAAATCTAAACCAATGTAAAACATTTTAAACAAGTTGTTGTTCTTTAGAAGTAAGTTCCCTAATCTACCCATTCATCCTATTATATCTATATCATATCCCCTTTTCTTCTTTAGAAAGAGATCGCATTTATAATCAACCTGCTTTAAAGAAAAATATTGGTTTTTCTCTGTCCCACACCAGAGGGCTCTTCTGATTTGGGACACAAGAATCTCTTAACCTTTTCTTTTAGCAATATCTGGGTTTAGAGAAGGAGTGAGCCAATTCCATCTCCAAAGCCAGCTTGATAATTTTGGGAATGTGGGCGTAGTTTCTCTTACTACTTCCTGCTGGAGGGGGGCGCTGGATCTTATGGGGACACAAAGAAAATTTTACGATTATAGAGTAGTCCATTAGGGTGAACCTCTGAGCCAGTTGCCTTGAAACCATTCTGGATGTCAGATCATCTGGGCCATGGTGTCATTGGAGACCTTTCAGGTGGTCTTGGCTGATCAAACCTGATATATCTTAATCTGGAACAAATCCACAGCCTCTGGCATTCTGTGGAAACAAAAGCAGAGACTCTTTTCCAAAGCAACATATCCTTATATCCAAATTTTGAAGTCAAGGTACCTTTAAAATTTACATACTTGTTTAACTCAACAGCTTTTACGATCAAATCTTTTTCTGCAGTTAAAAATCCCAAAGACAACATAAACCAGATTTTCTGTGTAATATCCATCTTTGTAAGACTGAAGCGCTGCTGTGGCTGCTGGCTCCGCCCACCTCAGCTTCCCAACATGGCGGTGGTACAGTTTACCACCAGCTCTGGGTCTGGAGCCATGTGCACCATCAACTATCAGAAGCAGTTCTATCAAAGCAGTGCATAGCTCAGAAACTTTTTTTTTTTTTTAAACTAGCAAAGGCTAAATCCACCATGTAGCAGAGTAAAGTACTGCTTGTAGATTCCTCATTCCCACCACACTGCAGGTCAGACGCACACGCCAGGAACCCGCCATAGTAGCTGAAACCGGCAGGCTGCCGCTAACTTGAGAGAAACAATTAGGAAGCTGTTTTTAGCTCTGTTTTAGAATCTTTTTTCTCAGGTTTTAGGTGGAAACTCTTGCAAACACGTTGGGTGCCATTTGTAGTTAGAGTTTTCCTGCCTGGCCCACAGTCAGGACAAATCTCTCTTACCCGCCAGTCCCACAGTCGCTCAGACCCAACCAAGAAAGCACACCAAAACTTACATTGTTTAGAAACTGTATGGCCGAGGCAGGCTTCGTGTTATCTACTTCTTCTATCTTAAATTAACCCATTTCTGTTAGTCTATACTTTGCCACATGGCTTGTGGCTTACCAGTGTCTTTACATGTTGCTTTTCATGGCGGCGGTAGGTGGTGTCTCTCTCCAACCTTCTACTTCCCAGAATTCTCTTTCTCTTGTCCCGCCTAAACTTCCTGCCTGGCCACTGGCCAATCAGAACTTTATTTACACAGAGTGATATCCACAGCAAGTTTATTTAAAAATGTAAAATCCTCTAGAACACATACACACACACTATCTCATTTCAAGTTTATAGATCATAATATTAAATATATTAATGTTGTACAAAAGACTTCTACTCCCTGTTCATTTTGTAAGCCAAAATTGTATCCTTACTAAGCAACTCTCATATTTTCATGTAGATACCCTTATAACCACCAATTTATGTTTTCTTTCTATAGATTTTACTGATTTAGCTACTTCATATGAGTATAATTACACAGTAGCTGGCTTATTTCATGTAGCATAATGTTTTCAAGGTTCATCCATATTGTTCCATGTAATGCATATTTTCCTTATCCATTCATAAACCATGTACTCCCAACCCTAAGGTTCATCCAACTACTTATTGTTTATTGTTAAGTCTTGAATTTTCAATGTCGTTTTCTGTCTGGCCTGTCAGCATGACGTTCCTGAGAGAAACTGTGTGACTTATGTTATGAGAATGAGTCCGACCCTGAATATGTAACTTATAATTGTTCAGAGTTGGCTGATGGACAGCAGTGTGTGTGTGTGTGTGTGTGTGTGTGTGTGTGTGTGTGTGAGAGAGAGAGAGAGAGAGAGAGAGAGAGAGAGAGAGAGAGAGAGAGAGAGAGAGAGAAAGCGAGCTGAGTGAGGGATGTAGCTGAATGAGCAGGGCAAAAAGTGTGAGAGATAAAAGAAGTGTGAGAGTAAGGTGAGAGAGTGAATGAGTAAAGAGTGAATGAATGGTTGAGTACTGTGTGAAAGAATGTATACCTAAGTTAAATTATATAAATAGTCCAATAACCCCTAAGGAAATAGAATCAGTCATTAACAGTCTCCCAAACAAAAAAAGCCCTGGACCAGATGGTTTCACTGCAGAATTCTACCAGATCTTCAAAGAAGACTTAATATCAATACTCTGTAATTTGTTACACACAATAGAAGCAGAAGGAATATTACCAAACTCCTTCTATGAGGCTACAATTATTAAAGAGATATAGCTGTGTGGAGACGGATTTTCAGAGAGCAGATTTTTTTAAGATGAAGTAAAAGAGAAAGTTAACATCAAAAAGTATGTGTTTTCTTATTTACCCCTCAGATGGAAAAAATTTAGCTCTTGCCGAATTCATGGATTTTTTTTTTTTTTGCATACTCTGGTGCTGCCTAGAGGCTGGCCCTCCAGTTAGCAATAGCTCAATATATGGGCCCAAGGCGGGCCATTCTCATTTAAACCACCATATGTCTGTAGTGAAAGCTGAAAGATCAGAACAAGCCACTGCCAGCCTCACCTTATCAACTCCTCAGTCTCCAGAGTGAGACTTCCTATTTACTCACGCCTTACATACCTTTCTGTGCCCTGCCATTTTTCCTTCCTTCCTACTGTTGGAATTAAAGGCATGTGTGCTTCCCAAATACTTGGTGGCAAAGGTATGAGATCTCAAGTGCTGTGATTAAAGGTGTATGCCACCATGCCTGGCTCCGTTTCCAGTGTGGCCTTGAACTCACAGAAATCCAAGTGATTAAGGGTATGTGTCTTTCCTCTATGTCTAATCTAGTGACTGGCTCTGTTCTCTGATCCTCAGATAAGTTTATTAGAGTACACAATATATTGGGGTGTGGTGGGTATTGTGTTCCCTGAAATATTGTGTGTTCCCTGAAATATTGTGTGTTCCCTGAAATAAACATATCTGGGGTCAGAGAACAGACAGCCACTAGAACAAAGCCAAAAATGGTGGCTAGAAATGGGAAGAGTAAGCCATAACAGAAGTTGGGCGGTGGTGGTACACACCTTTAATTACAGCACTTGGGAGGCAGAGCCAGGTGGATCTCTGAGTTCAAGGCCACTTTAGAAACAGCTAAGCATGGTGACCCACGCCTTTATTCCAGAAACCCAACCTTTAATAGCAGGGAGTGGGGGCAGAAAGAGAAAGGTATATAAGGTGTGAGGACCAGGAACTAAAGGAGAAAAAAGCATGTAGTTAGTTAAGCATTTGGTTGGTTAAGCGTTCAGGCTTTGGAACAACACAGTTCAGCTGAGAACCATTGGGACGAGGACTCAGAAGCTTCCAGCCTGAGGAAACAGGATCACCTGAGGAACTAGCAAGGTGAGATAGCTGTGGCTTGTTCTGCTTCTCTGATCTTCCAGCATTCACCCCAATAACTGGCCTCAGGTTTGGTTTCATTAATAAGACCTTTTAAGTTTCCTGTTACATTGGGGTACACAATATATCACCATACATGTCCCAAGAGAAAGATGACTGTTGAGGTGGCCCTTTATCAGCCAGATAATTCCTTTAGAAGCCCTAGATTCCTGACATGGAGCTTCAGGGTTAGTGTTTTCCTTGCTGGCTGTCTTGATTAGTATTATCTTTCCTTTCTATGCCATCATCCCTCTCTTTTGGAATGGAAATCATATGCTGTGTCATTGTATATTGAGCCTTTGTAGCATGTATTTTTTTATGTTGTACAAGGTTACAGTTAAGAGATTGCATTGGGTCTGACTTGGATTTTGAATTTTAAGTGGTGTTGGAACTTTTAAAGACTGTGGGAGACTTTGAAATTGAAATAAATGTATTTGTATTATGAGATAGCCATGAGCTAATAGTGAGAGTTGTTGGTTGGATGGTTATTGCTTAAATGTTGTATGTTTGGATGCCAATTTGATAAGGGGTAGACTTGTGACAGTTGATATTGGTTGTCAACTGGCAGTATCAAGAAGTAATCAGGAGTCAAGTCTCTAGACACACGTGCAAGGGAGTTTATAGATCAGGTTAATTAAGGTGAGAGGACCCAAAATAAATGTTGGTGATACCATTCCATGGGCAGGGATCCTATATAAAATTAAAACAGAGAAAACCAGGTGAGCAACAGCATTCTTTTAGGTATGATACTCACAATGAATAGAATCCACTGTAGTGTAACCACAGTATATTCTTAAGATGACAGTTAACTTGCATGTCTTAGTGGCAAATTGTCATGGATAAAGAAATAATTAATATTTAATATATTATATATTTTAACATACTTCTTGCTAGCAAATGCTATTGAGATGAGTTATTGGAAAAATGGCATCCAGATACAAACTTGTTCATTGCAGTACTGTCATACATCTTCAATGTGTGAAAGTATATCTGCAAAGTGCAATAAAATGAGATTTGTTTTGCATATGTGTCTGTGTATGACTATGCACTTGTATTCTACAATGCATATGCAAAATATTGGAACAAGAAGCTAAATGAATTTTATTTTAAAGATTAAAGCTGAAACTATAAAGAAAGAGAATTAAATAAGGCCATGACCAATCCTGTCAGCACTGTATGTGGTAGGAATTGTGAGACTGAAAGGAACCATTTCCAGAATGATCTTTCATGCTTGTTCCTATGCCTACAATTCCATTATCCTTTGAACGGAGACTTTACACTCAAGTGATTACCTGTGATTTAATTCAGGTCTTATATACAAGTAAGGAAGTGTGGGTACTATTGAATTCTTTTGGATGGTTCCATATTTTGGTAGCTGATTTTTATGTAGCAGAATCCCTAGTGATAGACATAGAAGGGAAAAAGTCTAGAGGCAGTCCCAGTATTATGAAAGCATCTCACTAGAGGTAGCCTATGGACAGTTATGTGAAGTTACATTCCAGCTTGATGGAACTTCTCCCTGCTTTTTTTTTAATAGTTTTAGCACACCAAGTTCTTTTTACCTTTTTCATATCTTTGTATCACTAACACTTTGACCCTTTTGGCTATGTTGCTGCTTTATTGTTTTTGAGCTATCAAACAGGAAACAGAGAAGCCAAACAACAAAATAAAAGAGAATTAGTAGAGGCTGGAGGGCCTAACATTTGGAGTATGATCCTCTGTTTTTCAGCCACAAACACATGTGAACTGAGGCCAAACAACAGTTCTAAGACTAACACAAAGGTCTTACAATCAGTCCATCCTGAATAACAGCTATCCATAATTTCCCGTTTTTACTTTCTGTGTTCTCTTTGTGGAACTATCCAGTTTGCTCTTGACAGCTTGAACTCATTCTTATAACTCCCAGCTTAGTACCTTTCCTGTCAAGGCAGCTGCCATTTTTGATGTGTTATTGGTAGTAATGCTAATTACTAGTAAGGATAGTTACCATTTGTTGATTTCCTATTGTGTGGTATGTATGTGCTAAATTCTCAATATTAATTATCACCATCCCTATTTCCTCTAATGCCATCTTCTTTCTCTAGTAAATTTATCTACTACCATGGCTTCAAAGACAGTTTATATGTCAGCAACTACCAAATTAGCAAATTATCTTTTCTTCAGACATCTATTAAGCTTTATAATCACAATTAATATATATCCATGTGCCTCAATACAAACAACACTGACACTTGATTACATAATGACTGAAACCCAAGCTGCTCAAAGCCCAACTCTATATAACTCATGTATATATGAATAATATATGATACATATGTGTATCAGTGTATCTTCCTCTGCCACAATCCCATTTTTTTGCTCTATTTCTGTGCATCCCAACATTGTGAATTTCATCAATATTCAGTTTTATTCTATATACAGAACTCCAACATATTTTGATAGATTTTTCTGCCCAAATGTTTATTGAATCTATTTTTTCTCAAATTTTACAAACCACCACCATAGTCAGATGTATCATCATAGTACCTGTAAAGTAAAATAGCTTACTGACTTCTCTAATCTCTTACATATATGTCTCCTTCCAAACTTTTACATATATTTTGGCTAGATTATTATATACTTCTTACTCAAAATATGGCCTACATTGGATAATATATGTGGAGCACACTGGTAAGTCTTTAGCTTCCTGATTTTTTAATGGAATATTTCAATCTGGAAGAGATAGGTACACAAAAGTACTTAATGTAATATTTTATATTGATTTAATATATCTTAAAAGGTCCAAAGTTTCTCCTAAATTCTACTCTCCACCCACATTTTTCCCTCCTTCATTGTCTTCAAGTCCCACTACCTTTTCTCACTTTCACCAATATACAGTGCCAAATGATAAGATAATAATAGCAATGTGCTAATACGTTGGCAATGTACAACAGTGTGATGACTTGCATAGAGACTACTTTTAAGAAATGGAGTGTCTGAATCTGTAAATTGCTTTTGATAGGATGTCCATTTATGGAGGTATAACTAACATTTAAAGATACTTTTTAAAGTCATATGGAAATCAAGTAATGTGCAAGATTCCTTCCTGACATTGCACAAAACCTGCATAAGCTCAAGCCTGAGAAAATACCCCATGCAAAGGTAGGGTGGGGTACCAATGAAGTTTCATCCCTAGCTGAGTAACTATTGTCAACTGATAGCTGATAGGAAAGGGAGAGTCAGTTTTAAGGCTGCAGCCCCTGGTGAGTTAGCAATGTTCCAATTTAGGCTATATACCCCGGAGTATATGAGCAGCACAAATTCTACTTGGAGGCTTAAAAAAAAAAAAGAAAGAGAGAAATTTGGCTGGGTATAGATGTGGGGATGGATCTGGGAGGAGTTGGGGAGGAGATGAATTTGACCAATATACATTGTATAAAATTCTCAAAGAACTAAAAAATGAGAATAAAAACAAATAGAATCTCAAACAGCTTATTTTATTTATGGTAAATATGAATAAAAATCTTAGGATATGTACCATAGGGTAGAATTCTTTCTACACATGTACAAAAAACTGGCTTATATCTCTATACTAAAGAGCAGCATATTTCACTTTGCAATGTGTCAGTTACTCTTATTCAATTGCAGTTTAACAATATCCAGAAATGAACAATCTGTAAATTTGAAATTGCCTTTTAGTGTAGCATGATAAAATCCTATGCTGTCTCACCTGTAATGTGAATCATCCTGTTATATAGCACATCTACAGTGTATAAACATCCAACCTGTGGCAGGAAAGAGGGAAGGGGAAGAAATGAGGGAAAGAGACAGATGGAGAGATAGAGATAGATAACACACACAATGAGAGATTGTGAGTATGTACTTTTATATAACTTTTATTACAGTAAATGGTTATTTTAGGCTACTTAATCACTTACTATGCCTAATATATAAACTAAACGTTATCATAGGAATATGTGTAGTAAAACAACATATGTAGAGTTCAGTATTATCTAGTTTTAGGCATCCACTGGAGGACTTGGAACATAGCCTCTGAGTGCTGGGGGAAGGCTACTGTAATGAGCTCATTAAGTCTTATAATAACAAACCCTACAGGCTAGTCATCAACTTGATCTTCATTTTCAGATGAGAAAAATTCATCTCATGGAAGTTGAATAACTTGGTCTAGCTCACAGTTAGTATTCAAAGAGCCCTAAAATGTCTGACTCTGAAGCCTTACATAGGCTTCTGTTTTCCCTAATGCAAAAATGGTGAACTTTGTGGAAATGTCCCCTTAGAGCAGTGGTTCTCAACCTGGGAGTCATGACCTTTTTGTACTTGAACAACCCTTTCACAGGGGCACCTAAGACCATCCTGCACAACAGATATTTACATTACAATTCACAACAGTAGCAAAATTACAGTTACAAAGTAGCAACAAAATAATTTTATGGTTGGGGGTCAACACAACATGAGGAATTGTATTAAAGGGTCACAGCATCAGGAAGGTCAAGAACCACTGCCTTACAGTTTAAAAGCCATGCTCTGAAGGGGCATAGATCAAGAAAGGATTGTTTTCTGGGTATAACAGAAGCTCTAGGACTCCTCCGTTGGGGTGACTTCCTTCTTCCCTTCGGGTTTCTTTCTAGTTATACTGGGAGTTGCAATTTGGGTCTTATACCTGGAAGTGAGCAGCACTCTGATGAGCCAGCATTCCTCCCCAAATTGGTGATTTATTTTCTCTAATCACCTTAGTTTGTATTCATTAGTTTCCTTTTCATTAAGCCAAATAGAGTAATTGCAATTTAAGCTGGCCATGGTTTTAGAGTTGAATAAAGTACTACAATGAAAATATTGTTAGTGTAAATACACGAAATGAAAAAAAAAGCCCATCCAATCTACCTTAGGACACTTGTACAAAGGGAGGGGATCCATAGGCAACCCAGTGTTCTGCTGGATTTTAGACCAAAGTACTTTTTGAGCCAATGCCTAGATGAAAGAAACAGTTGTCAGTTGTCTACATTCTGTATACTAAGAGGGGCATCAAAATTCTTGTTAAGCATGTATGTTGATGAACTTTGAGTTACAATAATGAAATGTCTAAGAGAGTCTACTTTATAAATAAGTGAGGTTCAATTGGTGCTCATGTTTCTGGAGGTACAATATCCAAGGTTTTCTTGTGGCAACTGCCTTCTTGCTGGCAGAGTACTAGGGTATATAGAACAATGTATGTCTTAAAACAAGGAATAAATACTGTGTGTGTGTGTGTGTGTGTGTGTGTGTGTGTGTGTGTGTGTGTGTCTTTCTTTTTTTTCCTTGTTCCTATAAATCTACTAGGACTCAATCACTAGAGACTTGCCTTAATGACTAATGGTCTCATCTTTAAACATTATAACTAAATTAAGTTGTTAATCCTCTCTATTTCGATCTTACTATGTATTCCTGGCTTGCCTGTATCTGACTACACAGACCAGTCTGACTCCAAACTCAGAGTTCCACCTGCCTTTGCTTCTCAAGTGCTCAGATGAAAGGTGTATATCACCATACCCAGGAAGTTTCTTTTTTCTTTGTAGAAAAAACAGTAACAAACAACCCTGGGAATTGAACTCCTATATGAATTAGGGGTTTGGTGATGATGTACTGTACTAAAAATCTATCACCATTACATCTCTCACTTAGATATGTTACAGGATGTGTAACTTCCATTGAAATCATTACATAGGTAAAGAAATGAAAAAATTCTACTAAAACTTGTATTTTCCACTATCAATGTCACATTCATCCATTATCAACTTGTTAGCTCTTATTATGCTTCTTTATTGTCTAAATCAGTCAGCTCTTTCCAACTTAGCCCAGGGATAAAAAAAAGTACAGATTAGTTATGATTCTTGAACTAGTTAAGTGGGAAAAGTAAAAGCATAATTGTTTTCATCTAATGAGTGATAAGTGTATATCAATTGGCATACTAAGAGCTTTATATATTCCATATCAGTTTAATACTTTTAATAACCTATTAAGGTATTTTTATATTTATATTTTGTGGAAGGGCAAACAAAGGCAGAGAATATTCAAATGATTTATGGCCGAGCTAAGATTTGTATCTTAGTTTGACTCCAGAACCACTATTGCATTTATCTACCTCATTTTTGGTACTTACACTTGCTGTATTCTTTCTTTTAGATAATTTAAATTTTTTTATTTTTATTCCTGTTCCCACAATTGTTAGTCATATTCTTTTTATATTATAATAAAATTAAATCAATTTCTCCTCCTTCCTCCTTCAAAATCCTTTCATGTAACCTCCTAATTTTTTTAAATACATGGCCTCTTTTTCTTTATCTACTTTGTTTTGCACATACACACACACACACACGCACACACACACACACACACACACACTTCTAAATATATAAATACAACCCACTCAATTGATATACTATTACTTGTATGCGCAAAACTCAAGTCTAAGTGGATCAAAGACCTCAACATAAATCCAGTTACTCTGAACCTGATAGAAGAGAAAGTAGGAAGTAGTCTTGAACGCATTGGCATAGGAGATCACTTCCTAAATATAACACCAGTAGCACAGACACTGAAAGAAACAATCAATCAATGGGACCTCTTGAAACTAAGAAGCTTCTGTAAGGCAAAGGACACAGTAAATAAGACAAAATGGCAGCCTACAGAATGGGAAAAGATTTTCACCAACCCCACATCTGACAGAGGGCTGATATCCAAAATATATAAAGATTTCAAGAAACTAGACATCAAAATAACAAAAAAATCCATTTAAAAATGCGCTATAGAGCTAAATAGAGAATTCTCAAAGGAAGAATTTCAAGTGGCATCAATTAAGCATCCTTAATTATCAGGGAGATACAAAATAAAATGACTCTGAGATACCACCTTACACCTGTCAGAATGACTAAGATCAAAAACACTGATGACAGCTTATGTTGGAGAGGATGTGGAACAAGGGGAACTCTCCTCCACTGCTAGTGGGAATGCAAGCTTGTACAGCCACTTTGGAAATCTATATGTCCCTTCCTTATAAAATTGGGAATCCATCTCCCCCAAGACCCAGCTATATCACTCTTGGGCATAAACCCAAGGAATGCTCAATTATACTGTAAGGGCACATGCTCAACTATGTTCATAGCAGCATTATTCATAATAGCCAGAACCTGGAAACAACCTATATGCCCCTCAACTGAAGAATGGATAAAGATAATGTGGTACACTGGGCGGTGGTGGTGCACACCTTTAATCCCAGCACTCAGGAGGCAGAGCCAGGTGGATCTCTGTGAGTTTGAGGCCAGCCTGGTTGACCAAGTGAGTTCCAGGAAAGGCGCAAAGCTGCACAGAGAAACCCTGTCTCGAAAAAACAAAAAAACAAAAAAACAAAAAAAAAGAAAATGTGGTACATATACACTATGGAATACTACTCAGCAGAGAAAAACAATGACATCATGAAATTTGCAGGCAAATGGATGGAACAAGAAAATATTATTCTGAGTGAGGTAGTCCAGACTCAGAAGGACAAACTTGTAAGTGCCCACTCATAAGTGGATACTAGATATAAAGCAAAGGGTAATCAGGCAATAACCCACAACTCTAGAGAAGCTAACAGGGAAGACCCAAAGAGGGATGCATGAACCACCCTGGGAAGGGGAAATAGACTACATCTCCATGAGTAAACTGGAAATGAGGGGTGGGCAATGGAGGGTAGGGGATAGGGGATGAGAATATAAGGGAATGAGATGGTTGAACTGGAACAGGGAGGTACGGAGAATGTAATGAAAGAGATAACATGATAGAGACATCATGGGGATAGAGAGAAACCTGATGCTAGGGAAGTTGCCAGGAATCCCCAAGGATGACCCCAGCCTGTGCTACGAGCAATAGTGGAGCAGGTGCCTGAACTGAACTGGCTTGCCCCAGAGATCAGACTGGTGAATATCTTAACTGTTACCACAGAACTTTTCTCCAATGACTGATGGATGCAGATACAGAGATCCACAACTAATCACTAGACAGAGATCCAGGAGTCCAGTCAAAGAGAGAAAAGAGGGATTCTAAGGGCAAATGCATCAGGATCATGATGGGGAAACATGCAGGGATGGCCAAATCAAACTACAGGGAACTCATGAAAGTTGGATCAATGGCTGTGGAGCCTACATGGGACTGGACTAGGCCCTCTGCATGGCAAAACAGTTGTGTAGCTTGATCAGCTTGAGAGGCCCCCTGGCAGTAGGATCAGAATCCATCCAATGTATGAGTGGGCTTTGTGGAACCCACTACCTACAATGGGACAACTCTTGCAGCCTTGAAGCAGGGGGAAGGGCTTGGACTTGCCTCTACTGAATGTGCCTCCCCATGGGAGGCTTTGCCTTCTTGTGGGTGGAAGTGGGGGATGGATTGGGAGGGGTAAGCTGGGGTGATGGGAAGAGGGAAGAGGGGAATCTTTGATTGGTGTGTAAAATGAATGAAATTTTTTTCTTAATAAAAATAAAAGAAAAAAAAACCTAAGTAGTCACAGTCTCGATGAACCTGAAAGTCACCAATTCAACTAGAATGACTGTCCAGCAAGTAAGCTCCTGGGATATGGGTGTCTGCCTCATCATCCAGCACTGGGATTACAGATATGCACTGCCATGCTCAGCTATTTGTTGCCATGCCCAGATATTTATATGAGTGCTGGTTTTTGGGTTGCCATACTTGTATATCAAGCATTTTATAGACATAGCCATCTCCAAAGCCCCCCTCTCACCTCAGTTTTAGGAAATTCTAGGAACCAAACCTAGGCCTTCTAGTTAGAACCTATGTGTTCTAGCTATGAATGAGGAATATTACTTGTACCTGAATGCTTTCAGGTTTAAGACAGAAACCATTATTTTCTTTACCTACTCACAAGCTTGTTTCAAAAATAATATTACTGTCTTACTCCATATCAATCCTATCATTTTCCCAATTTATGTTGCCACCCTTAGGAAGGTCCCAACATGCTTTGGGCTCTAAGCCCCTTTCAGTTGTGACAGAAGTTGTTCAAACATAAAACAAATACTTATATTTTCCCTTGTGGGGATTTTAGCTTCCTGCATGCATTTTAGTGGGTGTCAGGGGAAGATTCAGAAGCCCAGTGAATCATAGGAAATTTTCCCCTTCAGACAACAGACTCAGTGATTACATTTTGAAGCTACCTTGGTTGAGTATTCTTCTCCAGCTTAAATTCTTCTCCACAGCATCACTAACTACACTCTCTTCTCCTTTACTTCCAATTAAAAGGATGGCTTTGCATCCTTATCAAAAGGTTATAAAAATAGCACATAAAACTATTATGTCTGAATTGTCTCAGGTAAAACACACAGCTTTACTTTATAAAATGAAGTGATACTCCTAGTTCATTCTTATTTCAATACGTGCTCTACATCTTTATATTTCATGTGTAGCTGGGATGTTTTTTTGGTTTTTTTTCAGACTTAGTCATATTCTTATGCCCAGATTCAGCTGTGTTTGTTCAGCAGTGGCTTGGTGGTAAAATGGAATCTGTTAAATGATGGGTAGCAGCTATCTAGAACATTTGTAGATTGAGCACAATATCACAGCTTCATGAGTTTTGTGCCTTGATGTAATGGGTTAGTCATTAAGTTTATAGGCATGCTCATTCATATATATACATACATACACCATTCATCCTACTCTCAATTCCTGACTTTTAAGTACATTTCCATCATGTGTTGAAATTTCCCTTTTTCAGGCACCAAGAGCTCTGAAGCCAAACCCCATGAAGTGCCAGCTTAAAACATGAAGTGTAATAACATTTTGACAGAAGGGTGTTTAGGTGTACAGAAGAAATTTCTTCTGTTCTGTGATTTGCAAAACAGCAGTACACAATATGTACTTGAGGAATTTTGCTTTTTTGGGAGTTAGAAAGATGTATAAATGAAGAACTAATTCCTTCACAAGCAGAATTTTCTCAGCATGTCATTACTCCTCCTTGCTAAGGGATCAGGATTATATCTTAGTGTATCCTGTGGCAGCAATTTGACATAGACCCTAACTTTCATCATAGATCCTCAACATGATTCCTCTTTGTATTTCTACAAATGAACGTATTTTATCTGACTCACTAAAATATTTTTGTGGTTCAAGTTATTTCTCTAAGTGTCATCTGAAAACTACTAGTGTGAGAGTAACATGGTCATTTGTTAAAATGTAAATTTCTGGTTTGTACTCCAGACACACTGAGTACAAATCATTATTTTAAATGAATGTTCACATTCCAACAACCAATGCTTGGTATTTCATAGAGACTTCTAATTTTCAGAATGTTCTTTTCCTTATCTTTGCCTTTATACATCTCTCAAGGCTCAGGTGAAAGGCTATCTCCTCACTGAAGCCCCTTTGGTACCCTTCCTGGTCAGTAGATAAAGACCTTTTGGGCATATATGATATGGAGAACACAAGGACATTAGAACTGGGAATTGTGGAAACTGAAATGGACATAATTAGAGGCAGAAGCCTTTAAAAATACATTTATTTTATTTCATGTGTATGTGTGCCTGTAGGTATGAATATGAACTATGTGTATGCTGGGAGTCATGGTGTCCAGAAGATCGCATTGGATTCCCTAGAACTGGAGTTGAAGTGAGTTGTGAGTCATTTGTCGTAATTTCTGGGAACTGAACCTCAGTCTTCTGTAAGATCAGCAAGTGCTTTTAACTGGTGAGTCAACTGTCTATCCCGCAACCCTTATTTTTATAAGGATTTTTTGCCCCCAGGTTTTATACTTGTGTTTTCTCCAGGGGAGAGAAGCTGAATAAACTAACAGTAATGCAAAATGTGCCCACTTGGTCAGAATAGTGAATCCTAGTCCCATAGCAACCATATTTGAGGAGGAGGTTTGGTGGCCATATCAGGATAAGAAGGTGGGAGGACACAAAGACAAAATACCCACTTGACAACAGACTCAGGGATGGAGTAGAGAGGGATAAAGCTATTTTAATTACTTCATAAAATACTTGCAGAAATCCTTTTAAATATATTATTTTCACATTTTTGTTTCATTCTTCAAATGTATAAATCCTGAGATTCACTGTTTGCCAATTTTTCCCTCAATCATCAGGTAGAAAGTACTGTGGAGATTTGAGAAAGTGTCAAAGACAGGCTTGTATGTAAAGCTAGCATAGAAAATAATGGGTTTCATCAACATTTTCATATACTTTGTAATTGTTATCCTTCACATTCAGTACTCATTTCCTGTTTGTCTCCTCCCATCCCCCAATAATCCCTTTTTTGTTTTCATGTCACATGAAGTCTGTTACTTGACCTCACTTTGGTCACTTAAGATCTTTTCTTATCAACCACAATGACAAATTCTCATATTTTCTGAAAAAAAAGTAAAGGATTTATGAGGTATCACTGTATATATAGCATTTAAGGGAGTACTGTGGAATCCAAAGTTTGAAAGAAACCATTGCTTGTCAATTAACTGTTGATGTGTGAAGTTCTTTTGTGGAATAGTTAAATAGCAATACTAGGCCTGGCCCTAGCGAGGACATAAGTTTGTTTTTTGGTCTGAGATCATGCAACTGAGTCCCCACTATTTGTATTTGCCTTCCCACATACGTCTTCTTTGAGGTACACAGCCATGCCCCTGCTGGTAGAGGGCTGTGTTCTGTGTTGTTGCCAAAGGACATAGATTTTACAGAGAAACTTTAGTTCACAGATAAGTCATTTTAACTGGATAATTACCTCTATCCTATCAGTTTTCTGTCATGCTAATGGAGATGCCTGATGATGAATACCCAGTCCGTCATCAAGAAGTTCTAAGGTTAATGTAATGTTGAATGCCACTGTGCACATTGCTTTTTAAATTTCAGAAGCTTTTCAGTTTTCAAAAGCCACTTTAATGATTTGCATTTTTGTAGGAAGCAGAAACAGTTAATTAAGAAGATTTTGAAGAAATATATTTTCATCCACAGATAAACTGCTTTGTGACATGGCATGATTTGGCTTCTTTAAATTCTCATTAATCTATGTTACTCAAACTGACTGTGTATGAAGACAATTAGTGTTTGTTTGGGGGAAATAGAGTGGCTAAATAAACCTGGAGGTTCTTAGTGGTCACCAGACTTCTCATGCAATCATATAATGACAGTGCTCATTATTTTCCAAAGGCCTCATTTCACACTTATAGAAAATTGTATGCTGTAAGTCCAGAGAGCCTCAACTCATGAAATATCAGTGTTGGCTCTGTACTTTTTCCAATCATGGTCTCGATATCTCTTGCTCATAGAATCGCTCCTCTCTCTCATTGATTGGACTCCTGGAGCTCTGCCTAGGACCCGGCCATGGATTTCTGCATCTGCTTCCTTCAGAGGAGGGAAGACAGGGGAATCTGTGGTTGGTATGTAAAATGAATAGAAAATCTCTTAATAAAAAATGTAAAAAAAAAAAAAGGAAAAATATCAACGTTGGGGTCCTTTTTAGTCTATAATCATGAAACTAGGTGAAGATAACCTAGTTAATTAGCAGAGAAGCCACGATTCTAGAGAGGATACATTATCATAGTTATTTTTATAGTCTGACATTGTGATCCAAGCGATGTTATATGCTGTGGAAAAATTTAAAAAAATCATTTGTTTTTATAATGTATATGTGAAGCCTATGTTAGTATTTTTCAGCTTCATTGTACAAATGATGAAACTGAGTCAAGCTGTGTTGTTGCTGCATTGTGGAGTAAGAACTTAGCATATTTGAAGGCCTGGGTTTTGATGACAGGCAGCAGCAAAACCTTTAAAAAGGAAAAGAAAGTTATTTTCTCATTTGCACACAACTATTAAATGAGCTATTTATTTATTTTTCTGATTCTTGTTAGTTATTTGAGAGTTTCATACTTATGAGTTTGACCATATACACCCCTTCCCACAGTTCCTCTTGGATCCATTCCCCTTCCCCTACCTACCCATCTTATTATACACTTCTATTTTTAAAACCTATCAAGTCCAGTTTGTTCTGTCCATATAATCTTGGATATGTGGCATTCTGCTGAAGTGTGATCCACCTACAGGGGCCACATCACATCTGTAACCAAAGGACTCTCCCTCTCTCAGAAGCTAATAAAAATGGGTTTTTAATATAAATCTCAGTTTCTTTTACATTTGGGGGAGGAATAAAATAAAAATTGCCTATAAAAATTTTAGTGTAGGCTTAGGATGAATGTAAGACCTTTTCATCAGTTATTTTTATTAGATATTGTAATGGAAAGAAAATAGATTCTGAAGTCAGATACCTGACTTCCACTTTTGCCTTTCCCACTAATTAGTTTTATCTGTCAGAGTCTTAACTCCCTTAGTTTTGAAATCTATGTGATAATATTTCACAAAGCTGTTGTAGATATGAAATGAGATGATAAGTACAATGTCTTCATTTGGATCAGTACACACCAGATTCCAAAAAAGTTAGATACCACAAAGTTAAACAACACACATTTATTCTTTAAGAATTCTGGATTTCCAAAGTCTGGAATGAATCTTATGAAACTAAAATCAAGGTGACAGCATAACTATTTTGATTTGTTTTGTTTTTCTGTGTAAGACTAAATAAATAAATCTATTTCTTCTTACCTATGGTGATAGTTACCATCTTTGGGTTTGTGTCTGTTTTTCTTCCTTTAATGCCTTCTCTTTGGTAATACCTCTTTTTGGCTCTTTCTTATATTTTTGATTTTATTAAGATCCTACACAAAACATGCAGGGTAACTTCCTCAATACCATAATAGTAACATTACATCTGCAAAGTTCCCTTACCCATATGAGGTAATATACCAACAAGTTTTTTGAGTTAAGATCTAGAGATCTTTGAGAAGTATTAACCAGACTACCACCAATGCTCATTGACTCTTCTCATATTATTGGAGTGCTCCTTTTATGCTTTACTCCTTCATGATAAGTTAGTATAGAAACTGTAGTGAATTTAGAAAATAATGAAACTTAAATTCATTATGTCCTTTATTATCATGAGTAAACACCAAAATGATTAATGTACTGTGATGGAGCAGTCCTTTGATGGGAAGGCATCCCTGAAGGAGACTTTGAGGATAATAAACAGATGACAAGGATGATGCTCGCTACTACATTAGACAGAAATTTTCTGTTGTCTTTAGAAATAGGATAGATTCAGAGCATCCTATATTCCTTAGTTCATAATAAAAGAATTTGTATTTATTGCAAAAAGGGAGGTTGCCTAGTTTTAGAGCACATAATTAGTGTCATGACAAATGGAAAATGAGAATATAATTAGAAGATGAAAGAAAAATCCAAGGAAAGTAGGATTTATGTTGTTTTTCTGTGATCTATACCCACAGCTAAAATCTAGTTCATAGAGGGAGTTACAGGACCAAAGACTGAAAAGCTGCAAAAGATCAAATAGACTATACAGACTGAAGCCATCAGTTTATAGTTGAGGACATGGGGAATCAGAAGGAGGGAAAGAAATGTCCAAAGAAGACAGACTCATCTCATTTTAAGAGGATACTCTTAGTATCCTTAGTGTAAGAACTGTTTCCCCTGTTCCTTTCACTTAATCTTCCTTACCTTAGTCTTTGGTTTAAAAATCTATGTTCTGGGGTTGGAAAGATGGCTCCCTGGTAATGAACACATACTGTTCCTTCAGAGGAACTGCATTCAGATTGCATGAGCAACTGCACTCATGGGTAGATACCTGCTGTACATAATTAAAAGTAAAATAACATTTAAAAATTATTTTCTGAGACTGTGGATGCAATATCATACTTTTATTACTGTTATTTGGCATCTTCTTTATGAAGACAAAGACTGCTGACTATAAAGAATCACACTCCTAATCACAATACAGTCTACTGATGTCTTAGTCAATAGGAATCAATTTTCATTACCTACATTCAAACAATCTTTGAGTGTTAGAATTGTGGCTCAGTGCTTATTGGGATCTACATAGTTTACATCTATTTCAGTATCTCTGACCATATCTCTTGGACAACATTCTATAAAATGCCTCTGATTGGACTCTGATATAGAATGTATGTATAAATTCATTCTTTCCTTGGGGGATGATTCCTGATGTTCATATTACCTTGCTGAATGTCCTTTAGCACCAGGTAGAGCTGAAGGAGGACAAATCACTATTCAACTGGCTTTAGCATCTGTCGGACAGCTGAAGATTGTTGCCACACAGCTATCTAATCCCACCTTCTCTAGAACATCACAGTAAATAAAGCAAAATACTCATTATGCTTAGCAAGATTGCTCTGTCATGTCTAGTTTGATAGCAGTAAGTAAATACTGTTTGAAGCTCCATGTTTGCTGAAGTCTGGCTCTGGACCAATATTTTCTCTTTCATTGCACACCCATATTCTTCTTACTGGAATCTATGAATGGGTAAGATTTAATACTCCTTACTTCTATTTTATACCTAACTCTCTGAATCATTATTGACTTGCCTCTAGGCCTAATTTACTGATGGCTGTAGCTTGACTTCAAACATTCAAATTTACAGGTTTCCTGATGGTCCACACTAACTGTATTACCACTGCATGTTTTATAGATTGAGATATAATGTAAAATTCTTCACAGTGTTTAGTTAGGGTAGGTGGATATCCATACTACTAAAGAAACAATCAGTTTGCATGTTGCTGACCTGTAGGATAGACAAAGAAACGTGCCTAAGTTTTACAGAGCCAACTATTTGTAACTTCATAACACATAACATGTTTTATGTTGTCTTATTTTTTTAGCACTCAGACATAGAAGGCCAGTTTTGAGAATATTTGGGAATGATAAAGGTCTAGTTTCTGAGGACCTATAGCAACATTTTAAAGCATTTTCATATTTTGTTACAAGGCTTATAAAAATATTCTGAAGAAGATGGAAAAGAAGAGCTAGATACTGGCAAAAACTATAAGAAAGATGAGGTGCCACTTGTGAAAAGCAAAGCATTTTTGCTGGTGTTGTACTCTGTCTTTTGCTACAGCACCCACAAGTCATGAAATGGCATTAGCACAGAGGAAGTTGATAACAGTGCTGTCAGAAGTGATCAAAGAACCAAACAAACAAGTGACAAAAGGAACATTAAAGTTTATGAGCTGAAGGAGGTTGAACACATGCTTTTGACATTAAAATTTCTTTCTGTTGAAAGTCGATATTAGGTATAATTGTTTTGTTCTTTCAAAATGGTCCCTTTAAAGCACCACAAGTTCCACAGCCTGTTTGCTTGTGTGGAGTCTATAGAAATGAACCCTAATTGTCAGAAGTGCTGGAAGTAGGGAATAGGTGGTGTAGGAGGCAAAATAACATAGAAAGGAAAAAAAAAAGATGCTTAAGGCTTTCTGAGTAACTCCTTAAAGAAACTTGCACTGCATAAAACATCTTCCTTAATACATGGCATGCTCTGCTATATCTACTTTGTAGATCAACTGTGTTCTATTTTGGACAATGAGCTGGTTAGAACCCTAAGTCAAACAGTCAAGCCAGGGCAAGGCAATTAAATTATTTGTGCCTGACATTATGCTGCAATTCTAAAAGTGATTCCACTCTTGTAGCCTTATAGAAGACATATTTTTTTCCTTTCAACCTGTATTGATGATTTTCAAAATTGGAAATCATTGAAGATAAAGATAATGAGTCAGATTTATCATAAAAATCAGGGACTGTTTTATTAAACATTTGAATGATACATTTAAAAAATGAAATGTTAGCACTTAAAGCATATTTCATTGTGTAATTAATTTTTTTCTTTTTTAAACAACTTTTACTTAATCATCTACATACCAGACACTGCTGTAAATGCTATAAATACAGCAATGAAATAGACAAAGGTCTTCAATCATTAGGCTTTTATTTTAATAGAGGAAGAAAAACAGAAAAATAGCAGGAATACAATGTAGAATTAAAATATTTTGCAATTATAGCCTGATAGGGCTCCTTAGAAATGCTAGTGAGCAAAGTGTCTGTATCTTCATAACTATTTGCATATCTGCTGTTGACAAACAATGGACTACAAAATATTTTGAAGTTGTTTGAAAGTTTGTCTCCCTTATTTAATATGCCAAACTATTTTTCAATGATCGCAAATATACCATTATTTTAGTTTAAAAATGTCCTCTTATTGACCAGCCTATACAAGATTTCTAATCATCTTTTGTCCCATGGTATCTTATGGAGAAAATTTAACTCTTCAGTTTGGCAGTTCATAAAGAATCAGAACTTGAAAACAGGAAGTAATTTCTGTAATTTGCTGAAGAAGTAAAACAATAAAAGCAAAAGTTATAAGACTATGGGAAATAATATGTTATAAATGTAAGCAAAAGAGAAAAAAATTGATTTTGTTGACTTTCACATGTGGTCCAAAAGAGACTGCCTTTCTTCCAGTACAAATCGTGCTATAATTTTTTTCTAGAGTTTGTTAATTTACATTGTAGCCAGTGACTGAGCATGACATATTTGCAAAGCAAAAACAGGGAGGTAGGGATATAGAAGAGAAGAGAGGAGAAGAGAGGGGAGGGGAGGGGAGGGTAAGGGAGGAGAGGAAGAGAACAGTAGAGTAGAAGTATGGAAAGAACAGAAGAGAAGAGAAGGAAAGATGAGAGAGGAAATGAAAAGAGGGGAAAGGAGAGGAGAGAAGAAGAGGGAAGAGGAGAAGAGGGAAGAGAAGGGAAGAGAAGGAAAGTGAGGACGAAGTAGAAAGAGATAGAAGAATAGAAAGAGACTGGGAAAAAGAATACATGTGTAATAGGAAAAGAAAAAGGAGAGGGGAAACGAAGTTGTATGAGTTGGAATGTGTATGCATGGGTAAATAAAGTAAAATATCAAAATAAATAACTTGTGACATTTACAATAGTATTTTTATTACTTCTTTGAAAATTGCATATATTTAATATTCTTGAGATGATAATTGAACAATATTATTTCCCCTTCCCTTTCTAAATGTTCCCATGTACCCAGCATTTCTCTGTTTCAAATTCATGGCCTCTTTATCTTTCATTTCTATTTTGTATGTGTGTGTATATGCATGTATATAGCTCTGTTTTCCTACATACTTAAATGTAACTAGCTTAATCTGTACCTTACTTGCATGTATATGTTTTCAGGGTATATTGGACATGGTTGCTTAAATGTGATTAGAATAAGGATGGTAGCAATAGACATGCTTGGACAGGGGGACAACATGATAAATAAAACTACATGATACAAAACTACAGGCAACTAAAGAATGTTGAGAGTTGTAGAAATAGTTTTTCCCAGGGAAGAGTATACAGTGTATTCTGATCATATTCACTACCTCCTCTTCTCCCTCCTAGATCCACACTTTTGTGTTCTGTCTATGTTCCTTATATTGTCAGTCTCCTAGAAGCTAACAGTTGCCAATAATTCTTCTAGGGGTTGGACTTTGTGCCCCAAATCCCTATCCATGCTGGGATTTTGTGTTGTGAGAGCTTGCATAAGTCTTGTGCATGCTGCTATAGTTATAGCAGTTGCTGTGAATTCAGATGTGTACATTGTTTTGCTGAGTCTGTAAAGCATTGTTTCCAGTGTTTTGAAATTATCAACCAAAACTGGCTCTTACAATCATTTTGGCCCATCTGCAAAAATTCCTGAGCCTAGAGGTGAGCACATTTTCTTATTCTCTGCATCTTGACCAGTTGTGGGTCTTTGCATTAATTGCTATCTACTACAAGTAGTGTATACCCTAACTGTCTTCATAGAGCCTTCACCCACTAACTGATGGAAGCAAATGCAGAGATCCATAGCCAAACACCAGGCTAAGCTCCAGAAATCCAGTCGAAGGGAGGCAAGAGGGATTCTATGAGCAAGGGGCATCAAGATCATGATGGGAAAACCTACAGTGAGTACCAAACCAAGCTAGTGGGAACTCATGAACTGAAGACCAACAGCTGTGGAGCCTCCATGGGACTGGACAAGACCCTTTGCATAAACGAGACAGTTTTATAGCTTGATACACTTAAGGGGCCCCCTGGCAGTAGGATCAGGATCCATCCCTGGTGCATGAGCTGGCTGTTTGGAGCCCATTACCTATGGTGGGATACCTTGCACAGCCTTGATGCAGGGGGAGGGGCTTGGACTTGCCTCAACTCAATGTACCAGGCTCTGCTGATTCCCTATGGGAGGCTATATTTTTTGGAGGAGGGAATAGGGGGTGTGTTTGGGGAAGGGACGGCTGGGGGCAGGCACGAGGAATCAAGAAAGGGGGATCTGTGATTGGTATGTAAAATGAATAAAAAATTCTTAATGAAAAATAGTGTCTCAAATGAGGGTTGAGAGAAGCATTAATGCATAACTATAGTTATTAGATAAGTCATTAGGAGTAGTTTTAAAAGAAAATTCTTTAGTTGGATATCTGAGTTTGCATTTCTTTACTTTTTATTTAATGGGACTTTTTAGTTATATGGCAGGAATTTATTCACCCCTTAACCTAACTGTTAACTTTTGGGCTCCAAATTCCAATTATAAATTGTTTCTGGGAATTTGCTTATAATCTAGTTGTGGTTGGCTGAATGAATGAACACTTACACCTATTTCACTTTAATTAATGTTCTAGTTAGGAATTTTATTGAAATCATGAAGAGGCTGTTTCTAGGGGAAAATTTGGAGGGAACAAATTTGGAGCTTCAAATTGTTTGATTCTTCTTTTTAATTTTATTTTTATAAATTTTTTTCTTTATTAAGAAATTTTTTATTCATTTTACATACCAACCATAGATCTCCTTCTCATCCCTTCTCCTGCTTCCTCCCCAGCCTTACTCCCCCCGTTCCCTCCTCTGAAAAAGTAAGGCCTCCTATGGGGAGTCAGCAAAGCCTGGTACATTCAGTTGAGGCATGTCCAAGCTCCTATCCCCTCATAGTAATCTAGAATGCTAGCATAGAAGGAGGATCTTGGCCTGGGTAGACATATGGCTCCATGACTTTTCTGGGTACTTGGTGCTAAGAGGAATTGGAAGGGGGAAGTTATTTTTGGAACATTGCCTAAACACCTGGTCCTCTTCCAATAGTATCTGTCTTAGTGTAGGTTAATATCATCCCTGTACTTGCACAGATTAGAAACCTGGTGTTTACTATAGACTGGAATTTAGCATGCCTGTGTTTTTCTTTTAATATTCTTGGTTACCATCAAGGAGAGAAAACACAGGTTGGGAGGTTAGGGTGTAGGTGGAAACAGCAGCAGTTGCTTGTTAGAAATAATGTAATGTCAAACTAGAAGTCAATCTTGTGTGCAAGAAAATTCTACAATGAAAAGTACTCCTTATGAAGACTGTCCTTTAGCTCTAAATTACAGCAATAAGCCCCAGAAACAGTCATGAACTCTAGAATGTTTCTGATTCTAAGAAAAAGATTCAGAGTAATCTGAGGATCACCTTTTTCTGCCATCTCCAAGGAAATGAGGGTACTTTAAGAAATGATGGTAGCCAAAGTGGTTGTGGAAGTTTAAATGAGAATGGTCTCTAAAGGCTCACATATTTGAATGCTTGGTCCCTAGTTGGAACTGTTTGGGAAGGATTAGGAGGGGTGGCCTTGTTAGAGGAGGCATTTCTCTTGCCTTATGCTTGTGGATCTGATGTAAACTCTTGCCTACTGCTCCAGGACCATGCCTGCCTACCTATTGCCATATTCTCCACCATAATGACCATAGACTTTAACCTTCTGGAATGGTGAGCCCCCAATTAAATGCTTTCTTTAGTAAGTTGCCTTGGTTATGGTGTTTTGTCATGGAAACAGAAAATTAGCTGAGACAGGGATATTAACCCAAATATTTTTATTTCTTTTAGGTTTCAAGTCACATATGATTCTTTTGTACATAGACATTGCTTAGATGTACATACATTTTTAAAGAAGAAGGAATAATATGTAATTCATGTACTAAATGAAGATGAATCAATTTCCAAAGCCTGGAGTTAGAGTAGCCAATTTGTACACTCAACACCAACTAGGCAACAAATGCATACCTGATGGAAGTTATCCAAATTTTAAGTATAGTACTGAGAATAAATGATGAGGCATTGTCCTTTAGTCCACATGCATTTGAGTATGAGCAAAAATATTACTGCCAGTAATGGCATTTACTTGATTATAAAAGAGGGGAATTCTAAAACACATACACATTATTTGCATATAATTTAAAAGTAGTTAAATACTGTACATTTATAGTACTTGCATTTGAGTAGTCACAAGTTTCTATTAGAGATTTAATTATTAATTGGAATATTTGGCTATAGCTAAGCACTAGATATCTGCATTGTATATTATTAGGTAAGAGAATATTTTAAACAAAATCCTTAGCCTCAGTTAGTATATATATATACCATAACAAATAAACAGGCTTTTTTGTACCAAAAAATAACAACATGTGTATAACACTTACTGTATGTATGTCTGATAGTATGTTAAATGCTTTATATGTCCCATTTTATTGCTATAACAATTCTTTGGTATACTTCTATGATTAACCCTAGGAGGAAATAGAAAAATTCACAGTGATACCTCAAATTTCACTGAACTTCCCCTCCACTTATTTATGTGAGAACCCTACCTCTTCTGGAAACCCATCTCCTAATCTTGCTCTGCCCTGCTCCCTAGCAACTATTCCTCTGAGGGTCCAAATACAACATTTGAAACTTTATAGTTTGTGCTATGAGCTACTGTTTCTCATCACCTCGTTTCCAACTATCTACTGCTCTGTTCCACATTGTGGTGGAGAGTATATTTGAGGAGAGTGAGGGGAGCCAAGATTCAGTGGACCTTTGGCTTTGGAGAAGGTACTACATGTACATGGTGGTGGGAACATAGTAGACCAAACTTTTTGCCTTTGTCTTGAGTCAGAATATAGAGCAAAAGTAAGAAGAAAATATTTGTTTTCATAATCCTCTTTGAGGATGTGACCCAAATGACCTAGTGATTTCTCATAAAAATCTCACATGCTAAGAATTCTACAATGTACGAAGAGTTCCACTCTAGGGAAAAAATCAACAACAAATAAAACTTTGAGGTATCTTTAGCATCTAAAGTATAATGTAAGTTAAGTAAACATTAAATTTTAATAAACATGTAAGCATTTCTGCCATTCAAATTAAATACACCTGGAATGAAAGATTATTACTTGTAGAAAGGGAGATATAAATTTTATCTGACTCAGTGTTTATTATTTCCTTTCTAGGTGTTAGGCATTGCTTTGGATATGTATCATATGTTAATGTGGTATTTAAAATTGTCAACAATTTCAAAATAATTATTTTAAAAATTCTTTAGGTTCCAAATATAGATTTTTATAATTTTGCATTGAAAGTTGGTTAATAGATGTAATATTTTGTGGAAGAATGATTAGAAATATACTGAAGCAGAAGGTTTCTAAGTGACTCATATTCCTATTATTTAGAAATAATGGTATTGCCTGCATGAACATCCTTTCAACTCTTTTCAATGCATGATCTTCATTTTATAGGAATACATTTTGACAAACCTTGCTTTCTTTCCAACTTTCATTATTTTAAGTGATAATTTTTGTTTAGTTTCATTGTGATTGCTCATAATAATTAGACTTATAAATGTTATTATGCAATTTAAAGCTACAGTTGCTTACATGAAAATCTTTATTATAAAGCTCAAGTGAGACAACTTAGAGGCTACATTTAAGACTAGGAGAGCTGAGGAAATCTATGAAGCCAATACAAAAGGAAGCAAGAGTACAAATATTTGAGTGATGCTAGAAAGTATATAAAAGATGTTTCTTCAAAGAAACATCTTGACATCTACTTCAATGATCTACATTTGCTACTTGATTTGTTTTCTGAGCATAGAGTATTCAAATTCACTGTGTGCATGCAGACATGTTATGTAGACGTACAGCACTCTTCTGAGAGGGCAAAACTCTATGAAATTCTTACAGCTGGCAGACTATGTTAGTATACTGAGGTATAGGAGAGGGATGGGTTTCAAGAGATTGCAGTGAATTGACTTATAATTTTGTGTTTTTTATTTCCTGGATAGTATGCTTTTCTTTAGTCTGTATGTAGCATGAATCTTAAAGGTACTTATTAATAAAATCAAACCTGAGGCCGGTTATTGGAATGAATGCTGGAAGATCAGAGAAACAGAACAAGCCATAGCTACCTCGCCTCACCAGTTCCTCAGCTGATCCTGTTTAATCAGACTGGAAGCCTCTGAGTTCTTCTCCAAATGTATCTCAGCTGAACTGCTTCTCGAAAGCCTGAATGCTTAACCAGCTCTAGTTCCTGGTCCTCACGCCTTAAATACCTTTATGCCTTCTGCCATCACTTCCTGGGATTAAAGGTATGTGTCACCATGCCTGGCTGTTTCCAATGTGGCCTTGAACTCACAGAGATCCAGAGGATTTCTGCCTCTGGAATGCTAGGATTAAAGGCATGAGTGCCACCACTTTCTAGCCTCTGTATCTAGTGGCTGTTCTGTTCTCTGACTCCAGATAAGTTTATTAGGGTACACAATATTATGGGGAACACAATACCACCACATCTGTGTGTATGGGGCAGAGCAATTTATAATAACTTTAGATGATGAAAATAGAATGTGTTAAAAATGCCATGAAGTCAAAACTTACTTTAAAATTTATGTTTCTGCCATCAACTTTTATTTTTACAAGTAAGCATTTTAGTTATGAAAATTCCAATTATAATTTATGTAAAGGAAAATTCAATAAAGGAAAAGTAATATACTTTAATAGATGTTCAAATTTAATGTATACTTAAAATTTTCTAAAATACTTAAAAATATGTAGCTCTTGTCTTTGTTGAGAGAGAAGAGAAAAGAATCTATGCATTCCAGGAAGAAGCCCAATTTTAATTAAAAAAATTGCCAAGCTGATTTGTCTCCCTCCTGGAGCCAGCAGTATTTTGCATTTGGCTGTTGTATAGACTTGTCTCCCATTTGTCTGAATATAAATAGCTCTCATTTTCTCACTTGTCTTTTCTTGCAGTTTGTCAAAATGGTTGGTTTTAACAGTAAATTAATTTCATATTTGGATACACACACACACACACACACACACACACACACACACACACACACACACACATATAATCAACCAAATACTACTTTATATATTATGTGATATTATGTGAAACAAGAAAACCTGGTTCTGTTGGGGGTCCCTGGGAGCACTCTCTAGTTGGATGATTTGCTTTAAGGATTCACAGAGCCTAGAAATATTATCATCATAGTTCATTACAAGAAAGGGATATTAACTAAAATCATCAGAGAGAAAAGTTGCATAGGACAGAGATCAGGGGAAATAGACATAACAATCTAGGTGTCTCTCAGTGGATTTATATAGATAAGACTCACATTTTTCAGAAACCATGTTGGATAACATGGAACTGTCACCAAGCAGAATAACCCATCTGAGGCTTGGTGGCCTGTTTTTTTTTTTGAGTCAGAGACAAATCTCTAAGACTGATCTTAGCTGCATGGTCTTTACCAACACGGTGTATCCCAAGGTTCTAGATGCCACCCTGACATCACATCATCAGCACATTCTACCTGATTTGGCTTAAAGCTCCAAGTATAGAAAGATATTCTTGTCAGGAAAAATATATATTTTAAGTTTTTGATGTCATGATTGAGTTTTATTTCCTGATAATATGTTTTCCTGCAAAATTTTCACATTTTATGTGCATGTGTGAGTACTTGCAAGTGGGTATGTATACCATGTGCATTCATGGGGCCTATAGAGACCAATAGATGGTTTGGGATCCACTGGAACTGTAGTTACAGGCAGGTGTGAACTACATGTCCTCTGCAAGAGCAGCAAGTGCTCATAACCACTGAGCCATTTCTTAAACCCCTGAAATTCTTTAATTTAATGAAGAATAATTGATCAACATTTCTTTTATATTTAGTAATTTTGCACTCACTTGTAAAAATAAAGTGATGAATTTTATTAATAACATTCTTTTTATCTATGAGGTTTATAGTTTGATTTATGTGTATAAATCTATTCTCCATCAAAATTAAATTTTATGTGCTATGTTCAGTAGAGGTAGAGGTCCATATTTTCTTTCATTTTACTAGATGCTAATTTAAATTTCACAGGAAACTTGAGTGGAGGAAATTGAGTTACCAAATAGCTCTTGATCACACACGTACCACTTTTCCTGTTACCAATATGTCATACCACAGGGGTGCATGTATTGCTATCTGAGGGACAATATTGACACATTATCATTAACATCAACATTCATAGTTCATATTAACATTCCCTGTTGTTATATGTTCTATTGGTTTTGATAGTTTATAACATGCATATTATGTTTATACATACATATTATAATACTTTACTACATGTATATATATATGTATATATATATGTATATATATATGTTTCCCACTTCATTATCATTAAAAATTCTCTGTGCCTCCATGCTTTGCTTACTAATTCCTCCCTCTCCCTTAATAAGTAGTTTTTCATGATTTCTAAGAATGGCATATATTTGGCATTATACATATGTCATCTTTTCATATAAACCATTAGTTTTCTGTTCTGTCTTTTTATGACTTGATAGTTATTTTTTTCTTATTTGTCTTTCTCTCTCTCACTCTCACATTTTCATGTGTGGTGGGCATGTACATGTGTGTGTAGGTCCAAGAAATACCTTTTTTTTTTGCTTTATTTGAGACAGGGATTCTTATGTTCTTTAGTGCTTCCAGACTAGTAGCTAGCCTGTGGCTGTGAACATCTAAGAATTCTGTTTCTACATCTTATCTCTCCATGTTGATGCTCTGAGATTACTAAGGCATGTGCTACTGCATCCAGCATTTTACCTGAGCTGTGGGGATCCAGATTCAGCTTACAATAAGGTTGGTGTGGTAAGATGTTCTTAATCCCCTGAGTCATCTTCTCAGCTTGTTAGCTAGGATAGTTTTCTTTTAAATGCCAAATAATTATACATGATATGGGAGGATCATGATAGGCTTCTTCATTCACTTTCTGAAAAGCATGTTGGTTACTTTTAACTTTTGGAATTTGTGAAAAAGGCTTATGTAAATACCCCCAGGCTTTTTGCTCTGGTCAACTCTGATTCTGACTTAAGTGATCCTCCTGCCCCAGACTTCCAAGAACCTGAATTTACATGAATGTGGCTCCACGTTGCCCATCAGCTTCTTTTTATGTAAATACCAATTATCTTAGGAAAAGCCACAAAAATGTCATTTAAATATGAGTGAGTTCCTGTTTTTCATCCTTCCTACAGGCTTATATCAGTGTTTTAGGTAGTTCAGTAGGTGAGTCGTGAAATCAATTCCATAGCAACATGAAGTTTAGTATCTTTTTATATGTTTACTTGTCATCTTCATATCTTCCTTGTAGCATTCTGTTTGGGTCATTTACCCATTATTAAATCTTGTCAATTTCTTTTTAAATGTTCAGGTTTTTTAAACTTATTAATTATTAGATATAATAAATTTCTTATTATTATAAGAATTGATTCCTATTATCTATAAATCAATAATCGATTTCTTTCTTTCTTTCTTTCTTTTTATTTTTTGAAGCAGGGTTTCTCAGTGTAGCTTTGCTCCTTTCCTGGAACTCACTTGGTAGACCAGGCTAGCCTCGAACTCACAAAGACCCACCTGCCTCTGCCTCCTGAGTGCTGGGATTACAGGCATGCGCCACCACTGCCTGGCAGTAATCGATTTCTTATTGAGTTTTAAGTGTTCTTTGCATAATTTGGATTAAAATCCCTTGCTAGATATATATTTTGCAAATCATATCTAGGGTTGCATCTATAGTCATTAAAGTATTATTAAACTACATAGATTTTTCCCTTTTATTAGTTTCTAGTTTTGAATTTTATAGTTGGGCATATCTTCCTTTCAGAGTTAACATTATTTTGGTGAAAATTACAAGGTTTGTTTCCAGATTCACTTAAAAGTTGCTGTACTAACTTTTTTGGAGAGTTCATTTTTAATGAAAGTACCTCATAATTAACTAATATACATATTAGAAGGCCATTATTATGCCTAATTAAATTTCTTTGGTGTGAGCATTGGAAATAATTTAGATATATGTAGATTTGTTTCTGATCTTTCTATTCAGTATACTGTTCTGTTTGTTTACTATATCAATAGCTGTATCTTACTATAATTTGCCAATGAAAGTACTTCGAGTTTGGATCAAAATTATTATAATTGAGAATTGAAGCTTTCTAGTCTATGAAGATGATAGATTTCATAATTTCAATATTCTTTAAGTTCTCTCATCAGTATTTTATAGTTTGTATATAGTAATTTTTAAAAAATATTCCTAAACATTGTAATTTCATAACAATATAATTAACTTTCAAATTTCCTTTTCATGTTGTTCCTATAATATATATACTCTGACCTTGCTATGGTGTTTGTACATATCTTATATTTTAATGTTTATAATCATGACAGACACTTAAAAATGTGTTACTTTCTCTTTCTTTTTAGACCTAGATTTCTTCTTTCTTTCACACATGAAGACCTCTAGTACAATGCTAGACAGAAGAGGTAGGAATGAAGAAATCCTCATCTTTTTTTTGTATAAAAACTTGTTTTTGGATTTATTCATTTTTATTTTTATATGCATGAGTGTTTTGCCTGCATGTATGTCTATGCAGCACATGACTTCTTGATACCTCTGACAGTCAGAAGAGCATTTTAGTTGTCTTGGAACTGGAGTTATAGACAGTTGTGAGCCATGTAATATTGGCGATGGGAACTGAAACCAGGTCCTCTGTAAAAGCAGCCAGTGTTTTGAACAGCTAAGCTATTTCTCTAGATGGTAAATCCATATTGCTGAAGACACCATGCACTTCAAGCTGAAATTGGCATGAATGTTGCTACTCTGAGGACTGCCTTTCATAGAACCAGAGGTGCCATGTATGTTTCCAAAGGAGAATAGCAAGTAATAGTCCATTCATGTGGAATCGTCCTTGTGGGGGCCCCATCATCCTTTTGGAGACTTCAAAGGTCACTGTTAGCAATGGTCACAGTTCACTGTAAAAATCTTAAACATTTTAAATGTCATATGCAGCAGATCTTGGAGAGGTTAAAGGACCACACTTTGTTAAGTACACCTAGGGTACATAAACTTAATTCCTAGTTACCTGCTTCAGACTCAAGCCCTAAATCACATAGAGGAAGTTAGATGAAGCCTATGTCTAGAATTAGTGCTCTATATGACCATTAATATCATGACAGAAAGTTTAAATATATTAATCTTATGAATTTTGAGATATTTATACCTTAAGAAAAGTTTTAAAGAGTCAAAATAAAACCAAAGGATTATAAGGTTAGTGGCAATAGAATATTCCCTTAATTTTGTTTTTTCTTTATACCAGGTTACTCATCTGACATGAGACAGAGATTTTTGGATTTTTCTTTAACAAGCATGCTTGGGTTTAGAGAAGGAAAAAGCCACACTCTAACAATAATGCCAGCTTTAATTTTTAATTGAATTGGGACTACAAAAAGACCATTTGCTTTTTATGTCTGTAGAGAACAGTAGAAACAAATATTTGGGAAGATTTACAAAATTTTTATCTTATTGGAATTGTGCTGTACCATTAGGCCAATTTATTCCTTTTCTTGGTACTTCTTCTCTGAATGATTTGGCCTTCTTCTTCAGATGTCTCACTTGTCCAGTGGTCTTCAGATTCCTTAGCTGGATTTATTTATTCTAATTAAACAAATGCAACACAAATAAATGTAACACACCTTTACACAGTTAAAGTAACATTACATAGCATAAACAAATGTATGTAACACATCTTCACATAGTTAAATATTCCACAACAGACACACTGTCCAGGCTTTAGCATCTGAGACCTCAAAGCCCGGCCCCAGTGACATACTTCATCCAACAAAGCAGCCACACCTACACACCAGCAAGACCACTCCTCCTCATAGTGTCATTCCCAGTGGGTAACCAAGCATATGTGAATCTATGGGGGCCATTTCCCTTTAAACCACCACATGGGCCTTAAAGACGAAGAAAAAAAGCAAAGATTGCTACTACCCCTTTAATTTTTCCAGTTTAAGATGTCTATAATGTAACTTACAGATGGCTACACTTTGTTCCTTGAAAGAATTGATCCATTTCTTGTCCATTCTTAGTCATAGTACATAAACTCTTGTAGTCCCAACCTTTTTCTTCTTATACTTTGGATTTTATTCTTTCCTCCTTAACTCCCTCAGTTTCTTAATCCCTCCTCTGTCCATTGTACTTCTCTTAATTTCCCTCTCCTTTTGTGCCCGAGCCCCCAAAATTTTCTAACTTGTTTCTTCTCTAATGCTTTCATTGATAATTCAGATATCTGTGCTAGATAGTTTAGTTGTTTTATGTAAAAAGTTGGTCCTTATTACCTAGTTCATTTTTACACAGAATGACAATTTCCTAGCTGTTTAAAATTGCTATTACTTGGTCAAGTGAAAATTGGCAATTTATGAGACCCTAGATTTTTGTGGGAAGATTAACTACCCATGAAACGTAGTAATTGAATAACTTATAATTAGAGGAATATAAAAGAAATAAAAGCTCACATCTTTTTGAGCAAGGAAAGAATATTTAACATGGTTAAGACAAACAACTGTAGATTCATATAGTTCTATAAGGTTTTGGATAACACAAACCCCAAATAGCCCCACAAAATTCATGTAGAAGATGGGGTTGGAGTTAGGATTTGAAAGATGAATGGAGCGAGAGAGAGAGAGAGAGAGAGAGAGAGAGAGAGAGAGAGAGAGAGAGAGAGTTATTTTAGGTAGGGAACAATATAAGCTAAGTCTTTGTAACTATTGAACTGAATTAATTCATACCTTGATGACTGAGTAGTTTATCCTCTAATTCCCTCTTCCCTTGGTTTGCTGCTGATCCTAATCAGGCTGTGCTGAAAGCCTGGGAATTTATTGGTGCATACTGTGATACATGTGTTAATAATGCTGCCTGTGATTTCTTTAGCAGACCCAAGAGTGCAGCTAACATGCCAGTGATTGTATAAAGTCTGCATTGTCTCCCAGCTGAGTGACTTGAATTTAGCCCTATTCCCAGGGAAACCTCAGCTAACTCAGCTGTGTCTATAGTTCCACTGGAAAAATCACCTGTACTTACTGCCTTGCCTTGGTACTTGTAATGGATACTTTTGGTTTTCAGCTTGACATACTTCGAAAGACAGAACCTCAGTTGAGGAATTGCCTCCATCACATTGGTCTGCTGTCATGTGTAGGGGAAATTTTCTTGATTGCTTGCTTATTAATGTAGGAAGACCCAGCCTAGCCAGTGCCATACGTGGAAGGTGATCTTGGGTTGTATAAGGAAGGTAGCTGAGCAGGCAAGAGGAAGCAAGCCAGTAAGAAGCATCCCTTTGTGGTCTCTCCTTCAGCATTTGCTGCCAGGTTCTTGGCTTGAGCTCTTGTCCTGGCTTCCCTCAATGATGGACTATAACCAGTAAGTTCAAATAAATCCTTTCCTCCTTTTTTGTTTATCATAGCAACAGAAAAATAAAACTAGAATGGTACTTGACTGAGAAATTGATGTGTATAGATATACAGTTTATACACTGGTAGAGATTGAAAAAGGATCTATATTTTACCTGCCTATATTTCAATGCTGATTTTTATCTGGTGAAATGACTGTTTTGTAGAGCTCTTCTTATCTGTAGGAATACACTTAAGATAAAGGAGACATCTTATCTAATTCCCAATATAATGAAGCTTCTATGTTTGTTACACACTACATCATTTGTAGATGTAACAGTCGTGTTAAATAAGAAACACAGAGCCAATTGCAGAGTTAAAAGCCAAGAGGTCAGAGCAATAGCTGAGAGCTGAAAACCTTACCTTTCACTGCTGCTGCTGTCTTTCCTCTCCACAAGAGGCCTACTTCCTGTGTTTTTCTCTTTTTTATAGACTGTCTGTTCTGCCTTCTCATTGATTGTAAACCCAACCACATGACCTCTTCATCACTGCCTGTCTGTACAGACCTCCAGGTCTTCTATGGTTGGTGTTGAGATTAAAGGCGTGTGTCGCCATGCTGGCTGTATCCTTGAACACACAGAGATCCACCTAGCTCTGCCTCCCAAGTACTGGGATTAAAGGTGTGCACCACCACTGCCCAGCTTCTGTTATGGCTTGCTCTAACCCCAAGACAACTTTATTAACATATAAATAAAATCACATTTCAGTACAAATAAAATATCACCATAATCGGTCTTAATTTATGTGGGGTGGGGTTTCCAAAAGTTGTGTACTGATATAAATTTTACATCATAGACCCTGATGTGTAAGCTGTATTTTATATAATTCCTTAGAGTTGAATTTAATCTAAAAAGGGCCCTGAATTTTTCCTGCTGGTTAGAAAATTAGGGCTTCAAAGGTTGGTACTTCTCCCTTCTCTATCCTGTATTGTGCAATGGCCCTAGGAGAGTAAACAAAATAGAAAATGTAGGGAGGTCTCTGTAATCTTTGAGTCATACTGACTAGCACTAATATTCAATCATTTAATTTACATTTGTGCTAAGTTTTAAGCTCTAAACTTTAGAGCCTCAGTGCCCAGGATTTAGTGTTTTTACACACTAATATATACCCTTTGCAAACACTGTGAAGATACCTTGAAATTATCTTACCTGGTAACAGCTCCCTCTCCCACAGCCAAAATGTGGTTGTAGAGACGGGTAATTATGAGACACCTTGGTGCTGAGCTTGGACTTTTCAAGTGTCAGTTGATTTACCAACTATTTGGTGTTAACTCCAAAATAATGAGTGAGACTTGGTCTGTAACCTCAGGAAAACTGAAATCAAGTTGAATTTTGAAGAGTTTAATGGAAAAGGGGGCTTTTATATTACTATTGACCTTAACTTCTGAGAGGGAAACCTTACATCTCAGCTCTAAAATGGCCTATTTCAGTTTTGTTGGTAGTTATGAATCAGTCAGTCTTTGGGATGCTTCGCCTGCAACTGTGGGAATTGATGAATGTGTCTATTTTTATGGTACGTACTCCTGGATGTGGTCTCAAAGAATAGAACTGTGTGGCTCAGGCACTTTTCTGAAATCTCTGGCTTTACAAGACTTCCTGCTGCAGATAAGGACACTGACTTCTCTTATCTGCTTGTCCCCTGGTACCTCTCTCTGGTGAGATACTGACTTTACCTGTAGAGCTGGATTGCTTTTATCCCTGAACTATATACTGCAGATACTTAAGATTAGTGTCAGGAGAGGAGAAAGGGTAATTGTTTTCTGTGGAGGAGAATTGTGTAGGTGGTAGTTCTGTTAAAAACTGGAGGCTAGAGTGGTATTTAGTCAAATATGGCTGCCACACAGCAGTGAAAGAGCCTTTTGGCATCTTTTTTTTTCAAACAGCTTAATGCTGACATGCTTTGTACTCTGGCAGTTATTCTAGGGGAAAGTGTTTAAAATGTTTTATCCATTAAACACATTCTTACCTGCTTTAGTTGTAAATCACATTTTTATCGAGGCTTCTGGAATACTAATGATATCTGGTTTTTTATTAATTCAGTGATGCTGCGTTATAAATCTGGAGGTTCACAGTCTTAGCCCATACTGTTTTAATTTTCCCACCATCTGAGAAAACTGTAACTCTAACTTGATATGGGCTGGAATGCTCTTCTTGTTAAGTGTATATTTATCTTTAAAAACATAGTCTTACAGAGAACCTTTTATGTGTAATTTTGGCTTTATATTTTATAAACCACTATTGATTTTTCTTTATTCCTACAGAACTAGATTCTTGTTCAGAATTTTAGCCCCATAACAAATATTAGGAAATTTAAGTGGAACTTCCAGAGAGAGTGCCCCTTGAAATTGTCCTAATGACCTGGGGTACCAAGTTTATAGGCTTGCCTTTTCATGTGGGAAGAAAGGAATCAACAGTAAAGAAAAAATCATATTAAAATACATGCACCTAGCAGGATGTTAGCTTCCTAAAGATCTGTATCCTTTTTTAAAAAAAGTATTTATTTATTTATGTGTATGTGCACAGGTATTTGTTTTGCCTGTGGAAGGGTGTTAGGTTCCCTGGAACTATAGTTACAGACAGTTGTGAGCCGCCGTTTGGGTGCTGGGAATTGAACCTGGGTCCACTGCCAGAGCAGTCAGTGCTCCTAACCGCTAAGCCATCCCTCCAGCCCCAATCTGTATCCTTATAACTTAAAATCTATGGGATGAGGGAGGACAGTAAATGTTATCAGACGGGACAGATACAGGATAACATATTCTCAGGTGTTTTCCTATATAATGACCAAATCTAGTCTTCAGGAGGAATGAAACGATATTCTTTGCTATGTTTGAATAATTTTAGGACTTAAAGCATTTGCATTTGAATAATCCCACAAACTCAAAGCAGAGTTGGCTCATAGAAAGGGTGATTATACAGTGGATGTATCATTGTGGATTTCTGGGGACCTCTCTAACACTTTGCTTCTTCCTGTTCTCATATGGTCTTCATTTACCATGGTCTGTTATTCCTTGTTCTCCCTTTCTGTTCTTGATCCACCTGGGATCTCCTGCTCCCCTAAGCTCTCTTTCCCTCGAACCTTGCCCTTCATTACTCCCACTGTTGTCCAGGTTGTTCATGTAGATCTCATCCATTTCTCTGTCATTGGGCGATCCCTGTGTCTTTCCTAGGGTCCCGTTTTCTAGGTAGCCTCCCTGGAGTTGTGTAGCAGTCTAGTCATCTTTGTTTTACACCTAGTCTCCTACTATGAGTGAGTACATACCTATCCTGATCTGACCTAGTCTGGTGATCAGATGGCCAAACACCCTAACTGTCGTGCTCGAACTCTCATCCAGGTGGAGCTCCAGGAGTCCAATTGTTGAGAAAGAGGAGGAACTGTAAAAGTGTTAATTGTTGAGACCAAGATTAGAAAAGCACAGGGACAAATAGCCAAACAAATGGAAACACATGAATTATGAACCAAAGGCTGTGGAGCCCCCAACTGGATCAGGCCCTCTGGATAAGTGAGACAATTGAATAGCTTGACCTGTTTGGGAGGCACCCAGGCAGTGGGACCGGGACCTGTCCTTAGTGCATGAGCTGGCTGTTTGGAACCTTGGGCTTACACAGGGACACTTTGCTCAGCCTGGAAGGAGGGGACTGGACCTGCCTGTACTGAATCCACCAGGTTGAATAGAATCCCCAGGGGAGACTTGACCCTGGGGGAGAGGGGCTTGGGGTAAGGTGGGGGCGGGTGCAGGAGTGGGGAGGACAGGGGAACCCATGGCTGATGTGTAAAATTAAAACACAAATATAATAAATAAAAAAGGAGAAAAAATCCCCAAAGACAACATAAAAAAAAGAAAGGGTGATTTTTTTTTGCACTCCTTAATGGCTATTTAGTATCTCCTTAATATTTTTAATGCATTTAGTTGTGACTAGTATCCTTATACTTGGAGATGAGCTGTAGGTGTCCATGAAGAGAGATAGGAAAAGGGAGAGTAGAAATGTAAAAAGGAAACGAAATGAAGCCATGAAATATCTTGTTCAAAAATTAAAAATTTCAAAATGGTACAGGTACAACATTAAGCCAAGTGCCAGGCCTTTCTGATTATGGAAACGAGTGTGAGTATCTAGAAACACTAAACTAGTTATATAGCATGTTTACACATATGATACTGTCACTTTCACACTGGTGTGTCTTTCCCTTGCCAAGGATGCAAAAGACAGTGCAGTTTAGGGGGAAATAATATGTTAAATCAACTGAACATTATAAAGCAGAAATCTCAAATAAAATTAATATCAATTCTTTTAAAGCTTTTAGGTTTACAAAGTTCTTTTGTATGTATTGTTAATTTGTACTTTGTACCATCTTCAAACAGTAGATACACACCAACTTCATTTTACATGTAATGAATTTAAGAATATCTTAGTAATTAGTTCTAGGAATACACAGTTGGACTCCAAGTTGCCGTTTCATACCACATATGCCACCTATTTTACTATGGTAAGTGGACATATGGTAAGTACACATATGGTTGTAGGCTTGTCCCTTCTCTTAACCTCAAAATTCTATAGCTGGTGCTGTTGTTGGGCTACTGTCTCTCTCTGTTTAAAGTCATGTGTACCAGAAGCTCCATTATGACTCCAGGGGAAAGAGCATATGGAAGTTAGCCGAGAGTCTGTTTCAGGAGTCTGCCAGAGGTGTTCAGTGGGCAGGAATGAAGTGAATATCTAGATGAACATTGTGAGGTGATTATCCTGGGCTGGGGACCAGCTATGTATCACAGGCAAACATCTGGCTGTTTCTTGTCCTAACAAATGCCCCTGTGGAAACTAATTAATGGCAAAGATCATCAGGCCCTGCCCATACTGAGAGAAAACAATGCAGAGTCTACCCACTTCTGACTTTATCTCAAATTGTAACAGAGCAAGCAGAATCCAGGCAGAGAACATTACCACAGAAACCCAAGGAATCAAGGAGTCAAAGGGCTCAGAGGACAGTACAGAAATGTGCATGCTGGCAAGCATCCTCTATATTGTGTTGGGTCACAGGTTATATAGTGGTTACACTGCAGAAAATAGAACTCACTAAATAATGCATCTGTATTCTTCCCATCTTCTTCACTGCCTGCTGAAACCTGCTTTTGCTAGTTTGCTGTGACTGGAGGAAATTTCAGCAGACCTGAAAGCTCTTGGATACTTAAAATTTTGCTGGTCACTCTTTGACACTAAATTATCTCATTTCCATAATTAAAATGTTAAATCCTATGCAATTATCAATATTCTTAGCTTCACTTGAAGGCAAATCTTTTCCTTTCTCCTGAGACTGATCTATTCATCCCATTCCCTGCTTCCCATTGCACATGCTCTCATGCTCTTTTTTCAAGTTTTATGAAATATAAAATATAAGGATGGAAAGTAAGAATCAAAAAAGTCTTATCTATAATGTGTTAGTTTCTTTCTTGTTAATTATTTAACTCAACCTCACATGTCATTAATCCCAGCACTTGGGAGGCAGAGGCAGGTGAGATCTCTGTGAGTTCGAGGCTAGCCTGGTCTACAGAGTGAGTTCCAGGACAGGCTCCAAAGCTATAAAGAGAAACCACGTCTTGAAACAAACAAATAAACAAACAAACAAACAAAAAGTGAAATGACTCCTTTGTATGGTAACATCTTTCATTTCTGCTAATTCACAATTTAGATAGTAGATCTCTTGTCTTTTGGTAGCATTGCTTCATATTGGGACAGAATACCAAAGGAAGTCCACATCTGCTCTTTGGTAAGTTGAATAGTGTTCTAGCAAAGATGTTGATGTTCAAATCTAGAACCTGTGAATATGTTACTCTATATGATAAATGAGAATTTGCTGGTGTGATGAGGATTTGAAAATGAAGGTAGTATCTTAGTTTATGTGTGAACGGTTGATATAGTAACAGAGGCCAAGTTGAGTGGTGGTGGCACATCCGTTCAATCCCAGCACTTGGTAGGTAGAGTCAGATGGATCTCTATGAGTTCAAGTCCAGCCTGGTCTACAGAGTGAGTTCCAGGACAGCAAGAGCTATACAGAGAAACTCTTTCTCAAAAAACCAAAACCAATTGATCAATCAACCAAACAACCAACCAATCAACCACCCACCCACCCACCCAACCAACCAACTAACCAACTGACCAAACAAACAAACAAACAAACAAACAAACAAACAACAAGCCAGGGGCCTTTTAAAGTAGAGCCGGCATGGCAGGCTATGATGTGTACTCTAACACTTCAGATATGGGGGCCAGGAGATCAGGAGTTGAATGGCAAACTCTCCACACTCCATACCAAATTTGTGGACAGTCTAGCTGTATGAGACCCAATTTCCACTGGGTTACTCCTGGCCTGGCTCTAGAAAGTTAGCACTTAGCCCTAACCTATTTTTTGTTTACCAGATACCTTTGTTTCTTTTGTTGCCCTCTGTGAATCCTGTCTGAGAGTTTCCCAAGGATACAAAGCCTATACAAAACTTGGTTTGGGAAACCCGGAAAACGGTGGTACCTGATGAATAAAGAAATTTGTACCTGGCATTTTATGTTTGGAAGCTTCTTTCAGGTTGTTTTGAGCATATGGAAATCATCTGGCTAGAGTGTAAACATGGAGAAAAATAAAAATGCGTGGGGTGAAGGGAAAGAACTTCAGTTCTTAGATACTAGATTCCCTGCAGCCACGAAAGGCTAGATTTATTCTTAAGGTGCCTCTGAGTCTTCATTCAAGTGACCCATGTGAACCTACATACCCACTTTGTGTGGCCAATAGGGTCCAAGATCACTGATAAAAGAAGGTAGTGTAGCTGGGTGGTGGTGGTACATGCTTTTAATCCCAATACTCGGGAGACAGAGGCAGGCAGATCTCTGTAATTTCAAGGATAGCTTGGTCTACAAAATGAGGTCCAGGTCAGCAATGACTGTTACACAGGGAAATCCTGTCTCAAAAAAATTTAAAAAAAAGATGGTAGTGTGAGAATGCAAGTATGGAGTGATCCAGTGAGAAGAGAATGGATTCCATCACTCTCTAGAAATAAGACCATATGAAGAACAGAACACCTCATGGAATTCTCATGAAGAAGCTTTCCTAACAAACCTTGACTGATACTCACCCAATGAATTTCATTTTGAACTTCAAACTCCCAGAAATATAGGCAATATACTAGTGTTTGTGGCAAATAGTTATGGGACACTAGATGCAACTAATATATGTTCCAAAGGGTATAGTAATACCCCAAAATTTGTCTACATCATTATCAGAATAGCTGGCCACTTCCAACTCTTGCTCTATTGAATTCCAAATTAGACACTAGTTTTATGTGACTTCCAAATAGTAGTAGACAAATAAATAAGCTCTGTGTTCTCATCCTGAGGTGTCTTCCACATAGTTTAGGCTAAGGGGAAAATGTTCATTCCCTTCTTTTTTGGAGATAAGGAAGGGTACTATTTCTGAAAGAGATTTTTTTTCCAATTTCTAACTCCTTTTCAAACTCAATTCATTTATGCCAGAGGTGAATATTATAGTAGAATTGCAAAACAGGTTTAAACCTTCTTTTAAAATTCTTGCATGGGTGGTTCCAGAGATTCACTTTAAAATTTAGGCATGCTGGCCAACTTAAAAAAATCTTATTCTTTCCTTCTATCTGATTAAGTAAGTAGATTGAAAGAACCATAACTTAATATTTTAAAAAGCCCAAGTACTATATTGGGTGTGAGGAGGGGACTGAAGAGACCATTGTAAAGACTGAATTTATCTAAAGAGACAGAGTTAGTTAAATAGCTTAAATTATTGGGTTGAGCAAAAATGAATAATTTTAACCTGATGAAACTTCCCCTTTTCTTAGATAGGTGAAAGTATATGAGGAATATTTGATTTGTAATAGAATAAATGAATAAGCTACATATTTCATCATATTTCTGAGTACATTGTGAAGTGGTATTTTTTGCTCATAACTATCTTTGGGTGATGATTGGCAACATTTCCTGTACTTCTTCCATGTAAACTACTTCAATGGTGCTGCAAAATCTGGTTATATACATTTATTTAAGGATTCACTGAGTCACAAAACTAGAAAATGCTTACGTTTGTACCTGATTCCTGCTTGGGGAAAGAAAACCTATTCACATTACTCTTATAATCCTAATGTATACATGTCAGGTGTAGGATGGAGTATCTCTAACACATAGATGTATAATGTGATACAAAGAAGTTGATACTGAGAGCCCCATCTGTAGGCCCCTGGGTTCTAATCCATTATAATCTTCAATAGAGAGAGAAGTCCATGAAAGAGTACATTGCCTGTTTTCTTCATGTAATTTCTCAGATGAGAAACTTATAAAAATAAACATCCAGAAACATCTGTTGGGTCTGAAAAAGCACAGTACTAATTTGCATCTAGAGCCATCAGCAGCTGAGAAATGATTTAACTAGATGATATGTTTAATGCATCTTATACTGCATCTTCTCTTCACACAAAATAGAAACATTATTAGTGCACCCATTGTTTGAGTGGTAGTTACGCAAGTAAAGCTTAGATCACAAAGGATGACTTTAGTCCTGGAAAAAATGGTTTATATAAAGTAAGTGACAGAACAGGCTTTATTAGGAACACATAGGATCCAAACAACATGGATACAAAGGAATAGGAGACATATTACAACTTTACATTTGTTATGTGTTAGCTATTTCAGCCTTAGATAATCACAGCCAAATTACTCATTTTTTTCCTATCAGTTAGCTTTATATAGTATTACTTGTCTTATGTGAGCTGTAGAGCTCAAATGAGAAAATACATATAGAAGGTCATGTAATATAAAGTGCTATACAGGGAAAGATTAATGTGTTAACATTAGAATGACTCAGGAATGTGTCTTTATTGGATTCCCCTCTTACACTTTCTCTCCAAGGAATTCCTATCATTATCCCAAGGATAGTCTATTTTCAGTAGATCATCTTGAGTGTGGTCTGCTATCTTAGATTTTCAAGACATTTCTCTTTGCAGTTAATGGATTTCCATCACAGGGAAAAATAGTGAGAGTCTGTTCTTGCTGTGTAAAATTGTTTCAAAAATTGTCTCTGCTTTGTATGTTAGGACTACCATTTTAGCTGGTATAATGTTTTCTTTTACCACATGATATTTCTGTATTCATAACTTCTATGGCTAGTTTGTCTACTCGGTTCTTGCTAGTAGCAATTAGATCCCACCATTTAAACACTATATTATAGCACTGGAAAAGCCTTAAACTACTTTGACTACAGTATTAGTTAGTAGATTTGGATTATGTTCAAGGAATAGGAATGCTGAAATCTCAGTGATTAACAACAGAAGGTTGATTTATTTTCTGTCTGCTCAATATATTCTTCTATCACCAGTCTTCTGGGAGCTCAGTTCCACATTGTCATCGCCCTCAATCTGTGACTCAACTGTGGAGAAAAGCACCGTTAGGAGCATTTCCAGACTCTGTAACAGAGGGGAAAGCAAGCTATGAAGGTCATCTCAATGACAATTTTGCTGTTAAACTCAGCATAGAAAATTTCCAGTTTTAACTCATTGGCCAAAAATGGTTATATAGAACCATATAGGTGCAAGAAAGCATAATTCTAGTAAGTACAAAAATCTAAATATTTTGACAGTATCAGTGAATGAAATAAGTTTAACTAAATTGATCATATTGTGAGGCTTCTGATCTAGAAAGATGTTAGAATCATTTCCCAGTTTTGCTGTAGTTAGTATTTCTTTGTGAGTAGGCCATTATTGTATCTGCCTCTGAGACCTGCCTTGTCAAGTCAAATTTCCTGATGTATACAGGAGAAACATTCTCACTAGACTCCTTTGGTTTCAGGTATGTCAGTTGTGAGTCCCAAAATAGGATCTGATAATTTCCAGCCTTCTGTATGTCTTCTAAATGTTCAGTGAAAAAAAAATGATGTGTTTTTTCCTAACAAAAACAGAATTCAGGTTTGTTCATATGAACTCTTCTTTTGATGCTCAACTTTCCTATATTCACTCATTCATAACTATTCATTCAACTCAAGACGTTTACTAACCACAGCCTTATATACCAGGCTCATTACTAGGTGCTGGGAATGAAATACTAAGTTAAATATGCTCTATTTCCCCAAGGAAATCCAAGTATTTATTATCTAACCCATGTCCTTCATTTATAATTATGAAAATGCCATGTCTTTAATATTATTTTCAAATTAATTAGTGTGACTGAAAATGGGTCAAAATACTTCGAAATTTCTTTTTATGAACTATGTATAGTCTTCTTTCTCTGGATAACTTGATGGTCCCAACTGTCTTTCTTGATCCTTGTATCTATAGCCTTCATTTACTAACCTAGTAGATAATCACCAATATAATTATACCATTGTATTTGTATTTACTGTGAGACTGGGGAGTGGGGAGCTTTTTAGGCAGTGTTTATGAGCCTACAGTGGCCAAACCATAGTCCAGAAGAACTACAAAGGCAAATGTAATGCTTCGTTTTATTTAACTGATTGGGTAAGTGTTAAGAGTGCCTGTTCTTGTTAGTCACTGTGCTAAGTTCTACACAGGGTTTCATAGGAACAGAAAGCATCTCTTGATTCTAAGTAGTACTGGTATATCTAGAATAATAAATGTAGGATGAAGTCATGAAAGAAAATACCAGGAGACATGTAAAAATTTAGTTACACCTTGATGGTTAAGAAGACTTTGAGTGGTTTGGGTGCAGATAGGAAGATATGTTTTTGTATGTAGTGTTGGAGATAGAATCATTCATGCTAGACAAGTACTTTTCCAAGAATTACACCACTAGCCTCTGGGAATAGGATATTCTTAACTGAATTATAATACATTGCATTATGACTCTTATTCTCATTCCATTTCTGGTTTTAGCCTCCTGTGCATTTTTTTTCAGAGTACAGTGAGCTAGCATATGCCTTAAAAGCTGCTGCTTAGTTGAGCAAATAAGTTGGTCTGCCCCTATTTGGAAACCCAGACATTACAAAGCATATAGGTATAACATGAACTAACTGTAATAGAAACAAACTCTTAAATGTCAGAACATTTTATAATATTTCACCAGGGGTACCAAAAGATTGTACTGTCTTGATAAGGATAGAGGTGTTAGATGATATAAAGCTCAATTCATTAGATGACAGAAGTCAAGGTATATAACATATGATTTACAGAACTACAAACTTATCCGCACAATCAATAAGTCTTTGGCCATGATGTTCTCACTTAAGTTCAGTTTTCTGGGCCCTTATTAATTTGTTAGACAACTCAAGCACTCATCTTGGTCAGAAAATAAAGGTTGACATGATCTATACCATTCCCATTTTAAAAGTCAAAGGTATGTTCTAGATGCAGTTACTTATTAAATTATCTTATATGTTTTTATGGACATAAAAATACCACCTCAAAAAGTCTAAAGGAAAGCAAGATTTGATGGAAATGAGGTTTCATGACAACATAGGAAACTCCATTTACCGTGTTAGCTCTGCTTATGCTCTTTATCAATTTGACCTTGGACCACATGACTCCATTTTCTCCTTCACTGTGTCTCTGCCATGACATTTTCTTGTTCCCAGTGAACTTGAATTTGCTGCTACTTGGGATTCCTTCCAAGCTATGCAGTGCCATTGGTTTTAGTGATGATTGGTCTTCCTCACTAAATTTGCAGTTTCTTGTTTTTGTTTATACTAAAAAAACCCATAAAACTTGTAACTAATACTTTCGTGTTCATCTCTATATTTTGTGCCGTAATTGCTTTGGGTGAATTCGGGTGGAGGGTGTTGTTTTGAAGGAAATAATAATAAAATATAGTCATTGTTTCCAGTGAAGAATGACATGCAAATCTGATAATTACCTCAGATGATCTCTTACATAAAGAAAAATCGCACATTAGATTTCCTTAAAGCAAGTTCTTCCTGTCAGCACAGACTTCCCTGCTGTTTCTCCTGTTATTGCTATGGGAAATTTCAGCGGGTTGTCTTTGGGAAATTCAAAAGAGCAGCAACCTAATATTCTCTTTAAAGGGTAATGCTTTCTTGGGGTTATGGCCACCTTTCTACTCTAGACACAGCAGCCCTGTGCTCTATATAATGAGACATGTGCATAATTTAAAAGCCATTTTTTGCATCTTAATATCAACCTTTACTTGAAAAGCAGAGTCCCATTTCTCCATTTTTCCTCACCCCTTTGCCTTTCAAAGCCAATATTCCTACAGGCCAAACTCACTCAGACCTTTTCATTTTGCCTCTTCATTCCTCTCTCCCAGTTCTCCCAGAGGATCAAGATTAAACAAGTTTTATTACTGTTTAATTTCCAGCAATTTCCTGTCCCCAAATGCAAGGCTCTTCATCCAGATTAGGTCATTACTTGATTTTATTTCCCTGGTCATTTTTTGGGCATTTAGTGATTCCTAGTTTTGCCTTGTATATAGAAATATAAAACTTGAAAAATTTGTGGATCAAAACTACAACTTTTTTTTAATGAGATTTTTTTTTCTTCTGAGCATATTTTCAAGGTTTGGGAAATATGCAGCCATACAACTTGTAACATTTTGGAGTTACAAAGTTACTAAGAAAGAGAGCTCTATTAGGTGGAGTTTGGGAGAGGGTGTTAGCCATGCTCAGAAAGAGTTGAACACCAGTTCCAATATACCTATGATTTCTTAGGCTCTCTGGTACTTAAAATTCAGTGTAAACCCCTTTATATTTGCTTTATGGTCAAGATTAATTGTTTAATGTATCAGAATTTTGTCCTAATTACATTTTTACTAAGCCATGGTTTAAAAAAATCCCAGTTGAGTTTCATATCCTCTAGACTCTAAGCAAATAAATTTTACTCTTTTATGAACTCTTAGCAATTCCATTGTACTTAGTTACATATTACCCTTGATAAATATTGCCTTGACTTTCTAATTTACTCAGGTACTGTGATTTAAATGTTTCTGTATGCATGTATCATGGTGTCTTACCACCTTCTTTAGGACATAGTTTGTATACCTTATTATCTCTAGAACACTTGTAGAACCAAGTAGATGGTTTTGAATGTATTAAATGATAATTCTCTTTTAAATTATCAGTGAATCCTGAATTATTTCAGGTACATTAGCAAACCTTTTTAAAGATCATTCCAAATTTAGGTTTGGAAGTCTCTTGTGATTAATTTCAATCCTTTATGATGTACACTAATAACATTACTATAAATATTCTCTTCTTTTGAGACATAGTTTCTCTGTGTGGTTTTAGCTGTACTGAAACTTGCTTTGTAGACCAGGCTGGCCTCAATCTCAAAAATGTGCCTGTCTCTTCCTTACAGCTGGGATTAATTGTGTGTGCCACCACACATAATGAACATAAATAGTTATAAAATGAAACAATGCTTATTTTTTTTCTCTCCATTTCTTGAACATTTTCTAACCTCCTTGTCTTATTCCCTAATTGTGGTTATTCCTTCAGGCTTTGTTATTCACCGTTTGCTTTCATTGTCTATTCAACAATATGGCAAGTTTACATACCATTGGGCTTCAACCATGATCTCCTTAACTTCCTCCATAAGCAAATATTTTCATCTGTACTTTGTGGGCATTATGATATTGTTAAATGATAAAAGTATAATCACTTGGGAATACTATAAACACTCAATATAAATCTTGTACACAAGAAATTAATCATTTGTTTTGCCACCCAAACCATCTGCTCTTTTAAGTTTCTTGTTTGGTTATACTTCTATCATCTAAAATCTCTATGCCTTGAAATGGTCTTTCTCACTCTTCTGTTTAGGCTATTCACAAATCTACTTGACTTTCTCTTTGTAATATCTTTAGGAGCCACTTACTCTTTTATGTGACCTTAGCATATAACTTAATGTAGGACCCTCTTTGTCTAAATATTAGGTTACTAATACAACCTAAATATTAGGCTGTACCTCATAATTACTCCCTCTGGTATTCTGGTACTGCTGTTTGTAATAGTAATGATAATGATGGTGCAGCATAAGAAGTTGCAATTAAAGAACTATTGTGTGCTAGGCATTGTGCCAATGGACTTGATGGAGAATATCTTATTTAATTCTTACAACAATCTCATGCAGTCATGCTGATGTCTCCACTTCACATGTTAAAAACCCATGTCTCAAAATAATAAATAATCCAAACCTGTGGTTTGGAGTATTTACACAATATCTCCATGGCCTCATTACCAACTTCCTGTATGAGTTATTTTTTTCGCTGTTATGACAAAATTGCTCACAGAAGCAACTTAAAGAAGGAAAGGTTTGGAAAACTACTCCAGGTGATAGTCCATTGTGGCATGGGAGGTATGGTATTAAAGCAAGAGGAGCTGGCTGCATTGTATCTACATCCAGGAAGCAGAGAGTGATGGGTATTTGTGCTCAGCTTGCTTTTCCTTTTTTATGCAGTCTACCCAGCATACCATATATATTTAAGACAGTTCTTCCCACCTCAGTTAATCTAACATAGATAATCCCTCACACATATGCCCAGAGACTTATTTCTATGGTGATTCAGAATCCCACTAGCTTCACAACCAAGATTAACCATTATAATTCAACACTTTCTCAGCTTGACATACATATTACCTTAAACTATAACCTTCTACCCCTTGTCCCCATAGGTTCATGGTCATCTCACAATGCAAGAGGATTTCAGTCTAACTTGAAAATTTCCCATAGTCTTTAACAGTTACAACACTGTTTAAAAGTCTAAAGTCCAAGTCTCCTTTGAAACTCAAAGCAATATCTTAACTGTGAATTCCTATAAAAAAATCAAAGCCAAATAAAATTCTTCCAATACACAGTGGTACAGAATGACTATTCCCATTCAGAAAGGTATGAACGGTACATTGAAAGGAATCATTGACTAAAACAAATCCAAAACAAAGTAGGGCAAACATCAAATTCTGTAGTTTGTTGTCCACAGCCTAGGGATTATGATGGAGTCATTTGGTTCCTAAGAACTTGAGTATCCTGACTCTTCCAGATCAGCTGCCCGTATCTCATATATATATATATATATATATATATATATATATATATATATATATATATATATATATATATATATATATATATATATATATATATATATCCTTTATCTTAGACTAGCTCCACTCAGGCCTTCAGCTTTACTAAGTGGCTCTCCCATGGTACTGGCATTGCCAGTATCCTGAGGTTTCTATTTCACTTTAGGCTATAACTAAAAAGCCTTATTCAGTGGACTTTCTGGGCTGTGTTGCAGGGACTCTGACTCTCTCACATATTGCCTAGCTTCTGTAGGTCAGTGTGAGACTACCTGATTATAATTCCACATCTTCCATCCCTATAAAACCAGTTCCTTATGAATGATGTCATCAAATTCTGCTGCCATATAAGGATGTAGTGTGCCCCTTTGGCCCCAATTGTATTAGCTTCTGTTTGCTGACCCTGGGGAAACTACTGAGGGACTTTTTAAAACTCTTCTCTCATATTTTATGTCCCAACCACATGTTCCCCTCCCTCCACTTCCCCCAGTCTCCCTCCTACCACTCCTCACCCCAAGATCCATTTCCCTTCAGAAAACAGCAGATCTCCCATGGATAGCAACTAAACATGAAATAGCAAATTACCGTAAGACTAGGCATAAACCTTCCTAACAAAGCCTGATGAGGCAACTCAATGGGTGGAAAAGGGTCCCAAGAGCAGGCAAAAGAATCAGAAACAAACCCCTACTCCCAATTTTAGTAGTCCCACAGGAGTACTAAGCTACAGAACTGTCACGTATATGCAGATGGCCTAGGTCAGTCCCATGGAGGATCCCTGATGAATGGCTTTTGAAGAATAGGGAACACCCCTGCCATCCCACCCCTGCCACCAGCAGTAGCATTCTGAATTTAGGCATTCTCCTTTCAACTGAGTTTTATTTTCCCAAGATGGAGATTTTTAAGTGGAGTGGGTGGGTTTTGGGACACCCTTCCTGTTGTCTCTGTGAAAAGTACCAGGTGTGTATTTAATGATGCTAATTTCTTATTGTTACTTTCAAATCTACCTTGTTTGTAAGATTAAACTTTTTTTTAACACTCTTTTCATCAACAGATCATCTTTTAAATATCTTTCTGTTTCTATTTTCTTTCTGTCACTGGAAAAATGTATACAGCTGGTATACTACCTTGTCTTAAAATTATATGCATAAAGCAAATTAGTCTACTATTCTTATTTGATTTTCTTAAGTTCTCATAACATGGGTAGATTGCATCTAGATTCCTTGCCAGAATATCATATAAATGACCTCCAGTCCAGTTCCTGTAGAGTTCTTGTTCCCCTCTGAAACCTCTTAATCTGAGCCTCCATTGTCCAAATTTCTCTCAATGTTCTCGTTTTACTCACACAATAATAGTTCATTAAATTGTTTAAAATATTTAAGGACTTTTATAGCCCAGAGTTTCCAATTCTTCCACATTCCTCCCACAGTCCAGTCCCAAAGGCTTACAGAGCACACACTCAGTTTTATCACAATGATTTCCTGCAAATCTGCAATAAAATTTGCTCATTTTTCTCAATTCTGCCTATACTTTAAGGCAGTGGTTCTCAACCTTCCTGATGATTTAATTAATTAAACCTCCCTTTAATACAGTTCCTCATGTTGTGGTGACCCCTAACCATAAAATTATTTCATTGATACATTGTAACTATAATTTTGCTACTGTTATAAATGTAGTATAAATATCTGATATGCAACTCCTATGAAAGGTCAGTCAACCCCCAAAGAGTTGAGAACTATTGCTTTAAGGTTGAATGAAACCCTATTTCCTCAGGAGATATTCTCTTAATTGTCCAGCAGGCAATGGAGTTTTCTTTCTTTTCTTATATGCCCTGTCTGTTAGTTGGCGTATCATACCACTTAACACAGTGCAATGTATTACCAATATGATGTATAGTATGATGTGATCTAAGAAAACTTTGCTCTGGATATCGCTCTGTGTAAATAAAGTTCTGATTGGCCAGTGGCCAGGCAGGAAGTATAGGCGGGACAAGAGAGAAGAGAATTCTGGGAAGTAGAAGGCTGGGGAGACACTGCCAGCTGCCGCCATGAGAAGCAACATGTAAAGACACTGGTAAGCCACAAGCCATGTGGCAAAGTATAGACTAACAGAAATGGGTTAATTTAAGATAGAAGAAGTAGATAACAAGAAGCCTGCCACGGCCTTACAGTTTCTAAACAATGTAAGTTTCTGTGTACTTTCTTGGTTGGGTCTGAGAGACTGTGAGACTGGCGGGTAAGAGAGATTTGTTCTGATTGGGCCAGGCAGGAAAACTCTAACTACAAAACTTAATTTTAGTGAATTTGTCTTTGACACAATTTCTATCACCTTACTTATTTTCCATTCTTCTGCCTCTTGTGTATCTATAATTTTCATGTTCTCTCAATTTCTCAGCCCAAATGTTGATGTAGCCTGTCTAGACTCTTCTCAGGAAGAAGTAACCTATCATTCACCAAATTTCCATAATGTTCTTGATTCAAACTTGACTACAGAAGTGAAATAATCTTTTTTAGGAATATGATACTAGTAACCCTTCAGACAAGTCTGCATTTGAAACCAGTATCTGCTTTGGTTGCTAAAATTTTAGGATAATTTGGTTATTGTTTATAAGAGACGGATGGAAAGGATCTCAGAGTGTTTGGGGTAGGTTACTTGTCTTAGTACCCACCAAGATATATCATATAAGTTACTTCCTATTCTACCTGAGTATATAGTTCGATTTGGCTGCACTTTTTCATGTGTAGCAGCCTCCTGTTTCTGTCTTTAAAAGATAAACATTCTTTACTAACATTCATTTTAAATTAATTCTTTGGGGATTTCATACAATGTATTTGAATCATATTCACCTCCACCATTCCCCACCTCCTCCCACTCACATCTACCCCCTTTCCCTACCCACCCAACACTTTGTCTTCATTTTTACAAAATCAGTTGAGTCTATTCTTATAAAATACCTGCCTGGCAAATGGAATATTAGCATCTCAGTCTGAGTATCTAGTTTTCCCCTGGACTTTGTGCTCTGGGGAAATTGGTATTTCAACCTTGAAAGCTGGGGTACTATTTATGGATACTTGAGAACAAGTAACAGTTTAGAAAGACATTAATCCCACGTACAATCCTGCTCTTGATTTGCTTCAGTCCATGGTATTTGGGCTCAGAACTGAGTCTCATATGGGTTGTTCCTGCAAAGCTATTTCTGAATCTTCTGGATTTACAAATCATTTGGTACCCAGCTGTTATGTTGCATGATTCATGGTTATGGGTGCCTTGCTTCAAACACTTGTCAGCAGTTTCTTCCCTGTGCTTGCCTTGTGATTCAATTGTTTTGGTGTGGTATGTAACTCCTCACATTCATTTGGGATCTGCCTCCCCCAACTTCTGTCACAGAACAAATGAGTCAGTATCTAATGGTGTTGGCTTCCAGTTTCCTCTGGTGGGTGGGTGCGAGAAAAGATGGTGCTATGAGCTTACTGAGGAGGCTGGCTGTTGTGCTGCCAAAGTGCCCTGAAAGGGAGAAGACTGGCTACATTTCTCAGAATGAATATTCAGGAAGCATTCAGTATCGACAAGGCCAAAGTAAAGGGCGTCATTGTTCAGTAGGTGGCAGTGTGGTCTGGTTTGAGAAAACAGCAAATTAATGCATGAGTTTATAGTGCTTTATCCTGATGCCTTTGACAGCTGACTTGAGTTTTTTCCTGAGTGTTTTAGTCAAGTGCTCTTAAAAAAAAAAACCAAAAAAAAAGCAACAAAAAATCCCCCCCCAAAAAAAATAAAACAACAACAACAAAAAAAAATCAGTTCTTTAGAAACTTCTTTCTTAGTAGTGAGTGGCATATTTTTGTGACAAGTACTGTAATCTGAAGCTTTAAGAAGCTTTGTGGCTAATTGTTATTAGCTGGACACCTGGTATGCGGTTTCCTGCCTGTGGTGGAAGGAGCATTTGCCTTACCTACTGTGGGGCCTTATTTTGTTGAGTTAATCAGCGGGGATCAATGCTTTAGCCCCTAAGTCTTACTAGTTTCCTTTTCATAGAGGAGCCTCCTAAGACCCAATGTGTCAGCTCTGTCAGATTCCCTTCCGACTTCAGGAATCACATATTTACCATGGCTAAGCTTAGCTTGCCATAGCAAAATGCCCTCTGTCAAACAGGAATAAATCGCACACTCTGTCTCTGCACTGCAAAGCCCTTCTACAGAATAGCTTTGTTCTCAATATACAAGTAGAACTCATTGAAGAGAGTTGCTTTTCAATAAGGAGCCTACTTTCTGGCACATGCAGGAAGAAAGAAAAGTTGCACTGACTAGATAGTGTCATCCTTGGGAGAATTGTTGGCTGCTTGGTTCAAATCAATAAGGCTGAACAAAGGCTTGGTTTTACCGGCACCCCTTTTTTATTGTAGATTTTCAGAATTATGAACACCATCTTAAGGATGAATTTGAGACCTTTGTGTTGTTTACAAATACTGAATGAGATGCCCACAGCCATGTTCCCATAGTTCCAGGGGTTCTAAGTGAAACATTTTTTAGATGAGCAATTTTTGTTACCTTGGATAGGATAAGGAGACTATCCAAATATGTACAAATGTCTCTCATTATTTATAGTAGTCACATGCTACAATTTCTAAGACAGTTGAATTAGCTTGGTTCACTATGACCCAATTGTTCAACTTATCAATATATAATTTTGTTTTTATGTGTGCTCCTGTTTAAAGACACCTCATTTAACATATTTTGTTGATTCATTAACAATGTACTCATAGCCAACAGCAACTTGTATACCTGAATTAAGATTATCTGAGTATATTTTATCTATAAATCATAACATTTTACATTTAGAAATAGTAGACTGCACTTAAGGGCTATTTAAAATACAGAAATTAAAAAAAACCCTACATAACTGAAAAATGTGGCACTAACTGTTCTGTAAAAGGACCCTTGTTTATAGTAAGAACTAAACTTAGAAGACAGACATTGTTTTGTCCCATGTCACCAGATGCTGTGCACACCAGTGACTTATTTGTATTCGCCGTGCTGACTGTGTACAGACATGTGATTGACTGTGAAAAGACTGCTCTTATTGGGGAAATGGCAAATAAACCTTTGGAAGGTAAGCAGTACAGCAAATAAAGTATTTGTGACTAATGAGAATTAGTTGTATTTGTGTTATTTGGTATCTATTTTAATATTTTATTTTGATTATTCTTAATTAAGTGTGCACCTGTATGTGCATGCAAATGCAAGTACCTGTAGAATCCAGAAAAGGGTGTTGGATTCCTTGGAAGTATAGTTATAGGTGATTGTAAAAAATCAGATGTAGGTGCTTGGAACCAAACTCAGATCTTCTGAAAGAACAGTATACACTCTTAACCATCGAGACATACCTCCTATCCCCAGTATCTATATTTTTATGTTTCAAATTCTTAATCTTATACAGGGTCCTCCACTATAGTCAGCCATGCTGATAGGAACTGATCAGGAAGTTGTTTCACAAGCTCTTGTGTAGGGTATTAGAGTTTCTCAAACCGTATTAATCCAATGGTTTTCAAATGCATTAGTCAGTGGTTTACTATTTAACAATTCTGTACATTAGTTAGGCTTACAGATAGAGATAAATTAGAAAAAAATTAAATAAAAACTTCATTTAGAAATGCAGATAAACAACCCCTTTACATGAAAGTCTGAGTATGTATATTTTAAGATCAGCATTTGATTTAAGCTCAGAAACTTAAGGATGGTAACCTGAGTTCAACTTAATGACCTTTATTTAGTAAGACTATAAGTCTCTCTCTTCTAGTCTTTCTTTGCCCATTGTCAATAAGGGAAAATCAGACAAGTATAAAATGTTATTATGCTTTTCCATATAACCCCATTCTTGGGCTTGACCACAATAGGCCTGAAAAAAATTCTCATTTTTAGTTTTTGATACTTTATAATTTCTGTTCTTAAAGCCACACAGAATATTATAATAATATTTCTTCCATTTGATTTCCATTTCCTATCTCAAATTATAAATTTGGTTAATATTTTTTGAGGACCTACTATATGTTTGGCATTATGGTAGAAATTTTGGGTATTTATGGCTCTTTTGTCTGTGAGGTCTTTTGTTCCTTTGTGTTGAATATCTTTTGTTTCTTGAATTTTTTCACACATGGAATGAATTGTTGTTTTCCCCATAGTTTTGAGCACCTTCCTCTGAATAAAGCAGTCAGTTTTTTTTTCCTCTATAGATAGGGTCCCATATCACAAGTTATTGACAGATATTAAGAGGTATCTGAGTTTCAGTAGCAGCTCTGTGCTCCTGAACATGTATTTAGCCTCTTGGGATTCCCATATTCTCCTCTACAAAATGAGAAGGATAGGATTTCCTAGGCCAATGTGGAGATTAAAGAAGATAATGCCCATAACAATCACCTAGTGAGTGTCTAATAAAGAGGAAAACATTTTTCTAGTTATATTTATTAAACAGCATAAGATGACTCTGGGCATTTTGGCAGAGATACGTTTTGTTGTTACTACCTTCTAAAGTTGTAATCACCCCAAACTCCCAATTCATTTTCTGTCTTCCCGGGAAATTACTTCTATCTTCCAGAGATGTGCTCAGATGTCAAGCCTGTTTCAACCTCTTTAAGACACATTTTGACCATTTCTGTCTGTTTGCCTGACTTGTACGTCATCTTCCTGAGAGACGGATGTAATTTCAGTGCCGGGATCGATGTCCTTGACTTGACTTTTCTTTATCTCTGAGTTCTCTATGAATATGGAAATGTGACTAGTGGCCTCCCCAGGCTTTAGAATCTTTTCTGTAGATGAACAGATTATAAATAAAACACCTCAAGCAAGGGGAGAATATGCTACCCATTCTATTTGTGCTTTGGTTCATTACATCTACTAAGCCTGATAAATCCATCTCTATAAGAAGACTGTTGACCAAAATTGATCCCATCTCTTAGTATGATATATTTAGTGATGGTTTGTCTGCCTCAACCTGCCCTATCATTTTGTTTTAAGACATTACCTGGATTAGTGTTTCTGAATTTATTTGTTGAATACACACACAGACACATGTATAGTTTCCTCTGTCACTGATTTCTGGCAATATTAGGTGATAATTCAGAGGGAGAAATCATGATAGGGAATAAAGATAATGATAGAAACAAGAACTGTGACTTACATAGATTATGCAGATAAATGTAACTGGGTGCATAGGCCTTGTGTTAGTGTATCTATACCAACCTTAAATCAGGAGCAGGAAGATAGCATTGAGGATGTGTTGAAGTAATAATGGGACATCATTGATATGTGTCACTCCTATGACACTCCTATGACAATGGAGCAATTGATAGACTTGGCACTATCTAGTTATTATACCAGTACTAGTCTGTGTATGTCTGTCCCAGCCAGCGGGGTGTCAACGGGGCCACCCACCTGTGGGAGCGAATGACAGGACAGGACGACACAAAGAGACTGACGGCAAGACAGTATTCTGATCAAGCTGCCAAACTTTATTTTCCTCCACATGGCTTATATAGCATAAGAGGGGAAGGGGCAGGAAGGCGGGAAGGGGACGAGACGTGGAAGGCATGCAGTATGTGGGAGATGTGCAGGTCGTGCAACTGCAGGATGTCTGCTAAGGTGACTGGTCAGGGGCCATTTGTTCTGTTGCTAGGCTACCTGACCATGGAATGCTCTTTATATTCGGTTGCCATGGCACCTGACTGTGGAATGTTCTTATGTTTGGGAGCCTCCGGGTTAGCAAACAGGTGTTACTGCCCTGGGGGAGGGGGGAAGGCAGTGGGTTTATGACTTATTCTCTGGCTTAGCTAGTACTTTCCATGGTTTATGTTTGGTTCCTGAAATCTTGGTCCCTAACATATGTCTCAATCATTATAAAAGATAACCAAAAAGATACATAGTTCTTAAAAATTAGCTACTGTGACATTGATTCAAGACAGTGACGGCTTCCCATAGTCCTGGGAGTGCAGAACTGCGTTTAAAAAGTGGTCTCATAGAATTGGAAGAAAAGATGGCTGATTGTAGCCACCTTGTGCAGTGGAGAGAAGCAAAAGTAGATGCGGTGGTGGTGATGACAGGTATGAGAACGCAGCTAAGGTGGACAAATGAACACACTGTTGCTGAGTAGGGCCTGCCTTTGGCCCCCTGGGAGGCTTGGAGTAGTGGCCTGGCCTGTGGCATGTAGCTGCTGCTGCTGCTGTAGCTCTTGCTGTTCTTCCTGCTGGGGGAAGAAGAGCACTGTGGTGCTGCTGTCTTCTGGCTGCAAGCATGATGGTCATGCCCAATGAGCCAGTGATGCAGCAGCAACAGGTAGAGGAGCACAACTGTGGTGAACAAAAGAGCATGCCATTACAGAGTAGGCCCAGCAGGGTGGTGTGCAGCAGCCTGGAGCTCACAAAGGCTCTGCCCCCGGCCCGGCCCTGCCCTGCCCCCGGCCCTCCCCTGGGGTCAACTAGGGTGAAGGGGGCATTGTGCTAGTGTTCAAGGCCTGTGTTGCCTCCTCAGGTGACCATGTTAATGTCTGTGACCAGGGCTGCTTCAGAAGACCATGTTGATGTCTGTGATCCCTGCTGTGGCTGGAAGCCATGTTGATGTCTGTGGTCCATGTGGCCACCAGAAGCCACGTTGAGGTCCATGGGGCGGTCCATGTTCTGTGCTGCTGCTGAAGGCTATGTGGATGTCTATAGTCTGTAATGCTTCCAGAAACCATGTGGGAGTCTATGATCTGTGCTGCTGCTGCTGGCTGTTATGGACAAGAAAGCTCCTGTGCAGTGATATTCATAACTGTAGATTCATTAGTGAGAATAAAGGACATGAAGGCTTCTGTGACAACTCCCCCCCCCCCAAAAAAATAAATAAACAGAAACAGTTCAGACAGGAAGATCTTAAACAGAGTCCTTAAAATTGGGATAAAGATGCTGAAGTGTAACTCTTTACAGTTGATGACTTCTGACAGGGTTGGGGTGGGGAAGGACTCAATTATCTTTAAGCAATTGGGTACTGGGAGTTTGACCATTCTCCAGTGAGTATATAGGCAACACAAATTGGACTTAGTGTATTTTTTTCTTTTTGGGGGGAGGGCACAAGGGTGAGAGGGTGGACCTGGGGAATAGGAAGCAAGTCTGATGGGGTGCATAGTGCAAAATTCAAAATAATCAAAAATATTACATTGGCGAGAAAAAGGGAAAAAATCAGAATACAATCCAGAATTGATAATGGACCAAATACTAAAATTTTGTGGAAAAAAATTAGCTACTGTTATTTTGAATCTCTTTTTCACAAGACAAGCATCAATTCTATGACAAATAAGAACCTGAAAACCATCTACATGGTTATTTATCTCTCCTTCTTTCCCCCAAGTACATCGTTCTATCCCTGATTTCCCAATCCCCCTGTAACAGCACCTGTATCCTGTATCTACTTTCTAGAGCTTTTCTACCTCCTTGGTCGCTTTTCACTTTCCTAGTATCTACAGTGACTTCAGGTTATGCACTCCCATCTAAACACTGGACCTAGGACTACTGTATGAGAGAAAACGTGGCATTTGTCTTTCTGAGTCTGTTACCTCACTCACTGCAATGTTTTCTACTTCCATTCATTTACCTCTAAAGAAATGTACTTTTCATACAACTAATTAGTATAAGGTTCTTCATTTTATACAGCAGTTCTATTAGCAATTATAAATAACATAGAAATAAGCTTGATAAGTGATTTAGGGTTTCTATAATTTAATTGCTTATAATGCTTAACAAAAATGAAGATATATCTTACATTATGGAGCATACTTAGATTCAGTACTGTTAGACATAGTTATTTCATGGTACCCTAAAAACAGTAGTAATTAACTCCATCAATGCTCATTTTCTCACTGAATCCAGAAATCTCTTTATAATAGGAGAAATGCCTCAATAAAATAAAAAATACAATAAAGTTTGTCATTCTATAGATATAATGAGGCCTTGGATTTCAACCACTGTTAGGAAAAGAACAAAGTATACTACTTAAATTGGCATGTTTCTGTTTCATTTAATGAGGAAAGATTTTGATGAAAGGAGAGGTAGAGTTGATGAGCCTACTGGTTCCTTCATTAGTGGAAATGTTGATTTAGAAGGAATGCACATAGGAAGGATAATAGTACAGAAAGGCTTAAATAACACAGTAAATAGTTTTTTTTTTTGCGCTGGGAAGTCAGATATACATCATCTGCTTTTAACTACCTTTCCACAGAGCCTTGAAATTATGTGTCAGATGTGCCTGTTTTCTAAGTTAACCAAACTGTTTATCTGATTCTGGCAGGTGGTGAAGCCAGGGGGCCCTTTGTGTGCTGCTAGGGGTGGGCAACAGGAAGATGGTGAGTACTGGAGGGAGGGAGGAGCCCAAAGCAGTAAAAAGATTCAGAATAGGAGCAACTGTGCAGTTGAAGACCCAGATTCTCTAATTAACAATTTGAGGGTGTTGCCCAGGGCATGACTGTCCATATGGCCAGAACGTTCACCCCTGTTCATATTCAGACACAGATCTAGCCTTGAAAGTTCCCTCCAGAGGCAGTTCTGCCTATCCATTTTTTCTCTAGTTTGCATTTCTGCTTTTTCAGCCTTCTGCACAAATGCTTTCTTGGCAGTATGGTTTTTGCATACTTCTCTCTAAAGGCTGGACATTGATAAATTTGGCTGCACTCCTTGTGGCACATTCAAGCATTAAAGAATCTGCCTCTGTGTCTATTTCCTTCTTTGCTTTACATCTTGCAGTTTCCAACTGAGGTCAGTCAGCAGGCTGAGTGATGAAAAGGACTGTTCTATTCTTGCTCAGTGCTTAAGGGAGTATGTGTTAGACCCCGTTGCTTTCCGTGTGCTGCCTCTTTGCCACAGCCCTCAGCTGCCTCCTCAGCCTCAGCTGCCTCAGCTGCCCTGCTTGTTGAGACTGAATTATGGCCGCTGACAGAAATAACTATGAATGATCTTCAAGGAAATAATATAAACTAATAGTAAGCCAAATCTGGAACTCAAGCCTTCATGGTTTGTGTGACAAAGTCCTGCTGTAAACCTTCATGGGAATGTTCCTAATGATGCCAGGGCTGGGCTCCTATCTCATTTTACTCATGGAGCTGCCAAACACAGTGCTTAGGAGACACAGAAGACCAACAACAGCAGAAATGACAGCAAGGATAATTTAATTGAGGCAAGGGTAATTTATTGACTTGATAGCCTCTGATGCTTAGGTGTTTTTTCTCTTGTAGATATGCTTAATGTAAAGGATGTCTGGGTGAATTTCAGTTCATTATCATTTGCTCCTGGTTCCCTCTGTCTTCATCCCTGCTTATGTACAGTCATTTAAGATTTCCATTGAATTGACTTGAGTTTCACTTACTGTTGTTCTCCTCCTTGTACCTTAAGACCAGAAAGCCTTCCTTTTTTATTATTGTTCATCCAGAATCCTGCACAACAGTCAGCTGAAGATAGTTGTCCACATTTGTCTTGGGGGGGCAGGAGGAATCATGAATCTATATGTTTATATCATGATTATTACAATGGCCTCTTAGAGGCAATAGCTACCTGAAGGCATCTAAACTACTTAAAGTGCTTGAGATAAAATATGTGTTATTAAGGTTTACCACACTACTTTTGATTAGATGTTCAAAGGTAAGGTTTGTGAATCTGCATTTCAATAAAATTCTTAAGTGACTGTGAAGCATAAGTATTGAAAATGCTTCTTCTCAGCCCTAATGGATACAGGTATATCACAGCTCCTGCATCTATGGGTCAGGGAACATATGGAAGAGGGACACAAAGATTGTGAGCCAGAATACCAGAAAGTTTTCTGTCAAACAGTCTCTCCTAGAAATGGCTGCATAAACAATACCAGAATAATGACAATGTCAATAGACATGCAAAGGGAAAAATTTTGCAGGGTCCCACCCCTGGATTAAGGACTATTGGCAACTAATGGTTGCTAGGAGAAAGAGAATTAACCTTTTCCAGGGAAAGCCTCCTTGTAGGTTGTCCAATGCAGAATAGTCAGCTCTGAAACCAAATACACACAAACAACAAAAGTGAACTCCATAAAACACACACATACACACATGCACATGCACACACACACATACATATATACATCTCCTATGTTATATATATGTTATACAATACATATAATATATAGGTTGTATATAACCTATATATGCCACAGGATATATATGTGTATGTGTATATATATATATATATATATATATATATATATATATATATCCTATGAGAAAGAGGGAAAGTGATGTAATTCTATTTCAATTAAAATATATAAAAGAAAATTTTAAAAAATGATATTTGCAGTTTTAGAATTAAAACATTAGTTGCAGGTATGTAAACATGATATAAGGAGCAATCATTATTGTTGATTAACTGAAACAAGTTTGCCTTCAAAACTGTAGTGTGTGTGTGTGTGTGTGTGTGTGTGTGTGTGAGAGAGAGAGAGAGAGAGAGAGAGAGAAAGAGAGAGAGAGAGAGAGAGAGAGAGAGAGAGAGAGACTGTTTTTCCTCCACTCAGAGTCTAGATTTGTCTTTCAAGAACTGTTGTTGCTTCTCTTGTGCATTTGAAGTTATACCTGTGCCTGTACAATTGTAAGTTGTACATGGCAAGAAACATTGTATTTCATCACAAAAAGAACTCAGGCTTAAAGAAATGGCTTGGCAATCAGGAGTACCTTGTGTTTATCCACAATTACCTGAATTCAGTGACCAGCGCCCATGACAGGCATCTCACAATCAGCTATAACAACACCTCCAGGAGATCTAATTCCTCCTTCTGGAATCCATGGGCACCTGATGTAACACACATATAAAAATAACACACATGCACACACATAAATTTTAAAATATATATATATATATATATATATATATATATATATATATATATATATATATATATATAGTTTAAAACAGAATTCAATTTAATGATTTAAAAACAGCTATCACTTGAAAGATGAAAGGGAGATTGTTAGTAAACATGAGTCTTCAAAGGATGACTTATTTTCTCTCCAGTGGTCTTATTCTCCTTTCTGGAGATACTCATGTAGCATCAGTACCCTGGGAAGTAAGACAGAAAGAAGTAAACCAAAGTTATAAAGACATTTCCATTTGGGCACCAGTGTAATCTTTTCACGTGGGTAGTTGTTTTCAAACTCAGGTATCTAGAGTCAGTGAAGAGATACCTAACAAATAAAAATATGACTTAAATTTTACTTTGCAGCTGGTACTTGTTCTGAAAATTGGTATGATAACTTATCCATACTCATGTTCATGCAGTAGATTCTCTGCTTTCAGAGAAGCCAAGTCTGTATCACTTGCCCTTATTGTAAGCTACAGGGCTTCTTGGTGGCCATGCTCTGGTTTGTGCAAAGGTGATTAGTAGAACACTTTAGATGCATTGTACTGTACCATTGCAAATCTGGGGGCACACGCTTATATTTTTCATCATTGCTCATCAAGTCAATCATTGAGTTTGGATTTGTGAAAAATATCTACCCCACAATTTTGATTTTGAGCAAAGGAGTACAACTGATGATTATTGAGATGAGCAGTTACATAAGCCTGTTAAAGATCAAATGGAAAACTTTTACAAGGTATTTTACCTTTGATAAATGTTTCTACCTATCTCTATATAGAATAATTTAAGACTTAAAAATATAACATCATGTAGAAATGTTTTCTAGACTTTACTTGTTGAGTTTAAAAAGCATAAGTTCATAAAAAAGTTTATAAAAACATGTGAGAAGCATCACCTCTATTAGCTTCATTTTTCAGAAGCAAATGGGAAAAAAGAGGTAAATTATTGCTTTAATGCTTTTTGTATGAATCATGGAGCCAGAGAAATAGAAAGATGTTGACAATAATCAAGTTTTTCTTTTTTAATACTAGTTATGTGTGAAGAACTATGTATGTCCTCTTTTTATGATGCAAAAACATCCCTCTGCCTGTTACAAGTAGACAATCTCATTTGAGCTTCTGGGAAGAGTAATTCTGCTGTTAATGAAACTAATGAAGTGATGAATTTTGTAATTTTATGGTCATCACATCTCTTCACTAAACTGCCTACCATTTTCTTTACCCTTACTATATTTTTTAGAGTACTTTATTTGTCATACTGAAATTGAGCATGTGACCTTTTCCTCCTTGCTATGGCTGATGACATCTATATTGGTAACAGATTCTCCAAGAATACTTGATTTAGAATTACAAAGGCTGATTCAATTAAACTATTGGATCAGAATATGCATAAGATGTTTAGGTAGAACAATAAAGTGGATGTATAGATAAGAGACCACAAAGACAATAGAGACAGAGAGGAAGGCAGAGTAGCTGGTCTTGGCTTTGTAGATTCTTGTAAGTCCATCCATATTTCTATTCTAGAAATGGGATTTTTATTTTATTTGAATATCTGGTTTTTTAAAGTCTCTTTTTTTGCAGGGGGGTTGGATTCTCCCCATTGCATGTAAGACCAGTATTGGAAATAATTATAACTTGGTACACAAAAGTTTATATTGTATTTTCAAAAGCCTTTCATGCTTAATATATCTGCTAGGAATTATATTTGAGATCTCAAATGGAAAGTAGTCTTGCTTTTAATCAAATAGGTAAAGTAAGGCAGAATCAGACTTGAAATTGATGGATTTTGCTTCTATACCTAGCCACTTACTAATCACTAAACAATTTTTTATAAGTTGGTATATCTAAACGGTGAGGAAAAGTTCTAATAAAATGACAACATGTAGCTTGTCTTTAAATAGACATGATAATCTAAGAAGTCCATCAAGAAACCTAGGAGATTCTGCAGCAAATGTTCCTGTTTGAACCTCTTCACTTAAGTAAAGGTCATACATTTGAAATGTCTTTCATCGTCCCCTGTGTCTCCATCTGTAAGAGAATCAAATCCAAATCTTGTCTCTAAGAGTATTCACCCAACTTTACCTCTTGGCAGCTGTTGCCAGTGGAGGTATCAATGATACAGTTCTTGTTGGTTATTTCTATCTCAACATATAAAATATAAAATCATCCCTGGAGTGAAACTGCATGCCAAGTCAACTAGGAATAGTTTTTCCAGGGAAACTAAATAAGATCTGAAGATCATCTATTTCCATGGTAGTGCTGATAGTTCTTAGCTTTAATGAAATATGTAGTGCTGCAAATAAAGGTATCCCTTTAACTGCTAAGCAGTTATGTCTTCTTTAAACCAGCCTAAGTGTGAAGCAATGGATATATGTGATATTTTACTTTTTAAGTGATGACCAATTTGTCTTTTGAAAAATAATAATAGAGACCATGAGTGTGGTGTTGAGTGAGAAGCCTCAAAGATTGTTTTAAGGGCTATTTTATGTTGGTGTGATAGATGATAATCATGTTAGAAATTATATCCTAGCTTAAAAATAATCAGATTTTGTTCAGTATTTCACATGATCTTTGAAGGTTTTTGTTGCAATTGAAGCAAAAGAAAACTAATTAGATCATGGAAACCAATGTTCAGTACCTTTTATTTTTAAACAAAAGTGAAGACAGAACCATCTGAAACACATGGTCCAGTGAGAAAGTCTGGATTAGGACATATTGGTTGACAAAGCAGGGTTGTTAAAAATCCCTGGGAAGTCTTATAGTAAAGAAGCTTGTTTGAACTTGAATTCAATCAAAATTCTAAAACTGCTTGTTCCTTTTTTTCATATGTAACTTCATATAAATCTAATATCTTTTAGAGAATACTAGTTTAGACTATGGCTTACAAAAGAAAAGTTAGTAGTGTTAAATGAGAATGAAATATATATGTATACATATATCAGTATATAAAGAAGTCATAATGAAACCCACTAGTTTGTATGAAAACCAAAAACCAAAAATAAAAACAAAAAACAAAAACAAATTGGTTGTAGTCCTGGAGTAAAGCTAGTACACTGTACACAATAAGAAAATATTCTAACACTGAGCTATATCCCAAGGCCCTCAAAAGAAGTTATTGTTTATGAACCATAGCTTTGTGTAACAATTACCTGGGGGGCATCTAAAATTTTCATTGCCACAGCTTTACCTTTGTTGATCATATTAGAATCTCTGAGAGTACAACTAATGTTTGATCACATACAAAATTTCCCAGGGCTTAACTTGTATGCTGATCGATGATGTGAAGCTAAGCCTATAGTAATATTCAAGATATGTTTAAGTCATGTTGATATCAATTAATTAATTTCTGTGGAGCTTGCACTTACTTATCAAAAGGAGACTCTAAACTGCTGCAGGAAAAAAAAATCTGTCAATCTTGTGTTAGGAAAGAAAAACTGACTTTATTAAGATATACTCTAATTTTTTTAAAAAACTAATCATAAATATAACAGGAACTTCAAAGACCAAAGGACTATGGAAGCTTCCCCTAGCAAACTGATTGCAGATATCTTTGTCAGTCAACTTGATTGAAGACAACATACATATATGTTGATTCAGACAGCTAGTGTGTTGGAAGCCTTGCTGTTAGGTCTCTTTGAAGACTTAACCCCTAGAGAGAACCATTCTTTGAAGGCAGAAACTCTTGTAAATGTATTGTCACTGTGCATGATTAGAGAAATCACATGGGAATTTAGTCTTGCTATTTGATAACAATAACAAAGGCTTATTGATTTATTTGGAAAGGTTACCTTTCGCCCATTTCTAGGGTGGTGTATTAGCAAGAAAGTCGACAGTCAGCCCATAGAAAAACTAGGATTGTTTAGGCAGACAGCACTGAGAGAATGTGGGAAGTATGGATTACACCCAAGGCTGTATACAGGACTCTAGAATTTAGCTTAAGTCCTCTTTGAACAGGTATTTTTATGCTGGCTGTGGCATGTTATTTGCATGTCACCCTTTCAACTTGGTCCACATGGAGAGTAACCAATATAACCATGTTGAAAACATAGAAAGGGCGTACTTGTAACTTCTATTCCCGTACTTTCTGTGGCTTTAAGTTAATTACTTCTGAATAAATTCTACTTTTCTTCCTAAGATTGACTTCCTTGAGATCTTTCATGGGAACTACCATACCAACCCTTATTTCATATTCTGGATATTTGTTCTATCTGCTCCCTGACCTAAAATCTGTAAAACATGAGCTTTATGATCATAGTCATCTCCCTGTAAATTATTTCCTATTCCTTCCAGTCAATCTCCAGCACCCTGAAGTTCCCATGGATGAGCGGTTTCAAACTGTACCGCACTCTAAGAACATCTGAAAGTTTTATAAAAACACAGAATGCTCAATCACTTTTCAGAGTTTCCTAATGAGTTTGGGATGAATACTGAAAATTTGGATATTTAAAAAGTTCCCAGAAACATTACCACTCTGGAGGCCATACTATTTTAGTGCAGTGGTCTCTTAGTTGCACATTGGAACACCCTGGGTAACTTTAGTGTATACTGGCACATGTCCTGCTTTCTAAAGTTTTGATTTGTCTAGTGAGGGTTAAGACCCAGACAGAGCTGTGATTATTTTTGAAATATCAGGTTGTATCAGATTGAGAATCTTTGCACTTTTTGTCTACCAACACATATCACTCTCAAATGTTCCCCTAATGTATTCAGAATATAGTCCATATTCCTTAGAATTGTTTACTAAGACCCTTTGCTATTTCATTACTGTAGCCTTTCCTTATACACAGAGGGTATTTTTGCCTTTCTATATGTGATTTGGGTGATGGAATAAGTATGAGAGTATAGGTATATGCATGCCATAGCACATGTTTGGAGATAATAGGGCAACCTCAGATGTTCATCCACCCCTTCCAACTTGTTTGAGACAGGGCATTTTATTCACAGCTATGTATGCCAGGCTTGTTACACTGCAAGACTCTGGGGATTCTCCTGTCCCTGAGCCTCATCCCACCCCAGGGGCTCTGGGATTAGAGATATGCTATATCAGTTAGACTTATGTGGGCTCTAAGTGTTCCAGCTCCAGTCCTCATGCTTTCACAACAAGTACTTTAACAAATGAGCCATGTTCCCTGCCTGGGATACTGTTCAAAATCTCCAGTCATTGCCTGAAATTGCAGACTGGTGTTCAGCCCTAAATCTAATGCTTTGTCTGATTGTTATCTATTTATTTCCTTTGTAAGTTAGTTGCAGTAATAGGGTAACAATAACAACTATTAAAATAGCACAATTACAATGATATTCTGTAACGTTGTCTTAGTGTAGTCTGTTAAAATAGACTTTTTGGAGCCATGCCTTTAAAATGTAGCTCAGGGTGATCCCTCTAACTCAACCTTATTTGGTCTGGGGGATTATAGATGCATAGCAATGTTGTAGATTATTATTTTAAGATGTGGTACATTTGTTTACACTGTGGAACTTTTAAAGATGCAAAGATGTGTTGTATTCTTTTATATTTCATTTGTTTGACTCTGTGAAGCTGTGTTACTGTGCCTGTCTAAAGCACCTGATTGTTTTAATAAAGAGCTGAATGATCCATAGCTAGGCAGGAGAGGGATAGGCAGGCTCCTAAAGATATTACAAAGAAAGATATATAGAAATAGAGAAATATAAAAGCCCAGAAGCAAAAATTAGATGAGATAATTTAAGAAAATCTGGTTAGAAAAGAGCCTAGCTAAGGCTGGGAATTTGTAAGTCATAATAAGATGCCATGTGGATTTATTTGGGAGCTGGGTGCAGGCCCCCAAAAGAGCAAAAGAGTAAAAAGAGTAAAGCAACAAAGAACACAGCACTATACCCAGTTCTTTTTATTTTATTTTGTTTGTTTGTTTGTTTGTTTTAGAAACCCACCACTGTTTCTCCTCCTTCCTATGCTTCCATTCCCTCTCCCCCACCTCTACTCTGTTCCCTATCCACTCCTCAATTTCTATTCAGCAGAGGACAATCATGGCATATCAAGTTGAAGATTGGATGAGGCAGCCTAGTATGAGGATAAGGGACCCAAAAGCTGGCAAAAAGATTCACAGACAGTCCCTGTTCCCACTATTGGGAGGTTCACAAGAAGAACAAGCTACACAGTTATAGCACATAATCAGAGAGCCAAGGTCAGTCCCATATAGGCCCTCTGGTTGTTGGTTCAGTCTCTGTGAGCCCCCATGAGCCTTGCTTAGTTGATTCTGTGAGCTTTCTTGTGATGTCCTTGACCACTCTGGCTCCTATACTCCTTCCACACCCTCTTCTGCAGGATTACCTGAGTTCTGCCTACTGTTTGGCTGTGGGTCTCTGCATCTATTTCCATCAGTTGCTGGATGAAGCCTCTCTGATGACAACTGGGCTAGGCAACAATCTATGAGTATATCAGAATATTGTTAGGAATCATTTCATTGACATTTATTTATTTATTTTTTTTGCCATTCATGTTTGGTTCTATCCTAGGTCTCAGCTATCGAGCCTCTGGTATACCCAGTTCTTAAAGTCTTATTTACTATAACCACCCATTTTATTGTGATAAGATGATGTAATATTTACATAATGAAATGAAGTAAAGAGAATGATGTAGACATTGTGACATATACATAGAGCCAACTTGTTCATGTACACTGTGATACTATGATATAAAAAGGCTATATATAAATGATATGCTGGAGAAAGGAATGACTCATGTTCTGGGCAAGACAGGGGTAGACAGACATAGCTTGATGTTGTGGTTGGAATGTATGTTTTGAGGGGACCAGTCTTGGACTAGACACCAGGAAAAATACATATAAAATAATTAGGTTAAATATATAATGAATATGTTTAACTGAAGTGTATAGGGGAAAGTAAGGACCTATAATTTCAGCGAAACATGTGTAGATTTAGGAGGAACATGTACAAATGACAAGCCAAAATAGGCAAGTGGAAAAAAATTTAGAGGTAGGTGAAGATGCTACATAAAATTGTTCTTCTAGTCACCTGTTACAAGCAACTAATGTCCCCATCATTAGAGATTCTTTCTTTGTGATTAATGTAGACTGTCTACCAGAAATGAAGCTCTGTATAATGCTAGGAATGGGATATGTTCCACATTGGACCTTCCTTGACATCAAAACACAAAAGAGGTGGAAGTGGATGCAGAGATCCTCAGCCAGGCCCCAGGTGGAGCTCCAGGAGTCCAATTGTCCAGGAAGAGGAGGGACTGTAAGAGTGAATTGTTGAGACCAAGACTGGAGAGGCACAGGGACAAATAGCCAAACGAATGGAAGCACATGAATTATGAACCAAAGGCTGTGGAGCCCCCAGCTGGAGCAGGCCCTCTGGATAAGTGAGACAATTGATTAGCTTGAACTGTTTGGGAGGCATCCAGGCTGTGGGACTGGGACCTGTCCTTAGTGCATGAGCTGGCTGTTTGGAACCTTGGGCTTATACAGGGACACTTTGCTCAGCCTGGAAGGAGGGGACTGGACCTGCCTATACTAAATCTACCAGGTTTAAATGAGTGCCCAGGGGTGTCTTGGCCCTGGAGGAGATGGGAATGGAGGGGAGGGGATGGGGGGAAGGTGGGGGCAGGGGCCGGATGGTAGAGGACAGGGGAACCCATGGCTGATATGTAAAATTAAAACACAAATATAATTTTAAAAAAAGTTTAAAAAAAAAGAATTTTTAGGCAATCACTTTGGAAAGTGGCTATTTGAATGTGCAAAATTCTCCACAGGCTCTCGTTTTGAATACTTGGTCTTAAGCAGGTAGCACTATTTTAGGACACTCTGGAAACTTGAGGAGATAGGACTTAGCTGGAGTAATTAATGGTCACTGGCTACAGATCTTTGGTGGTATCTTACTGTAGTCCACTTTCTGTCCTTTCCCTCTACTGCTTTCCTACTATGTGGTGAACAGCATTTTCCCCTTTTTGTCAGAATATTCTGATCAAGTGTATAGAGCCAAACAATCATTTGACTCTTGTCCAGCTGTAAGTTAAAATGGCTCCCCCTTAAGTTCTTTGTATCATGTGCTTTGTCACAGTGAGACAAAATATCTAATACAGGGACTAGGTGATATTTTATTGAAGGAAAAGGAAGATTGTTTTCATGGTCCTGGTCCTTGTGTTTATAAGAACTTAGTGCATTTCGAGTAGTGCTATATGAGAGACTGGAAAGTATGTTTTACTTTGGCTCAAGACCTGTTAAGAGACAAGTCTATTTCCAGAAGAAACATGTCCAATCTCTGACATCTGGAAATTTGGCAACTATACAACTAAATGTAGATACTATAAAGAAAATAAAGGCCATCAGAAAAGACTGAATATGGACTTTCTATCTTTGCAGAAAAAAATCTACAAGATAATTAGAAGCCTGATTGAGACCGATATGACTCTTTAGTATAGGTACTGATACAGAGAAAGAGGGCCACCTCACTAGCCCTGACTCTTTTTAAAACAGTGTTGAAAACCTAATTTTCTACTTGCTAGTTTTAATTGTACATAATAGACAATTACCATTATTATTTCTCATTTGAAATGTACTGCTTGGTATCATTTTTTTTTAACTACAAATTTCTATTTGACCAGAACATGTTTCTGTGTCTTGCTACAAATTCACATGATTTATTGTTTCTTAATATATGGGGGCCCTCAGTTTGCTAAGAACCAGGGTGTTTTAAATTTTCCTTAATGAGTTTGCTATGTCCTATTAATGGTCCAAGACATTTAGTGTATGTTGTATTAAAATTTTATGTAGAACATGCTGAGTTAGTATGTTGTGTTTGTGGAGGGGGAAGAAATTTTGCACAAATATCTCTTTATTCATCTAATAGCAGCTAAGTATGTAAGTCCTACTTACAGTGCTCAATGGAAATTTAGATTCAAGTCAAAGCACTTTAGAAACTTTAAAGCATTTCATAAATTTTAAAGATGCTAACAGACATGTAATACTTTGGCTAGCATCGGAAAAATCACACATTAGTAGGCCAGGTGTAGAGATAAATCAGCCAATTTATTATTATCTCTATTCATTGGAAGAGAACATTTGCACAGGCCATCCAAGAGAAGCCAGTTGTCTAGCCATCTTTGATACAAGTCTCATAGTTACATCATGTTGTATATTTAGGTATGTGTTTTATTATATCTGAACACACATACACAGGGTATGGAGAATTGATGGTTTAGGAATTAAATACTCTCTTTACTAATCTCCAAAGTGTTTCTTTCTCTTAAAGCCACAGATTTTGACACCTGACATTATTCTGTGTAACACCTTACATTGCTTTCTAATGCTCTCCATTTATTTCAAGGACATTTAGTTTATTTCTGTAACTGTATTATATTACTGAAAAACAGATGTTCTTTTATGAAATAACACTGTAATTTGTTGAGAAAATTCTATGTGATGATTATTTTGTAAGGCACTCTCAAATAATCTTTTTGAATCCTCAAAACATTGCCATGAAATGGATTTTTTATCTCTATTTTTATAAATGAAGTGCTAGAAGCTTAAGTAAACCTGTGCAAGGTCATGCTACAAATCAGTAATGAGCTAAGATGCAAAGCCAGGTATTTCTGTCATATCTCACGGTGTTTTTCATTTTTGGTACCTATTATTCTCTTTTCTATTTAGTGATATAATTTCTTTAGATGTTGGGGGAAGGGGTTAAATATGATCATTCCTCATGTCTCAGTTGACAAAGATTTTCCAGGTTTTTTGTTGACTAGCGTGGATGAAAAGGAATCAGCTTTTTTAAAAGCTAGATACTAGAAGAGCCTAAACCTTACTTGAGAATGTGATGATGCAAAAATTTGGGACTTTTCAGAATTTTCTCTGTTCCATAAGACACTTTTGGTAGCATACTGTGAATCTCTCCCATGTCTGTGATTATAAAATGTACATCAAAAATGGCAAGACTGTTAGCGGAATAGATAGTTTCTTCTTTGTGGATGTCTATCATCCTCATCAATTTTTCAGAAGTCATTTTTCTAAAAATTAATATGCCATGAGTTTTTTCTTTTTACAAGGTGATCATGTTAAAAATTTCATCTGTAAACCCAGCTTTGGATGTTTCATGGATGTCCTAGTATCTCAGTCAGAAGAAGATCTCATTAAAAACAAAAATGATATACAGTGTCTATTAATCAATTGGATGGAACCACTTTATGCTCTGAATGCAAGATGTTGAAATGTATCTCTTAAGGATCAATATTGTTTCTAAGTAACTAAAGCTAAATCAATATTGGAGCCACACTTTACTTTGGTAACAGATCATTAGATTTTAGTGTTTCTGAACCTGTAGCTACAAATACAGACTGACCAGAAAATAGTTTTCAAAGTAAGACATTTTCATATTTGCCTTTTTAGATGTTGACTTACTTGTGTATTTTAAAAATGTTACTACTCAGGGAAGGCAAATTATCTTAGAGGAATTGTATTAGATGTTTGCTGTGTGTGTATATGTGTGTTGGGGGCGTGGTTAATCTCAAAGAGCTTATTCTATGGCCCTTGTACATTCACATAATAACAGAGTTTAGTTATATTATGTATTATTTATTTCTGCTCACTCATTTTAGTTTCTATGCACACTGGATTTAAGTAATTAATGTGTTTTCTGTTAGACCTTTAAGGCCAGAGGCCTGAATCTCAGCCATAATGTTGTTACATTTCACAATTGTAGGAAACCCTAAAGGTATGTGTTTCAATTTCTCATTTGATATTTGAATTAGTTCCTTGTATGGAATGTGGGAGCCTTGGAAATTTAATTCAATATTAGGTTGAATTAGAAAACATATAGAATTTAGAGAGAAGGTGGTTGAATTAGGTAGGAACCTGGCAGGAAATAGATGACAGTGTCTTAAGACAAATTGGAGGATAATTTAATTAAAGGATGGTTTACAGAGGTGCAGGGAGCTGAAGGAATATTAACAAAAGAAGCTGAAACACTGTCAGTAGTATAGAACAATTCTTTGGGCCAGAGGAGAAAGGAAATTAGAAGAGCTTCAGGAACTCTAAGATAGTAGTAGCTTAGAGAGAAGATTTACTGATAGAAATATGCCCTCTGGTAGAGAAATAAGATTACAGTCAATCCCAGATCCTATAAGTGGGAGTCCAGAGTAATAAATTGTCTTCTTTTGCACTTTTTAAAAATAATATTTTATTTATTCTTGAGATTTTCATATATTTATATAAAGTATGTTGATCATATCCATCTACCAGTACCTCACTTCACCTTTCCCAACCTCTCATTTCCCTCCCAACTTATTTTTTATAGTTGCTAATAACTCACAGTCTAATAACAGTGCCTTACATTCACATGTGTGTCATTAGCCACTGAGACATGAGCAAACAACCAGCTGTCATGTTCCCAAAGGAACTTTCTCTCCCTCAGTATCTATCAATTGCCAATAGCTCCTCTGATAGGGGTGGGGCCTTGGAGGCCCTTTCTCCATTCATGCTGGAATTTTGACAGGCTTGGTTTTGTGTAGGTCTGGTGCATGTAACTCTAGCTGCTATGAGTTGATGCATACAAATACCATGTAAAGTCCAGAAGCATATATTTTCACTGCTCTCCTCCCTATCCACTGGCTCTTACAGTTTTCTTCTCCTCTTCCATGATGTTCCCCAAGCCTTGTTGGTGGGTGGTAGATATAAGTGAAACATCTGCAGCCGAGTACTCAGTGTTAGTCATATGAGTCTCTGCATTAAACACTGACTCCTGCAGAAAGAAGCTTCCTGACAATATGGTTGCCTAAACAAGCCCTGCATAATGGTACCACCAGTGGACATGCCAGTGCTAATGGGAGAAATTTCACAAGGACTTACCCCTAGAAGAAGATAGTCAGGCAATAATTGGCAGCTGAGATAGGGCCAACCAGTATTCTCCAGGGATTATTACTCTGATTGGTTAGCCAATCCCAAATGGTCAGTACTAAACATATGTAAGAGCAACACTAATGAAGCTCAGTAGGTCTTACATATACATATACATATACATATACATATACACATATGCATACATATACATGTGTGCATCTCTCTCTGTGTATAATAACAATAATTACAGAGGAATCAGTCATAAATTTTAGAGGGACTGAGAGACACAAGAGGAGTTAAGAGAGGAGGGCTGGAAATGTTTTAAATACAACACTCATATATGAAATTGTCAACAAATAAAGAAAAATGTTTAAATAAAGAAGCTTTTCTGATTAAGATTTAGAGCAGAATTAATCTATGCACATGAACATAAATATCTGGTAGATTTGACAGTATAACCACTTAGCAAAACAGCAATGGTATGTTCCTGCTAGGACTTGTTATCTCTCCAGTCACAGGCTTTTGAACAGGATTACAGTATGATGTATGAATTCCCTCCTGTGTACTGGTCTCATATCTAATCACAAAACTGTCTATTTGTCCCACTATTACACCAGTGGACATATCTTTCTAACAGGTCAGCATTGGAAAATGCAGGGTTCAGGGCTGGGTAAGACTATTGGTGTCTTTTCTACCCCAATAGTCTTTATAGCACTCTCAGGCACAATGTAAACTAGCAGGCAGGGAGTGTGTTTCCCAATTAGTTCTGGGTTGATTTCTGTATTCCTTGCAGTGAGTATGCACCCTGTTTTTAAATCTTTTTCAATCTTTTGTCTTGAAATGTCCATACTCTGAATTGGAAGACATACATCAAGAGAACCCAGTTAATGCTGTGCACAGAAGTAAGTTTTGTAGAACACACAGTAGATTAGGGACTTGTTTTAAAGACATTAACAAAAGATATTTCACAGGATGGCAGCTTCTTTCTGCATTGACTATTACTGCATGTTTAGAGTACAATAATTAGTTTTGACCATAAAAAAAAACCATAGTCAAACAAATGCTTTCAGAGAAAATAAAATACTATACTGAGAAAACTCCAAAGCATTGCATATAAACTTCAGAGGAAATAGCATTCATTATTATTACATAAAGAAAAATTTTGACAACCAATTATAACTTTGTAGTTAAGGCTATAGACAGTGGAATAAACTCCAAACTTGATACCTCTGTGACCCTGGACATGACATTTCTTTCAACTTCCATTCTCTTATTTATAAAATTAAAATATTCCCTTATAATATTATGAATTTCTTTGGTATCTGTTGTAATGTTTCCCTGTCCATTTCTGATTCTGTTAATGTGGATCTTCTTTTTCTTTCTTTTGATTAGTTGGGCCAAGAGTCTGTCAATGTTCCTTATTTTCTCAAGAAATCCGCAATATATGTATTATTTCTATTGTTTTGATTTCGTTGATCTCTGCTTTGATTTTTATTATTTCTTTCTGTTGACTGGGTTTTCATTTGGTTTGTTTTTTTTTTCCAATTTTTTTTTCAAGACAGGGTTTCTCTGTGTAGCTTTTTGCCTTTCCTGGAACTCACTCTATAGCCCAGGCTGGCCTCGAACTCACAGAGATCCACTTGGCTCTGCCTCCCGAGTGCTGGGATTAAAGGCTTGTGCCACCACCGCCCGGCTTTTTTTATTTTTTCCAAATTTTTGAGTTGCATCATTAAACCGTTTATTAGTATTCTTTTTTATTTTCAATTGCAGGTACTTAGAGCTATTAATTTCCCTTGTCTGACTGCTTTCAATGTTTTGTTGAGTTGATTTCATTTTCATTTTGTTCCAAGAAGTTTTGTATTTATTTCTTGGTTTCTTCTTTAACCTACTTATTAATGAGTTATTTAATCTCCATGAGTTTGTGTATTTAGTAGGGTTTGCTGTCAATTTTAAAGTTAATTTTTTTGGATACAAGAAATAATTTCAATCTTTTTGAATTTGTAAAGATTTCTTTTGTGTCCCAAGAAGTGGTATATGTTAGAAAAGCTTCCATATGCTATTGAGTAGAATGTGTATAAATTTAAAAATAATAATCATACCTGCCTTATAAGATGTTGAAATTTTGTATGTCTCTGTGTGTAGTATATGAATACACCTATCTGGGTGAAATGCATGCACTTGTGTGTACATGCACGTGGAGGCCGAAGATTGACATTTAGTATCTTTTTCAATCACTCTCCACCTTATGTTAGAAACAGGGTTTCTCATTGAATATGATGTATACAGACTCAGTAGACTGGCTAGACACTAAGATCCATGGATCCACCTTTATCTTCCCATTTGTGCTCTAGAGTTACAGATGGTGCTCCTTGTACTTGTAAGTCAGTTATTTTACCCACTGGGCTATCTTCCCTGTCTCAGGACTGTTAGAATTAAATGACTCAGTTTGCAAAAACACTTAAGGGAGTATGTAGTAAATGCTCATTGAACAATTGCAGGTGGGCATAGTGGAGAATTTCAAGTATGTGTCTGGAAAGAGTTGAATTAAGTCCACTGGATTTACACTTTAGGGATGATTTTTACTTTGTGTAATGATAAACTATTTCACAAACTTTTATGACTTTAATATGAAGTATTTTCTCCAAAATACCATGTAACAAAGGATTGGTCCCCAGATGGTGGTCCTATTTTGGAAGGTTTTAGGAACTCTAGGAAGTAGCACTTAGCTGGAGAAAAGTATGTCACTGGAGTGTGACTTTGGGAGCTGTATCTTGTCTCAGGTCCCTTACTCTCTGCTTCTTTTCCTCTGAGATGTGCTCCTGTCCATATCATGTTCTACCTCATTACAAGACTGAAATCCCTAAAACCAAGAGCTAAAATACATCTTTTCTTTATGGCAGGAAATTTGTCAGAGCAATGAAATGTTTGACTAACACACAAACATGTTAGACACACTTTTATATGAAAGTGACTATTTTATCCTAGAGGTATTCAAATAAATGGCATGCTCTACAGAAATTCATGTTTGAACCTTGTGTTAGAAGACCTTTGGGATCCATTTTAATCTTGGATTAGCTGTGATTCTTCACAAAAATCATGCAAGTTACATTGCTATGTAAAGATAACATTAGCTCAGCTTCTGTCCTGGAGGACTGCCTGCTTTATGAAGTAAACATTGCCTATGTGTCATTCTTAAGCTTCAGGAAGTACATGAAAGCACATTTTGAAATCATTTTGTGATTATATCATATTCCCCACCCCCAATTCTATTTTCTGCAATGAAAGTGAACAGAATAATTTTAATAGTTTGGTACTTAAGCCTGTAGGATTGATAGTTATATCATATAGCTTTGAGAGTTATGTTTAGCAACATGGAGGATTTATTTGGAGCAAGTTAATCTTTCAAAGTCTCAATTTTCACCACTATAAAGTGGGAGTAATTATAACACCCATTGCCTGAGCTCATTGCAAAGCTTATTGAGAATACTCCTGACAATGTTTCTAATGTGTAGTGAACTCTGAGTGAATATCACTTGTTATAGTAGTACTTAATACCTGTTTTTCCTATTGTAAGACTAATTTCTGACATGGCTTAAGTGTGACTGGTTTGCATAGTTTCCTTGATAGTATCCAATATTTGCCTATTAATTTGGAAGGTTTCTGTGAAATTGTTAGGTAAAATAAAAACAGTTTTTTCCCCATTTGCAATGAGAAACAGCTTCCTCCAAGGCCATTCCTATACTTAGGCAAGTCATGAGGAAGTATACACAGTAGAAAATCAGTCTTCCAGCTGTATGACGATAACCTTGTCAACAAAGGGATTCTTATGCCACTTAGAAGCCAAGCATGAGGCTTACATTTGGATTTTTCACTTGAATAAAGCTTCAGAAATTAGAATAGCCAGCTGCAAAAGGCCTGGCTGCTCTTGATCTGTGGAACAAGAGCTTACAATAAAGAATAATAATAAGAGAGAGAAAACTACCACCTTTCCAGGCTTTGTCTGTATAATGAAGGAAGTTTTCAAACTTCCTTTAGCAGCAAATAATTTCAATTAGAATTTTGAGGGGGCTGAACGTAAATACCCACTGCTGCCAGAGCCTTGAGCCTGCTGATTAACCATTGTACAAAGTGTTATAGCCTTCTATTTGGGGTGGAGAAATTGCGTTACAGGCACTCTTGTTTGGCATTCTGTTCTAGCCCCAACCAGAAGCACTGAGTCTAATCTTCCCTCTTCACTTATTCATCCACCCACTCCAAAATGCAAATTGATTTTTAAGCATCTCAATGTGATAATGACAAAGAAAATAGATGTGAGGGTACTGTGAAAGATTCATCCACGTTTTTCCATCTGGGTTTTAGCCTTGAACAGTTCTTGTCTTATAGGTTTGTTAGTCTTGTATAGTCCAGAATGACTGGTCACTTTAGCTGGCACTATCAATAAATATCATGAAACCATTACATGAAGCACCTATGAAAAACCTTTTGAGGTTAAAGGGTAGGTTACCTCACCACGTTAATAGATTTACTTAGCTAGGAAACAATGGAACAAAATATCTTTGCTTTGAGGCCAAGTGACTAAAATGAAACACATGAGCTGGAGGAGAAACAGAATTGAGGATGAAGAGGCAGGAAGTAAGAGAGGACAATTATGTAATACTTTGTAATTTAACCTGTTTACTATTGCTCAAGTAAATATCTGAGAAAAATGATTGAAAATGAAGGAAGATTTATTTGCCTTACAGTTTTAGAAGCCTTGGTTCAAGATCTGCTGGATTTCTTGCTTTTTGTATGATCAGCAGAGGGTATGATGTGGCCAAACTCATCACCTCCTGAAAGCCAGGAAGCAAAGAGAGAGACAAGAAGATTTCAGGGCAAGTTATACTCAATAAAGGTATGCCCTGCCCATCCCCACAGTGACCTACTTTCTTCATAGATGAAGAGGCTCCACTACTAAAGTTTCTACCACATTTCTAAATGACACTAAAAGCTACAGTAAAAGGCTATAAAATGAGACTCTCATATTCAAAGCATAATATTTGCCCCTCACCTCAAATACTCAAGCTGATCCTATTATGTAAAACACAACCAGTCAGTTTCCAACATCATCCATAGTTTTAACAGTTCTAGATCAAAAGTTAAAGTCCAAAACATCTTTTGATATTCAAGGAAGATTTTTATCTGCAAGCAGCTGTGAAAATTGAAAAGCAGATTCCATATGTCTAATATAACAGTATTGACTAAATAACCTCATTTGAAAGCAGAGAGGTGGGGACATAGGAAGGTGAGATAAACCATGTCTGAGTCCCAGCAGGAGAATCATTAAATACTATGGCTCCATGTCTGGCATCTTTAGTATATAGTGCATCTCAGTGTTCTTGGTAAGCCCTGTACATACATACACACATACATACATACATACATACATACATACATACATACACACACACACACACACACACACACACACACACACACACACACAGCCTTGCTGATTACAGTGGACATGTCCTCACTGCTCTGACTCTGGAATCTTCATTATGTTTTGGCTTCATTATCACAGCTCCACCCTTTTACCTTCTCAGGGAATTTTACCCAATAACGTATTATGTGCTCTCTAAGAATTTTCCTTGAAATCCTGGTAGAAGCCTCTGGGATTCTGGCAAAATAGCTTGAATTGCTGGCCTTTAAGACTAGCATCACATGGATGACTCCATGGTTTTCCACCTGCTCTGGCATTATCTGGGCCATCTTAAACCATACCTATAGTGGCCTCTGAGTTTTTGGATGGCCAAACCTAAGGAAACACTTCCTTAAGTACTCCTGTGTCATCAGGTACCTCAGAGCTCTCTTCTCAAAGTAAGTACTTTCAAATCAGTTTGCATCTTTCTCTCCTTGAGCCTGAGATTAGGGATACCTTGTCCATTCTTGTGTTAGGCTTTTGAATTATAGGAGTGGATATAATATATATGTTTTCCATTTCCCTATTCTTAAGGAGATTTGATTCATCAAAGTGACCCATATAAACTTGGATGTTGTATTTTTTGTTTTCAAATACTTATAGTTCCAATAAAGTCTCTGTCATTGTAACAATTTGAGACAGAATGTGTGTGTGTGTGTGTGTGTGTGTGTGTGTGTGTGTGTGTGTATGTTTTGCACTTTTTTCTTAATGTAAATATCTTCATGGTGATAGAAAGTAGTTAGATAAGTTGATTATCTATCCCAGAAGAGTAGGCTTTTGTTTTCGAGAGAAAATGCTAAGGTGAGTGTGATTGCTTTATATCAGTTCCCAATTATACATTAAACAGAAAGAAATTGAACAACATATGATGATGTCTCTCTGGGATCAAAAAGATATCTGTTAAAAGATATATCATGCCAATTGCAATTTTAAAAAATATCCTCTGTCAGCAACTTTCAAGGTTAATATCTAGTTATAATTCTACATGTCGTGTTGGGGAGTTGTGCTTCCACAAATCTATGTCTTTCCCTAAAATGTAGCATAGCCTACTAAGTTTTACCAATTTCCATTTCTGAGTCTATGAACAAAGGAACAAAGTCAAAATTTTTATTACCCATTAAAAGCAGAAGGGGTTATATATTTGTAGGATGAGGTGAGTTCAAATTTCAGTTTCTTCCATTCAATTTTTGGTGAACATAAAACTACTCTAAATTTAAGTCTATTAAAATATGTATTACCTCTTCTTAGAATCTGCTTTATTCAACATAGATCAGGGGTTCTTACCCCTGGCCTGAAGATTAACTCCACTGTAATGTCTATTTTTGTAATCTATGAAATGGGATTGATTTTCATACATTTAAATAGCTGAAACAAAAGCAAGTGAAGAGTATTATTTTTGGCATGGAAAAATTACATAAAATTCAAATTTAAGTGCCCATAAATAAAGTCTTATTGGAACATATCCATGCTTATTTCTTTATATAGACAATCTATGGCTTCATTGCTGTTGCTGTGGCAAAGCAAAGACTATATGATCCACAAAACCTATATAATTATTATTTTATCCTTATGAAAAACATATACTGATCTCTGGCCTAGAAATCAGGCTTTTCATCTAGGTTTCATTATAGCTGACAGAAATCCTAGACAAGATGCTGAGTCAAATAGAAACTAAGGAATGATTTACTTCTTGCTATCTTTTTCTCAGAGCTTCTAACTCAAAACCATGACTCTAATTTTTCCTTTAAAGCAAAGCAAAGCAAGCAAGAAATATAAAGGAATTTCTTTGATGCTCCACTCTCCTGAACTCCTCAACTCTCTCTTTTCTTCAAAATTTCCATTATCTGCTATGTTGAAATGATAAGTTCAAAATATTCAGCTAATATGTTCTTGTCACTGCTGGTTAAATAAATCAATACTGGAAATTGAACTATTAAAATTTCAAAACATTCAACAGCAAAGTGGAGATGTAATAGAAGAAAAATGAGGGGAAAAAGGAAATTACCATGTAAGAAATATTTATCCTTCATCAGAGGCCCTGTATAACATTGCAGATTGAGATTCTATCATTTGTTACAGAATAATTATATAATAGGAAATGGATTGCAGTGTAATTCTTCTGCAGTTGTCTTGGATGCTGGTAGGTGAACTGAAGGGGTATGGATCAAAGGACATTACAAGGTAACAGGTGATATGGTTTAAATGTTTTAATCACCAAGAAAACAAAGTGATTACAAGTGTGGACTTTGAAGTAAAATGGACTTAAGTTTGAATTCTGGTGCTGGCATTGAGGAGTGGAGGGTACTTAATAGACTTGTCTTTCCTTATTTGTAAAATGGAGATATTAAAACTACTTCCTTTTTTGAAATTACTGGGAAATTTTAATATGTGTAAATGTGTATGGCACAAGTATTAAATGTAATTTTATTATTTTTATTGTTGGGATAGACACTTGATTGTAGCTGAAGTTTTCCAGGTCCTGCCTGGCTCCTGTGGCCCTGTGGCCACTTGGACCCAAGTAAACACAAAGAAGCTTATGTAAATTAAAAAAAAGAGTTGAACTGGTGACTGAATGATGGTGATTGAGGAATAAACAAATTGAACTTTAAAAAAAAACTGTTTGGCCATTAGCTCAGACTCATTACTGACTCGCTCTTACACTTAAATTAGCCCATAATTCTTATATATGTTTAGCCATGTGGCTTGGTACCTTTTCTCAGTTCTGCCTTCACATCTTGCTTCCTCTGTGTCTGGCTGGCCATTCCTGACTCAGCCTTCCTGTTCCCAGACTTCTCCATGTCTGCTTATCCCACCTATACTTCCTGGCTGGCTACTGGCCAATCAGCATTTTATTTATCAACTAAATTAGAGCAACACACATTCACAGCATATAGAAAGACATCCCCAGCACTTAATGAGAAGTGCTAGCTAGAAATCACTGCAAATTACTTTCTTCCTTGTGAAGGTAATGGAAATAGTGAAAGTTGAGAGACCTGTGATTTAATCTGGTTAATAATGTTAACATCACAATAGGAAGGTATCATTTATTTACAACACTATATAGAGAATGCCATTATCCTTATTTTAAATATGAAGAAACTGAGACTAGAAAAAAATTGGCACTTGAGTAAGTTAACATAGTAATGAGATTTAAACTTTGGCAGACTAACTTTAGAACTTCCATTGTTCAACAGGGAGACTACATTATCTTTCCAATATGTAGACTGGCTATCTGACTAAGGGCATAACAGGGCTGAAGTACATTTGCACAGATTCCATATTACACAATTTAAGAAATATTCTATTTGTGTTGGTATATGAAGCAAATCATCTGCACAGTCACATGTATTAGTTTGCTTTCTATTTCTGTGATAAATATCATGACCAAACAGCATTGGAATGAAAGTGTTTATTGTGGCTCATACTTCCACATCACACTCCATCACTGAGGGAAGTCAGGGCAGGAACATAAGGCAGGAACTGAGGCAGAGACCACAGGGGAACGCTGATTACTGGCTTGCTTCTCATGGCTTCCTCTGCCTGCTTTCTTTGTGGGGAGAAGGAATTACTTTGTTTTATTTTAGATTATTTTTCCTTTTATTATTATTGTTTAATTTTTTCATACAATATATTATGATCATGTTTTCCCCTCCTCATTGCCTCTCATCTCCTCCTCACCTCCTTAGCCAGCAAATTTTAACTTGTTTCTTTCACTCTAAAAATAATAAGAAACAAAGACAAAATATCCCAAGAAACAAAAAGTCCACACAAAAATGCAAAAAAAGAAAAACAAAAGCAAAAGACAGACATGACTGTCTGTCTGTCTGTCTGTCTGTATGTATGTGTGTATCTATCTATCTATCTATCTATCTATCTATCTATCTATCTATCCACATCATCATCATCAGTCATCAGTCTATACCTATATCTATTTATCAATTAACTATCCATCTACCATCTATCTATCTGTTTGTTTATCTGATGAAATTAATTTGAATAACAAACCAAATATGGACATGGCATTGGAAAGATTTAGATCGGTAGAGTTTAGACTAGGAGAGAGGCCTTGATTGTCCATCATACTCTTTTGCTCAGGTTTCCCATACCTAAGGAAACAGTTCATATCTGAAGCACAGGCTAAAGCAGCACAAAACAAAATGCCTACTTTTCAAACATTTTTAGGAGTAGGGATATAGTTAACCGAATAGAGCTAAAAGCTTTTTTTTTTGGCTGGGATGTGAGCTGTATAAAAATTAAGTGAAAATAACACCAGAGATGCAAGAGCAGTTATTCAAGTAAATTGAGTGTTTTCTAGAGAAACCCATTTTAATGAAGCAATTAATTAAGAAAGGATTATATATGCTATCTGTCTGTGAATTTAAAAGCACAAGTTTTGCAATCATATTGTGGATCTATAGATACGTACATACAAAATAGATATAGTTATCAGTGTGGTACTGTCATTATATTGAAACATCACACCATTTTCTCTCATATGCTTTGCCTTGTATCAGTTGACTGATACTTTATGTAAGCAGAAGAAAATAGATTAACATGTTCTGTTCTGTTGTATTCTACACCTGTCTTCAAATGTTAATTGAAAACTATGCATCACTATTAAATGCATGCAGTTAAAATATATAAGATTAAAAAATAAATACAGTGTATGTTCTTATTTCTTCCATTGTTACACATAAATAAGTTTCTTTTTGTTTGTTTTGTTTCTTTTAGTATGTAAAATCTTTTACATTTTAATTGTTTGTAAAAAGTCACATATAACAACAACAAAAAGAAATACTAGTTCTCAATAACTAACCATTCATACACAACAGTCTGCAACTTAGGCAATATCATACAGTTTTCAAATATCTCAGAATATATTTACAAAATATTCACTAAAATTCATGGGTATGAGAGCTCATGGGTTTATCAATAATATGTATTTGAACATCCTTATCTGTTCACCAAAGGAAACAATAATCTTTCAAGGGTATACATACAAATTTCAACACACCACACATGTAATTTTAAAAATAGTATGTAGGTCTATATGAACAAAAGAGAGAAAAGCATAGAAGCATGTAAGAAATGTACTAAAACTTACCCTTTGGTCTTATTCATATGAACCACCACTTCCTGAGATTAGAACTATGATAGGATATGCAGTTTGTGCTGAATGTTTGCAGGTGCTGGATGTTAGCTTATGCTCCACTTGATGATCTCATACCATGTATATATAGGCAGCATTAAATAGATCCAGTAGGTATGTGTGTGTGTGTGTGTGTGTGTGTGTGTGTGTGTGTGAGAGAGAGAGAGAGAGAGAGAGAGAGAGAGAGAGAGAGAGAGAGAGAGAGAGAGAGAAGAAAGTTGAGAAAAGTTTGTGTATGTTTCCCCTAAGGAAGTCTATTGTTCTACTCTCAACATTCCTTAGTTGCTTGTGGTTCTTTGTTTTCCCCTTCAACACTATCATGTCTGTTGGCATTGTCCTCCTTTAGGTCCTGTTTAGGTAGTCATGTTGGTAAGACTTCATGTGTGTAGTTCCTGACATTTATAGGAGACATAATCCCACAACAAACTTCCTGTTTATTTGGCACTTAACAATCTTTCTGTTACATTACTTTGTAATGACTTCATAGTCTTTTAAGAAGGTGCTGTATTGTAGATGAATTATACACCCACAAGTAATATTATATATAGTGAGAAGGTTGCATTTGTATATTTAGGGATATACATATCAACAATTAAAGAAAAAAAAGAACATGATTTTGAGTGGGAACAAGGTGGGAGTACATGGGGGATGTTGGAGAGTGGGAAGGGAAAAAGGCAGATGAAGTAATTTTAATCTCAAAAGATGTAAAAAAAGAAAGAAAGAACCCAGAAAGTGTATGTGTTTTGAAGGAGGAGAATTGAGTAGTGTTTGTTCATTTTTTTAAGAACATTTTTTATTCATTTTACATACCAATAACAGATCCCCCTCTTACCTCCAGTCATTTTAAAGCTTTTTAGTTATCAATTCTCCCTAGCTTCAAGAAACAAAATGTCATGGGCCCTTAGTCTTTCTTCCTATGCAGATAGTCAATTTTGCATCCTTGAGAGAAAGATAACCACTTCTTCATAGCTAATTAAAGCTTAAAAATTCCTATACTATTTCTCTTTTCCATGTTTTAAAATGATGGTTAGAGTCCTATTCTAGTCACACTGCTTTATTCACCACTGTTTCCCCCACTATATACCTTCCTGTCTAAGAAGATATTTCTCTCAGGCTTTATATGTTGTATAAAATCTGTCTCCCATCTACCCTTTTCTGACCATCCCTGATTTACATTCACCCATTTAAATCCAAAGGCAAATTACACTCCCTCTAAAATTCTTCCTCTCAACTCCTTTGTGTTTTTTTGTAGCTTATAATTTAGTTATATCAACAGTTGACTGTGTTTGTTTAACTGTAAAATCAAGAGTTCATTCACTGAGATCTAGAACCTGTATCTAACTGAACACTTTGAAAGATAATTTGAAAATGGAAAATAATGACTAAACATTTGTCCAAATTGTTGTAGTACTCATCATAGTCTGCCTTGTATTGGTATTCTTTCTTTTGACATGTCCTAATGGTTTAAGTAAATACTGTATTTTACGCATGCTTGTATCACCTCTCACCTGTCATTTTCTTTGCTTTCAGTAATCATTTCATGAAGTCATCAAAGATGTATTTAATTAACATGGCATTGCAGTCATTGTGCTAAGCACTGGAAATAAAATAAGGCCCTTCCTTGTCATGAAAATAAGTCATTCTAACTCCAGCACATTGAAAGAAGTACCATAATATGAAAGGCTAAGAACATAGAAGAGGTCTACTTGCCTAGATTTGAGTTAAGGAAGTTTTATGGAAAGTGACTTGTAAGAACTGGAGGATAAAAATTGTTTTGCCCAGAAAAGAACCTTAGGGCTTTAGTGTTAAAGGAACGCATGCAAATGTTCCAGAGGTGGGAGAAAATGACTTGTTATAGAAATTAAGTTTTCCTATCTCATTTGGAAAAAGACTGTGAAGGGGAGAATGAATGAAAGAAGAGATTCAAAAGGATAGCAGATGCTATGGATAAAGACATGCTAAGAAATGGCCTCTGTGCTGCTTAGTAGTTTACATTAACTAGAACACAGGGAAGTAATGAGGCTATTATGGCACGAAATACAGGTACACATTAAGGTACCTCAAACAAATAGGGAGATCTCCCATCAGGTGTGATTTTTATGTTGAAATGTAATCACTAAATACTGACTAAATGAAATTGCATGCATGTAGTCATTTCCCATTTTTTAATCTTAGCCAGAGGCAAAAAGAGCCAAAGAATGAAAGAAGGCCCTCTTATCTTTGGTTCCCTGATTTTCTCTCTGCATTTATGTACAGTTGCTGAAATAAATTGATTACATAAAACATAATCTCTCTTTTATTCTTCCAATAAGAAAGCAGTTTCTCAGCCACTTTATTAAATGCCTTGAAGCTTCTGCTCTTTTCTGATCAATATTTTAACAGAGTCTTATGTAAAATGTAATTTACATTCAGGTGTTCCCTTAGCAACCATAACAAAATCAAATACATCTGCTTTCAAAATGAGTTCCTCTTTTGAAAAACCCTTGTAGTTACACAATCTTCTTTTATTAGCAGAAATGGCTTTCTAAATGGGCTACCATCTCTTTTTTAAAGCAAAGGACTTTTAAAACCGTGTTTAAATAGAACTTATAGGGATTTAAAAATGGAGATGTGGAGTGCTTTCTTCCAAAATTTTATGCACTTTGATCAATTAGCCAATAAACAATCAATAGTGCCTGCAGGTATTACATTACATGCTGTGGATACATAGGTCAAAAATATATGCTCCTTAGTTCTCCAAAAGCTTGTAACAGAACTAAAACTGGGACTAATCACAATACAAGATTTAAGAATGGTCATGCTCATTAGGCATTATATGAACAAACACAAATGTGTTTGCTATAATAGGTTTGTTAAAATGATCTTTAACCCTTTGAAGTAAACAGAGGATGTATCACCTGTTAGCTAGTGATGTTGTAATCCAAAAAGTGAAGTCTAAATATCTGAAAAGTCTTTCAGGCAGGAGTTCTTACATTGTCATAAGAATTAAAAAAAAAAAAAAAGCAACATGAGGAACTGTCAGGAAAGTCACAAAATGATTTTTGGGGTTTAATTTTATAATGAATGAGATATTCTTTTAAAATTAAAAATATTATTTTAGAAATTATAATATAATTCCATTCATCTTTTTCTTCCTTTGAAAGCTCTCCCATATACCTCTTCTTTCTCTCTTTCAAATTTATGGCATCTTTTTTTCATTAATTGTTATTACATGCATATATGTGTTTTAAAATTTTTATGTGTATTCTTTATGTTTATATTTGGGAATTTACACACATATATTTAGGAATATATGTGTATATTAACTGCTTAATCTGTATAATGTTACTTAGTATCAATGGATACAGCTACAAAATACACCCACACCTAAGGTTCAGGATATACTTATCAAGAAAAACCTGGATGACTAAAGGACATAAAATATCCAAAAATTACTGTATTAAAATGGTATTTAATATAGGGAAGAAGAGGATATATGCCTAGGTCCATACAACAGTTATTGGCTTAAATTCATTGTACAAAATGCTATGTTTCATGAAGACATTTTCTTCCCTGCACTTTGGTTATTAAAATATTTTATTTTTGAGATTAAAATATAATTTTATCATTTCCCCTTTCCTTTTCTCCCTCCAAATCCTCCCATATACTCCTCCTTGCTATCTTTCTTTTTATATTTCATGCTCCCCCCCGTTTCCTCCCTTGCCCAGACCTTCAATATGCCAATCTTCCTTCTGCTTTCATTTCATTCAATATGCATCCATGCACACACACACATACACACACATACATACACACACATACACACACACATACACACACACACACACAGAAACACACACACACACACACACACACACACACACACACACACACACTGTGTTTTGTTTTTCTTTTGCTCCAGCTTTAATTATCCAATATACAAGATTTGGTTCAGTTATCAATTATTTCTTGCTGTCTTTCTTTACTCTTTATCCTTACATAAAAGTTTGTAGCCTAGTTTTCTATTCCCATATCATTTTATAGTCTTAACTGGCACATATCAAAAATTTAATTTAGCTCAATACCCAAAAATTATAATTTGGGTTAGTTGAATGTCCTCCTTATGAGCTCTGTAAATTTATAATCTTCATGACTACTGTCATCTCTGTTTGGGGATTTACCATGTTTTCTTAGATACTAATTAGTTTCATATGTAGAAATCAAAGTACTTTCACATAATGCATTCTGTAAAATGTCCAGTCACTCCAAGGATATGGCATATTTATTTAAAGTTTACTATATATTTGCAGATTCATGTTAAGGGATTATATATGTTTTACTATATTTGTGTCATTCCAGGAGAATACTTTATAATGCCCACTTGCCTCCAAAACCTTCCTTTTGTGACATGATATTTTGATAGTATTTTGATTTCTCTAAAATGTAGGATGATGAACTTCCATCTAAACTCGGTATCTCATAATTTAGCTTCAAAATATGTAAAGCAGATTTGACTAAACTTCAAGGGAAGATTTACCATATTACTATAGTGAAGTATTTTTGCACAATTTTCTTGATAAGCAATAATGTAGGAATTTCAATAATAAGAAAATAGAATTTTGAACCATATAATAAATACTTCAACTATATATACTGGAACCAAGTCATTCTCACTTGTGAGAATTGCATTACACAAATATTTTCAGCTTCATATACATTGATATTATGTTTATAGCTTGAAATTGGCACTGGTCTTAACACCATGGAAATTGGGTCAATACTATGTTTCTAGGTACCTGATTTTTAGTTTTTGGTGAGCCAGTTATTAAACATTTGCTACCATTGTATATATAAAGTCAGACATATATAATTTCTAGAGTGCATATCTTTTAAATTCAGATGGAAATATTCCCCATGTTACCTATATTCTAGGTACAAACTAAGTATGAACAACTTTCAACAAATTTAACATATTCTAAGTATATTATCTGACACTATTGAATTCAAAGTACAAAGCAACAAAATAATAATTAAAATTATGATATGTTTGTAAAATTACCAACATATTTTAATCTATAGATCAAATAGAAAATAATTTATAATGTGATTTAGTAAATATTTTGATTTGAATAACATATTTCAACATTTGTTAGATTACTCTATGCTTAGAGTTAAATTTAAAGACAGGCAGAAAAATTAACATAAGTGGCTAGAAATAACCATTTTAAAAAGTCAGAAAAGAGCAGAAAATTAAACTCAGGGAATAGAGCAAAAAGTAAATAATAAAGACAGAAATGAACAAAAGAGAAATTCAATTTCACCAAAAGTTGACTGTTTGAAATGACAAATGAAATGTTTAAACTTCTCTCAGTGTTATTCAAGAAGCAAACCAAGGAACACATGAATACCAATGTAAATTGTGAAATAACCTATATCAAAATATATTTAAATATAAATCTCACTGAACAACTTTTGCTAGAAAATTTGATAACCTAGATTGTATGGGAAAGTTTTAGGAAAAAAAAAACAAACTGAAGTAGTGCATATTATAAGCAGTCTTCGACTTGGAAGCATGATTGTCTCCTATTTGTATTCTCGTTTGTTTCACAATAGTTTTATATATGAGAATAAAGGAGCTTCACATTTAAAATTACATATAACAACAAAAAGCATTTCTTAAAATTTTTTGCTTTAGGCTCCTTTAAAAAATCTTTGCTGCAAGACATTAGAGCTGTTTCCTAAGTTTAATGATAGTTTGATGGATTTCAATGAGTTCACTAAAATTGTAGCATAAGTAGTTTCCCCCCTTGATTACTTCTTTTGGGGTAAATTCCCTATAATGGAATTACTAGAAGCCATATAATGTTTAATTTCTTTATTCTTCTCAAATATTTCTGTATTACTTTCTTGCAAAACTAAATTGATTTACAGTGCCACTAGCAATGTTCAAGAATACCCATTTTCTGAAATACCCAGTAGCAACTGGCTTTGTACACCGAAGTTTTTATAGTTTAATAGATAAGCAATGGAACTTCCATGACATTTTAATTTGTATTCATTTAATTGCATTTGAAGCTTTATCCTCTTTTACATGATGATATCTTATTTCAGGTTCTCATCATGAAAACTCCTGTTCATCATCTTTGTTAAATTATCAAATAGAATCTGAATATTAGCTTGATAGATGTGCATTCATTTTTTATTCAGCTTGCATAGTGAGCCCTTATCATTTACATTTTTCTCATGAATTTTTCCTATTATAATGCTTTCTTTTGATATCCATTATATTGAATTTCATAGTTTAACAGCCCTTTTATTTTTAAAGCATTTGAATACATTTATCTTGTATGTGGTGATATATTCAATTTCTTTAAATGTCAGAAACCTCTCTATACATACAGACAGAATAGCATATACTATCTTGTAGTGAGTTAACATGTTTGCTGTTCTGAAAATCTTTAAATTCTCATAGCTAGAAGCATTTAACCCTTGCTTGTATATAAAGCCTAGATTTGATCAATCCCTCTTTTACTATCTCTTCTCTTCTTCATCTTTGCAATTATGTTTGGAGAAAAGTGATTTTACATTTCCTAGCAGGTATCAATCATAAATAGCTTTCTTGGTTAAGGTGGGAATTTGTGTCTAATTTCCCATCTCTGTTGCATGAATTTTATCTGATTTGAACCAGACCACTTATCCAGAAATTGTTGGCTAACATAAAACAGACTGTATTGTTTCGTGTGTGTGTGTGTGTGTGTGTGTGTGTGTGTGTGTGTGTGTGTGTGTGTGTGTGTGTTTGTGTGTGTGTGTGTATGTGAGAGAGAGTGTGTGTGTACATGTGCTTTTTGTTTTGCTTTTTATTTTTAGTTTGCTTGTTTTGATTTCACCAACAGAAAAAACTATAGAAATCCTACAATCTCATGGAAACTGAATAATGCTCATCTGAATCACCAGTGGGTTAAGAAATAAAGAAAGAAATTAAAGACTTCCTAGAGATCAATGAAAATGAATACACCACATACCCAAACTTATGGGATACTATGAAAGCAGTGCTAAGAGGGAAATTCATAGCACTGAATGCCCACATAAAGAAGTTGGAGAAATCTCACACTAGTGACTTGACAGCACACCTGAAAGCCTGTGAACAGGAAGAAGCAAAGTCTCCCAGGAGGAACAGACGCCAGGAAATTATCAAATTGAGAGCTGAAATCAATAAAATAGAAATAAGGAGAACAATACAAAGGATTAATGAAACAAAGAGTTGGTTTTTTGAGAAGATCAACAAGATAGACAAGCCCTAATCCAAACTAACCAAAAGACAGAGAGAGAGAGCATCCAAATTAACAAAATCAGAAATGAAAAGGGGGACATAACAACAGACAATGAGGAAATCCAGAGAATCATCAGGTCCTACTTCAAAAAAACTACTCCACAAAACTGGAAAATCTAAAAGAAATGGATAATTTTCTGGATAGGTACCACATACGTAAGTTAAATCAAGACCAGAACCATTTAAATAGTCCAATAACCCCTAAGGAAATAGAATCAGTCATTAAAAGTCTCCGAACCAAAAAAAACCCTGGACCAGATGGTTTCACTGCAGAATTCTACCAGATCTTCAAAGAAGACTTAATACCAATACTCTTTAAATTGTTCCACACAATAGAAGCAGGAGGAATATTACCAAACTCCTTCTATGAGGCTACAATTACCCTGATTCCTAAACCAAACAAAGATGCAACAAGGAAAGAGAACTACAGACCAATCTCCCTCATGAACATTGATGCAAAAATACTCAATAAAATACTGGTAAACAGACTCCAAGAACACATAAAAACAATTATCCACCATGATCAAGTAGGCTTCATCCCAGGGATGCAAGGGTGGTTCAAAATACGAAAGTCTGTCAATATAATACACCATATAAACAAACTCAAAGAAAAAAACCACACGATCATCTCACTAGATGCAGAAAAGGCATTTGACAAAATCCAACACCCCTTCATGATAAAGGTCTTGGAGCGATCAGGAATACAGGGAACATACCTAAACATAATAAAGGCAATCTACAGCAAGCCAACAACCAACATCAAATTAAATGGAGAGAAACTCAAAGCAATACCACTAAAATCAGGAGCAAGGCAAGGCTGTCCCCTCTCTCCATACTTATTCAATATAGTACTTGAAGTTCTAGCCAGAGCTATAAGACAACATAAGGAGACTAAGGGGATACAAATTGGAAAGGAAGAAGTCAAGCTTTCCCTATTTGCCGATGACATGATAGTATATATGAGTGACCCCAAAAATTCAACCAACGTACTGATACAGCGAATAAAAACCTTCAGCAACATAGCAGGATACAAGATCAACTCAAAAAAAAATCAGTAGCCCTCCTATATACAATAGACAAACAGGCTGAGAAGGAAATAAGAGATACATCACCCTTTACAATCGTCACAAATGATCTAAAATACGTTGGGGTTACTCTAACTAAGCATGTGAAGGACCTATATGACAAGAACTTTAAGTCCTTGTTTTGATTTTTATGGGAATTTTTTGAGAGAGAGATGGAGAGAAGAGGTTGGGTGGAAAGAGAGATGAAAAGAGTTGAAGGAGGAGAAATATATGATCAAAATATATTATATGAAAAAATTTTATATAAAAATAAATTAATTAATGAAAAAATACTTTTAAAAAAGACCAAAAAATAAGAAAATATTTAGTTTTCATACATATTTTTAACAAATTAGAATAATACCAAATTTACATAAAAATGAATGTTTTCAAATTTTTGTTTCTTGCTTTTCATTTTTCAAGACAGGGTTTCTCTGTGAAGTACTGGTTGTCCTGGAACTCACTCTGTAGACCAGGCTGGCCTCAAACTGAGAGATCCACCTGCCTCTGCATCCTGAGTGCTGGCATTAAAGAAGTGTACTACCACTGCCTGGCTTGTTTGCAATATTTTTATAAATAAAAGAATAAGAAACCTATTGAGAAAGAAATTAGCAAAACAATTTGAATCTCAAGAGACTAAAAATAAAATATCTAGAAATAAACCTTAAATATAGAGCATTTCAAGATTTATTTTTAGTTGTGTATATTTTCCTGTGTGCAGGTATGTACATGTGAATGCAGGTGCCTACAGAGGCCAGAAGAGGGGGTTGGATCTCTTGAGTTACAGATGGCTGTGAGCCACACAACATGGATCCTAGGAGCTGAACTTGAATCCTCTGCAAGAGAGCTGCTCAATTTTCACTTCCCTAGCTGATAAAACTCTTTATTAATCACATGAAATCATGAAGTCTAATAATTCTAAAGATTACCTCAAGTATTTTTGTGGTAATATATGTGTTAAGATTTATTTTCTCTTTGTTTCAGAAAAGTGCATTAAAGCATCAAATGGAATTTCATTATATCTGCAAATTGCTAAGGATAGAATCTATATTTTCATAATATCACCTCTTTCCAATCATGTACAAGAAAGAGCATTTAAGTATTTGTGCATTCAATTTTATAGAACTTTATATATTTTGATGCATAGATCTTTTAACCTTTTTTTCTTTTTTTATTTCAAATTTTATTTTTATATGGATATTTGTGTTTCAATTTTACATATCAGCCATGGGTTTCCCTGTCCTCCCCCTTCCCGCCCCTGCCCCTGCCTTCCCCCCAGCCCCTCTCCTCCATTCCCATCTCCTCCAGGGCAAAGACTCCCCTGGTGATTCAGCTCAACCTGGTGGATTCAGTACAGGCAAGTCCATTCCCCTCCTTCTAGGCTGAGCAAAGTGTCCCCACATAAGCCCCAGGTTCCAAACAGCCAGCTCATGCACTAAGGACAGGTCCAGGTCCCACTGCCTGGGTGCCTCCCAAACAGTTCAAGCTATTCAATTGTATCACTTATCCAGAAGGCCTGATCCAGTAGGGGTCTCTACAGCTTTTGGTTCATAATTCATGTGTTTCCATTATTTTGGCTATTTGTCCCTGTGCTTTTTCCAATCTTGGTGTCAACAATTCTCGCTCATACAGTCCCTCTTCTTTCTCCCCAATTGGACTCCTGGAGCTCCATCTGGGGCCTGGTCTTCACCAACCCCACATCTGACAGAGGGCTGATATCCAAAATATACAAAGAACTCAAGAAATTAGACATCAAAATGCCCAACCAACAGTCCAATTGAGAAATGGCCTATAGAAATAAACAGAGAATTCTCAACAGAGGAAGCTCAAATGGCTGAAAGACATTTAAGGAATTGCTCAACATCCCTAATTATCCAGGAAATGCAAATCAAAATGACCCTGAGATACCACCTTATACCTGTCAGAATGGCTAAGATCAAAAACACTGAAGACATCTTATGCTGGAGAGGATGTGGAGCAAGGGGAACTCTCCTCCACTGCTGGTGGGAATGCAAGCTTGTACAGCCACTTTGGAAATCAATATGGTGCTTCCTTAAAAAATTAGGAATCCATCTCCCCCAAGACCCAACTATACCACTCTTGGGCATATACCCAAGAAATGCTCAATCATACCACAAGCGCATTTGCTCAGCTATGTTCATATTAACCTTTTTTTCTAAGTTTAATTCAACTTGTTTTATTTCCTCCAATAATGTATTTGTGATGGTTTTTCTTATTTTGTTTTTGGATGGTATTGTTAGTATATAGAAATGCAACTGATTTTCATGTTAGTTTTGTAATTTGCCATTTTAACTATTTCATTTATGTTAACATTTTTTGCTACAGAACACTTAAGATTGTCTATAAAATCTAATCATGCTGGGTGGTGGTGGTGCATGCCTCTAATCCCAGCAATTGGGAGGCAGAGGCAGGCAGATCTTTGTGAATTTGAGGCCAGCCTGGTCTACCAAGTGAGATCCAAAAACAACAACAACAACAACAAAAAAAAAAACAAATAAAAATCTAATCATGTTACCTGCAAAGACAGTTTTATTTCTTCCTTTCTAAAGTAGATGACTATTTTATTACCTAATTGCTTTCTCTAGGAATTCTAATATTCTATTTAGTTAAAGTTGTGAACAGTTTGTCTTGTTTCTGATATTAGAGGAAGCGCTTCACTATTTAATACTGAATTTTTTTAAACCTGTGGATATGCCATATATTGCTTTTATTAAGTTGAGATTCATCATATAATTTTAAAGCACTTTTTATCATGAAAGGATATTGAATTTTTAGTATATTCTATTTTGTGCATTAATTGAGATGATTTTGTAGTGTTTCTCACTTTATGAATGTGATATCTCCTGTTTACTAGTATGATTATGTTGAAGCATTCTTGTAAACCAGGGAAAATATCCACTTGACTATAACACATAGTTCTGTTGTTTGATTTTATTTGGTATAATTACATTGAAGTTTTCCATACATATATTCATCTGGGCCATTATCTTTAAACAATTTTGTATCATCCTTGACTGTTTTTGGAATCATGGTAAGCTGGATATGTCAACTTTGGATAATTCATTCATCTTCATATGATTTGGGAAGAATTGAAAATGTAGTTGATTATTCTGGCTACTTACTATTGTTATGATAGAGCACCATGTCCTAACCAATTTAAAAAAGAGTTTATTGGATTTACTATTTAGAGGTACAAAAATATGTCACTATCACTTGGAAGTGTGGCAGGAGGATAACCTGTCAATTGGTGAATCTAGCTGAGAGCTTAAATTTTAACTGCAATCAGAGAGCAGAAAGAATAAACTGAAAATGGCCCATGTCTTTTGACCTCAAATCCTGCCCTCACCCTCAGTGACATAATTTTCCAGCAAGGCCAAATCTAAATCTACTCAAACAATGTCAAAGCCTGGGGATCAAAGATTCAAATATCTAAATCTATGAAGGACATTTTTATTCAAACTACAGCAGTAATGTCTATTTAAATGGTTGAGAGAATTTGTCAGTAAAGTTATAAGCATTTCTTGGGAATTATCTTTATATATGGATCTATTTTCAAACTGAAGTGTCTTTGAAGGATCCAGTACCGGAAGCTCTTATTTGCATATTGATTTATTTCCCATTCTAAACATTTTCTTTAGAAATAGTGACTACTGCATAATTAGGCTTTGGTAACTGTCAGGAAGTTCTAGATGACTCACAGAGAATGTTGAAGTATTGGTAATTCACATGTTTGTAAGATTTGAATGGAAAAATACCTATTAAAATAGCTGAATTATGATGAAATGTACAGAATGACTCAGAGAAGTAAGACATCTAAAATGCATATTTTGATCTTTTACTGATTATTTGCTCCTATTAGATGGTGGAGTTTTTAGACTCTGGTAAATTGGGATGGACTTTTATTTTGAATCATGCTGGTTTCAGAATAAATTTCTTCCTGGTTATGATTAGCGTCTATGAATTGAAGTAATAAGTTTTTGCATTGGAATAAGTCTTACTGAGGCAAAGTAGAACTTTTGAGGCATACTCAGATAAGAATATAGGAACAAACAATTGATGACTATTGATGACTTTGCTCTGTGTACAAAGATGCAAATGTTTCTGCTCTGGTCAATGCAGAGTTGTATTTTCTAGCAAGAAAGAATTGAAAATTTGTGAATCGCATTGGTTGCAAACAATATTTATTACCAAACTTGCTATCTGAATTATTTTTTCTGTACTCTTCTCCAACATTGAGAAACAGATGATTTTCATTTTTGAAAATAGTAAGTGGCAATAACTATTTTCTTTTCTGATACTTCTCTGCTTTATAATTTCTTTCTTTATTTATTTCATTCTTTCATTTATTTTTATTTGTGTATATGTATGCATGTCTCTTTGTTAGCGTGTGTGTGTGTGTGTGTGTGTGTGTGTGTGTGTGTGTGTGTGTATGTGTGTGTGTGTGTGCCAGCAAAGCCCAGCAGAAGGTGGCTGATCCCCTGGTGGTTGTGGGCCAGTCAATGTCGGAGCTTGGAAGTGAATCACAATCTTATGAAAGAGTAGTAAGCACTCTAAATAGCTGAGCCATGTCTCCAAACCATGATCTTTTCTTTATATATTTATTGACCATTTATATTTCTGCTCCTATAAAGTATCTGAGCAAATGATATTCTTATTTTAACTTGGCTCTCATCTGCATTAGATAACTGAAGTTCTTTGATTATTCTTTATTAGCATTATTCCCTGCAAGTTACATGATTTAACTTAGATTCTTATACTTCTTTGCAAATCACTTTTACATTGTGCTATCATCACATTAAAATTTTATTCCTTATGCATTTTGTTTATGTTTCAGAATACAACCTTAAACCTCTATCATAACCTTTTAACATTTTTTAGCATTTTCATAGTTATTTTACTATTGCTTTTTATTTTAAGGTTTAATGTTTTTGGGATATGTAAGTGTATGCTTCTATGAGTTTATAACCATATGTCTTATCTATTTGATATTTAGTTAATTATTCTAAACTCAAATTTTTTCATATTTTTCATTTAAAACATTTTCTTTTGTCTTTTCTCAATACCTTTACACCATTCCTGGATTTTATATCTCTATACATGTGCTTGCCTTATGAAACATACTCCACAATACTATTTTTTGTTTTGAGAGCTGATTTCACTATGTAACTTGGACTATCCTAGAATTCATTATATACCCCAGAATGACTTCAAACTCTTTAGAGCATCCTGCCTTGCATCCCAAAAGCTGAGATTATAAGCAAGTGACAGCAGCGTACATGTTTACATATTTAAATGAAATAAATTGTTATTCAATATTTATCAAATTTTATAATTATTATTTTGAGAGATTGTAATCATACAGAACAAATGATTCTAGTTCTCAAAGACTGGCAAGGACTAGATAATTATCTAATGTCCAGACAAGAAAGAGGCCAAGGTTTCTGTATCAGATGTATATCCAAAGGAAAGGGAAATATTACATATTAATTCTTAATTCTTGATCTTTTAAACATTATCAGCATCTTTTTAAGGTTAATTGTATTACTGTCTTTTCTATATCAGTGAATTGAATTTAGAGTGGTAAAGAACTTGACTGAAAATAGCAATTAGGGCTCTCCAACAAAACACAAGCAATAGAGGAATTATTCAATCTACATAATATCTACGCAAACCCCATAGATTAACATTAACCATAGTCTAGCCAACCTGACACAAAAGTACCCTCCGTGCTAGCTAGTTTTATATAAACTTGACACAAGCTAGAGTCATTTTAGAATTGAGGAAGACCTCAATTGTGAAAATGACCCTACCAGATTGGCCTATGAGCAAACCTGTGGTGCAGTTTCTTGGCTGATGATTGAGATGGGTGAGCCAAGATCACTGTGCATGTTTTCACCACTGGGCTGGTTGTCTGTAGTGCTGTAAGGGGAGGCTGAACATACCATTTGGAACAAGGTAGTAAGCAACATTCCTTTATGGTCTCTGTCTCAGTTCCTGCCTCTAGGTTCTTAAGTTACTGCCACAGCTTTCCTTCATCACAGAGTGTGATCAGGACATGTGGGATGAAATAAACCTCCCTCTCCAAGTTACATTTGGTTACTGTGTTTTATTGCTATGTTACAAACTCTACGTAAAAAATTGGTATCAGAAGTGGGATATTTCAGTGACAGATCTGACCAAGTTTGGGGAGAATTATAAAAAGTCTTGACTTTGGAACTTTGTGTTGGAAAAGCCAGTGAGTGCTCAGAGCTCAGTATGCTGTTCTGTGGAAGCTTTTTTATTTGTTTGTTTAATTTTTATAATGTTTTTATTAGAAAAAGATTTTCTTTCTTTTAAAATAGCAACCTATTTCCCCTCCCTCCTCTTCTTCTGCTCCCCCCACCTTCCCCCTTTTCACCCCCATTGCCTCCTCATAGAAAGTCAGGCCTCCCTTGGGTATTCAACACAGGCTGATATACCACGTTGGAGCTAGACTTAGCCCCTCCCTTCTCTGTATCAAGAATACAAACTGGCTTTTTAGACCCCATTCCCTATGGTGTTCTGTGGAAGCTTTGGAAATAAGAATGTTCAAAGCAATGCAGACAGTGAAGGTCTGGCTTGTAAAGTTTCAGAGGGAATTTTGAGAATCCTTTAAAGATTCTATTGGAGCCATTGATACTTTTAGCAGAATCTATAATTCTGGTCAGCTGTGAAGAATCAGCAGTGACTAACAAGGGATTCGATCCATTAAAGTGATATTTTTGCTTTTCTGGTGCAATCAAAATCTTCTAGAAGTGTTTCCATGGGTTCAGCAGAAGTTGTCGTCCAGAGACAGACAAGGCTGCATCCCTTGCTGGGTAGTATATGAACCCTAGGTGGTATGGGTTTTGAAGGCATGGGGCCATGGAGGACAGCCGAGGCTTGGCATCAGGAAAGGTCAGGCCAGGCTACGGATAATAATGTAGCTCCAGCAGCAGTGAAAACCCTGGGATTGAAGGGGTCATGAATGGTCATAAGTTGAGGCTTGGCACAATGTGAAAGTGCTAGAATCTCTCAATTCTAACTCAGGAGAGGCTATAGGTGAACATGCAGCCTTGTTACATGGAAACCTGAGCATTTTGGAAATTTCGTTATCGTGGAACACACCTTCCAAGGACAACATACTCTCTAGAGTAGAGGCAATCCTGGCCTATTAGATACATTGTATGTGTTGTAAATGGCTGCCAAAAACCTTTGGAGGAGCCAGGAACATTGTGAGTGAATCCCAGATGTTTGTTGGGCTCTGGTTTTGCTTTACTTTGATTGTGACTGTCCCTCGTTCTTTCCTCTGTAATAAGAACCTATTTAACTTATTTTTATTTTACAAAAACCCACACTTTGAAGTTTGGGAGGAATTTTGGGTATGTTAAGAGAGACTATGAATGTTTTAAAGACTTGATATTTTAGAGACTTTTGATATTTTAGAGAGGCTTGAACTTTGAAAGAGGCTGGGTGTTTTAAAGAGATTTTTGAACTTAAAACACAGTATGTACTCACTCATAAGTGGATATTAGACATAAAGCAAATGATAACTAGGGTACAGTCCACAACCCCAGAGAAGCTAGGTAACAAGGAGAACCCTAAGAGAGACATGTCTGGATCTTATTAGGAAGGGGACATAGATAAAACTTCCAGAGTAAACTGGGAGGGGGAAGGGAAGGAAGTAAGGGGAGGTGGCAGGATGGTTGAGTTGGGGGAGGGGTAGAGAAGGAGAGCAAGGAAAGAGATATCTTGATAGAGGGAGCCATTATGGGGTAAGGGAGAAACCTGGTGCTAGGAAAATTCCCAGGAACCCACAAGGATGACCCCACCTAAGACTCCTAGCAACAGAGGAGAAGGTCACTGAATTGGCCTTCCTCTGTAATCAGATCAATGACTACCCTAATTGTCATCATAGACCCTTTATCCAGTAACTGATCGAAGTAGATGACGAGATCTACAGCTAACACTGGGTTGAGCTCCTGGAGTTTAGTCGAAGAGAGGGAGGAGGGATTATATAGCAAATGGGTCAAGATCATGATTGGAAAACCTACAGAAATAGCCGACTCAAGCTAGTTGGAGCTTACTGACTCTAGACTGACTTCTAGGGACCTCCATAGGACTGAACTAGGCCCTCTGAATGTGAGTGACAGTTGTGTGGCTTAGGCAGTTTGTGGGGTCACTGGCAGTGGGACCAGGATTTATCCTTAGTGCATAAACTGGCTTTTTGGAGCCCATTCCCTGTGGAGCTGTGTCTTGGTCAGTCTCAATATGGGGGAGGGGTTGGTCCTGCCTCAACATGATATGCCAGACTTTGTTTACTCCCCATTGGGAAGGCTTACCCTCTCTGAAGAGTGGGTGAGGATGGGGTGGGGGAAGGTAGGGAGTGAGCAGGAGGGGGGAACTGTGGATGGTATGTAAAATGGAAAAAACAACCCTTTTAAATAAAAAAAGATTGTTGAACTTTTAAAGTGTATTACTTTGTAAAGACTGGGACTTTCAAATGTTTGAAGGTTTTATATTGTAATATTAATAGTAATTTACTATCTTGGAGACAAATGAAAAAGGAAAGTTTGTAGTTGAATGGTTATGTATTTGTCTGTTAAGTTGACAAGATAACAATTGTGTTGCTAGTTTTACATTAACTTGACATAAGGTTTTAAAGCAAAAACCTCAAATGAGAAAATTCTCCCACAGACTGGTTACATGAAATGCAGTTGCTCTGAGACTAAGTATTTGTTCTAGGCTATTCATTGTTTAAAATTACTACCTACCTGGTTTCATACTTTAACTGGACATTAAGATTATTACAATTATTTCACTTTTCACTTCCTTCTGTATCTTTCCTTACAGGAATAACTAAGTTTTATTTATCATCTCTACCTGTCCCTTAAGTAAGTAAAGTTTATGTTATTCAGTTTCATATATCCAGATTTTCTTGTATGTAAACTCTGCTAACTGGTTCTTCTTGAAGTAATCTGTTACAGTATAATACAAACTCAAAATCATGCTATCAAGTCATAACATAAACTGTTATGGAAACCAGAGGTGATGGTACAGTATATGTAGCTGAATCTATATTGACTTCAGGATTTCCACTGAAATTTGGTTTGTTACTTTTGCTATTTTAATAAAATTATGGTGAAAGCTTAATATAACAATCTTTCTACAAAAGTATGTGCAGAGAAAAAAAATGGTCTAACTGGAAAAAATATTAGACTAGAATTAATTAATTCTAGTCTAATTCTAGATTTTATGGAATTTTTTCATAATGTAATTGTCCCCTTGCCACTATCTTATTTAATATCTGCCTTAATCCTTGTTATGAAGTGAATTAAATAAATGATAAAGAAGTTCATTACAATTCATTAGCTCTTATAAATTAGTGAGAATATAAACAAGTACAGTAATAAATCAAAATCAAAGTCCCTACTTACTAAATGGAGTATAATTCATTTCAAGAACTATTCTTTTCTCTACACTATTTGGGCATCAGATAGCATCTTGCTTTGATTCCTGAGAAATCAGGAATGAAACTTAACGTCCATATAACTAGCTTTATCTCTCTTAATTGATTAATTTCTGATAAGTGAAGTGATCTGTATATATTTAAATTTAGCTCTTGATAAAGACACTTATTACAATTGACAAAGATCTCTCCCAAAAATCAGTTTGGAGTGATTGTTTCCAGAGGAGTTGTCTTAAATGGTGTCTTCTGTATATTGTGTCTAATATTCTCAGTGTTCTTAAAAATATTTCCTAGCACCAAAGAGACTTAAGACATAGGGACAAAGGCTTCATGAAGACACCAGCTCAACCCTTCTATGTTCAATGATCTGTGTGGATGTTGTCCTCAGCAAAGAAATATTTCCTAATGATACACTGCTATACTCATAGACTGATGCCTTGTCATCAGAAAAGTTTCACCTGGCAGCAGATGGGACCAAGTGCAGAGACCCACAGTCAGATATTATATGGAGAGATTCTATATTGGAGGTCTCCATTGGGTTCCTCCCCTTGGAGTTCCACAGAAAAGGTGGTAGAGTAGGTGTCAGAGGGGATGGAGGACATCAGGAAAGCATGGCCACTGAATCAACTACCTGGGCACATGTGGACTCAGAGACTGAAGCAGCAAGCACAAGGTCTACAGTGTTTCTACTAGGTCCACTGTGGATATGCTATAGCTGTTAGTTTGGTGATTTTGTGGGACTCCTAGCAGTGGGAATGGGTGTACCTCTGATTCTTTTACCTGCTTTTGGGACTCTTTTCCTCCTGCTGGGTTGTATTTTCAAGCTTCCATGTGTGGGATTTTGCCTTGTCTTATTTTGTTTTGTTGTGTTTGGTTGTTATCTCTTTGGAGGCTTGCTCTTTTCTGAAGGGAGATAGAGGGGGAATTAATCTTTGGGAGAGGGGAGATGGGAAGGAATTGGGAGGAGTGCAGGAAGGGGGAACTGTGATCAGGATGTATTATATGAGAGAAGAATATAATTTAGATTAAAAAATAACTTTCTTAGAAATTCTCCTGGAATAAGCCTAGTCCACAATTACCATCCTTTGGCTCTGAATTATTTCACTACTTACCACTGCTTTGAAGTATTTATTTATGAAGTTGGATCCAATTCAGTCATTTAACAAGTATTGGTTGAATGCCCAGTACTTTCCACAGACAATTCTAGGCATTTGGGTGTATACCATTGAAGAATAGGGTCTTTATAGAAAATTAAGCTTTCCTTAACCAGAATCAAGCTTACCTTCGTTGTTTTTCTAACTCTGTTGCTTTACCTTCAATCCAGCTGCTCTGCTGAGATATAGATTCCCTGCTACTTTGTTCTTGAAAATGTCTCTTCTAATCCTGAGGTACAGCAGAATCAGAAAGTGGTACCTAATTGTGATTATGCCATTTTCCTAAAGAATATGTATTCATCAATTCTTATTCTGCAGTTCACACAATACCTATTAAATTGTCTATATGACAGAGTGGATGGTAATAAAATTCTGACATCTGAAAACAGATGAATCTTGATTCTTTGACTTTACTGGGTATCCTACCTTAGGAAAGTTACTTTAACTTTCTGAACATTAGTTTACATTAGTAAAATGAGAAAACTATAAATTTCCTTAGAGGAGAACAATGAGGAATTAATTTGAATCATGTTATTATATAAGCAAACTGCATAGCATACCGGGCTCCATAAATAATAACTGTGGTGTATTGTATATCATTGTATACACTCAATAAGAAAGTGAGAATTTAGCTAGCAGATACGAATAGCAGAGTGTACCAACAGAATTAATCAGTATAACTTTGCATGCTTATGATTCTTTCCCATTTAGGAACCTGATTTTCAGATCTGTAGAGCCTCATAACTATTTATCTCAGTGGTGAAGCAACTCTAAGTATCTTTGTTCTCCACTGTGCAGTAGCAATCTCTGTGCTAAATGTTGTAAATGATGAATAGTTGAAATAAGATAAATAACTCATTCTAAAGGGAAAAAATAACCCAGTTTACATTGGTCAGGAGTACAAGGGATTTTAGTGAAATGCAACAGGGAAAGGTGGGGATGAGGGTCACTTATTTGAGTCAAGAATTTTTTTTTAAGAGAACTGTAGATACTCCCTGCTTAGGCAGAAAATTGAGCTTTTCTGATCAGGTACCAAAACTGTTCCATATTTCCATATAACATACATTAAAAGTCAGGAGATGGAAGACCTAAAGAATAATAAAGTAAAAAAGAGACCTTATTTTTTTTCTAGATTTTCCACTGATTCATATGGCCTTACAAGTTAGGTACTGGGAAACTGCTTCAAAGAATGTTCAATAAGAGACATGATAAATGCCATCAAAAAGCAACTTTATTAAATAACGTTAAGCTATAAGAGCTAGGACCAGGTTGGGCGGTGGTGGCACATGCCTTTAATCCTAGCAGAGCCAGGTGGATCTCTGTGAGTTCAAGGCCTGGTCTCCAAAGCGAGTTCCAGGAAGGGCGGAATGCTACACAGAGAAACCCTGTCTTGAAAAAAAAAAAAGAGCTAGGACCAGTTGATATAAATGAGAGTAAATACAGAAATACAGTCTTTAACTCATTATGAAAGATAAATATCAACAAAGAAATATCCTTTAGTGCTGTAAAACATAAGGACCTGAATTTGAATCACCAGTGCTCACATAAAAGGCTACAATGACTTCCAGATGTTTGTTGCCGAGGACAATTTTAAGAGCCATGCCATATTGCCTGCCTGAGTTAAGCTTCTGTTGTCCAGTATTGAGCCACTAACCAGAAACTTTTGACATGCCTGGACAAGTCTTGAGTTATTAGAAAATAACTTAACATTTCCTTATCTTTCTGCTACAGTGACCATTAGTAACAGTGTTTTGTGGTTAGGTTGCTTGGTTGGGTTGCCTGGCAACTCAACAGTCCCCTGATCTTTTCCCAAAGAAAGTTTCCTGGTCTGCTTACTATAAAACCCACCTGAGAAAAATAAACTTTTGCAGCTTGATCAGAATACTGTCTTGCTGTCAATTCTTTGTGTCTCTTGTCCCTTTCATTCACCATTCCCCCTTCTAGGGTCTCTGCTGAAGATCCCGCTGGTCAGGACAGTTTGTAGCTGCAACAGTGAGGAGATGAGTCATTCAGATCTTAAGATAACTAGCCAGATAGCCTCACCCAAATGAAAAGTTTCCAGTTCCTTCCAGACCCTTCTCACCTCTTGACCCACCCAATTATAGGCCATTCTCTCTTTCTTTAGAAAACAAACAAAACCAACATACAAAACAACAAACCAGAATATGAAATAAATAAAAAGCACAAGAAATACATACAGAGAGACATACATAAACAGAAAAACCTAAAACCCATAAAAACACAAAATCAGAAGCCATAATATACAAGTAAAATGGGGTCTTATTCTTATCTTTAATCCACATTCCATTGATTTTTACAAATGTTGACACAGGAGTTTAATTTCATCTTTTCAAATGTGAATGTTCCCAGCACCTTCAATATTAAAAAAACAAAACAAAACAAAAACAAAAACAAAAACTATTTTAAAACCTCAATTTTGTAGGTCTGTGGATTTACTTCTCTCTTCTCTATTCTGTTCCTTTACTCTGTACCGTGTTTTTTCCCCCTTTTGATTTGGATTCGTTGTTTATGTTTGGAGATAATGTGGTCTCACTCTATAGTCCACACTGACTGGGAACTCACTTGTAATCCATGTCATTGTCTTCTTTTTTCAGTTTATGGAGTGCTGAGATAACAGCCATGAGCTACAGAACTCGGCATTGTGGCTCTATTTTGTTAATCTGCACTGCATTGCCTTTACTTTTACAACTTTGTATTGTATTTTCAATTCAAATATTGCAGTATAGCCTATTTCATTCTATTTGGTTAAGATTACTTTGGGTATTTGAACTTTGTTTTTCATTTCCAACAAAAATTTGGAATTGTTCGTGGTTCTATGAAGAGTTACAATTGTACTTTATAAGAGATTTCACTGAATCAGTAGGTTTCTTTGAGTAGTAGGGGCATTTTTACAACATTTATTCTATAATCCAAGAACACAAGGTGTGTTTTCATATTAATTTTGGTTCTTTCATTAATTTTTTGTTTTCTTTGTAGATCTCTCTTCTTCTTTGATTATATTTGTTTCTCATTTCCTATTGTAGGTTTTATAAATTTGATTGCTTTCCTGATTTCTATATCAGATGATTTGCTATTAGTGTATAGCAACAGCATTTTTTTTTTTTTTTGTATACTGGTTTTTATCGTGAAACTTCACTAAATTCATTTGCTAGTTTTAAAGGTCTGGGGTGGCATCTTTGGAATTCTATATGTTTAACATCATGTCACCTGCAAATAATCATAATTTTAGTTTCTTTTAACAACTAGGCTGATACTATTATTTGAATCTGATCTGTTTCCCCAATGCCCCATAAATTAAAGGCTTCTATCCAGCCTGAGGCACTCAGGTGGTAAAGCTTTAAGCAATAATGTCTACTGGAAGGAAATTATATTGTTGGGAACAGGAAGATATGAAACTTCTGTTTCCTCTTTTCTCTCTCTCTTTTCTTGTTCATCAAGGTGTTAATTGGCCTACTCTACTATCATGTGCTCTACACAAAACGTACTGCCTCACCACAGACTGAAAGATGATGAAGTCAAGTGACCATTGTTGGATACCTCCTCAACTAACTATAAGTCAAAGCAATTTTCCTCATGTAAGTTGAAGTATATCACATATTTGTTAAAGTGATGAAAAGATAACTGACAAAACTGATAAATTCCCTTTATTTCTATTTCCTTTCTTATTGTTCTGGCTAAGATTTAAGAACTGGTTGAAAAAGTGGGGAGGAGGGCATCTTTATCTTTGTAAAATTCTGTTTTTTGGTTATGTACATGGGAGTACAAGGGCTCACAAAGGCTAGTAGAAGTCAGTAGAGTTCCTGAAGCTAGAGATATAGACTGCTGTGAAACTGACTTCAGGCTAGGAACCAAACTCCAGACCTCTGCAAGAGAAGTACACACTCTTAACTATGTAACCATCTGTCCTGTCCCCAGGCATCTTGCTCCAGGTTTTAGAGAGAAAGCTCTAAGCTTTCCCAAGTCCACCATGATGTTATCTGTTGGTTTAATATGTGTAATTTTTATCATGTTGAGGTATCTTTCTGTTATGCAAAGTTTATTTAGTGTTTTTATCTTCATGTGATATTGAGTTTGTCAAATGAGGTTTCTGTATTTATTGAGATAATCATAGATAATGATTTTTCCTTTCATTATTCTGATGTATTTTGCCATGTGAACTTATTTTTTTTTGCATTTGTTGAGCCATCTTTGTGTCTCTGAGGCATCTCTGGAATGATCATGGTACATAATTTTTTATAGTACCAATGGATTTGATCAGTAAATATGTTGTTGAAGATTTTTATACCTAGGTTCATCAGACATTTGGACTATGCTTGTTTCCTTTGTTATATTTTTATGTGGTTATGATATCTGGGAAACACTTGCCTCATAGGATCATTGGAATTTTTGGAGTTGTTTTAAAAGTATTGATAATAATTCTTTACGTGTTTTGTAGAAATTAGCACTGAAAATATCCAACTTGCCCTTTATTTGATGGGCTATGTAATAGTTACTTTAAAAAATCTAATTACATCACTTTTTCCTCTTCTTTTTCCTTCTTCCTTTACCCCCTCCCAAGTCTCCTCACTCAAACTTCTTCCATGTCCCTCTGTCACGTTCAAACTGATAGCATCATTTTCCCTGATTATTTTTGTATTTGTGCATGTGTTTATGCACAAATATATAAATACAACCTTCTGGGTCCATTTTTATTGTTTGTGTATATAGTTTCAAGTCTGACCACTTCATATTAGACAACCAATTAAGGTTGTCTATTTTGTTTTAGACAAGCAACTAAGGTTCATCTCTGGGACAAGATAACTCACCTTCTCTCAGAAGCCACCAGTTGCCTGTAATTCCTTATCTGGAGGTTTGGTCTCAGGAGATTTTACCCCTTTATGTTATCATGTCTATTGATATTGCCCTTATTCAGATCTGTTTATGCAGCCATTTCTATAAGAGTCCATTATATGGAAGACTCCTGGTATTTTGGCTCTTACCATCTTTCTGCCTCCCTCTTCTGCAATGTTCTTTGAACCTCAGATATAGGAGCTGTTTTGTAACTGTATCTATCGGGGTTTTGTTCCCCACAATCTGTTGACCTCTGCATTGAGTCCAGTTGTGGTTTTCTGCAATGGTCTCCATTTGCTTTTTGAAGAAGCTACACTTAAATGGGGTATAAGAATATGATTTAGAAGGTAGTAATTATTTTGGTTTAGCAAAGTGATGGTAGTAGATTCTCATTTTTAAAGATTTTTTCCCTTTTGTTGAAAATAGATTTTTTTTTGTCATGTGATATATCTTGATTACAGTCTCCCTTCACTCTACTCCTCCTAGTTCCTCCCCATCTTCTGGCTCATCAGGATCCACTCCCTTTCTATCTCTCTTTAGAAATCAGGCTTCTAAGGGATAATACTAACATATAATATAAGATTAAAAAACCGCATTGGAATTGGACCAAAAAAAAAGAAGATCCCAAAAGAAGGCACAAGAAACAGAGACCCAGCCATTCACACACTCAGGAATCCCATAAAAATGGTAAACTGGAAGCTATAATATATACAGAGAGATTCAGACCTGTGCAGGCCCTGTGCATGCTGCCTCTGTCTCTGTGCTTTGAACCTGGTCTGGCTTTGTTTGTGAATGTCTTTACAGAAATTCATGGCAGACTGCCTTTTTTTTTCTCTACAATTAATCAGTTTCACTGTCTTAGCACAGGATGATGCCTAGTTCCTGGTTTAATAGGTATCTGCTGGGTTTGTGCTATTGCCCCTTCCCACAATAAAAGTATGATTTTAATCAAGGTGTCTCATGCCCAGCCATAGTTGGTGTGTTATAATAATGAATCAGATGAGTACCTAGGGAGTGGAGTCTTACCATAAAGCTCCTTCTTGTGCTCTATGATAGGCCCATATGCTTCATCTGTCATTGATGTGTGTTATTCAGCGTGTCTCTGGGCTGAATCATTGTGAATGAATGGATTTTGTTCTTCTATACTATGCCTATGGCTACAAGTACAACAAAACATTGTCAAATGTAGAAATTATTTGTCCACCTATTTATTGGTGAAATTATTAAGGCCACTCCATTTAGTTAAAAGGGAGGTTTATTTAGTGGCATAACTTACAAATGCATGGGTAGTGAGGTTGCAGGATCTGGGAAAGGTGTGTTGCAGTCCGGCGGTGTTCTCTGGAAAACCCTGCTTGGTCTACCTCCAGCGTCCAGGGTCCTGAAACCAAGACAGTCCTGGCATCCAGAACTCAGGTCTTCAACATTCTCTTTCAGCCCTGCCTTGTAGGCATGACCATTACCAAGGCCTCAACTGGGCTTGAAACTTCCAGGTCAAAGCTGTAATGGCTACCCACTACACCTATCAAGACTACTAATGCTCTGTGGAAGCTCCAAGGCCCATGATACCAAGATCTACTTACTGATGAGGTGAACTTATGGCTTAAGCATGTAACAACTAACCACAGATGATGTTAGTTTGAATAAAAATCTAATAGTGTAGCCCTGTGTCTTTCCCTGGTCTTGTAACTGTTTCAGAGGCTCTTTCTGTAGACAGTCCTGGGGATTAGAAACATTAGCATCTACACAGTGTTATGTTTCAATAGCCTATCATTAAGTTTTTTGGGGCAATGACCGAACCTTAGTACCCTATCCTCCTACCAGAAAATGGAGTCCTGTTTCACACTATAATGCTAGAGATTGGGTTAGTGTTGACTGTCCTGGCTGAGAGATACTACATCCCAAGTGACTCTTGCATCATCAAGAATCTTAATAGTCTTAGTGGGACACTGAGATTACTATTCTAGCTGGCAGACAATAGTGGAGACCAAAACATCCCTCTGGGATGCCTGTCTCTGCTTGTTGTCAGGGTAGTTCAAGAATGTATCTATGAACACAGGCCTGGCAACAGTTGCCCAACATTGGAGAGGGATAGTGGGAATAATCCCTCAGCCACTATGGCTTAAATTAAGTTGGATCATGTTTGAGTCTCACAGACCAAGGGACTGGCATAGTCTCAGGAAGAGTTGTGAGTGCTGCAAGTTCACATCACATATAACAGTGATGAAGGATGAAACATGAGTCTTCCCTACTGCTACCAAGGTCTACCAGATGCCACTTGAGAGCTTAAAATCCTGTCTTTGAGCTCTAGCCTGTGTGCACAGCCTCTGATTACTAGTGCTACACCTCACTGAGATAAGCATTATCCTCACTTTCACATGTGAGACCTGGATTTTATTCACTTTCTCTCCCCACAGAAAGAAACTTCTCTCCAACATCAACTTCTTGGAGTAGTTTGAGAAGTTACAGAAGCTCCTTCACTTCAGTCTTTGTCAATGAGACTGTCTTTTTTTAAAAAAATTTTCTGGTTCGTTTTAAATTTTAAAATATTTTAATGATATCTATTTATTGTACATAGTGAAGACTCTCATAAATACAAATTATTTTAAGTTCATGATACACATTGACCATATTCATCTTATACTTTTCTTTTTCTCCCCACCTCCTCCATCCCTCTGCCATTAATTTTCTTCCTTCCCTAAGTTTTTCTCTGCTTTTATTTTGTAGGTTTATAATAAAGCAGGTTTCCTTTCCTTCCCTAAAGGTATCTTGGTGTGTGCACAGCTATGCTACTTAGTATGCCAGTGAGGACACCATTGTCAGAGAATTGTATGCAATGCTCATATTGCGCCACTTTGCCCAGAGACTTTGACCTAATTTGGCATTTCTAGTTGATAATACGTAGAGCATAAAAATGAGATGTTACTTTTCTTGTTATTGTTTGTTTCTGTTTCTGTTTCTTTTTCTTTTTCTTTCTTTCTTTCTTTCTTTCTTTCTTTCTTTCTTTCTTTCTTTCTTTCTTTCTTTCTTTCTTTCTTTGGTTTTTTGAGACAGGGTTTCTCTGTGTAGCTTTGTGCCTTTCCTGGATCTCACTCTGTAGCCCAGGCTGGCCTCTAACTCACAAAGATTCACCTGCTTCTGCCTCCCAAGTGCTGGGATTAAAGGTGTGTGCCACCACCACCCAGCTATTATTTGTTTCTTGATGTGTACTAATTATGATACAAGTTTTGGAAGAAATTAAGTTTAGGCTTTTTCTCATATTTTGTGGGATGACATTATTCGAAATGCCTTTCTCCAGGCAGTTCTTGCCCTATGTATCCATAACATCTAAACCATGCTATGTGATCAGCTTGCTTGTATATATTTTTCACATGTGAAAAGAACCCCACACATTGGGTTTCAGGAATAATTAATACTCTAGTATTGTACATGTGAGTTTTATTCAATTATTAGGGTCATTTTTCTTTTAAATTAAGGGTTTGTTTTGTTTTAGCTTGGATAACCAATCAGTTTGTTGAGTTGGTTACTTTCAGGAGTGTGTATGAGAGGTGACTCACAAGGAATGAAGATTTAATCATGAGCATCTCTTATCTCTAACAACCATATCTCATATCTCTTAGTAGCAAGTAATCCAGTTATATATAAGTTCTCAGCACAGGCTTTGTGATACCCTAGCTCAGAGGTTGCAGACATTAGAGCCTGTGCTTTTCAGGGCTTTGGGGTGGCAGAACAAGTGTGTAGTTCACCCATAGGAATGGCAGGAACAGTTATCCTGACCCCCTAAGGAGGAAATGAACTCTTCTGCTTGCAGCTGCTGTTTGAGACCTGGAGGCTAGAGAAGCCTGGCTAGCCAGCTAGGTTGCTTCTTTCTTCCTCTACTTTAGAATTTTTCTCATCTTCTATCTTGAAGCTGTGGAACATCCAAAATTGTAGTGCTCTCAGCTGAGTCCCGATTGGCTAGATGTGTGTGTGTGTGTGTGTGTGTGTGTGTGTGTGTGTGTGTGTGTGTGTAAATAAAGCCCAAAATGAGGCCAATCATGGTATAGCTATTAAAAAGTTTTCTGAATTGTCTGATATCAGAGAAGTTTCTTCTTTTGTATGTAACTATGATAAGCCTGACAAAGTGTTCCTTGAGAATGTTACCAGTTATTCCTTTCTTATATGCTTAATTCCTGCACCTACATATTATTGTCTCTGCTTCTGCTATATATCAATTTAAAAATCATCTTAATAGCTTGTCCCCATAGGAAACATTTGTATATATATGTACATATGTCGTGGTTCAGTCAGTCATACAGAACATTAGAGTTTTTAACATTTACAGTTCTCTACCTATTCTGCACTGATTCATTCTTTATTTTATTGAAAATAGATTTTTTTATACAATGTATTCTGCTTATGTTATCACCTCTCCCAACTCTTACCATTTTCTCCTCACTTCCCTTCCCATCCAGATCTGTCTCCCATCCCTTTCTGTCTCTCCTTTGAAAACAAACAGGCATCTAAGGGACAATAATAATATTCAACACAATTAAAAATATCAGAATAGGTCAAAACAAACAAGCATAAGAAAAAGAGCCAAAGAAAAAGCTCAAGAAATGCATATAGATGCAGAAACACACACGTTTACATATATAGGAATCCCATAAAAACACAAAACCAGAATCCATAATATATATGCAAATAATCTATTAGGTTAAAAAATGCCCTGACTAAACATTCTGAGACAAAGAAACCTCTAAAGCTTCCCTTGAGTTCATTTTTCGTTGGCTATGTACTCTGGGTATGGGACCTTTCCTTAAGAGTGGTTATGGTGGGATGCCTTGCTCAGCCTTGATGCAAGGGAGTGGGGCTTGGTCCTGCCTCAACTGAATGTACCAGGCTTTGCTGACTCCCCATGGGAGGCCTTACCCTTTTGGAGGAGGGGATAGGGGGGTGAGTGTGGGTCAAGGGAGGAGGCTAGTGGGGGAGTGAAAAGGAGGGATGGGGGATCTGTGGTTGGTATGTAAAATGAATTAAAAAATTCTTAAATAAAAAAAAATAGTTTGTTTCCCAGTGAGTTTCCCTTTTGAGAAAACTAATTTTTCATTTGAAAGTGGCTATCAATTGGAAATACTTTTTGGTTTAAGGATGCAGGCATGTGTCCACTTCTCCTTTAAGTTCTAGGACCCCATTTGGTGCAGATCTATGCCTCAGTATCAGTGACTTCATATGTATATCAGCCTTATTTTGTCTAGAAGGCCTTGATTCCTTGGTGTCCTTGATCCCCTCTGGCTCACAAATTCTTTCTGCCTCCTCTTCTGCAGAGTGCCCTGAGCCCTGAGAGGAGGGATTCAGTGAGACATCCCTTTTAGGGCTAAGTGTTCCAAAGTCTCTCACTCTCTGTATATTTCTGGTTGTGGATCTCTCTGTATTTGTTTACATCTGCTTCAGAAGGAAGCATGTCTGTGTGGCCAGTGGTTTTCCTGGAATGCCAGTGGGATTTGGTGTCCCAGACAAAGGGACTGTGTGATAAGGGAGGCTATAAGGAGATCTGTGTCATTTTTTAAAAAAAATTCTACTGTCACTTGAATACAACTAAATGTTTCTTGATTCAGTTATATATGTCCTTTAAGGAATATGAGTAACAGTAATGTGGTAATTATGGACTGGTTGAGCTGGAGAGATGAGGAAGTTTTGTATGTTCAAACTGACCACTATCCTATACATGGCATTCTTTCTGCATATGTCCTCTGTGAATGTGTTAATATGTGTATATTGTGGGTACAATCAATGCATCTTGTATGGAGGTAAATGGTTCACAAAGATCTCTATGATGCCTTCACTTCAGCTTTGGAATGACAGCAGCGCTATTGATACTCTAGTCATGTTTTAACAGCTATTTCTTTAGACAAGAAAGGAGTCAGAACTCTCTTTTCTCACAAATCAAACCCTGTATTTAGGCTTGACAGCACCACTGATTTGAACCTCATTGCTAAGAACTTTTGTTATTTGCTTAGATTTCCTGGTTCTGGACAGGAGGCATCTTCTTGAATGTAAAACCTTTGGTGAATGATCATTTCAGTTGTTTTTTTCCCATTTTGACATCACAGGCCAACAGGTCTAAGTCTTGAATCTAACAGCTTTACATGTTACAGAAATACTGCAGATGGAAGTTTTCTCCCTACTTTTGCCAGTTGGGAAATTCTGTGAAACAAGCAGGACAGCTTTATGCCTGCTGTTTAGATGTTGTTTTGAAATAATTTCCTATGTTTACATTGCTTGGAAATGATTAAACTATATGTTTCTGCTTAAATTTTCATTCAAAATGCAAGTAGGGAAGAGAAGAAGAAATGATTTATGAAAATATCCCTATTATTTATTGAATTATAAAATGACCTCCAGCATTGTGAATATTTTCATCTCTTACTCTTTTCGACCTAGCGGTATTTGAATTACAGTTCCACTTCACCAACAGTGCTTGTTCCCTTTGCTGTTCCACAGAGAGATTTTTTCTGAGTTAATTCCTCCCTTTGTCAGGAATTCTTTACCTTTGTGTTAAGCAAATTTGCTTGGTTTTGATTATAGTGCCAAATTCTCCAATTTCTCTTAGAAATGCAGGATTGCTCATTGCTCTTACAGATATCAAAACCTCATTACCCAAGGATGACACTAGATATACAAACCTATAAGGGGAAGGGGAATAGCAGACACCCATCCTACTTAAACACCATGCTCCCATACTTACACCCAATAAAATAGTCATTCTTTCCAAATTCATTTTCTTACCAATTTTGATTAACATTTTAATTATACAAAAGAGTAGGCTTCATCATGACATTTTCATGAATGTATCCAAAGTACTTAGATGGGATTCATCTTTCCAATCATTGACATTTATCTGATTGTTTTTTACCCTTGATGTGATTAATTCCCATAGACAGTCAGCACTGCAGCATGTTCCTATTGTGGTAAAAAGCCGACCCATGTCTGTTTAAGAATGACAATAGGGAGCCCTTATATCCATAGAGTTTTCATAGAACTTGTCCTCAAGTTGTCACTGTTTTCTTCCCTTTTAAATCAAGGGATTTGTTTTCTTCTGGACCTTTCCAGAAATTGTTCATGCATTGAATAGGCAGATGGTGATTCGAGCTTTTAGAGACCAGAAAGGGCACATTTGTGCCTCAGCAATTTTTTTCGGGCTTGGTAGCACAGATGCCTATTTGCGAGATATGTACAGTAAACTTTCATTACTTCAGTCAAATCTCACTTTTTATTTTTTGGCTTTTCAAGACAGGATTTCTCTGTATAATAGCCCTTGCTGTCCTGGAACTAGCTCTGTAGACCAGGCTGGCCTTGAACTAACAGAGATCATACTGCTTTTGCCTTCCAAGTGGTGGGATTAAAGGTGTGTACCATGAAACCTGGCCAAATCTAAATTTTTAGTGCAGCTCTCTCTGTATTTCTATTGCTATACTTATAGAAACCCCCTCCCCCCTTTTCTTGAATCCCTGGACTTGTTAGCCTCTGCTTTGAGTGTATCTTTTACTTTCATTCACATAACCAAACCATACAATCAGATGAATTGAGTTTGAGTAGTTGTAAGCCAGCTCACTAATATTTTGCTCAAAGATTATGTTGTCTGTTTGTTCTAAACTTACACTTACCACTTTTTTTTCCTACTAATCAATGTACACACATTATCCATGCATATTTTTCTTTTTTCTCTTGTGTTTTTTTAAGAGAAGTCAGATAATTTAGGCAGAATAATTTACAGAAGTTGTCCTAACTAAAGAATACCCAAAGTGCCAGAGTGAGTCTTTCATTTAGACCAACCTACTGAAATATTAGAAACAAGAAAACTTCTGTTAGCCGTAGGAACTAGTCCAATATATATCCTCTTTAAATATTTCTGACTTCCTGAGATGAGGTAATATCAAATATTCCATCTGTAGTTGTTTTCAGTCTCCATTTTTCTTCTTTGACTTACCCTGTGAACTTGTTTAAATGCATTGACTTAAAGTAAAATCTATACTTGGGGCTACAATTTCAGAACACCCAACATTTTACCTCTCTGTTTTAGTACAATATAGACAAAAAAATTTCAAAATTTGAATCCAAATGTCTTCCTTTAAACTTCACCCATTCTGATTAAAATCTGTGTGAACTTGAGCAATTTCACCAATAATTTTGTATCTCAAGTTCTCACTTGTAAAGTCTACCTGTTTTATAATGTCCTTGAAATCTTGAATGAGTGATTGCCTGTAAAGTACAGGATACTATGTGTCATGAATTACCTTTTCAAAACTACTGAATATTTGTTATTATTCATCAAATATCAGAATATTTGAATAGAAAACAAAAATAAGTATTCAGTTATGTATAAATAAAGATAACAAAGTATGAGAAACAAATATAATTTCAAAAAATAAAATACCATTTAAAGTATGAAAAAGACATCTTTGACATTTAAAATTTTTTGCATGGATGAAATACTGGCAAAGTCTTACCTTAAAAGAATGCTGATATATCAGGAAATTTTTAAATATTATGCTGGTGAGATAGCTCATTTGGTGAAATGAATATTGTGTAAGATGAGGACCCAAGTTTGATTCCAACATAAAAGGTAATTCTATCACTGAGAAGTTAGATACAGGTGAATCTTCTGGACTCAGAGTCCAGCCAGCTTAGCCAAATTGGTGAATCATAGGTCCCAGCAAGACATCTTGTCTCTGGAGAGAGGAAAAAAAACAATAGCAGTGGATGGTTCCTGAAGAACAACTCACAAATGAACCAGTGCTCCCTCAGAAATAAAATATTTTAAAAAGCCAATGTGCACTACACAAGGAAAATAAGGCTTGAAATGAAATAGAATATAAAGAATGTGAAAGAAAATAAAATATCCCTCAGCAAATGAACTAAAATTTATCCATGGAAAGGAATAAAGTACTTATAAATGCTACAAAGAACATTTAAAGCATTATTCTTTATGAAAGAAGCTATGTAAAAAGGTTACATGTGGTATTATTTTATTTCTAAGAAGTATGGATAGCCAAAAACCATGAAGACAAGACAAGGAGCAGAGGAAGAGACTGTTAAGGAATTTGAATATTTTGTGGAAGGCAGAACTTGGGATTCATGAACTAGAATATTTGGCAGAAAACATCTATGAGCAAAGTTCTCAAGATTCTATTGACTTCTTATTGCAAAATATAAGAAGAGAAATAATTAAAGCACCCATTATAAACAGAAAACAAAAAAGGATCGTAAATACTTATAAAAATTTCAGCCTATCCTTAACCATGCCAGCTGTGTCTCCAGAGGGACCATGTATAACTTGGACTTCTGCTTTAGAGAATACAAACATAATCTCAGTAGCAGACTGAATGTTGCAAGCATGGCTTCTTCCACCTATATTACAAAGGATTCCAAGAGAAACCTCAGGATCCAGGCTAGAGATGTGGTATACAGGTATGGATACTAGCAGATCTACTAGTGCTCAGTGGACCTGTAGGGTCAGATGACTACAAAACGCTCCCAAAAGTTTAATGTTGCATTGAGTCATGAGAGCAGTCTTCCCCCTCACCCACTTAAAGTCCCAGATGAACAAAGTCAATGTGTGTGTCACTATATCCTGGGAAAGCATCAGATATATGAGTCTAAAATAGGAGAAGTGCTACATGGGCTGAGACTGGCAAAGGCAGACTTAACAGATACCTCAGGTGCCCAACCTTTCTGGTAGGCAGGACATGGTATCAAAATATTTGTAATTAAGCCTAACAGTTAAATGCCATGTGTATTGTAGGGTATTGAATGCACTTAAATCATGTTACTTATTTTTTCTTTCATATTTCTCTCTTTTGAATTAGTGATACCTTGTCTATGTTTGTCCCATCATCCATTGCATTTTAGGAGCACATCCATTATCATTGAAAGCTCACAGCTGGAAGGATGAGTTACCATGGGCAGAATCATTCTTTGAGTCTCATTCAGTTCTGATTTGGATGATATTCACTTGAAACTTTGAGCTTGAAGTTGATGATATGAATCATGACTTTTCAGAATTTGAGGATAGAATGGCCGGGCCATATTCCTTTATGTAAGATAATATCATGCTTGACCATATGGGATATAGTCTTGTTTTCTAATATTTGCTGAGCATTTTACGTTAATGATTTTTAATTTATTTAAGAACAGTGAAATGAATTTTCTAGTCAAATTATAAATGAAACAAAACAAATAATTTTTACAAATTAACTGAAATAAACACAGAAAGTCTAAGAAAAACTGAGAAAATGGACTATATGAACATATAGACAAATATACATAAAAGGAATCACTTAAGTACAGAGTTTTAGTGATAAACCAAGCACTGCTAATCCATGGAATAAATCGTTCAGTGGCTTGGAAAGGAGCCAGTTGCCTGCTCTCACAAAGGTGCAATGGGACTAAAGTGAAAGCCATATTAAGACTTTTCTATTTATATGTTGGATTTCTCACATAGCTTTGTACTATTGGAAAGGTACCAAATCCCCCAGGAATCTAATTATACTTTTATAAGGGAATACCTTAGCGTCTTTTGTCCTTAGACCACCTGTGCACCCCTGGAAGCCAAGTGCAGCCTTTAGTAGACCCCAAATCTACTGGTGACTTTGTCTCAGATTTCCCGATTCCCAATGCCCTAACAAATTAATTTCTTTTATAAATACATTTCTCTGTCTAATATATTTTCTCACGGCAACAGAAACAAACTTGCATGCACTTATTTCCCATCTGTCTTGCTTAACTTGGTAATTATTTAGGAGGTAAAATACTACTACTTTCTTCTTTTATGATGTCACTCAACATATTTCAAGTTCTGTTTGTTCTATCTTTTAGAGAGTCTCCCAAGAAGCCTGTATTTCTTTGTTAAAGTTATCCAACCACATTCATGTCTTATGCTGGCATAGTAAGCCATAAAACCAGAGACTATATCTATTTTTGTTGTCTCCTGTTCTGGCCTTCCCTCTTATCAGTGGACATTCTTGTACCAGATCTAATATTTGATGCTAAAACAACCAGCAATGATGATGAAAAGAAACAATGCCTATTAATGGATGTAGCTTACTTGTTACAGGAACATAATAAACAAGAAAACAAGTATGTGGTCAAAATTCATTTCTTTGATTCCTTTTTTTTTCAAGACAGGGTTTCTTTATGTAGTTTTGGTACCTGTCCTGGATCTCTCTCTGGAGACCAGGCTGGCCTAGACCTCACAGAGATCTGCCTGGCTCTGCCTCCTGAGTGCTGGGATTAAAGGTGTGCACCACCACTACCCAGCTTCTTTGCTTCTTTTAAAAAATTATTTTGTGGCATTACTCCCCCCCACTACTATTAGAAGAAAATAGAATAAGAAACATCAGGTGGGTTGGTCCAGGCAAGGAGCTGAACCAAAAGTACAATTAAGAAATGAGATTTATTAGGTGAGAGGGCATGGTTACCAATGAAGCTATGACCTGTCTTTGTGGTGGGAGAGCATTAGAATAAGATGGTACACTATGTCAGAACCAGTGTTACCAGTCTTTACAGGGAAAAGGAGGCTTTACTTTAAAAACGTGAAGATCTTCATTGAGGATAGCTTAAAGGAAAAGTAACTGGGAGAGCTGCCACAAGCAACATGATGGGAGGCATAGAAAGGAGAGAGAGCCTTCAGACAAACTCCAAGAAGAAAGGAGAATATCTGACTTTAAGGGGCTGTTAGGAAGTTCCACACCATGGGATTTAGTTTGCCGTTGTCTATAGGATGAAAAGCATGGAGATGCCAGGTGTGGTGGTGCATGTCTTTAATCCCAGCATTTGGGAGGCAGAGGCAGGCAGATCTCTGAGTTCAAGGCCAGCTTGGTCTACAAAGCGAGTTCCAGGACAGCCAGGGCTATTTGCACAGTAAAACCCTCTCTCAAAAAACAAACAAACAAACAAACAAACAAAAAAGCATGACAATGCTGGCTACTGGGTTGGGCCATAATTTGAGGCTGTTAGGTTACAGCATAGCATGACTGCTTGACTCTGTCCTAAAGAGAGAGCTAAAGCAGGGCATGGCTTGAGTTCTTCAGGCTGTGGGATTTAACCTCTGAGAATGACTAGGATATGTTTTACAAGAACTGGTCTCAAACTTCTGACATGTACCTTTTCTTTTCTATTTTCATATCATCTATGCCATTTTCATGTGTCTCATTAGTATAGCAACCACTCAATCTATACACTAGTATTCTAGCTCAGGTATGCAATAGTCAACACATGCTTGTTGGAAAAAGAAATGGCAATGTATATTATGCCTTCCCCTTCTTGCTTTGTCTCTGTAAGGATCAACAGAGATGTGTATACGTAAAATCTTGAAGTGATTCTTGTAATTGCAACTAAATATTACCAAGTATAGTTGTACATTGTGTCTATTAACCTCTCAGTAGTCTTTTTGTTGATGTTTTCTTGCCCCTCCTGATTTTCTTTTTTGGAGGAGCACTGATAAGAAAAATCCTCACATGAAGTACTCATGAGTACACCTAAACTCACACCGTAATTATCTGGTCCTTATTTGGACAGGCCATCTTTTCTTACCCATCTACTCTGCCTTGGGAATCAGTAGCAAAGTGTCATAGTAATAATATGCAGCATAAATTGTCATCCTGATAAAGGCAATAAGTAACATTTACTCTCTTAATTGCAAAGAGATGTTAAAAGCTACCTGTTTTGATTAAAATCACCTTTCAAAGTTCTGCTAGTATCTGAAACTTGAAGTAGCAGAACAAAAATGAAGTTAAAAAGAGAAGGTGGAAGGGTTCTGTGAGTTGCATAACAATAGCCTCTTTTCTTCCCCAGAGCTCACCATAAATGATTAAAAATCACCCCTCAGGGTCTGGGCTTGAATTTCCTACTTGTAGCAGCAGGTTTCTGAGTAAAAGAACAGCTGCCCATCTGCTAGAAAAATGAAAGGAAATAAATCAGACTTATCTACTGATGCTGAAGCTATCTTTACCTCTGCTTGTGTGTCGCCATTGTTCCTATTTTTGTTGCAGCAAAAATAAAACTAAAAAATAATTCTTTAAATTGCATTAATCTCATGTAGGCCTTTGAAATAACAATGATTTCATTAATATTAAAAATCAATCTTAAAACTGTTACATCAGGAATGCATGTGAATTTTTGAAATTATAACTTAGAGATAGGGAAAGTGGAAAAGTTATGCTTATCAGGCATGATAACCAATGATAACATTGTGATGTACGCACATGTAACAAAGTCTGGATTGTACATAGTTTGTAACTTAACTTTATTCTCTCAGTGTTACATCATGAAGACTCTTCATTTTGTATGCTAGTTCCAGTTTTGTAGCTCTGACAAAAATACTGGAGAAAAACTTAAAGAAGAAAGATACATTTTTGGCTCATGGTTTCAGAAGGGTTAGATCACAGTTGCTTCACCCATATACCTGGACCGAACTTTTGGTAGAAGAACTGCTCTTTCATTAATTCTTGTTTGTTTGTTTTCTTTTGGTTTGGGGATTAAAACTAGTGCTTGCACACTCCAGTTAAGTGCTATGCCAGAGGAAGAGAATCTCATGGTAGACAGAAAGCAGAGAGATACAGGAATGCAGGAAGAGACAGGACCAGATAAACCCTCCGTGACTTATTTCTTGACTTTTTGGTTGTGAACTTTATCCTTTAATGGCTGAGCCATTTCTCTATCCCAACTCACTTCTTCTAACTAGGCTTCTTCTCCTAAAGTTTGTAAAACCTTCCCAAATAGTGCTAACAACTAGGTATCCAGCATTTAAAAACATGATCCTATGGCCATCATTTCATATTGAAACTATAACATTCTAGACCTAGGTCTCCAATGGTTATCTCATGTTTCAAGATCCATTTAGTCCATCACCAAAGTCAGTCAATTTTTAGCAGTTTCAACATTGTTCAAATGCCTTAGTTCAAAGTCTCTTCTAAAACTCAAAGCAAACTTTCAGCTATAAGTCCCTATAGAATCAAATGGAGAACTACATGCCTCAAATATACAATGACATTCTTTTCTCAAAGGAGAACAATAGAGCCATAAAAAATAGGAAGCTGACCAGAGCAAGAACAAACTCCAACAAGGTAAACATTAAATCCTGTAAACTCATATCTATCAACTGGAATAATGGTAATATGTTATAGACTCAAATAGGCTTGAGTAGCTCTGCATATATTGCTTTTCTTTTGTAATCTATAAGATCTCACACTTGGGCTGGCTTCACTCTGTGCCTGTGGCCTTACTGGATGGATATTTCATATTTTATTCATTTATAGTTTCTTGGCATCTTCATTGCAATTTAGGACCCACTCACACAGCTTCATCCATCATATTCTCAGGATTCTTTGCAGGACATCTGATGCTATTAATGTTACCTGACTTCCTAGACCATCCTATGAAATCTAAGTGGAGGTCCTAATGACTACACAACTCTTCTATTTTTTATACCTGAATAACCATGTAGATAATGCCAGGATCAGCTACCAACTTGAGCATTAGGGCTCCTTGAACTAGAGCATCAGAATTGGAATCCTAGGACAACAGCTTCCTTAGTAGCCCTGTGTGATGAGCAAGGCACCCTGAGGCATCATTCTTCCATAGTAAAGTCATTCCTGACTTGTTACTCACTATGTATCTCAAGCTAGCATGCAAGTCATGGCAGTTCTACTTCAGCCTCTCAAGTTCTGAGATTACAGATGTAGACCACCAGACCATGCTTTCTTTCTGATAAATTAACTTTTTCAAACCTTTAAGCCAGGAGTATATATGACCAGTCCAATTCCTGAGATATTCTCAAGGAATATTTCTTACTACTCTTATATAAAGTGCTTAGCTTCTTTTAAATTTTGCTGAAACAACCTAGATGCCCTTCACATGAAGAATGGATAAAGAAAATATGGTACATATACACAATGGAGTACTACTCAGCAGAGAAAAAACAATGACATCATGAGGTTTGCAGGCAAATGGATGGATCTAGAAAAAAATCATCCTGAGTGAGGTAACCCAGACTCAGAAGGACAAACACGGTATGTACTCACTCATAGTAGGATACTAGATGTAAAACAAAGATGACTAGACTGCTACACAACTCCAGGGAGGCTACCTAGAAAACGGGACCCTAGGAAAGACACGGGAATCACCCAATGACAGAGAAATGGATGAGATCTACATGTACAACCTGGATGACAGCGGGAGTAAGGAAGTGCAAGGTTTGAGGGAAAGAAAGCTTAGGGGAGCAGGAGATCCCAGCTGGATCAAGAACAGAAAGGGAGGACAAGGAATAACAGACCATGATAAATGAAGACCACATGAAAATAGGAAGAAGCAAAGTGCTCAAGAGGCCCCCAGAAATCCACAATGATACCTCCACTGTAGACTACTGGCAATGGTCGAGAGAAAGCCTGATCTGAACTAGTCTGGTGATCAGATGGCCAAACACCCTAACGGTTGTGCTGGAACTCTCATCCAATAACTGATGGAAGTGGATGCAGAGATCCTCAGCCAGGCCCCAGGTGGAGCTCCAGGAGTCCAATTGTCGAGAAAGAGGAGGGATGGTATGATTGAGAATTGTTGAGACCAAGATTGGAAAAAGCACAGGGACAAATAGCCAAAATAATGGAAGCACATGAATTATGAACCAAAAGCTGTGGAGCCCACAGCTGGAGCAGGCCCTCTAGATAAGTGAGACAATTGAATAGCTTGAACTGTTTGGGAGGCACCCAGGCAGTGGGACCCAGACCTGTCCTTAGTGCATGAGCTGGCTGTTTGGAACCTGGGGCATATGTGGGGACACTTTGCTCATCCTGGAAGGAGGGGACTGGACCTGCCTGTACTGAATCCACCAGGTTCAGCTGAATCTCCAGGGGAGTCTTGGCCCTGGAGGAGATGGGAATGGAGGTGAGGGGCTGGGGGAAGGTGGGGTGGAGGCGGGAGGGAGTAGGACAGGGGAACCCATGGCTGATGTGTAAAATTTAAACACAAATATAATAAATAAAAAAAGGAGAAAAAAAACCATGCCTTTCTTGGAACCAACTTTACTCAGGATTTTTTGACCAGACCCCAAGATATTAATTCTTAGTTCTATGCCTACTTCTGACCATTTCACTGTGTACTTGATTAGAAGAGACCAGAGATAACCATGCCACCAACTGAATGACAGATAGCTTGAACATTCCTTTGGTGAGATTAGTTATTCATTGCTTTTATGCTCAGTCGGCCATAAAGTCTCAGAAGATGGAAGAAATGTGACCTGATTCTTTGCCGTAATGTAAGATACATCATGTTGCTAGTCTTGTTCCCAATACAGTCTCATTTCCATCTCAAACCTTATTTGCCCATGCAGCCTTTATTGTCTTCATACCTGGAATGTCCATATTTTGATGTGTGCTCCTACTAGTCAAACTCATTACACTTTGCATTCAGCATTTTAGAACATCCCTTCATAATTTCTCCAAATGTTTCTGAATTCATCCCATATACTACATAACAAGTTTCAGATACAGACTGTCAGGCAGTCACAACAATAATCCATCCTACTTTTTGTCGTTCCTATTTGCTATATAACTATTTTCTATATAACTATGGAAAAATGACCTAAAAGAACAACTCGAAGGGAGAAAGCTTCATTTTGGTCTACTAGTTGCAGGGTATGCAGAATGTGGTTGTTTGGCCTTGTGCAGAACATTATGATAGGTAGACCAGGTGACAAGTGACCCTCTTTACCTCACAGTAGACAGGAAGCATAAAAGTGAATACAAAATGGGTGCACAGCAAGTTATAGCACCCAAGTACATGCCCACAGTGATTTAGTTCCTTCAAGTAGGATTTACCTTCTAATGTTCTCCAACACAGAACTCTAGGAAAGTAAGTTTTTCAACATGTGAATGTGTATAAATGTCACACATTTGATATTCAAACCACAATACTCTTCGCTAAATGAGTGCAATATAATTTTAAATGTGTATGTGTGTATCTGTATGATGTATGTTCATGTGTGTGTAAGTATAGTCACAAGAGTTTCTCTCTCTCTCTATCTCTCTCTGTCTCTGTCTCTGTGTCTGTCTGTCTGTCTGTCTGTCTGTCTGTCTGTCTCTCTCTCTCTCTCTCTCTCTCTCTGTGTGTGTGTGTGTGTGTGTGTCTGTATGTTAAGGTCAGAAGGCAACATTTGGGTGTTGGTCCACACCTTTCCACCTTGTTTGAGAGACAGTCTTTTTGTTGTCTGCTGCATATACCAGGGCTATGAGCTTCCTGGGACCCTCCTGTCTCTGCTTCCCTTCTCCCTGTGAAGTACTGGAATTGATGGCGTATGCTACTGTACTTGAACTTATGTGGGTTCTGAGGATCCAAAGTTAGATCCTCATGCTTGAGTTATAAGAACACTATTCCTTGTGCCATTTTCTCAGTTTTAGCAAAATATAATTTTTAATCATTATACAATAATTACAGTACATAAATATGCTACCATTGTCTTCAAAATTCTGTTTTACAAGATTTTGGGGTATATATTTTAATGACTATTTTTAAATTCCCTTCTGTTTATCCATATACATTTTTGACAACTATATGTCAGTCTGGATATGTTAGGTTATGCTGTGATAATACTCTAAAATCTCCTTAAAACAATGCTTTGTATCTTGTTAATGTTACAATTCCATTGTATGTACATTGACTATGCTTATTAAGTCTAGACTCAAACTTACTGAGGCTCCTTTACTGCCCTCTCAACATGTTCTCTCATGAATACACTGGCAGGGAATGAGAATAAAATGAATTGCTTGCTGGCTTTTAAGTGCTCCTGCCTAGAAATGAAATATTCATGCCCACATTCACTGCCCCCATCTCCTCAAAGGAGTGCAGAGAGTCAAGTGTTACCATTTACCTCAAAGGGAAAGAGAAGCAGACCTTCTCTCCCATGTTGCTAAATGCTGAATTAAATGCTCAAATAGTTATTAGGGCATGCACAGTTCATAAAATGATTGTGTTACATGTCGCAAAAATGCTTTCCAGGAGGATTATACCATTTCACATCCAAACAGTTGTAATTAAGTGATGTCCTACGGTCTTTCTCTCCAGTTCAGTCATTTTAAACCATTAGTGGCAATTTTATGAGCAATCCTGGCATTTGTAATTTTGTTTAATTAATATTCCTTTTATTATAAGAGGATGACCATTTTTAAATGCTCACATGGCCTAGTAGGTCTTGGTGGCTTTAAGGAATGCCATGGAAGTGTGACTTTTTAATTTATAAAACAGTACAACAGGAAAATATGTCTTAAAATTGTATTTACTGCTGATGTGATACCCTCCTGGAACTATTTTCCCCCTTTACTTTCTGGATATAACTGTGTTTTGAATGAATATATCTTTTTAAAGTGGACATGGTAGAGTATTTGAAAAATATTTGCATGTTGTAAGTGAAGAAGTAGATTTTCACTTTGTAGCCAGATTTTATGAACATGATAGTGTTTTTAATCATTTCATACAGAAACCTCATGTCCTATATAATACTGTCAGTTAGAAGGTTAATTCTTTGAGGGAGTGACTCACCAGTCCATGGACACAGGATTTAAAGATAATAGCATTGATTTACTAGTACTTTTTGATGTGGTAATAAATAAATGCATCAGATGTGAGTTCCAAATCAGGATGTAAGGTCATTAGTGACCTATAATAGTGAGGTGAGATTAAAGCAACTTCAATTTTTCTCTCCAGGGGAGAATTTGAACAATACTCTTATCCTTTCTCCTATTCAACTTTTCAACTTTGAGGTACCTAAATCCCTATACATATTCTTGCATCTTATATGCATCCTTACAATAGACTTAACTATAGGTAAGCAGGGCTTCTGAGGAAAAAAAAAACACATACTCTTTTCCTGCACCTACCAACCCAGGGACAGACTCAAGAGAGAAGTAATAGGGAGAGGAGAGATACAAACCCCATGCCTGTTAGGATCACAGCATTGCTGCTCATCTTGGCCCACTTTATTGGCCTAAAGAGTGTATCCTTGATTCTTTGCTTACTCTAATTAAACTCTTGATTGCTTGTTCTACTACTACATTTTGTCTGAATTCTTCTGCCTGAAGTTTTCTCCTCATGGAGCAGAAGAATCAAGATTACAACAGCACTTAGGGCAGAAGACACTGGGACTTCCACATAGCACTATGGATCATTTTAATTGTAAAGCCAATGTCTTTTTCCTTTGATTTCTCAATGTGTGCAATTAGCTTCTTGGTGTGCAAGTAGGAGCCTAGTAGACATGTACGGTAGCATATCTTTGTCCATAGTGGTAAGTTCCAAAAGCTGTAGCAGAAGCCTAGAACTCCACAGAAATCTCACATATACATATATTTTCCCTCTGTGTATGTAACTACACTGAAACTCTATTAATAAATTAGGCACCATAAGAAATAAACACAATAACAAATAATGAAGTAGAAAAAATATGAGCATGTACAGATAATTTCTAATTTACAACAGTCCCACTTCCTGAGTTTGGATTTTATGATAGCACGTAAGTGATACACATTTAATAGAAACCATATTTTTTATTGTTGTCTCATACAATATATCCTAACCACAGCCTCCACTTCCTCCATTCCTTTCAGCCTTTCTCCCACTTCTTCTCTCCTGCAGATACACTCTTTCTCCATTCCCCTTCAGAAAAGAGCAGGCCTCCCAGGGATATCAACTGAACATGGCATGACTGTTAGCTATTCAGACAGCGCTCTTACCCCACAAGGAACACGTCCCGAACACGACAAATCCACAGAAGAGCTTTTTATTAACATAGGATAGAGGATAGAGGTGACAGGCCTGTGTGAAGCACACACGTGAGTGAGGAGAGGAGAGAAGAAAAGAAGAGAGAGACCTGTGCAAAATGGCACTGGCTTTTTAAAGAATGGGCCGGCACATGCGTACAGGACCGCATGTGGCTACTCCATGCATGCACGTAGATTACATGGCCGCATGCGCTTTAGGCAACCATGTAAAGCCACGGAGTCCTAATCATGTGAGATGTTCTGACCTGGAAATGGCTATTTTGAACCGGAAATAATTAGGCGGTCCGCTGGGCAAGCCCAACCATGTGGATATGTTGTAATTTTCTATCAATGACAAATGCGAAAAGACTAGGCACAAACCCTCGTATCAGGGCTGGGTTAGGCAACCCAGTAGGAGGAAAGGAGTTCCAAGAACAGGTGAAAGAGACATAGACATCCTGCTTCCACTGTTAGAAGTCCCACAAAAACACCAGACTAATAGCGATAACATTTTTAGAAAGGACCTAGTACAGACCCATGCAGGCACCATGATTGCTGCTTCAGTCTTTATGAGCCCCTATGAGTCCTAATTAGTTGTTTCTGTGGGCTGTGTTCAAAATCCTTTAGAAGCCATGTTTTGAACTTTCTTGTTTCTTTTTCCAGATGAGTTGGATGTGCTAGGCTACCTCTTTGTGATGTTGAAAGGCACCACCAAGTCTCAGCCCCCTGTTAGCCACTGTGTCACGAAGAGAAACAACTGATTCTCTATAATGTCTCATGTTGCCAGGATTATTGGAAGTAAGGAATGAATACATTGCATGAAATATTCAGCATTTTATTATCAAATAGGTTTTTGTAAATGATTTTTCTCAGCTAGAAGCTAATGTAAATGTTCTGAGCTCACTTAACAGGTAATTTAGACTAGGCTATAATGTTTGATAGGTTTAAGGGTACTAAATACATTTTGGAATCAGTATATTTTCAGCCTATGATAAGTTTATTGGATGTAACTTCATAAGTTGAGCATATGTTCCATAATAAAAGTTGTATGATTTTTTTTTCTTTTTTCTTCCTTGACTCCTTCCCCCTTTTCTCCTCCCCACTGTTGTGGGATGTTATGTATGCTATGAATGTGTTGCTCTGATTGGTTGATAAATAAAATGCTGATTGGCCAGTAGCCAGGCAGGTAGTATAGGCAGGATAATTCTGAGTAGTGGTAGGCTGAGTCAGTGGACGCCAGCCCGCCATTCAGGGAACAGTATGTAAGGGCACACAGGTAGCCATGGAATATATAGATCAATAGAAATGGGCTGAGTTTAAGTGTAAGAGATAGTCAGTGGTAGGCCTGAGAGAATAGCTGAGAAGTTTTAATTAATATAAGCTTCGGAGTGAACATTTTATAAGCAGGCCATGGGAGTGCAGAGCCTAGGCAAGAACAGAGGAACTTCTAGCTACACCCCACTCTCTTCATATTGCTGACTTTTCTTTGGTGAGTGTAGTGGTTAGCTTTTATGAATAACTTGAATGGACTGAGAGATGCTTAGAAAATAGGTGCAATACTCTCTTTGTTATGCCTGTGAGGGTATTTGTAAAGTCAATTGGCATGTGGATGGATGAACTAAGGAGGAAAATCTACTCAGATTATTGACTGCAAAGTTGCATAGGTTGGGAGCATGGGTAGAAAAAAATGTAAAAAGGGAAAGCTCACATGAATATGCACTCCTCTTAGATAGTTTCATTGTATTTGCTATTGCTATAGTGTTTGAATATTGAGTTGCATGAATGGCTCATCAGTGGGCTCCTGGGCCTTGAGTTTCAAACTGAGGCACCATCATTGGTTCCTCATATTCTGAATCTTTCAGCCTTTTTAGATGGAGCAGCTATGATTTTGTGGCTTTGTAGCTTGTGGAGGACCATTATGGGACAAAAAGCCTCCGACTATGTAAGCCACCTAGTAACTGCTGTCTTATAATACATGTACATCCTATTGGATCTATTCATTCAGAGAACCACAAGTCACAGGCCACAGTTTTTGCAGTTTGAAATACAACAGCAACAGTGTAACTACTTGTTCATATTTTCATGTGCAGAGGTTTTGTTCTTACTGTAAATCATAGCCACCTTAGTACTTTTTGTTTTCCTTGTTAAGCTAAGGGATTGTGTGTTTTCTCTTAAAGTAAACACTCTATGGATTTTCCTGGAGGTCTGTACAAACAGGCAGTGACGAGGAGGTCACGTGCCTGGGTTTACAACCAATGAGAAAACAGAACAGAAAGTCTTTAAATAGGACGCACAGAAGTAGGTCTCTGGCAGAGAGGAAGAACAGCAGAAGCAGTGAAGGATAAGGTTTTCCTCTCTTGCTCTGACCTCGTGGTTTTTAACTCTGCAATTGGTTCTGTGTTTCTTATTTAACAAGCCAGTTACATCTACATACACCTACCTGGAAATTTGTTACTTTAGAGAACAATTATCATTCATCTCCAAATGCCATACAGCAATGGCAGGATACATCCAATACCTTGCCGCTATCACTACAAATGCAATTAAATTGAAGCACAGGGTTCTGGGTAGGGAGTGGTGTACCACAAGTCATTGACAACAGATAAGATTTACATGTTCCATATTTATAATTCTATATTATGAAAATGGCCTGACTAGGCCCTAACCCCCTTCTTTCTTGTATTCTCTTTCTCTATCCCTTCCTCATCCTTCTCTCCATCATCCTTGCATTCAACTTCATTGAAACAGTAATATTTGAGTTCTCTACTGCTAATAGAAATCTTATTTGTAATTTTCAACATAAATTCATTGAATACTTAAATACAAAAGCAGATTTGATATATATGAATTTTTTCTTTCATTCAAGGTTTCTGAAGAATCATTATATCTAAGAAGGTCTTCAATGCAGCATTGCGATGAACCATATAGATATGCTTTATCATTTTCAATAAAGTACCATAATTGAGAGTGGTACCAACTTAAAATTAATACTATTTGAGGAATTTGTGGTTTTTAAAACTTTGTTTTTCAAGCCTCCTCTTGGATTTGTGTACAATTTTGTTATAGAATCTAATCTTAGTGTTAAGGAAATTGTATTGTCTTTTTTATGTTTTAATTTATATGAAAGTGTCTTAGTATACATAGGTCTGATACTTCAGTGAGTGATTCATTTGTTGATATGGCCACTGGGGCAACTCTCTAAAGTAAATAATAATCTGGCATAGTAACATATCAAATAATAGAATACTATTATGATAAAGTCTAGAAAGTGATACTATTTGAAAAAATGTTTTTCATTTGCAAAGTTTTGGTAGACCTAGTAAAAATATGTTCAGATTTGAAACTTATATCCATTCCCACCTGTAGACTACTACAGTCAGGATTAGTATTGTTGTAAATTGTCTCTTCAATTCATGTACACATTATGATGCCCCGCAAAAGTAAAACTATAATTCTTTTAAAAATCAAGGCTTCTAGACCACATCATATATAGAGGGAATGAATGTAGTTTTAAATGTTAAAACAAGTTAAACAAAACATGCATATATTATAATTGTTACAATCTCCTGTAGTTTTGTCATATTTATAAACCATTTTCACATCATGTGTCTGTTTAGAAGTTCTGTGCTTTTAATAAAAATTTTAGTCCCCTTATGCATTATATGGATTTCATTGTTTAGAAATGAATCTTTTTTTCCCCCCTGAGGTATTACTAAATACCGTCATTATCAAACCATCATTAAAGGGAATTGGGGAAACTTCCTGATTAAGAAGAAACTTATTAATGGTTTATATATGGAGAGACTATATGCACACACACACACACATATGTATACACACACACACACACACACACACACACACACACACACATATATATATATATATATATATATATATATATAGAGAGAGAGAGAGAGAGAGAGAGGTAGTGGGGACAGAGAGGATGGAGAAAGTAGACTGAGATGAAGACACAAAGAATTTACCATAGTTGTTGCCAGAAGGTTCAAGTATATTTTTTATTAAAAAGGGAGTCCTCTGTGTAAGGAAAGTATACGGCCAGCTACATATTACTATTTGAGGGACATTTAATAATCTACCACTCCAAAACTTTCTCTTCCATGACTAAAAATATTTTCTGGGGATGGGCAGATAGCTCTGTGGGTAAGCTGCTTGTCTTTAAATCATGAGGGCCAAGTTTGGTCCCCAGGCCAAATACAAGAATGTCAAATTTGCATGTGCCTGCAATTAAAGTGTGGTGTTGCTGGCTACAACAAGATTCCTTGGGCTTACTGGCTGCATCAGCAAGCTACAGATTCCAGGAGATGTTATGGAAGATGCCTGATATTGACATACATCTTACTCATGTATGTATATACACATATTCATAAGTATACTTTCATAATAATATTAAAGTAATAAATAATAGAATATATAATAAATATTTTCCAAAATTCTCATAGTGATAATATTGTAATTAATATTAACAAGTACATGTATTATATGGATAGAATAAGGTTATTTGATAATACCTCAAGCATTAATATTTCTTGATATTACCTAAATTATATTAAATACATACATGGAGATATGCCAGTTGGGCTGACAATGCACCCCACAGGAGCCATAGACTGTCTAACAAAAACATCAGTCCCAGTCACAAGAGGAAATCTCCATTTGAGTTGTTGGTCCACCTGACTCCCAACATAATACAGTCTATTGCTTGCCCTTGATGGTCTCTCAGAGAATGAGGTAAGTTCCTATTGTTGAAGACATTGCACATGTAGGTCACAGGACTCAGATTATTAGAACTGGATCCAACCTGGAAGCTTCTTTCATGAGCGTAGCTTCCATAGTACTTGAAGGGGTTATGAATGCTACCAAAGGAGAATTGTTATACATGTTTGTGATGCCTATGCAACACAACAATGACTAGGACAGTAAGATAATCCTAAAGGTATTCATATCTTGGCAGCAATCAACAGCTGTCTAATTGGGCTGAAGACCCACTCAACAGGAGGGAAAATCGTGTCTGGTAGTAGAGATCAAGGGACAGCAGGGAGCCCAGCCCCAATGAATACATCTTCATTGTAGCTCCAGCACCTAAGGATCAAAATCATCAAGAGCCAGAAGACCAAGAAATCTTCTGTGAGACTTTGTCTCCTAGAAATGGCATCCTAAACAAGACCTGAACAGTGGCAGTATCAATAGATATGATAACATGATGGGGAGGGGGATCCCATAAAGTCCTAACCCTAGACAAAGAACTATTATGGGCAACTAATGACTATGGAGAGAGAGGCAATTAGCTTCTACCAGAGACAAATCCTCAAACTGATTGGCCAACAGAAAGTATTTAATTCTGGTATCATATACATACAACCAACAAAACTGGACTCAGCATGTTATATTTATATCTTAGTGCATATATGTATGAGTATACTAATACTAATCAAAGAATAGGAGACTGTCAACATGACAAGTAAATGAGAGGGAGACATGAGAGGCATTGGAAGGGGGAGCATGGGTGAGGTTGAAGAGAGGAAAGAGAGGGGGAAATGTAATTATACTCTAATTAAATGTAATAAAATTTAAAAAGACATTAATCAATAGCATTCATTGTCACATTAACAGTCAAATGTTTATCAAGTACAGTATGTCATTAGATAGTAAGTAAACCTTGGGGGAAATTTGTCCTAAGACAACATTTTGTAACAAATATGAAATATGAAATGGATTGCTGTCTATAGTCTACAGGCTCTAAGGAATCATACAAATGAATGAGAGGTGTGATGGTTAGTTTAAATTGCCAACTTGACATGATCTGGAATGAGAAGAGGTTGTCAATAAGGAATTGTCTGGATTGTGTTAAACTGTGGGTATGTGTGCCTGTGAGAGATTTTCTTAAGTGGATTAAATAAAGTAAGAGGACTCACTCTGAAAGTGTTCAGCCACTTTTCATTGCCTGGGCTTCAGACTAAGTGAAAAGGAGAAAGGGAGAGAGCTGAGTGCAAGCGTATAATGATGAAGGCCTTTGTTCTGTAGTATGTGCTCCCCAGCATCCTGTGATTCTAGAAGGGAGATGTATCTTTTGCTCACTGTAGGATGAAGGGAAGGAATAACAAGAGTAAAAGTGCAGAGGATGTACTTTGGGTTCAGGTAGAACAAGTACACTGATATAGTGTAGTTTGTTTTGTCTCTCTTGACTTTGAGTAAGGAATTATTATTTATAGAAAGAGAGGTGAGGCAATTGAGAGAAAGCATGGAAGTGCATGAGGAGGGGTTGGATGGAGGAAAAATAGGGTGAAGATGGTGAAATTATACTTTAATTTTAGTAAGTTGGAATTATAAAGTGGCCCATTTGAAATATTTAAATGGTTTTAAAATTGTGAATCTGATCTTATTCCTTTATTTAATAGATACAGTGTTTGGGTTAAAGCCAACTTGTCTAATGCAGAACACTGGAGAAAGGACACTCCTAATTAAATTAGAATTGTATTATACTGTTTTACTTTTAAATATAATACATTAAAATGACTATTATAAATGTGTGTCAATAGGAACTAGACAACAAGGAAGTTAAAATAGAGAACACATATCAAATAATAAACAGAAGAGCCTGTTTGTATGCAAAATTTAATTACAGGACCTACATGAAAGTGCATTAAAGATATTTAGGTTTGTTAAATTTAGATACTAATGTTACACTTGTGGATACTTTTTATTTTAACAAACACTTGGAAATTGATAGAGAAATACATCATTTGTGAAACAGCTGACTTGAATGAGCTAACAAAATTCTTGCCTCATTGCTCTTCATGAGGGTCATTATTTTCTTCTACCCATCTCTGAGTATTACACTCTTCCTTATTCTGATGGAAGTTCCAACTCCTTCAGAAAATATTTTTGTGACTGTTCAATCCCCCACTAATCTTGCTTTCTCCTTTGTAATTGAAGCGTTTTCTCCCCATTGCTCTGTTTCTCAGTTGGCATTTTCCTATTTTCCTTAGTTTGGGGTTTGACATATTTGTCCTGGCTACCTCTTGGTGTACCTACTACTTAATGTACATGTTGAAGTTGAGTCTTTTAAAATCAGTTTTGACCATTTATCCCTCAAAAGGTACCTTATTTATAGTAAGTGGTCAGTAAGTAATTATTTTAGTTTGGTTTCCTATTACTTTGGTAAAATAACCCCAAAAGCAACTTAAGTGAGAAAGGGTTTATTTTGGCTCATTACAATCCAGAAAGTTAGGGAAATCAAGGTAATAACAACCAGAATCAGCTGGACACACCACATCCACAGTCAATAGCATAGAACAATGAATTAATGCACACAGGCTAGTATAAATTTTGCCTTATCCATTTTATATGGTTCAGTATCTCCTGTTCAGGGATAGTACAACCCATAATTAAGATAGGTCTTCCTATATGAATTCATTTAAGACAATGCCTCACAGACATTCTCAGAGTCTAACCTTAATCTTGACAATGTCTCACAGATATGGTGTAAAGTCTGCCTCCTCAGTGTCAAGATCACAATTAATATGAAGGATTACAGTATTTATTGGTTGACTTCATCACTACCACCCTCAAACTGTCTTAAAGTTATGTTATGAATTTTCATATATGCTTTATAAAAGTTGGCCAAACAATTGTACCTTTTAAGTTTTCAACTTTCTGTTAGTTCTTTAGGGGTTTGGGATATAATAAAAACAATTTTGTAGATAAGACCCATGTGATCATGAAGAAAATTATGCAGAGACACAAAATTAATTTTCTAATGCCTAGGTCCTTTCTAAATTGCTCCTAGGTTTATTGTGAATTCATTATGTTTATATGTTTTGAGGAACGAAAGTAGAAATGTTATTATTAACTATAAGAAAAATATCCTAAAGAAAACAATTTGTAAAAGATAGTTCTATCTCTCCATAGGAATATTTTGAACTTAATTTGACCTGGTTATCACAGTAACCAAATATGACCCTTTGATTTAAAGATAAATGGTAATTCTTATCAGATATTCATGTTAAGCCAATTGGAACAATACTGTGTCTCCTATAAAGTACTAATTTGGTTTTTGGTTTTGTTATTCTTGTTGTTTTTTGAGACAGAGTTTCTCTGTAGCTTTGGAGCTTGTCCTGGAATTCACTCTGTAGACCAGGCTGGCCTCGAACTCAGAGAGATCTCCCTGCCTCTACCTCCTGAGTACTGGGATTAAAGGCATGCACCACCACCACCCAGCTAAAGTCCCAATTTGGCAATACATATTTGAGTTTATTCCTGGTGGTGTTATGGATATATTTAGGCTTTGTAATTGATATTTGGAAATCCAAGTCAGAAGTATCTAACAAGTGCTTTTAAATTCAAAATTAATACTCACATTCTATTGTGAATTATCTTAAGCATTAGAAAGTTAGCCTGTCCTCAAGTCATGGTGCATTGTGTTGGTAAAAAGGGTCATTCTTTGTTATTTACATAAGCAAGGTACTGACCTTGGTGGAAATGCTTGAGTTGGAAGTACTAGAAAAAAGCAGTTTTATAGCTTTTATGAGCATTCAATGTCTTAGACTTTTAGGTTTTAAAAAAACCTGTAGGATTTGAAATCACCAAACAATAATTTGAACAATGTGTTTCCATGCACTCTGTAAGTTGATTTTTACCTTAGCATCTTGAGATGAATCAAGATAAACTCTGCTGGAGTTAGACCGTACCTCCATTGCTCTGCAGTGACTCAAAACAAATACAAAGAACCCTGCATGGTTGAGGTATGACTACTCTTTTCTTGATCTATGGGTCTCTGTCAGTGGTAATTGATAGGATTCTTTGATATCCACTGACTTTTTAGAGTAACTGTGCTAGTTATGGGACTTTAAAGTTGCATGCATAGGATCCAAATGGTTACAAATATACTGTTATTCTAGTAAAATCCCTGTTTCTTATCTATTTTTACATACATATTTTTACATACACTCTTGCTTACCAAATTATTTGCATTGAGAATATTGGGACCCATCTATTTAATGATCCTAAAAGTTTTTGTATGTCTTTATTTTGCATTCAGCTTAATTTCTTACAAAGTCATCATTAACCGTAATTTAACTCTAACTTTATAATGATCTCTAATAAGCAACTCCTCACTCCTTTTCATGCTAGAATCTATATATTTTTCCTTGTTTTAATGTGTCTGTGTGTGGTACGCATGTTTGTGTGTGTACATGTACACATGTGTGTGTATGTGTGTATGTCCTAAAGTTTATATATGATATATTCCTCAGTGGCTCTTCCACCTTATCTTTGAGGCATAGACGACCCTTGAACTCCCTGGTTTGGGCTAGTCTAACAAACCATCTTGTTTCATGGATTCCCTGTCTCTGCTTTTGGGGACTAAAATTACAATTAGGCTGTCATGCCCATCTATAATTAGTTTGTGAGGGTTTGGGGATCTGAATTTGGGTCTTTTTGTAACCTTCAAAATTATTATTATGAAATAAGCTGAGTAATCTTATCTCCCAAAATAATGTTCAGTGATGACTTCATGTCTGAAACTTTAACAGCTAACTATAAGCTATTAGTGTTTCTGCTAAACTATGCCTATCTTTTTTTTCTAACAGTTCTAGTTCTGTTTAGTTTTAGTATTGCTATAGAAAAAAAAGTTAATCTTGATCCTGTAAGCCAACCATGTATTTTATTGTATATTCTATTATATATTAAATCTACTTCACTCACTCAAAGATACCACTCTAAATGCTTTTTCTTGTATAACTTTTATTCACTTTACTTGAATATTATAGGAAAAATATGATTTTATAATTTTACAGACTTTTAAAATAGTTTTAGTATTAGAGGAACCTGGAAATGTAAGTTAGTGGAAAATGTTTGCCTAGAATGTGTGATGCCCTAAGTTTGATTTTTATTAACATAATACAAAATAAATTTACACACACACACACACACACACACACACACACACACACACACACACAAACACACTCTCAGGGAAATAGAGATCCAAATAAGTTTAGCCTATAAATATAGTGGGTTGATAGATTCACAAAAGTATTCTTTTGTAACTCACAGTACAAGCAATTTTTTCAGAGTACCGACTGCTTCTATAAACAGTAGGTTAAGAGCTTTTGAAGTAAAATGTTGTATTGTTAAAATTATGTCCCAAGTAACACATAAAACTTCGTAACAGGAAACATGAAGTTGTCCAAGAGGAAAGTGTCCCTTTATAAAGGAGAATGTTGGTGCTCACTGTCTTCATCACACACTCTTACTGATGAAATAACTGGGAGTGTTGTACACACACAAAACCACCTAGGAAATGATATCACCATGAAATATTCAATCAGACCTCCAGACAGGAACGCTATAATAAGTAGAGGAAATAAAGCACAGATTTTAAAATAGCACAAGGAAAAAAATTAAAATTTAAAATATGCAGAAATAAGTCCGTATTCTTCAAAATACCAATGTCATCAAAATGGTAGTAACAAAATTAAAAACACAAAGGGATGCAAAGATAAATCACAATAGGAAATTGCATTTATTATTGTATAAACGATTTATAATAACTGTTTTATTAAATTTTAATTTTTATTGAAAATAGATTTTTTTCATACAATATATTTTGATCATGGTCTCATCTCCCCTAACTACTCTCAGATCCTCCTCAACTCCCCACCTACCCAAATCTACACCCTTTTTTCCTCTCTCATGGGAAAACAAACAAGCAACTGAAAAAACAGATGAATGGGACAAAACAAACATAAAAAAAAGAGCCAAATTAAAAGCACAAGAAAGATATACTGACACAGAGACACACTTTGCACAGACAGAGTTCCCATAAAAATCCAAACCAGAAAATCCATAAGCAAAAGACCTGTGAGGTAAGACAAACAAACAAAAATGCCCAAATAAAGCATTATGAGAAAAAATCCTCAAAAAATTCATTGAGTTTGTTTTTTGTTGGCCTTTTACTGCTGGGCCTGGCAATTGCTCTTAACTGTGGTTTCTATGCATAGTGAAACTCTGTTGGAGAAAACTAAATCTTCCTTTGAGAGCCATTGCCAATTTCTGGTTTAGTGAGGGCTTTTGTCCATTTCCTCTCTCAGTTCTAGGATCCCATCTGACTTAGGCCTGTGCAGATCCTGTGCATACTGCCACAGTCTTTGTGAGTTTTTATGTGTTTCAGCTCTCTTGTCTGTAAAAATCTGTTTCCTTAGTGTCTTCCATAACCATTGACTCTTATAAACTTTCTGTCATCTCTTGCACAGAATTCCTGAGCCCTGAGGGGAGAGATTTGATGTAGACACCCCATTTAGGACTGAGTGTTCAAAGTCTCTCACTCTCTGCACATTGTCCAGTTATGAGGTAGCTTCTCTGATGATAGATAAGCAAGATACTGATCTATGAGTATAACAGAATGTTTTATTGCTATGTTCCTTTAGCAGAACAATAGCATTTGGTTTTCCCCTAGGTCCATTGCCTATCTAGTTTTAGGTTCTTGGTCACCTGAGCAGTTTGAGGCATGGTTTCCACCTCATGGAGTAGAACTTAAATCAAATCAGATATTGGTTGGTTACCCCCACAAGCATTGTGATACTATTGTACCAGAGTATCATGTAGGCAGATCACCATTGTAGACTGAAGGGCTTATTGCTGGGTTGGTGTTTATTTCTCCCCTTGTAGCATGGAGAGTACTTTCCACTGCCCTGAATGCTTGTCAGTAGAGGTGAAGACTCTAGTTAGGCACCAGCTTGACTTCTCTGTGTTCAATGAGTTATGTAGGTATTGTCTTCAGCAATAGGGTCTAACCATCAGTTTGTGGAGAGCACCAAATAGCCTTTGTTTGCCTAGGTTGTTTGTGAGTTTCCATGGGGCCCCTTTGGCCAACAACTCAATTAGATGTAACCCATTCCTGGCACATTTTGTGATGAGAGATGCCTAGTTAGGCCTTTGTCTCCCACATTATTTGGTGATTCCATTTACATCTTTTTCATATATGTATATCTTTTAAGTAGCTTCTACTGTAGTAGGTTTCCATATGACCCATCAAATGACCCTTAGTGTCAGCTGTCCTTCCTTGTATTCTTTCCTCATCCTGTCCTTCCCTCCCTCTTCCAGTCCACCCACATCCACCACCTTCAATCCATAACTATCTGTGGTGGTTTCAATGAGAATGGTCACCATAGGTTCATATACTTGCACTCTTAGTCCCCAGTTGATAAACTGAGGATTAAGAGGTGTGTCCTTGTTGCTGCTGTCTGAGGGTTAGTATGTAAGTTCTTAGCTATCATGCCTGTCTTGGAGCTGCTATGCTCACTGCCATGATGATAATGGCCTGAAACCGTAAGCAAGCCCCCAGTTAAATGCTTTTCTTTATAAAGGTTGTCTTGGTAATGGTGTCTCTTCACAGCAATAAAACTAAGACACAATCTATTCTAGTTTCCTTTCCTTCCTCACTAGTCCCTTACTCTATACCTAACTTCTCAGATTATATGGGTTGTACCCTGCTTACATAATATTTAGAAGCTAATGTCCATATATAAGCAAATACATACCTATGAAATATTCTTGTAGTAATGCCTTTTTGTAAGGACTGCTAGCCCACAAATAATGACATGGAAACTTATTATTACTTATAAAAGCTTGGCCTTAGTTTAAGCTTGTTACTAACTAGTTCATGTAACTTAAATAAACCCATATTTTAAAATCTACATTCTTACATGAGGCTTATTACCTCATCTCCATACTGCCCATCCTGCCTCCTTGGCTTCTGGCTGCAATTCCACCTTTCTTCTTCCCAGAGTTCTCTCTCTGCTGGGAAGTCCCAATTATACTCTCCTGTCTAACTATTGGCCATTCAACTTTTTATTACACCAACCATGACAATACGTTTTCACACAGTGTACAAATATCCCACAACATTCTATCAGAATTTAACCAGTCTTCCATATAGTAATGTTACAAGTATAGAAAATAAAGTACAAATTTTAAAATACCACAAAGAAAGAGTCAAATCAAATTTAGAATATAAATAATTTCATATTCTTCACAAAATCAATATTATAAAATGATAGTAACTACATTAAAAGACATAAAGCCATAAATAAATTTCATTTATTTTATAAACTATTCATAATAATTATTATAAAATATATTATGGAATGTTGGATAAAAGAAGTGATTCAATTTACTTACAGTGAATACTGAATCCTGGGGAATTTTTCTCATCCAATCTTTTATTGGTGTTCTTTTAACTGTGAAATATATAGTTGGAGGCTTTATATCATAGTTGGCAATATGCAGACAACTGAGAGATCAATGTCAATAAAAGTTTCAACATTTATTATTATTTCTTAGACAAAAAGCAATCCTGTTTCTAGGCTATCCAAACATATCAAAATAAGATAAAAAACTGGAATTAAAGAATTCTTTCTTGCCGGGCGGTGGTGGCGCACATCTTTAATCCCAGCACTCAGGAGGCAGAGGCAGGCAGATCTCTGTGAGTTTGAGGCCAGCCTGGTCTACCAAGTGAGTTCCAGGAAAGGTGCAAAGCTACACAGAGAAACCCTGTCTTGAAAAACAAATTCTGTCTTACAGATGTTTCCTGTGTTATGTCTTCTATTTATGACTATTGATAACATTTATTCAGTGAGCTTCTACTACATGCTGAACAGTGTGTTGCTGCAAGACTATCACAGTGAATGAATAGGTAAAGATTTTATTATCTTACAGATTAAACTTTAGGGAAAAGATCCTCAAAAAATACTACATGGTAGAATGATAGGTGGTATGTAGAATTATAAAGCAGAAATGTGGAATCAGGATGGTTTGCATTTTAAATAGCATCCTTAGGCAGGTCTTTGTTAAGAAAGTGACACTTGAGCAAAGGTCTGCAGTTGTCTTGGGACACATGTTTTAGACAGAATTACCAGCAGTTGGCAAGGAGGTAGTATGACTGAAACACAATAAATAAGAGAAAAAATATAGTTAGGAAATGGACTCCAAAAAGTAACAGGCAACCTGAATGTGTAGCAGGACTTTTTAAGCTCTTTTAAGGGTTTTTATTTCTTTCTCTCATCAAGATGGCAATGCTAATGATTATTGAGCTCACAAATGATATTACTGATGTAAGTCTTCATGACAGTACTCTGGCTGTTGCAACAAGAAAAAACATGGCAAGGTTGTAAATAATGAGACCTTTTAGGATGCTATTTCAAGAATCTGAGGAAGAAATAGTAGTAGCTTATTTTTAAGGAGAATGGCTGCTTATTTCCCAGGAGGACATGTATATTGCAGACATATGCCTTGCTGAACTGGGAAAAGGGAATCTGCCAAGAGGCAAAATAGTGAGAAGCTAGGTATTAGTGAATGGAATTTTACTATCACAGATTGGTATGGTGAGATTGGATGAATATCCTGTAAGTGAGTTGGTTATGAGGGGAAGAAGTTAGACTTAAAATGTCTTGCTTAATACATGGTCTAAGAGTTCTACACATTAACAGTTATGTAAAGTAAACTGTAAGGTAGAAGAAACTGGAGGCAGATCTGTCAAATTAGGGAAAGAGACGCATTTGTATCAGTTCCTAAAGGAATAAAAACCAAACAAATAAAATTCTTATCTTTATTCATCCCACTTGATGCTCGCACAGAGAGGGTATTTATAGCTAGTGTTAACCAGGAAAACAAACAAACAAACAAACAAACAAACACCTCCTGTAACATCCAGGAAAGGCATTGAACAGCTAGGAAAGCTGATCACTCTTCCCTGTCTGCCAACACTGAAACTGCTGGACCTTGAGTGGAGAGGAAGGAGGAACAATAGGACTAGACTATCAATCCTTTTACCACACAGTTTTAGAAAGAAAGACAAGTGAAGTTTAATCAATATTTTCACATTTCATTCTAAGCCTTGGGGACCTTAATCCTGGCCTGCCTGAGGAGTTGTGTGTTGAAGGTTCAGGAAAGAGCAGAAAATTGAAACTGAATATACCATCGGGATTTTAAATGGATTAACCTGTAATAACTGAAAGTGACTGGATATATTTGACATATGCCAAGGAGACAGCAGGGCACCCAAATAGGAATTCTCATATTATTAGGAACATAGTGATTGTAGAAAAAATAAATCTACTTAGTAAAATATACTTAATAAATGATTTGCACAGAGACTATTCACTATGTGTAATGTACTTTATTTATATTATCAAATTTAATATTCCTTAGAAACCTTGTATTATTCTTTCAGAGACATAGGGAGTTTAAGTAGCATGTTCTGTCTTACATACATACCAACTAGTAGGGATAGGATTCAAAACCAGACAGCACAATTAGACCCTTTTATCTGAACCATTGATTTCAGTAAAACAGTGGAATAGAAATTCAGGATTCAACTCCTGGTAAGCACTTTAATATGCAGCTGGTTATTTATTTATGTTGCTTGTTCGTTAATTTCTATGATCTTCAGTCTACAGAGTGAAATTTGCCAAATTCCACTGGGTACATATAGGAATAGAAAGATATGAGAAATGAAAACTAATTTGCAAAGTGAAGCATTAGCATATTGCCATGTATGTATTTGTGGTATCCTGGAAAGGATTACACTCTCTATAGGCTTTTCTCCAAGTTCAGCTTTCACCTTTGGAAAATCAGGTAAGAAATCTTTTGCTTTTCTTGTAGGTTTTCATCTGAAGACCATAAATGGAAGAATGGGCATGCTGGGATGCTCATGAACTTAGCAGCAGCCCACTTTTCTGTAGACTTCCCCATACAGTGTCTGTCTCTGAATTCTTCTCTTTTAATAGGTCCCAAGCTTCACTTTCTCCTTGAATGTAGTTAATTGGCTGGTGATTTGTCTACACTTACAATTGGTTATCTGTTCTCTCTCAGTAGAGAGTTGCTTGGCCTTTGCAAATGAATTGTATTTATTGGACCAACTCATCAATTAAAGATAGGGAAAAAAAACAGATTTCTTGCATGCACTTTCTCTTTTCCTTGCTAAATTTAGTGTGCAGGTATAGTCACTGTATCCTAGAGCATTCTGGATAGCCGTATAATGCTGTGGAATGATGCTTTTGTATACTGGTTTAGTGAATGCTGATTGGCCAGTAGCCAGGCATAAAGTGTAGGCAGAATGGGCAGACAGGGAGAATTCTGGGAGGAGGATGGCTGCCCAAGGACCAACATGTAATGGGACACAGAAATGTGGCAAAACATAGACTAATAGAAATGGTTTAACTTAAGATATAAGACCTAGCTAGCATGCAGGAAGCCTTCCATGGCCCTAATTTAAAAATAATATAAGCCTGTGTGTGTTTACTTGGGTCTGAGCAGCTGTGGACTGGGCAAGACACAGGAGTTCAGCTACACTCTAAAGTAGAAGGCACATTCAGAGAAGAATATCTTAGAGTGGAATACCAATGGTGGGATATCATTGAATCCCAAGAATGATCAGTTAGTTGTGCTCTATTGATGAGCAGGACACTGTTTCCCTTTTAACACCTCTCTTACTTTGCTTATAAACACAGATCATCAGTCACAGCTGATACCCATTCCTTCCTGTGAAATTACAGAACTTGTTCCAGTATTAATAGGCCAAGATATTATTTTCTGTCAAAAGGTGGCACAGGCACAGTCTCAGGAAATGTTCACTGTGGAATGAATAGTCTTCAAAAACAAGATGGAATACATTAACCACATTTGGTTTCAATATCCATACCTTTTAAAAATATTGTTATTTTTCTCTACAAGGGCAATAAGGGGCTGGAGAGATGACTCTGTAGTTAAGGGTACTTACTGATCTTACAGAGACTCAGGTTTAGTTTCTGGCATCCACATGGTGGCTCACAGCCATCCATAACTCTAGTTCCATGAGACCTGATGCCCTTTTCTAGATTCCATAGGCCCCAAGAATGCCTGTGGTACACATATGTGCATGAAGGCAAAACACTAATATCCAATAAATAATAAATAAACAAATAAATAAATCTAAAAGTAGTTTTTTAGTAGCAATTAGTGCTTAATTAATGAGCCATCTCTCAGTCCATCAAAATTTATTTTATCTCAGTATTTTTAGATAATTTTATACTATATTGTAGTTACCATTACTAATGCTTTTTAGAGTTTTCTTGTACTAAGTCTTGGTACAGATTTATTTTTCTTGGTTATGCTCGCTGTTCCTCAAGATTCATTTATTTAATGATTCTGAAGTATTTGTGTCTTATATCTCTTTTAATATTGCTTCTTCCATATTCTCTCTTCTTCTTTCTTTACAGAAGTATGTTAGCCTTTTCCACCATATATATCATCACTTTTTCTGAATGTTTTGATATTTTGTTTTTGCTACATTATATGCTATTTCTTAGTTTCTAGTTTACTAAATATGTCTTCTGCATTTATAGTGTAGAGAGACTTAGGTTTTTTTTTAAATTTTAATTATACACTGTTATCTGGAGAAATTTGATTTGTTCTTCATAAACTTTTTTTTTTAATTTTGGAGACAGGATTTCTATGTGCTGTCCTGGAATCAACTTTGTAGATCAGGCTGGCCCCAAACTCATAGAGATTTACCTGCCTCTGCATCCGTAGTGCTGGGATTAAAGGTGTGTGCCACCACCTCTTGGACTTTCTGAACATTTTAAGCCTTTTTTCCCCTACTACTACATTGGTGCTATTGCAGTATAAATTCAAAATGTCCCTAGTAGGCTCAGGTATTTGAACAGTTGATCCTCATTTGATGGCTCTTGGGTGGGAAGGGTTATGGAACCTTTAAGAGGTGGAACATTGCTGGAGGGAGTAGTTATTTGGTGGTGTACCAGCTTTGAGGTTTTTATTGTCTGTCTCTACTTTTTATACTCTCTCAGCTTCCTGGGTGGAACAGTGAGCAAAAAAAAAAAAAAAAAAAAAAAAAAAACAGCCTCCCCTCTTTCCCTCTAAGGTTTTTTTGTTGTTGTTGTTGTTTGCTTAATTTGGTTTAATGTATTTTATGAGTGTAACACAGTCAGGTACAGAATAGTGGTCTAAAAGGGAGACAGAAAGCTCTCCCAAGGAAAGGGAAATAGAATAGATAGCTATGGAAGGATCATGGGTTGGAGGACATTATATTGGGAGAATGAAGTTGGGAGGCAGAGGGAAGAGTAGAAGGAGGAAGAAAACACAGGGAGAGATAGCTTGAGAACCTACTCCTCATACTGGATTGCTTAGGCTTACTGAAACTTGATATGCCATGTTTTGTTGATACCCATGGGAGGTTGTCCCTTTCTTAACAGAAACAGTGGAGGAGTAGATTGAAGGATGCAGAGGGGAGGTTGGAGGGGGGAATGGGATGCAAGGAGAGAGGGGAAACTGTGGTCAGGATGTAAAATTAATAAATTAAAAAAATAGAAAAATATATGTATATAAAAAGCATTGGAAGAGTTGTATGGAAACCTAGTATACTAGAAGCTTCCTAATATATCTACACATATGAAGTCAATACAAAGGAAAAAGCCAAATAATGGGAGAGATGAGTCCACACCAGACATCTCTTCTCATCAAATGAAGCATCTAGTACTAGGATTGGGTTACATCAATTTGATTGCTTTTGGCCAAAGAAGTCCCATGGGAACCTCCAAGCAACCCAAGCTATAGGTTGCTCTCCACAAAGTGATGGCAAGATCCTATTGCTGAAGACAACACATATACAATTCGTTGAAATTGGAGAAGTTGAGTTTATACCTACATAGAGCCTTCATACTTATATTCTAATGTCTTTGTTACAGGCAGATACTCTACATGCTACCAAAGCAGAAATGTAAACCCCAACACAGCCAAAAATTATTTGATCTAAATGGTGTTCTGTTTGTAAGATATGCTAATGCAATTGTGGTGCAAAGATTGTAGGAGTAACCAACCAATATCTGATTTGTCTTAAAGTCCACTCCACCAGATGGAACCCATACCCAATACTGCTTGGGTTACCCAAAACCTGAGACTAGATTGCTGTGGGATAATGATTTTGTACTGATTTAATAAAATGCTGATTGGCCAGTTGCCAGGCAGGAAGTATAGGTGGGATAAGCAGTCAAGGAGAATTCTGGGAAGAGGAAGGCTGAGTCAAGAGATGCCAGTCCACTGTCCAGGAAGCAGCATGTAATGGCACAGAGGTAAAGCCATGAAAACGTAGCAACATATAGATTAAAAGAAATGGGCTGAGTTTAAGTGTAAGAGCTAGTCAGTAGTAAGCCTGAGCTAATGGCCAAGCAGTTTAATTAATATAAGCCTCTGTGTGTTTACTTGAGGCTGAGTGGCTGTGGACTGGGCAGGACGCAGAAAAACTTCCAGCTATACTAGATAGCCCAGGGACCTTGGACTAAATACTACTATTCTAAAAGAGTATCAATAAAATGACTCCCAATGACATTCTACTATACTCATAGATAAATGCCTTGCTCAGCCATCATCAGAGCTTTTTCTTACAGCAGGTGTGAGCAAATGCAGATATTCTCAGCTAGACATTATGAAGACAGTGAGAGACCTTAGAACACCCACCTCTAAATGGAATGCTTCCATCAAATCTCTCCCCTCAGAGATCAGGGAACCCTGCAGAAGGGGACACAAAAAGAGGGCAAGAGCCAGAGGGGATGGAGAACACCAAGGAAACAGGCCTCTAAATCAACAGGATCAACACACATTTGAACTCACAGAGACTGAGTCAGCATGCTCAGGACCTGCATGGATCCACATCAAATAGGCTCTTAAAGGTGAAAGAAGTGGACACATGTTCCCATCCTTAACCAAACAATCTCCAACTGATAACCATGTGAAAATGAAAATTTATTTTTCTTCAAGGGAGTCTCACCAGGCATACAAACTACTCTTAAAGGTAGGCTATATGCCCAAACAGTAGATGGCCAAAAGAAAATGAACTCAATGGCATCTTTGGAGGTTCCTTTTTTCATAATGTCATGTCAAGGCTTTTTCTTTTTCTTTTCTTTTTTCAAGTGGGTACTGGGAATTGAACTCAGGTCTTCTAGATGAGCAGCCATTGCTCTTAACCTCTGAGCCATCTCTCCAGCCCCAAGGTTTTTCTTTTAATTCTAATTTTATCTTATTTTTTAATTTTATTTTATTTGTATTTTTTCTACCCTCAGTTTATCCACAGTTCCTTTGCATATATGTATGGCTTTCAGTTTAGTGTTTTTATAGGATTCATGAGTGTATGAAAGAGTGGGGCTGTGAGTTTATAGTCTCTTGTGTCTTTTCTGGGGTTCTTTTACTTGTTTGTTTGTTTTAGCCAATTTCAACGTATTAGTTTTATTTTGTTTTATTTTATTATTATCCCTTACAAGCCTGTTTGTTTTCTAATGAAAGACAGAATGTGGGTGGAGAGGAACTGGGGGGAGTTGAGGAATGGGAAACCTTAATCAGGACATATTATGTGAGGAAAAAAATCTATTTTCAATAAAAAGAAAAAAAATAAGCCTACTTATTTTGTAATAAGTGTCTGATATTATGGTATTATAATTTGTAGTATTTGCACATTTGTGCACATGTACACTTGAAAATGTTTGTTATGGACATCAGCCTATACTCTAGGACCCCCGATGAATTATCTATATTTCTAGTGTAAAGCATAAAACATTCTTACAGTTCTATAATTTTTAAATTCTGAGTATGTATGTTGAGATCATGCTGTGCCATGCTCTAAGTTATTCCATATTGTGAAAAACAGGATTTTTTAGGATGTGCCTTGACCTGAGATTCCCCATTATTCAAGCAGATTTTCAATTTATCTTGAGGATGGAGGATTACTCTGTAGATAGATGGACATATGAACAGTACCATATGCCAAGGAGCACAGAGTGACAAATTGCTATACCTGGGAAGAGAAAGGATGCCATGCTATAAATTTATTGGAATAAATTGAGACTGTAGGAAAACAGGTACATATTAACCCTGTATCAAGAAAATCAGACTCAGGAATAGACACACCAGACCAAAGAACTGTAGTAACTACCTATTCTTGATCCCATAAAGAGGTGGTATCCTAGCACTGTGATGACCATAGCCCCACTCACCTGATGTCTGACCACCCAGTAACTTATGAGAGGCCACTAAGCAGGCAGATCTTGACTTTCACAGGTGCTTTATTAGGCTTAGTCTATGTTGTTGAAATGGTTTACTTAAATAGCTATCTGCCTATTCTCCTTTTTATGTGTCTGGATCTGCCTTCTCACCCTTTTTCCTATACTACTTGACTCATCTCTGCAACTTAACTCTGATCCTGCAACTCTGATCAATAGCAACTGATGTGCCTTTGCACAGACTTCAAGCACCATCTTTATATCACCTCTGAAGAGACTGTATTTGTGTTTCTATCAGTTTCCCAGCTTTGGCTACTCAGGCCTTTCAGAAACTCTTTGAAAGTCCTTGCCTCTTTCAACCTTTTTAGCTACTCTGTACACACATACACACACACACACACACACACACACACACACACACACACACTCACATTCACACACTCACACACACACGCGCACACATGCACTTACTGTGTGCTACATAATATATTATACAATATTAGTAATTAATATTGAAGTAAAATAACTTGGGTTTCCTTGAGTCAGTGCTAATAAATAAATCAAGACTAATGCCCATGAAACCACTTGTGGATTTATTGTTACTCAATAATTTTGATATTCTGGAAAGACATAAATGTGTTTGCCTATGTTTCTGAAATAGCATGTTTTTGACACTGTATTACATGGTGCTGTATTTATGAGAATTTTATGTCACCTCCAGAGAAGTCTTAAGCTTTAATCTAACACTTAGGTTTTCTGTTAACACAGTGCCACTTACATTTTATACCGTTTTTTTTTTTTTCCTGCTGAGAGATATTACACTGTAAGACTATAACCACATGTGTGATGCTTCAGGCTTATATCAACATTGCCTCTTTGAGGTGGCCTTTCTGCTGTTTTTCTCTTTGGCAGAGAATATGATTCTTTGAAATCCTGGCTTTATTCAGAGGTCATTTACCAGACCTCTGGCCCTGATTACCTTAGGATTTTTCCCTCACCCTCTTGCATAGCCACCAAATTAGAGGCTCAAGATCATCAGGTATCAAGCACATCTTCACAGTAGCTGAGACTTGAATGTGTTTCCATTCCATAGTTTAAAGAACACTTTTAGCCAGAAGACATTTTAGTGTATATGCTATTGCATATGCTATTAATTTAGTAAGTGAACTTGTAAGTCCTATGTGCTTACTCTGTGAGGAATGTTAAATGAACCTAACATCTCTTTTCCTTATGGAATTTTCCAGTTTACTGGGAAGGTATTACAAATACAGAATACTCTGAAAGAGTCACATAACAGAATTACTGATGAAAGAAGCACCTGTTACCTCAAAGGAGCAAAAAGGACTGTTTATTCTTAAGCCAAGTATAGTTGACTATGGTACAGAAACACGGATTCATATTCCAGCATGGCAAGAGTTCCATGAAATTTAATTGTAACAGAACAAATATCACATCACAAATAAAGATACTTTTCAAATATTTTGGTGGAATTATCAGGTAGGCCAATTACTGAAAAACAAGGAAATCTTAGCTATAGGCCTTAGATACTATCTGATGGCATTCTTAGCCTTTTGAGTGGTGGAAGTTTGGGGTCTGTTTTTATAGTCTAAAGCATGTACCCAATGGACACAGAGATGATAATCACTTACAAAGAGGGGCAATAAATGGCTAGTAAGAGGGACAGTTATCTCTGAATTTGCAACATGCTAAACTCTCCACATCATTGAAGCTCTAATCAATCAGCCTTTGTAGTCATAGCATCTTTCCAGGAATTTTCATTCTTAGGATACTAAATTTAAAATGAAATGCCAAGCTCACAACTGCCCATAACTACAGTTCCAGAGGATCTTATCCTTCTTCTGGCTTCTGTGGTCACCAGCACATAAATGGTTCACATACGTATGTGCAGGAAAAACATCCATACATAGAAAATAAAACAAAAATAATTATAATTTAAAAAATAAAATTAAATGCTAAATAGAAGTTAATTGTATATTGAAGATGTGAAAAACTTCTTGGAAGAAGCAATTTCAAACTTTGGATACATCTTAAATAGTATTCGTCTGTTAATAGAGAATTTGATGTCTTAAATATCATCATAAATATGTTAAAATTCAGAGAGTCTTAAATGGTTGAATATATTTATTTGAAATGACCAAGCTGATAAACTTTATAGAAATTCAGTTGCCATACATTATGAATCTCTTTTCAAAGTTATTGTCTGGCAATAGTTATGAATTTTTAGAAATAGACAAAAAGAAGAAAATTCAAATCATTCTGTAGAATCACTATTTACATGGGAAAATAAATAACAATTTTGTTCATATGTTTTTAAAAACATCATATAACCATACATTGAGTCTACACTTAAAATACTGAAAAGCAAAATATACTATAAATTATGTAGTAACCTGTTTTATACTTGGCATATTACAAGCAAGTTAATATGACATTTAATAGTATTCATCAGTGTTATTTCAATTGTTATATAGCATCTTTTGTAAAAATGTAGTATACTTTCTGTCAGTAAATCAATTTCTGATATTTAAATGACTTTTAATTTTTCCTTCTTATAAACAATATTGTATAGTACTTCTGTATAACATGGTCTTTAACACATAAATACTATTTTTCTTGGGAGAACTTCCACAAGGTAAGTTTATATACCCAACAACATACAATTGATGTTTTGATGCATATTGCTGAATTTCTTTCAGGAAACATTTCAATAGTATATACTCTTACTTCTGGGACCAAGGTGTACATTTTTCACACACAAGATCATTTGTGATATTGATAATACATAGAGTAACCATCAGAAGGAAAAATGTGTTTTCTTCTTATCTTTCATTAATGTGCTTTCTACTAAGGTGAGATATTTGAAAATTTGCATTTGGATTTTTAATTCCCTCCAGTCCTTGTTTTTATTTTTTCTTTTCTCTTAATCCCTTTATTCAAAACATTTATCGAGTTCTTTCTGCTTGCCATGCACTACTCTGGGTATTGGGGAAGATAGTTTATGTAATAAGTGGATAAATTATAGTCTGTTGATAATATGTGCTAAGAAGAGAAACAAAGCAAGCTAGAAAGTAGAAAGTAGAAAGTGGTGTAATTTACGGCCTTGGTTATTTAGTTAGGGTAATCAAAGAAGCTCTTCACAAGTAAGACACATGAGAAACCAAGCATTCATGTATCTATGTAGAAAAAGAAGTATTATAGACAAGGAAAACAATTAAAATTATCCAATGTGTTTGAAGTATTATTAATAGCAGCCCAAATTTATGAAGGTGTGGACCATCTATAGCTTTTCTTTCTAGTCAACTTAATTTTGAGAGTAATGCAGGAGATTAAAGTGAGCTTTCCTTCTTTGTAACCAAACTTACACAATAATTAGAATTTTAAGAACATGTAAAAGGACATAACTGTTTCAAATTAAATTTAGTACAATGGTGACAGTTTTATTTACTTCATTTTGAGTACCAGGCTATTAGGAGGAACTGATTTTTGTGAAAGTGCTGAGTAATCATGAACTGTTTATTGCTTTATACACTCTCAAATGATAGGGACTATTTCTTGTAATAAAAATGTAGAAAGATACATAATGGCCTAAAAGAAGCTTTAATATAAGCTAATGAACAATTGAACTTTATTCTTCAGAACTGATGACAATAATTTTATGAGGAAATAGCTGGGAAATAAACCAAGAGACAGAAGTACACTGATTTCTGAAAGGATTTCACAGAAAGTATGACTGCAATTATTCAGACAGTATGTTGTGGTGTTAATTTCACATTGGATGGCAGATGGCAGTGAGATTCCACATATAGTAGAGTTAAAACTTCAAATTTCAGGGTGTTTAAATGCTGCCCTTTTCACATCTGATTCTGTTCACAAGGATGCCTACGATCAGTCTTGATGCCACTTCAATTTTGTCTTCTTAGCTAGCTCCATATTTTCCCTATATTATTTTGAAATGTTTTCCAGCATTCTGTACTTCCTTCCATCTTTTTCTTTATTGTATCTAATAGCTACTTAAGGATGATGAGATCAAATGTAATATGCCTCCTTTGTTTTGCCTGCCAATGTATTTAATACAAAACTGTTAAATTTAAAGTTAGTGACATATTAAACAACAGAAAAAAGAGCAAGTAATATTCAATATATATTTTTCATTAATAATTAAACAGAAATATATATTGGCAAATACATGAATCAGCATTGTAGGATGGAAAAATAACCACAGCTTTAAAAGCCAACAATTTTCCCCTATGGTGATTTAAAAAAAAAACTTACATATAATATATTTTGATTACTGTAGAGGGCATGAGGCCCTTGTGCTTACAAATAAGCACCAGGGAAGAACAGGAACATTAAATAGTGTTTTCTCTTTTTAAAAGAGATCATGGGCTGAAAACATGAAGCAAAATAAACCTTGGTTGCCTGTAAGTTTATTTTCTCAAGTATTTTGTCATTGTGAAAGAAAAGTACCTGATATAAGTCCTTCTGAAGAGCTCTCCTTTCTTACCTTTTTTGCAGAATTATTTACAACAGTCTACATATGGAAGTAACCTTTCTGTTAGCAGAAGAATGGGTTAAGAAACTCAGATACAGATACAAAGAAATGTTTTTCAGCCTTAAAAATAATGGAATCATTCTAAAATGACCAAACAGATGAATTTGAAAGGTGTTTTACTAAAAAGATACCCAGACACAGAAGGACAAAAATTTCATGATTTCAGTTATATAAAGGGTATATAAAAGTTAATTATTTAGAAATAATGGAAGGGTGCTGAATGAGAGAGAATACAAACAGAAATATGGAACTGATGGTCAAAGAGTACAAAGTCATAGTTCAGTCAGATGAATAAATCTAGAAATAGAATTAATATCATAATAATTGTACTTAATAATACTAGATTCTTTAGAAGGAGAATAGATTTAAAGTGCCAGCACAACAAAAAAGTCATGTGAGAGGAGGAATACATTCATTTCATTGGTTGTGATAGTCATACAAGCATATATATGTAATTTATATATGTATATATATAAAAATAAATTATATAGCAGTTCATACATGTATTAATATATAAGCAGTGAGGTTTTTAAAAAATTTTGTATACATAAAATATATACAGTTTATGGGAAAGTAATGATAATGAAAATAACATGACAATAAATTCCTATTCTATACAAGCTCAGGCATCTTTCAGGGTGGTATGACTGTAGACTGTATTCTCATTTTAGTGTTGATCTCTGTCACTAGGAGATAAACTAATCCTAACTGATTATAATTGCTTCAAGTATACTACTACCAAATGAATGTGAATGATTTGAACTAAAATCATTGGCTTTAAAGAACCTGAGACTAGATAGGTTGTGAGCCTCAGTGAAAAACTACTGCTATTATTATGCTAAAGGTGCATAGCAATAAAATGATTCAAAATTCCTAATGACATATTGCTTTACCTATAGATCAGAACATTGCTCAGCCCTCATCAGAGAAGCTTTTTGCTGTAGATGGTGATTAACAAAGTAGTCAACAACTGGATAATGAGCAAGAGTGAGAGTCTTTTGAGCACTCAGTCATAAATGAGATATAATTATCCAACTCTTCCCCTCAAGGCTCAGGGGTGTATGTGGAAAAGGAGGCATAAAGATTGTAAGAGCGGAATGTGCTAAATGACTTCAAGGAGACAGTGTATTCCAGACACAACAGAACTGATACACATATGAAATCACAGAGACTGTGACAATGGGCACAAGACCTGCAAAGGTTTGAGCCAGACAATCTCCTAGCACTGAGAAGGGAAAATGACACAAAGTTTCATCTGTAACTAAGAAGCTAGTTGTGATTGATACCTACTGAGAAAGAGAAAAGTAGTTTTCTGTAATGGAGTATCACTGGGTATGTCAACTACATTCCAGAACAGGCCCGGTGCCTAGGAATCCTTAGCCAACACAACAGGGATTTTTGTAGACTTGATTCACTTTGGTTTGTTTTGGCATTTTATGTTTTATTTAATTTTGTTTGTTTTGATTTTGATTTGGGAGAGGATGTTGATTTTCCTGGTTTTTTTTTTTTCAGAGAAAGAAAGAACATGAAGTGGGAAAGATCTGGGAGGAGTTGGGGGAGAGAAAAGAATATGATCTTCAGGGGTTTTTATGACCGGTAGAGACAGCTAAGAGTCAATCTGCATGAGGCAAGAAGGAAATCTAGTTCAACACAATTCAGTTGCTGGTGTTGTTTCAAACTTCTAGAGTTTAGCCCTAGGAAGTTTATTTTAGGCATATTTAATTGCAGTACAATTTTGGAGAAAAGTTTCCTGGTGATAACTCAACCCCATATGTAAAATAAAGCTTAAAATCCCATATGTGCAATGAGACAGAAGGTCTTCAAAGTACATATGACCTCTTCTATAAAGATGAGTTGTATTGACTGAGAAACAATGCTCTTAATAAGAGTCTAGGGAGAAAGACTGAGATAAATATAAAAGTCTGAAGAAGTCAGATATGGCCTGGCCCTACAGCACAGAAGATGCCAAGCTACTTCCATTTGTAAAGAACAAGTGACATCTCCCGTAAGGATGAGTTCTATTGACTGAGAAACAAAGCTCAAGATAAAGGTCTAGGGAGGAAGCGTCTGGGATAAACATATATGAATGGGGACTCAGATGTGACCTGGTCCTACAAATAGCATGGGTCACCAGGCTGTTAAGTACATTCATCCCCACCCCTCTTGGTGGAAAATAGTCAAAACCAATTTGTCCTACCCATGTAATGTTGGCTATGTGGCCTTCCACTGGGATGTGTCAATATACCAAGAGATATATTCTTTTACTTTGTGGACAAAGCTTTTAATAAATGTTTTCATACACTATTTTCTGATATGATTTCCCTTTCCTGAACTCCTCCCAGATTTTTCCCCACTTCCCCTCCCACCACCACATCCACACTCTTTGCCCTTCTGTCTCTTATTAGAATACAACCATCTACGAAATAATAATAAAATAAAATTAAGTAAAATAAAAACAAGCAAAGCAGATTCTTGGGGAAAACTGAGTGTTTAATCAGCTGTTAGTTGTTAGTGTTGTCTTGACTAGGGGTGTTACTTCATGCTCGCCTCCTCTCTCCATGTTGTAATTTGGGTTGGCTTGAGCTTCCACAGCTCCCATGCATGCTGACATAAATGTTGTGAGTTCATATATGAATTTGCTCTGTTGTCTTTTAAGTTGCTATTTCCATGTAAACATCAATACCTCTGGTTCTTAAACTCTTCTTTCATAGTGATCTCTGAGCATTGGATGAACAGGATGTGATATTCTTTTTAGGGCTGAGCATTCCAAAGTATGTTATTCTCTGAACCTTGATCATTTGTGAATATCTGTGCTAATCATCATCTACTGAAAATAGAAGCTTCTCTGATGAGGGTTGAGAGGCTCATTAATCTATAGGTATAGTAATAAGTCATTAAGAGTCTGTTTACTACTGTATTTATTTAGCAGAAGAATAGTAGTAGGTTTTCTCCTTGGGTTTTTGGTCCATTAAAGAAATAAGATATCAGTTTCAGCCTGTGTCATGGAACTAAATAAAATCAGAAAATGTTTGGTTGTTCCCCTGCTATTCTTGCTACTGTTGCACCAGTAGGTGTGCCTTGCCAGGTCACTTGTTATTGTTGATTTTTAGGATATAAGATTGATGATTAGTTTTATCCTTCATACATAGCATCTTCAAGCACTATGGAAGCTAGCTGGTAGGCATGCAGCTTCCAGTACAATACCAGCTTGAGCTCTCTCTGTTTTATGGCTCATCTTCTGCAACAGGATCTTACAGTCAAGTTGTAGAGGATAACCAAAAACATTGACAATAACCTATATTTTTTGTAGGCCTATGGAACCAGTAGACAACATCTCCAAAAGAAGATTCCTATTCCTGGCACTGGGCTTTTTATTTGTTATCCTGTGGTTGTTTAGTAGGGGCATTGTCAGTTCATTATAGGGTAATTCCATTTTAACTCCCTCAATTTAAAGAAGACACACACACACACACACACACACACACACACACACACACACTCACACGTGCACGTGCACCCACACATGCACCTACCCCTGTCAGGAATACTCTGCAGTAGTAGTAATAGGTAGTTTTCCATATGACCTTTGGAAAGGGTCTTTTGTGCTTTATTCTCTTGCTTTCAGCCTTTGGAAGCTCAGCACATCATGGCAAGAGCATGCAGTTGATGAAGTCTATCCACCAGTGATCCTCCGGAGAGTCTAAATCACATTTTCATTGATATCCATCAAATGACCTATCTTCCACATACTTTAGCTCTTCTCAATAGTAGCACAGGCTCAGAACCTAGCTTGTAACACATAGGCTTTGGGGAATGATTTAAAATTCAAATTGTAGCAATACTGATTTTATTTCCCTTGAGTATATATAATTTACCTCTGATTTGTGATGAGTCTTCTTACAGTGCTTTGACTTGGTGATTACATAAAAGTAATAAGCAAAGTGGAAACTATACTTTCTTTAACTTTGGTATTTTGAGCTTTTCTCTTGATAGCAACATGTGACATGATACTGTCTCACAGTTCCTTTTTAGGCACATAAATGCAGCATTAGTACATTATGCTAAGCCATGACATTACATAGGTTGAGTGTGTTAAGTGAATGTTATTTTATAGTTTAAGATGAATTTTTCTGGGCTATGACATCCTTGTAAGTTCAGAAGTATCTGTACCCAGAAATCCTGTTTTCAATCTTATGATAATTTCAGGGATTTTGAGGAACATTCATTCTGATTTCCATATAACAATGTCCATTTATATTGTTACCAGTAGTGCCCCAATTTTACTGTTCTCTACATCATTATCAATACTCATATCTGTTTTGTAATAACAAGACTAATAAATGAGAGATCATATTTTCTATTTTATTTTCTTTGATAATGTTAGTAGAATAGTTGCTTGAATCTCATTTTTAGAGATTATTGGTATTGTAAAGAATCTTAATGCTTATTTTGCATGTTAATTTTATATCCTATAACTGAATTGGTTTGTTAGTTATGGTTTCTCCTACTCTTCTAATTATTATTATTATTATTATTATTATTATTATTATTATTATTCCTTAGGACTTTCTACATATAGGATAACAATATCTAAAAACAGACACGTTTACTTCTTTTCAGTTCAGATGTGTTTTATTCTTTTAATTTGTGTGGTCTCACTTGCATTTCTAGTATAACATTAAAGTACAGGTTGCAAAGTTGAACAAATTTGACTTCATTTAATCTTGGAGGAAGATTTCTACACTGACTATGATGTTAACTGGGAGCTCCTCGTAAATAATTATTAATGTTTAACTTTTACACCTTTGTTTTGAGAAGTTTTATCATGAATCAGTATTGTACCTTGTCAAATGTTTTTTCACCATCTGTTGCGATCATCACGAGATTTTTGTATTTCATGTTTTTAACATAGTATGGTAATGCTATATAAAAGAAGAAAGACTAGCTCTCAGTGTTCATAACCAAAAGTGCATCTTACTTATACATAAATTTTTGGCTCTTCTGATCTATAATCTGAAAGCTGTGTAATCTAAGAATCCTGGATTAAGGCCATACTTTCTATTAATTGAATAACACAGCAAATACATATCTAATAGGAATGAGGAACTTTTGTCTTTATTTTCAATGCCTTGTTTTCAGTGCACTATCTTAGATCTGGTCAACATATCCCATACATGCATATACTGTTCTGAGTGAGGATATGAATGGGTCACACAGAAAATAGGAACATGGTACATCAGAGCATCCAAAATGTAGTAAAATTGATTAAACTGATTTTTTCTTAAAGATAAGTTAATTCTGAATAGGTGTGGGTACACAGTGTATAAACAGAATGAGTACATAGTTACAAATAATCTAAAAGCACATTGTTGACTTGGTTACAGTTGGGTAAAAGTTTGATTTGTAAAGGCAAACCATGAACATTATTTGTCAGAAAGAGAATTCCCACAATATAAGATATCAAATGCATTGATTTGTGTATACTAAACCAACTTTTCATTTCTATTTGTAATGTCTATCTGGCTTTAGTTTGAATATGATGCTTTATTTATAAAACAATTTAGGAGTATTTCCTCTGTTAAAATTTTTGAAAGACTCCAAGAAATACTGCCATTGGTTATTTGAATCCCTTCTAAAATTCAGCAGTGAAATTATCTAGACCTTAGCTTTTGAGTTGATTTTTAAAAGAATTCCAATTTCCAGTACTAAGTAGGTTTTGAAATCAGAGCTTACAGAAACAAAAACGTAGCATCCAGTCTTTCAAAGGAAGACAATTAATTAATCTATGCTGCTATTATCAATGAGTCATGTGATGTAAGTCAGTGGTACTAAACTGTGTATTTATTTAGAAAGAAAAAACAATTTACATTATGAATTTACCAGTTGATAAATGACAGAACAAAGAAATATAAAACTCTGGTAAAATTTTAGGTAGCATATTTGTGCTGTGGGATAATGTGCTCCAGGTTTTTATTAAGAACTATTAGGATTTGTGCTATGAATTTGTCTTTGTGTTGTTGGAATATACCACAGAGCTTTACAGATAGCAGACTAATCCAATGTTAAGTCATTACATGCTCTGAGACTAACAAGTCTACTGTTTTGGCAAAATTTCATGTGTGTTATATAAACTAAATAAACATTTTAGGAAGCATAAAAAGAGTAGAGGGATGGTATACTCCAAATAAAGACAGAAAACAAATCTTGTTAACTGTACCCAGTAGACCTGTCCTTTATCAATAATAGGGAGATAAAAATTTTCATAGAGAATCAAAACGTGAGAGGTGTTACTCCCTCAGAAGAACTGCTAAAGAAAATCATTCAACTTGTAAGTGTACTAACTAATAATAAAATGGTGTGAGAAAATTAGTAATCTTTTTGGTAAATGCAAATTATAGAAAAATAAAAACACCATCATCTCTTAGTACGCTTATAGTGATAGCTAAATTGACTTTAATTCTGCTGTAAAGTTGAAAGGTGAAATTGTTAAGAACTACTACAAATAGATTATTTGAGTAGATATGCAAGGTAAATAGATGGTAATTATGACAATAAATAGATTTGTAAACTTAGAAGAGATTATAACTACCAGAGTGTGTTTGACCAGCTATTGAAAGGCATGAAAAACTTACCAGTTCTAAAACAATAAAAGAAATGTGTCTCCTCTGCCATCATCTCCTAGTAACCATATAGAATTTCAGGGAGTGCTTGGGCCTTATGATCCTCTCCTGCCCATTGACAGAACATTGAAGAGACCAATTTTGTTCAGGTTTTGTGAAGGTAACTACAGTTTCTGTTTGTTCATGAGTGCTCACATATGCTCTTGTAATGATTCCTACTTGAACTTATTTGATAAACAGAAAACAGACACGAATTTAAGTGGAAGACCAGCTGAAAAGAGGAAGGTGATAAACAAGAGTGAGAATGGGACGAGAGACGGTTACAGGGGGTGAATATGATAAAAACATGCCTGTATGAAAAGAGTATAATGAAACCTATTACTGTATACATGTAATTAATATAAGTCAATAAAAAGAAAATATTTTTATCATTATGCTCCTTGATGACCACAGAAAAGACCCATAGAAGTTACATAAAAGAAAAAGCAGAAGAATCCAAAACCTGCTCATTCAAAGACCTTGTATAGACAAAATAAGACAAAAAGAAAATGAAAAAAAGCAAATATACAATAACCAGTGTGGGGGGTTGAATAAAAATCCCCCCCCATAGGTTCACATATTTGAATGCTTACTCATCAGGGAGTGGCAATACTTCAGAAGTATTAAGAGGTGTGGCCTTGGTGAATTAGGTGTAGCTTTGTTAGAGGAAATGTCTCTGTGAATCCAGATCTAGAACTCTCAGCTACTTCTCTAGCACCATATCTGCCTCTGTGCCCCAATCCTTCCCACCATGATGATAATGGACTAGACATCTGAAATTAAGTCAGCCCCAATTAAATGATTTTGTTTTTGTTTTTTTTTTATATGAAACATGGTCATGGTGTTTTGTTTTGTTTTTTTTCACAGCAATAGAAGAGAAGTAAGACAATCAAGAACTGTTAAAAATGACAGCTGTAAATCATTATCAGTAATGATTTTAAATGCAAATGAGCCCTTTCACAGGTCACTTTATAAAAAAAGAGAGAAAGGATAAAAAGAAAAATAGCACCCAATTGGATACTGTACACAAGAAAAATTACTCCAGGTTTAAAGACACATAGAAGCTTAAAGGAAAGAGTTCTTAGAAACATGTGACATGTACTACACACACACACACACACACACACACACACACACACACACACACACACATATATGTCAGAAAAAGTATACCTTAAGTGAACAAAATCTAACTATTGATAAGAAGCAATTTTATATAAGGATAAAGTGGATAAATTCAACAAGAAGCTAGTGTTTATATTTACTCATTATTAAATCATCTAATTATATAAAACACATTGTTGAATCTAAAAGCAGGAATAACCATAATATAATAATAGTAGAAGTACTCAGTACCTGATTTTTATTTTTTTAAAATTGAGCTTAAAATATAATTGCAATATTGTAATCTTTGCTTTAGACACCAGTGGAGAGCATGGCTTTTCCTGCTTTATGGTGATATTTTATTTGTACTGAAATGTGATTTTATTTGTATATTAATAAAGTTGCCTTGGGGTCAGAGCAAGCCATAGCAGAAGCTGGACAGTGGTGGTGCACACCTTTAATCCCAGCAGTTGGGAGGCAGAGCTAGGTGGATCTCTGTGTGTTCAAGGATACAACACATGCCTTTAATCTCAATACCAACCATAGAAGACCTTGAGGTCTGTACAGACAGGCAGTGATGAGGAGGTCATATGGTTGGGTTTACAACCAATGAGAAGGCAGAACAGAAAGTCTATAAAAAAAGACAGGACACAGGAAGTAGGCCTCTTGCTGAGAGGAAAGACAACAGCAGCAGTGAAGGGTAAGGTTTTTAGCTCTCAGCTATTTCTCTGACCTCGTGGCTATTAACTCTGTATTTGGCTCTGTGTTTCTGATTTGAAAAGATGGTTACATCTACACTGCTTTACTGTCACCTAAAATGATTTTTAAAACAAGCTTCATTCTGATTGGCATGCTCCTCAGATCTTTTCATGAGTAAGCTAGGCAGAAAGCAGAATGCTCTGACAGTGGAGGGCCTGCCTCCCTGGGTTGTGGTGAGGTGTCTAGGGGCCTAATGCACGTATAGGTTTTGGCTCCTAGGTTTCCCTGCTTTTGCAACTGCCTTTACAACTCATATTTCATCTGTATTTTAAAGCAGAATTGAGATGTCTTTTATAATTTTTATTTTTGAGATTATAATATAATTACAACATACCTCTCTTCCTTCTTCTCCCTCCATACTCTTCCAGAAACCCTTCCCAACTCCTTGTTCTCTTTTAAATTCACTCTTTTTATTAATTATTATTATATGCAAATGTGAATATATTACAGTCCTATACATTATATTTAATATATTGTAGTTACTATATTATAGTAATTATAAAATATAAAATGTATATAATAAATATATTAACTTACAACATATTATATATATATATATATATATATATATATATATATATATATATATATATATAAAACCTGTGCAAGCTGTATAATTGTAATTGTGTCTATATTTTTAGGGCTGACAATTTGGCACTGGACAACCAGTTTGTGTGCTCTTCCCTGGTGAATACTACCTGTCTCTCAACATTCCTTAATTGCCTATAGTTCTTTGGCTAGGGTTGAAGCTTCATGGGCTTTGCCTCATCTACTTTGACACATATATTTGTTTTCTTCTTGTTCAGCTCATGTTTAGGAAGTCGTGTTGTCCACCAGGTCCTGCGACTACTGCCTTAGTCTAGTCTGACTACCCCACCTCTGGACTTCTGTCTAGACCTTCCCTACCTACAACTACTGACAGGTCCCTTCTGCACTGCTCCCCACCAACAGTACCTGACTTTTAAGGGTAGAAAACTAATAAAGAAACAACATGATTCAACAATACTATAGGCTAAATTGATCTAATATCCATAAAACTTTCAGCAAAGAGAAGACATACATTCTTAGCTGGAAAAATAGTAACAAAAATAATTCATAAACAAGTTCAACAACACTGAAAACGTAAGACATACATTTTCTGATTAAAATGGAGTGAATCTAGAAACCAATAACAATAAAGAGGTAAAATTCTGGCATTCTGGTGACAAGAATGATGCCAATAAAGTATTCTATATGTGAAAACCATAATTTAAGAAGTCATGAATTTGCCAGGTGGTGGTGGCACACACTTGTAATCCCAGCACTTGGGAGGCAGAGGCAGGTGGATCTCTGTGAGTTCGAGGCCAGCCTGGTCTCCAAAGCAAGTTCTAGGACAGCCTCCAAAGCTACAGAGAAACCCTGTCTCGAAAAACAACAAAACAGTCATGAATTTTAGAGAGTGTTGGGGAATATGGAAGAGTTGGAGGGTATAAAGTGTAGTAGAAATGATGTAAATATAGTACTCAAGTATGAAATTCTCGAAACATAAGATTAATGTAAGATATAATTTTATGGAAAAAGAGCACTTAAAATACACTTCAGTACAGCCACATGTAGGAAGTCTATAACCTGAGTCCCCACTCCATGGCTTGGAGACCATCTTGGAAGAGGGAAGGGAAATACTAAAGAGCCAGAGCTATGCAAGACTGTAGTAAAAGTAGAAGAGTATATCCTGTACATGACAGGCTTGCTGCATTCAGGAACCCACCTCAACTGTGGTTGCTTACTCAAGATCAATCCAATCATCATTCTAGCATAGAAGAGGAAGGGGTTCATGAGCTCCCTTCCTTAACTATATACAGTTAAATATTTGGAGGAGTTAGTTTTTTTTTTTATGGGCATGGTCCATGGTTGGTCAAACACATGGCAGTTAATGGTTTCCACATCCATTAGTATATGGATTGCACAAATTGGACTCCATGGATTATTAAAAAATCATGAGGACATAATTTTGGTAGGGGTTGGAGGTGTGGTAAGGGTGCATCTAGAAGGAATTATGATTGATAGGCCTAGGGTACAATATATTATATGAAATTCTGAAATAATTAATAACATTATAATTAAACTATATTTCAATTTTTAAAGCACAGTATACCAAAACTATGGATTTCCACAAAGTGGACAAGAATAGAAATTTGTAGCAAAAAATGCCTAAATTATAAATAAATATTCCTGATATCCTAACTTTGTGATTGAAAGAACTATAGAAAGAACAAATTAAACATAAAGTTATCAAAATGAAGAAAGCAGTGATCAGAACTGATATTTTCTATGATAATGCTTGTCTCTAATAGTCTATCAGGGTGGTCTATAACCCTGTGACATTGCAATATGCTATTGTCCTCTACAAAGTTCGCATTCAAGCACTATGCAATCAAGTTACCATTAAAAGTTTACAATGAATCTCTTTAAGCTAATTAACAATTTTCTCTTGGTATTCTTGGTTACATGTGACCTGAAGATCATGGGTTGGATATGCCTGCTAGATTTATGACTTCAAAGATTACAATCCCAGTTGAAGAATCCCATTGTCAGAAATTCTGGGAACTGTCTTACAATTGGGTTTCATTGCTGTAATTGGGCCAGACACATGTTTAAACCACTTTCAGAGGTCAGGGCCTGGAAGATTCTGATTAGCAATCTTCTGTTTCATGTTTGGGGCTGTAGTCAAGTCATTATAGTACACCCAAAATGTAGCCTAAAACTGGTAGTAGTGGCTATATGTAGAACAATAGAAATACTGTGAATAATAGTAGAGAAAAGAAAGAAATGTTCATGAGTCAATACTGTATCAAAAGCACATTTTCAAATATCTTAATATACATGAAACTTGGAGAGCTTTTAGATTTTCTAAGTCTGTAATACATTCTCTATAGTACTATGCTATCATCATGCCTAATAAGAAAAGAAGGGATTACATGGAATAAGGCCTACAATGCTAAACTCATTTTGAGATATTCTTGATATTCAATAGTTTTAAAGTAGTTGGATTTAGAATCGCCACAATTAAACTTTCAAGCCCAGATAGCTAACTAATTTTTTTTTTAACAGAGATCTGCTTAGCTCTGCCTACCAAGTGCTGGGGTTAAAGGCATGCACCACCACCACCCATCTTCTGCTATGGCTTGCTCTGATCACAAGGCAACCTTATTAATATACAAATAAAGCCACATTTCAATACAAATAAAATATCACTATATTTTCCCTTTTCTATTTTCATAAAAAGGAAAAAAGTTATAACTAATATAAGAAAAACTATATACAAAAGTACAATAACTATATACCATATATACAAGCAATAAATACCTAAACAATGTCTAGTCCATTTGCACTTGACAAATTCAGAGAAAATAATTCCATTATCTATCCTATTTTGGTAAGTCCAAAATGTACCTGATTCACTTTCTATCCTAATTTATATTACTAACAGAACTGTCTTATATTGTCTTTCAAATTTATACACTTACACCTCTAATGAGTTTCTTTTCTGAAATTCTTAACAAGGAAAACTATAATTAACTGATCTTCAACTCCCTCAGAAACCCAAGAAGGAAATAATAATACCTAATAAAAAATAAAAAACAGGAAGTGCATGCAAGCAGCTTCCAAAAAAAATGTGAGTTGACAGAACAGCCAGCTGCCTGGACAGTCACTTGAGGTTTTTCAGCAGTGTTGGGGCATCATCTTCAGCCTATAGGCTTAGTGTATCTGACAGACTCATTTGTGAACTAGGATGTATACAAGGTCAACAGTTTGACCTGAAACACTTGAATTCCATTAATGTCATGTCATGATTCAGGATTTTAAATTCTGGAAATTGTTGATTTTTTTAAAATTCAGCTGTCCATTTTTCTTGGCTGTGTATATGTGGCTTCATCTCAGGATCCCGTTCTTCTCCACATCCCTCTATTAAATGCCAGTCTACTATTGAGAGGGGTGAGCTTAGTTATTTTTCAAGTTATTTTCATCTGCTGTTCCACTGCACCTCAGAAGCCATTGGCCCACTCCCTGTTCAGCTGCCTTCAAAGAAAAGGGCATGGTACCTTTTCCAGATTGCAAAGGCCACTCACTTCAGGGATGGTGCCATATTGTCCTGGCTTCAGAAGATGCCTTTTGTTAAAGCCACAACCACACCTGTTTTGACAAGAATCGGTAGTCCTTTGTTTCATGGCCTGTCTGTCCTGTTTGTCAGCAGTTGATTCGAGGATACTTTGTTGTCCAGCAGCTCACTTTTGCCACAATGAAAGTTAACTCCATATGCAGTTTATTCAATGCCCATATTTCCTCTGAAGTAGATTGGTACTGCCAGAAGCCATCATGTCTCATAGTCATAGCAAAAAAGAAAAATTCCTAATTATTAAAACATTTTAAATGCCATATTTTGTAGATCTCTGAAGGGTTTGAAGATGACCTATCTATCTAAAGTATATCTGTTTGATCTTGAAAACACACCTAATATGACTACAAGTTTGATTGTAATGTCTAACTACTAACTTTCATTTCTTATTTATTTATTATTATTATATTTATGTTTTAATTGTACACATCAGCCATGGGTTCCCTTGTCCTCCCACTTCCGGAACCAACCCTCACCTTCCCCCATCCCCTCTCCTCCATTCCCATCTCCTCCAGGGCCAAGAATACCCTGGGGATTCATTTAAACCTGGTGGATTCAGTACAGGCAGGTCCAGACACCTCCTTCCAGGTTGAGCAAAGTGTTCTTGTGTAAGCCCAAGGTTCCAAACAGCCAGCTCATGCACTAAGGAGAGGTCCTGGTCCCACAGCTTGGATGCCTCCCAAACAGTTCAAGCTATTCAATTGTCTCACTTATCCAGAGGACCTGATCCAGCTGGGGGCTCCACAGCCTTTGGTTCACAATTCATGTGCTTCCATTATTTTGGCAATTTATCCCTGTGCTTTTTCCAATCTTGGGCTCAACAATTCTCAATCATAACATCCCTCCTCTTTCTCGACAATTGGACACCTAGAGCTTCACCTGGGGCCTGGCCAAGGACCTCTGCATCCACTTCCATCAGTTATTGGATGAGAGTTCCAGCATGACCTTTAGGGTGTTTGGCCATCCGATCAACAGACTGGTTCAGATCATGCTTTCTCTCGACCATTGCCAGCAGTCTACAGTGGATGTATCATTGTGGATTTCTGGGGACCTCTCTAGCACTTTGCTTCTTCCTATTCTCATGTGGTCTTCATTTATCATAGTCTGTTATTCCTTGTTCTCCGTTTTTGTTCTTGATCCAGCTGGGATCTCCTGCTCCCCTAAACTTTCTTTGCCTCAAATCTTGCCCTTCCTTACTCCCGCTGTCATCCAGGTTGTTCATGTAGATCTCATCCATTTCTCTGTCATTGGATGATCCCTGTGTCTTTCCTAGGGTCCCGTTTTCTAGATAGCCTTCCTGGAGTTGTGTAGCAGTCTAGTCATCTTTGTTTTACATCTAGTATCTTCCTATGAGTGAATACATACCATGTTTGTCCTTCTGAGTCTAAATTAATTTATTTAACTTTAAAGTCTTACATAAAACTAACAAATTTTAAAATGATTTTCTTAGTTATTCAAACACACTAAAAAAAAAAACTTCAGTGGTTTGTGTATGCAGAATATAGTGTCAAATTCAATGTGTTCTTTAGGAAACCTTACTTGTAGAAGCATTATATATATATATATATATATATAAAATGTGCTCCTTCACTCATTTTATTGAAAATGTCTACTCATGAAAACAAAATTGCTTATTGATTAATACTAATGACTTCATTGGCATTTGCTGATTATTTGCTTCACATATGTGATATTGCATTAAACATTGTTTAAAAAATGATAAAAGAAATATTCTTTTCCTGGTGTTTTTGAATATTTGCTCTAAAAAATTTTAATATTCAATCGAAAAAACAAATTTGGTCTGATTTAATTCAATTGGATATATTTGTAATTATATTATATATTATGATATAACTATACTACTTTGAGCATGATTTATACATGTTTGTCATTTTACTCTTAGCACTGATGGAAAATATGTGCTGCCTTCCATGAATGATGTTTATACTTATCACTTGTATTTTTATTCACCACTATTGAGTGAATATGTCATTCTTGATCTGATTTTAATCCAGCATGAACTTGGAGTTCATTCTCCATATTTGAAGATAGGTATCACCACATTAGGTTATACTATTTTATTCCAATCTTTGCCTGCCATACCTTTTAATCAAGGGAACACATCTTTGAAATGAGTATTATAATAAAAATGTAGATCAGCCATATATGAATATGAAGAGTATTATATTCAAACAGTATATATACTCTTTTATTATTTATTTATTTTTTAATTTTATAATTAATTTAATTTTACATATAAGCCACAGATTCCCCATCCTCCCTCCTCTGTAGTATGAATCTTAAAGAGTCTTATTAATAAAACTCTAACCCGAGGCCAGTTATTGGGGTGAATGCTGGAAGATCAGAGAAGCAGAACAAGCCACAGCAATCTCAACTTGCTAGTTCCTCAGGTGATCCTGTTTCCTCAGGCTGGAAGCTTCTGAGTCCTCCTCCACATGAATCTCAGCTGAACTGTGTTGCTCCAAAGCCTGAACACTTAACCAACCAAATGCTTTACTCACTACATGCTTTTTTCTCCCCTAATTCCTGGTCCTCACACCTTATATGCTTTTCTCTTTCTGCCCCCACTCCCTGGGAATAAAGGTTGTGTTTCTGGGATTAAAGGCGTGGGTCACCATGCTGTTTGTAAAGTGACCTTGAACTCAGAGATCCAGCTAGCTCTGCCTCCCAAGTGCTGGGATTAAAGGTGTGTACCACCACCGCCCAACTTCTGTTATGGCTTACTCTTCCCATTTTCTAGCCACTAATTCTGGCTCTGTTCTAGTGGCTGTCTGTTTTCTGACCCCAGAGATGTTTATTTCGGGGAACACACAATATTTCAGGGAATACAATACCCACCACACTCCTCCCTCACCCTGCCCTCCCCCCAACACACCCTCATTCCCACATCCTGCATTGCAAGGCCTCCCTTGGGGATTCAGCTCAGCCTGGTAGATTCAGTCAAGGGAGGTCCAGTCCCCTCCTCCCTTCACCCAGGCTGAGCAAAGTGTCCCAGCATAGGCCCCAGACTCCAAACAGCCAACTCATGCACTAACGGCAGGTCCTGGTCCTACTGCCTGGGGGCCTCCCAAACAGTTCAAGCTAATCAACTGTCTCACTTATCTAGAGGGCCTGATCCAGTAACATGGGGGCTCCTCAGCTATTGGTTCAAAGTTCATGTGTTTCCATTAGTTTGGCTATTTGTCCCTGTGCTTTTTCCAATCTTGGTCTCAACATCTCCTGCTCATACAATCCCTCCTCTCTCTCACTGATTGGACTTCTGGAGCTCCACCTGGGGCCTGGCCATGGATTTCTGTATCTGCTTCCATCAGTCATTGGATGAGAGTTCTAGCATGACAGTTAGGGTGTTTGGCCATCCCATCACCAGAGTAGGTCATTTCAATCTTTTTCTCAACCATTGCCAGTAGTCTATTGTGAAGGTATCTTTGTGGATTTCTGGGGATCTCTCTAGCACTTTGCTTCTTCCTATTCCCATGGGGTCTTCATTTATCTTGGTATATGTTTCCTTGTTCTCCCTCTCTGTTCTTGATCCAGCTGGGATCTCCTGCTCCCCTAAGCTCTCTTTCCCCTGATCCTTGCTCTTTATTACTGCCCCCCTCATGTCCAGTTTATTCATGTAGAGCTCATCCATTTCTCTGTAGTTGGACGATCCCTGTGTCTTTCTTAGGGTACTCTTTACTAGGTAGCCTCCTTGGAGTTGTGAGTAGCATTCTAGTCATCCTTTGCTTTACATCTAGTATCCACCCATGAGTGAATACATACCATGTTTGTCTTTCTGAGTCTGGGTTACCTCAATCAGGATGATTTTTTTTCTAGATCCATCCATTTGCCTGCAAACCTCATGATGTCATTGTTTTTCTCTGCCTAGTAGTACTCCATTGTGTATATGTACCACATTTTCTTTATGCATTCTTCAGTTGAAGGGCTTCTATGTTGTTTCCAGGTTCTGGCAATTGCAAACAATGCTGTTATGAACATAGCTGAGCATATGTGCTTGTTTGGTATGACTGAGTATTCCTTGGGTATATTTTCAAGAGTGGTATAGCTGGGTCCTTAGGGAGGTTGATTCCCAATTTTCTAAGAAAGCATCATATTGATTTCCAAAGTGGCTGTCCAAGTTTGCATTCTCACCAACAGTGGAAGAGAGTTCCCCTTGCTCTACATCCTCTCTAGCATAAGCTGTCTTCAGTGTTTTTCATCTTAGACATTTTGATGGGTGTGAGGTGGTATCTCAGAGTCGTTTTGATTTGCATCCCTGATGATTAGGGATGTTGAGCAATTCCTCAAATGTCTTTCAGCCATTTGAGCTTCCTCTGTTGAGAATTCTGTTTAGCTCTATAGCCCATTTCTTAATTGGACTGTTGGGTATTTTGATGTCTAATTTCTTGAGTTCTTTATATATTCTGGATATCAGCCCTCTGTCAGATGTGGGGGAAGTGAAGACCTTTTCCCATTCTGTAGGGTGTCGCTTTATCTTTTTGACCATGTCTTTTGCCCTACAAAACCTTCTCAGTTTCAAGAGGTCCCATTGATTGATTGTTTCTCTCAGTGTCTGTGCTACTGGTGTTATATTTAGAAAGTGATCTCCAGTGCCAATGCATTCGAGACTACTTCCTACTTTCTTTTCAATCAGGTTCAGAGTAACTGCATTTATGTTGTGGACTTTGATCCACTTGGACTTAAGTTTTGTGCATGGTGACAGATATGCATCTATTTGCAGCTTTCTACATGTTGACATCCAATTATGCTTAAATAGGTCCTAATTCATACTGTCTTTAACCAGCTAAAGTAACCAGCTGTTGGTTGCTATAGAGTCTCTTGCATGAAAATTTACAGTAGTAAGCTTGGAAATGAATACTTTATAAGATGAATACAAAACTTGAGTTTACTTTGTATGCTAATTTAGATGTGAACTATGTTCAATTTATTTAAAATACGTGCTGTTTTCTCCAATGGTACCCACTACATTCTAATATATTCCACATTTTAATATGTTTTAAATGTTATATGACCACTGGAATGCTAACTCCACAAAGTAGGATGGATTTTTCTATGTAATTACTAGCTATATTTTCACCTTCTAAAATATTGCCTAAAATATTTGTCAAAAAATAATTTTATCAGTAAATTCTAATCAAGTGACTATATTCTAATCAAGTTACTATTATGTGCCAGGAGGTGATGTTGCAATAAGAACTTTGATGGAAAATTGTTCAATAAGTTTGGATTAACTGAAAGATTCATATAGTATTCAATGCCACAGATATATAAGATAAATACCCTCATTGTATAAATACTATATTAATGTAAAAAGATTAAATTAGAACCTGGCATGTGTCAACGCTCAATAAATACTATTACTACTCTTAATTATATCATGTTCTCCCCCAAGTTGCAAAAAGTTGAAGCCAAAAAGGCTAACTATTTAAAACATACATGTGTTTATACAGATATATATATATATATATATATATATATATATATATACATACATATATTATATATGTATTATACATATACATTTTTTCATAGAGATATTTAATTATTTTCATAGACATTTGCTGAAGATGAATATTGGATACATTTTTATTTGTATGCCCAATAGAAATGATCAATGTATGTTTATATAGTCAAACTACCACCATTGATACTTTTCTAGAAACATCAATTTTTTCTCTAACATGGAAAACATTTCTGCTTTCAATTTTTATCAGTATACAATTAAGTTTTCTAGAAGATATAAAAGTGAATTTAAATGTTCTAGTATTCTTTGTTTTTAATTTTTAAGGAAAAACATTATAATTACAATTTTGATACCAAAAATATCAATTGATTCAGCCAGATAAAATATTTTCTGTGTCTTCAATTTTTTTGTAAGGCATCCCTAAAGTGCTGCTGGGACTAGGAAGTCTGAGAATTATTGTCATAGCTAGTAAAACTTTCCTTTATCTGATCCTCCTTATACTGCCCTCCTTCATATTCACTTCCAATTTTAGTAATATGAATTTTTTATTATTTAAAAAATATTTTAAATTTAAGTATATATTGATCATATCCTTCCTTTCCCGCAAGTCCTTCCAGATCCTCTCCATTTTCCTACCCACCAACTTTAATTTCCTTCTGAAAAAAAAAAAAAAACAAACTTTCAATATAACAACAACCCCCAAAAAAGTGAAAGTAAAAAAAAAGTAAAAGATGCCCATAAAGACAAAATAAAACAAACAAAGTGTAACCAACTAAAATCACAGAAACAACAAAACCTAGCCACTAGGTTGAAGATTACCCACTGAACTGTCACTTATACCTACTGGGAGAGAAAATCAGTATTCTCCAGTAGAGTGACACTGAGTATGTCAACCTTTTGTAAATATAAAAAGATGTGTGGGAGAAGTAGTGATGGGAACTTCTAAGTGTGACTCAGCCACTTATACTGCTTCCCTATTTTGGAGATGCTCCTGTGGTTTGTCTAGTCTAAATTACATTAAAACTTTAGCAAAAGGGCCATCATTATTTAGTTACTGATTAAAATAATCATAAGATTTTGGTAATGTAAATGAGACAAAATTGTGGCAAAAGATAAACCACAAAATTTTCTCTAGACATATATTTCTGCCCACAACTTTTCCTCTCATATCAGACAATAGTTTACTTGGAAATGGAGAAGCAGTTGTTGGATTTTGGAAGATAGAAAATACACATTATGTAATTGTATGTTTGGAAAGTTTGAAGCATTTTCCTACCTGGTCTCTTATGAGCATGGAGAGGACATTATGGATTTTATGCTAGTGCAGCCTTTGTGTCAGAGTGAGAAAGAATAAAATCAACAATTGGGAGATGAAATTAGAATTAAGTACTGCTATATAGATATTGATGGCTTTTGTGTCGTAAATGACCTTCATAAGTGCAATAAGATAATAAGCCATACTCTTTAATATGGACATGTAAGTTTAGCATTAAAACATTAGTCTGATGATAGCAATATGTTGAACTTGGATGTTATCATGATTTACAAATTCAGCTCCTCAGTCTATCTGAAGGTCTGTGACCTCTTCCAAAAACTTCCAGAGTAAAGAAGGAGTTTGTGGGAAGCAATTCTAATTATCTACTTCCTCATGAACTGCAATATGTGTGTGTTATATCATATTATATATTTAATATGTATTTATAAAAATATATGTGTATATATACTAAGGTATGTACATATATATGTATATATATATACATACACACACATACACACACACATTTCAGTGTCTCCACATGAAGGTATTTTCAAAATTATTTAGTTTTATTCCTAGTTCTTACCTTAGCTGTATATGATCATAGACTCCATAATTTATAGCTCTAGTTCAAATCCAGTGTTTTGATCTTTTAAAATTTCATTCTGTTCTAAAGCAGTGAACATTGACTGCCACTTTGAAGTCTTAGAGATAGACCTGTTACCCTTGTAACAACTATACCCATTATATAAGAAAATGGTGCTATTGTAATTGTATAATGTATAATAGATTTTATCACTGACCTTTGAAACCTGATATTTTTGTTTACTTCCTGCTTGTTGTATTCTAGATCCTAAAGAAATGCTTGACTTGAAATCATAGCAACTTGTATTCCTTGCCGAACTGAGTAATGGACTCAAGAACAGCCATTCATTTTACTTAAAGTAACTGATTCAAACCCACTGACAATGAATAAATAAATAAATATTTCATTGGGAAATATGAGCAAACGTATTCATCCAATGTACGGTATCAATGACAGATCAAAAAATCAATTCTGTCCAAGTGTAGCTTGGTGAATCAGTGATTTTACTGGATTTCCATACAAACACATGAGTGAAGGGTTTCCTACAGTAATATGGGCAGCCCACACATTGCATTATCAAAACTAGTGACCTCACCATGGATGATGAATACCTCCCCACAGTTGTTTTTTCACTCCCTCTATATGCTTACACCTCCTGAGACTACTTACAGGAGAGGCAAAATTACCTACAGCTAAGTAGAGACATGCAGAAGGCTTATGTGGTATGAAGGAAAACTACTGGAAAGAAGCTGCCTCTGGTTGTGAAGGAAAACCCCTGAAATGAATCTGTGTCTGTAGAGACTGGTTGGCTGGTTACATTTTCAGTCCAGTGGAGTGGTTGCATTTTTGAAGGCCCAGAGGCTAATGACCTTATCTTGGACTGTATTATGGCCCTTCAGAACAGCTGTTCCTTGTTCCACCTCAGTATCTCGTGACAATAGATAAAAAATGTTTTAGAGTCTATTAAATTAATTGTCAACTGGCTTCTACCAATCCAAAAGCTAGGAATGCTATCAGATAGCATCTTGACTCTATAGAAAAGCTTCCCCCATCTTGATGTACCTGCCTCTGTGATATACCGAGCAATGTATTTTAAAATTGCCTTGATGTATGACTTTCTCTGTTCTATAAAACTAGAAAAACCTTGTGAAACTGCTTCCACATTAGAATATTGAATACCCTAAATCTATGTTTCCTGGTCATGGTTACTCTAAATGGCTCCAGAATAAACTGTTTCTTATTCCTTTAAGATGAGAGCTGTGGTTGACAGTGACAAGCAACTTTTCCACTGAGCCATCACATCATCCCCACTAATATAATTTTAAAATTATTGTTTGATGAAGTGATTAGAGAATAACAATAAATTTCTCTGTTATATGTCATTTATATTAAATATTTTAAAATTATGCTTAGTGAGGATTCCAAGGACATAGAAAATAGTGATACATGTAAAATTGTATTGATGGACATTTCTGTTCTTTTTCACAAATTTTATTTTAGAATTATGGTACATTGAGCATTTCTATACACAAATACAAATGTGACATTTTCTGTAGTGTGTTGTATGAAGCTTATGTAAAGCCATTGTTTTGGCTAGCATCCAGCACTAGCCCCCAAAGACTAAATCAAACCAGAAAGCTACTTGTGCTAGTTGCCAGGTAATGCTTTCTGATTAGTTTATGCCATGAGAGTACATGGCATTTAAAGTTTGTGTCGGCTGATGAGTTAGTAGCAGGGATTGTACCTTTCAATATAATGATGGCAGATAGGGTTAGTGGCAGTTACTGCAGGACATATTTGATTTTGGATTTTGGATAGCCATATACATTTGTGTTTTCTTTTTCTTAGTCTGTTTTTCTTGGTAATACAGAAGCATTTACTAATTTGGTCTAGTGACATCTCAGTGCCAAACCTGTAACTTGAGTGATGGACACAGGTTGGTAATTATTATAAAATTATTTGAATTTGACATTAGGTTCTGGTTACCCCCGCCCCAGCTTCAGGAAAATTTCCATACAATGAAAGATCACTGTGAAAATATTACTAGACCCAAGCTTACATAACCTTTTTAGCTCTTCATTTTGATTTGGAAAGTCCCACTTTAATGTAAAAAGGCAATCTTAAACAAACAAAAAAATCAAATCAAAACAAAACAAAAACAAAAAACCTAAAACTGATTACCCAGCTTCCATAATGTTAAACTTTTGTGTATATAAGGATTAGGTCTCAATTTTCAAAAGATTTACAAAATGGCTAAATATTAATAAAAATAAATGAGAATTGTGATTGTTACTATGTAGTGTGTTATAGATGAACAAAACTGTTCATTCATAAAAATATTTCAAAATTGGGTTCCTGAATATATGATATTTCAAAATCTCCTGACAGGCAAATGTAAAGCATAAATAAATAATTGATAAAAATGCAAACAGATTTTTTAAATCTTTTTGAAACTATTATCTTATTCTGAAGGTGAAAAGAAGACAGATACCATATTAATAAAAAGCCTTTGGGCAAGGCATTTTTAGTTCTTTTTCAGAACTTTCTATGCTGAGCCCAGATATAATCATCATTTTATGTGATAACACCCTGAACTCAGCAATCTAGATAACAAACAATCTATGTTGCTTTCTTCTAACATATGGGGACAATCAAAATACAGAGAGTAAATGTCCCTGGGGTGCCCAGGCCCTATGGTTACAATTACAATACAAGATCTATAACTAAGTCTCAGAAAACATCACAGAACATTTGGAACGGTTGTAAAAGCTAGAAAACCATGTTGTCTGGTTCAAGATAGTGTTTTCTATATACAATAGGAAAGACATTCTTGGGAAATCTCAACAATATAGTTTTCTGAACAAGATCTGAACAATGACTATACCAACTGATATTCCAGTGTAGATGGGAAATCTTCTATGTCTCCACTCTAGGAGAAGAGCTACAGGTAAAGGCTTCTGATAGAGGAAGAATTAGTGAACTCCAACAACAAGCCGCTTAATGAATTATCCATTCCATGTGGTCAGCCCTAAATAAATACACATATAAGAGACACAAAATGAACTCAGCAGGATACACACACAATTATTATATAAATATATACTTTTATATGTAAGTAAAGAAGTTATTAATTTGACAGGGAATTGGGCGGGGCAACAGAGGAATTAGAGGGGTGAGAAATTATGTGGATAGAATTTATGTATAGGTTGTTCTAAAATATATATTTAAAATTAAACTAAAAGAAAATAAATAATGCCTATCAAATATAAGTGGTATGTAAAGGAAAGCTTTATAGCATTTAACAGATTATAATTTTCCTCTATAAAAGAAAATCAATAGGAATTCTTTCAATAGAAGAAAACATGTGTGTAGATAAGCCTCATATATGTCTATTTTGTCTTAGCTAGACTTCTTATCTGTGTTCTTCTTTGTCTTAGGAAACAAAGATACTTACCCCTGAAATCTAATTTTTATGTCTTTGGAATATAAATTTGTCATTTTATTTTATCCATCACATGTCACCTTTGTATTAGTTCATTTAGGATCTTCTTATAAGACTATGTAAGGCTGCATATTTTATTCATAAAGAAAATATGTTTACTTTGTAGATTTCTATCACATTAAGGCATGTTTGACAGGTGTCTTTTATTTATAGTACAACTTAGTAAGTGACATCATGGTAAGAGAGCATAAAGAGAGGTGAGAGATTTCACTGTGAAACAGAAAGCCAGAGAAGACCAAAATCTACCAATGTCACTTTCCCAAGAACCTTTACAGGTGGTAACCAAACATTAATTGATGACTGTAAGTTTAATATATGCTCATTTTTATACAGCATAGAGAATTTGACTTCTTTTTCTACAGAATGGGGAATTATATATGGACTTCATAATAAACATGAAAACTATATTAAGAAAAACCATTTCTAAGGATTATAAACTGTTCATCTTGAGGATACTATTATGAAAGGTTTACAGGGCTTGCTAGATTTCATTATATGTTAAGATAACTAATGATTGAAAATTTAATTACTTACTAAAAACAAATTAGAAATAGAGAAACAGCTCTCTGTCTGAGGGGAGTAAAGTATTAGTGTTTTGGTTACAGAAAAAGGAAAGTAATTCTTGTCTAGATGGTATAGCTGATTGTTTTACTGTGAGAAGGAAGAACACAGGACAAATCAATTGGAAAACACTTCATGTACGTCAAGTAGGCCAAACCCAAGAGAACTATGAGTCTTGTTATTTTATTTGTTGAAACAATACATCCCACACACAGATTCACAATTTAAAATTCACATTCCATATTAATTCCAGGCTATAGTGCTCTCAGTTATATGTGGAGTTTAAATTCAGATTCCAAACTCTATGATACATATATGGGGATTTTGGTTTCTTATGGGAATCCTTTCCCTATCCCAAGACCCAGATGATCAAAATTTCAATTATTCTCCCAAAAGATTATTAGGTGGGCTGTGGTCAAAGGAGAGTAGTACCATAAGGCTCTCTTTTTATATCATTCAATTTCCTTAATATTAGGGGCTATAAACATCAGGCAGTTCCATGGATTGCTGAAACTTCTGTTTATATATTATTTGTAAACTTCTGTCTGTTATTCCTTTTAAGAAAACAATTGAGATTTTTTTAGTTTCTATATTAGATCCCTTTTTTCTTTTTCTGTGTCTTTAATTCCCATATTACATTTTATTCTTATTCACATATGATTATTCATTTATTTTCTTATTTATTTTTAATAAGTACTTCAAGGGTAAACTCCAACAGTTTGGAAACACATTTTGTTGTATATGCATGAGTGTGATTCAAGAATATGGAATTTGTGGGTCTGCTTCTAGTTTACTTTGTCTACTAAGTCCATAACTAATTATTTGTATTCCTATTTCTAAATTGAGCTAGAACTTTTACTAATATGTTCAATATCATCAATACATTGTACACAAATATGAAAAGTTTTCTTCATGTCTAAGTGGAATTAATAGACACTATTTCACATACTCATTTTCTTTGATTTGTCTTGTTCATAGTTCTTTGATTTATGAATGTGAAGATACCTTTGTGTGATTCTAAAATAAAATTCAGTAAAATTTACATAGGGAATATATATCCCCTTTAAGAAAGAGCTGAATTTTAATTTTCATGGACCTTCAGTTCATCTTGCTTCAACTTACTTGAAATGTCTTACTGGAGTTGATGGAGTTGCAAATCAAGCTTCCTTTGAGAAATAAAAATGACCTCATTTCATTTAGACAGTTTTTTATGTTAATGTGCATTATTTATAAAAGATTCACTTTGAGAAATTCAATTTACAGCATGAATAGTTCAATTTCCAGGTATGGTATGATTTGGGATATAGTTTAATTACAGTTAAGAAGTGTCATCAAACCAATGAAGCATTTGGATAGCAAAATCCAAAAAATAAAAACATGTAGAGTCCTCCTGTTAAAGGATCCATAAAAATATATTTAATAACTAGCAAGTAAATGTGATATTTTTATACTGCTACAGTCTATATTTCAAGTTGAATTGATGCATACTTTCCTGTTGGCTTATTCAGTTTGTAGGCACTTTGTTATCTTAGCAGGAAAAAGTTATCTAGAAGTTTAATTTTCTATAATAATATACTTAGCTTTACTGTAAGAATGATTTTAAATATACTTCTTTCTTGTAAACCATACATTAAAGAGAATGCTACTAGCTGTGGGCACTGTGCTTTGAATCATACAGTGTATTAGTCTTTGTTTGGGCTTAGGGTCGCATTTATGATTCCAGATGGCAGTGGTTATAAAAGGCAATTTGCCAAAAGTGTGCCTAATTAATATTCATTTAATGTGCACAAATGTCAAAGGAGTTGAGCTTTCCTGCTCCCCTTTAATGTTGCCTTTCAGATGCTCCCCATGCACACTTTGTGCTAATTCATTTTTTTCCTGGCACGCGCACTTTTCTGTCAAATTTTTCCTATTCAGACATCTACTTACACCAATTCCTGGCTCTTAGTATAGGCCGGAAATGCATCAATCAGGGTAAAATCACCAAATTGTTCCCTATCCACAAGAGCTGGTTGCTGATTGCAGTTACCTCAGTTAGGAGCCTTAGAGGATTTGAGAGTGTGTATGCAGCATTAAATCTACTTGGCCACACGCAGTATTATAATTATTAAAGTCTACCATTTGTCATATTGCATAAGAAGAAAATGTGTATTTTTTTTTTTTGAGACGCATGTGTTCCAGCTTCACAAGATGGGTATTGGCAAGTTTTGTCCACTCAACCTATTTTTATAAATAAGACAATTGGAATATTTGAGTTTATTAATTATTTGTGTATTTAAAGATGTTGGTAGCTAAGTAAGATATGAAAAATATACATCTGATAGAAGCTATCATAGCTTCTTGGTTCTGTATCAAGAACAAAATATGAGATGTTTCTCTTGCTTTGAAAGTATGATGAAACTATCTTGTTAAATAAGAAACACAGAGCCAATTGCAGTTAAAAGCCAAGAGGTCAGAACAATAGCTGAGAGCTGAAAACCTTACCCTTCACTGCTGCTCTGTCAGCAAGAGAGCTACTTCCTGTGTTCTGTCTTTTATATAGACTCTCTGTTCTGCCTTCTCATTGGTTGTAAACCCAGCCACATGACCTCCTTGTCACTGCCTGTCTGTACAGACCTCCAACTCTTCTATGGTTGGTACTGAGATTAAAGGTGTGTGTCGCTATGCTGGCTGTATCCTTGAACACACAGAGATCTGCTTAGCTCTGCCTCCCAAGTGCTGGGATTAAAGGCGTGCACTACCACCACCCAGCTTCTGCTATGGCTTGCTCTGACTCCAAGGCAACTTTATTAATATACAAATAAAATCACATTTCAGTACAAATAAAATATCACTATAAGTGAGTATATCAGAATCTCCTTACTGCAGACAAATCTTAGCAAGTGAACCACTGATTCCTGCAGCCTGTTGGATAACTGCTCTGTAGAATATAGTTATTTCTAAGTTTCATCACCTCTCCACCATAAATTGAATGCCTCTTGCTTTTTTTTTTGTCCCAGTAAAGCTGAATACTGATTTTAAACCCTTCTAAACGTTTAAATTTCATTAGCAGGAATATCTTTAAAATTATTCTTATGAAACAATAAACAAGAGTCTTCGTCAGGCAAGATCTCAACAGGAAACAAATGGAACATTTGTAATACAATAATTTGAGTAGGGTTTATTCACAAAATAATTATTCATAATGATTTGGGCTGTGTCCTTGGGAACCACAGGAGTTAGCAAGTCCTATTGGATGTTGACATTATTTCCTTTACTATTAAAGAGATTAAAACAGGGAATGAATTCATGGAGCCTAAGAAAAGGTACATTTAAGAGAAGCTAACTGGTGTCACAGTAGTTCCTTTCTCTTAAGAGGAAGCCAGAAGAGGAAATAACTTTACTATGTTTTCCATTTTCATCTTGTGCAGATGCTCTCCACTGGCTGAACCCAGAGCCCAGAGAAGTGTAGTGATGTAGCCCATACAGGCCAGTTAACTGAGGAAGAAAGTCAGATAGATGGAGGATTGAGTCAATCCAGTGCTGTATACCTTCAGGTCATACATTTTTATGTTGTTGTAACATTGTTCCATACATTTCTTTTAATTCCTATAAGGCCACAGAAGAATATTTTATTTGACAGTTTTACTGGTGAAAAGTTGAATGTATTATAATGTATTTAATTTGACCAGAGTCACACAAGTAATCAATTCACTATAGCATATTTATAAAATATTATTTTTAGCTAGCATTCTTTGAAAAATTCTTGAGTTTAGCCCCACCCTAAGAGGCAGTTGCTATTATTCCCTTTGGACAAGTAAGGAAATGGATAAGGAAATAAAATGATAGAAGTTCAGAATATGTAATTATGGAGCTAATATACTGAAGCAGGTTTTAGACAGAAGGAGTATGTATACTTCTAGAGTTCCTGGTCTCTGACATCACATTTGTTTCCTAGACTACTTTATTAGATTTTTACTCTTTATTCTTTCTTTCTTTTACAGTACAAAGATTTAGCACAACATATAGACCCTTTCTCTTCCATCTTTTCTGCATTTTAAATAAAAGAATAAAGTACCTATAAAAATATTGTTCTAGCTCTTTAGACCTTTCTCAAGGAAAAAAAGTTCTCAAGTGAAAAATGGAATTATCCAAGAAAAGAAAAGATTTTCAAATAAAAAGGAATTTTTTTGGTTTTTTTGTGATTAGAGCCTTCAGCTCTTCCATCAACCAGAATTTTCTTGGAATCTCTGTGGTTTATGTGATAAGATATATATGGAGTAACTGAAAAGAAAATATTTAGCTTAAACCACTCTCTCAGAAATAAACCTTAAATTTGGTTTCATATAATTACACAAGTCTCAGGATAAGTGACTTTATATTTCAAAATTTATGTCGTATACTGATTTTTAAAAGCCATAAATGGCAAGGAAAACATAAAACAATTCATAGTATTATAATCTAGACACAGACATTGTTTGCTTCTCATTTCTCTTTTTCTAGAATTGTATAATGTATATTAACTTATTTAGATTAAGTCTAAAAAACCAAATGAGTAAAGTGAAATATTCTCATTGGATAAGAAGGTAAAAGATTGTATTAAACAAAAGCAATAAATGTATGGACCTAAAATGATTAAACAAATATGATATTTCACTGACTAGTTTTCCAGATTATTTTATATGTATGTGTGAGTGCAAACACCTAAAAACACTTTATAGAAGTAGCATCATGATGTGTGTTGTTTTGTGACTATTTCATATATGTATATGTATATGCATGAATGTAATCATTATTTTCCCTCTGATAGTCGATTCTTCAATTCTAAGTTTTCCTTCAATATCTGAACTTAATTTAGTGATAACAGACATAAAATGTACTGATTATTTATTACATTTTGGGTTTTATTCCTGTAATGAATCATCACTAGTTTGTAGACTAAACAACATAATCACATCAATTTTGACAAATAATTAAAAGATAAAATGTGATTGGAAGTATATCTCTTAAAATGATACATATCTTTCAACAGTATTAATGCTTGTGGGTGAATGAATTTATATTTTAGAATGAGAAAAGCTTTATAATTTTCCCAATTTTCTTTCATTTCTAAAATTTAAGCACAGAGTATCATGTGTTACCATGCACAATTAGATGAAAATAAAGTGAATTTTACTTTAGATGTTTCTTAACTTTTTGGGTATATTTTGAGTTATATACCAAGAATCACTGGCAACTCAGTTAGGTCTTTCTTCCGGTTCATTAAGAACAAGGGCTTAGAAACCATTTAAGTTTCAGAAGGACATTACTTAGCTATTACTCACTCATTTTTATCTACTTCATGAATGTAGTTTCAAATGATCTCTTTCGTTGATATATTTTTGATACATTTTGAGACATTGATACAGATTTTCCCATCTTGTAATAAAAATGCTGATGACTGGTGAAGTTACAGAAAGGAATTGTGACTGGGGGCTGAATGAAGAGCCTGTGGATTTCAGGTGTGATCTCACGTAGACAGTTGTTAGAAGAGAATGCACCTGGAAGTGGGAAAGTTTTAATATACTTCAAGAATTATCTGTACAATGGTTCATTGTCTTTATTGGGAACCATGCATTACTATTCTTTTCTCTTATAAATTTATAAAACCTTAATAATACAGATTGTATGTTTATATTCTCTACCTGACATGATTCTAAGTATATAATAGGAGCACAATAAATATTTCATTAATGTTCTCATTATTTTTTTCATTTTTTGAAAATTTCACACTGTATTGCTATATTTCAAACACCCCTCCATTTTATCTCTCCAGTTCCTCCCTGCTTTTTCCTAATTCTCAAGTCAATGTCCTGCTGAGATCATTTAGTGTTGCTCATATGTGTTAATGGCTGACTTCTTAAGATTGGATAACCTGTAAGGGGCTAACATATCAGTGGTCTCATCTCTGGAGATTGCTTCTCCCTTTCCCAGCAGTCATTAATTATCTACAACTCTTCTCAAGGTGAAGCCTTGTAAGAATTCCTTCATTTATGTTGGAATACCAATTGATATTATTTTTGGTCTTATTTAGATAACCGTATTGTTGTGATTTCCTGGGTTCAGCTCTCTTAGCATATATAGAAGATTCCATATCAGTGCAGATGTGCCACCTTGGTCCTCTGGCCTTTACCTTTCTACTCCCTCTTCTGTGATATGCCCTTAAACTTTAGCTGTGGGGGTTATATTGCATAGTTATCACTTGACCAATTCTAGTTATTGCATTAATCTAAATAATTGATTGAGGCTCTTCTCATTTCTATAAAATAAGAACCGAGCTTGACAGAGTCAATCATTAACTAATAATAAGGATGCCTGTGGTGATATTGTCAATGCAGTGCAAATGACTGCATAAAATGATTAGAAGAAAAACATAAGGACATTTCAGAATGCCAGAGGTTTTAAGAACAGAAATGTAATATTGGGGTTAGGATGCAAAATGTCTACCATAGATTCAGGTGACATATTATATAGATTTATCTGGGGTTAGCGAACAGAATAGCCACTAGATACAGAGTCCAGAAAATAGTGGCACACATGCCTTTAATCCTAGCACTCCAAAGGCAGAGATCTTTGACTTAAAGCCACTGGAAATAGCCAGGCATGGTGACTCACACCTTTAATCCCAGGAAGTGATGGCAAAAAGCAGAAAGGTATATAAGGTGTGAAGACCAGAAACTAGAAGCATTTGGCTGGTTAAGCTTTTAGACTTTTGAGCAACAGTTCAGCTGAGATTCATTCTGGATGAGGACACAGAGGCTTCCAGTCTGAGGAAACAGGGTCAGCTGAGGAACTGGCAAAGTGAGGTGGCTGTGGCTTATTCTGATTCTCTGATCATCTAGCATTGACACCAGTACCTGGCTCCAGGTTTGTGTTTATTAATAAGACTTTTTAAGATTTGTGCTACAGATGCCTTCTGAGGAATGTGCTGTTAATAATTTGCCATAGTATGAATAGAACAGACACAGGTGGCAGCTATCCTGTGTTCCCCAAAATATTGTGCACCCTAATAAATTTATCTGGGGTCAGAGAACAGACAGCTACTAGATGCAGAGCCAAAAATGGTGGCTAGAAAATGGGTCAGAGAAAACCATAGCAGAAGCTGGGCGGTGGTGGTGCATGCCTTTAATCCCAGCACTTGGGAGGCAGAGCCAGGCAGTTCTGTGTGTTCAAGAATACAGCCAGCATGGAGACACTGGCCTTTAATCCCAGAAATCCAGCCTTTAATTCCAGGGAGTGATGGCAGAAAGAGAAAGATATATAAGGCATAAAGACCAGAAACTAGAAGCATTTGGCTGGTTAAACTTTAAGGCTTTGGAGCAGCACAATTCAGCTGAGATTCATTCTGGATGAGGACTCAGAAGCTTGCAGTCTTAGGAAACAAGACCAGCTGAGGAACTGGCGAGGTGAGGAAGCTGTGGCTTGTTTTGTGTCTCGGATTTTTCAGCATTCACCCCAATGATTGTCTTCAGGTTTGATTTTATTAATAAGACCATTTAAGATCCATGCTACAATCCTGCTTTATAACATATAGCTTAAGTACACGATTTTCCTAGGCTGAAAACCTATACAGCATGTTGCTTCACTGGATAATATACACAATTGCGACACAATGGCAAATATTTAGGTATCAAAAAACAGGCAAGCTATGACCAAAACACTATAAGATAGGAATTTTCAGCTCCACTATAATCTTATAAGACCAATGTTGTCTCTATACTCTGTGATTGATCCACATATTACCATATTATAAGCCAGGTGTGGTGGATCACAACTTTAGTCTCCGTACTTAGAAGACAGACAGAGAGATTTCTGTGAGTTCAACTCCAGCCTGGTCTACATAGTGAGTTCTAGGCTACCTGTGGAACACAGTGAGACCCTGTCTCAAAATATAATATGTTAATGCAGTGCAAATGACTGCATAAAATGATTAGAAGAAAAACATAAGGACATTTCAGAACGCCAGAGGTTTTAAGAACAGAAATGTAATATTGGGGTTTGGATGCAAAATGTCTACCATAGATTCAGGTGTCTGTATGCTTAGTCACCAGTTGGTGGCAATGACTGGAAAGGTTATGCAACCTTTAGGAGGTATAGTCTTGTGGAAGGAGTATGTCACTGGTGGCAGGTTTTCAGGCTTTATAGCCTGGCTTCACTTCCTGTTTATTCTCTGCTACTTGACTATTGGTGCAATGTCAAAGACTGGCCTCATGTTCTTACTACCATGCCTTATCTAACATGATGGTCTGTTTCTCCAATGAAACTATAAACCTAAATATACCCTATCTCCTTATGTTGCTTTTCTACGGGTATTTTATCAGAAACAGAACTAATACAGAGAGAAAAAGAGGTGTATAAGCTATAATCAACCACGAATATTTTCTCAATCCAAATCAAAGTGAACATTTCCCATTCTTTTGGTATACTGGGGTTAGAGCCCCCACTCTCAAACATGTACTAGCTAGACATGTATGCTAACATTGTGTTGGGAATCAGTAAACTTATCACTAGCACCCATGGGTATGGAAGTGTATATTAGTTACCACAGAGGGACAGAGACAGGCAAATCCCTAGAGCTCCCTAGCCAACCAGTCCAGTTAAATTGGTAAACTCTAGGTATGATGAGAGGCACTGTCTCAAAACTTAGCTGTAGATCAATGTAACAGACTCATTATTGACCTCTGGCCTCTACATGCAAATGCACATGCAAACAAGCACACCTGCATGCACTCCTTGTGTGCATGTGTGCACCATTTCTTTTTTTTCTGGCAGTAAAATGAGTCTAACTTCAGGCACTTTATTTTATTTTCGTTTTTTAAATTTCAGTTGAGCTTGGAATCTTGAGTCAACCTTCTGTCTGTCACTTAGACTTTAGGCTTTTTTTCCCCTTAAAGTGACTCCAACTCCTTTGATCTCTGCTTTTGAAATAGAGTATTTATAACCTATATTATACAATATAATACTTACATGACGTTCTATACTATTTGAACTTGTGTTACAAGGATGTTTAGATTCCTGATTGAAATTGAGGGCAGGCATTAGGCTTTATTGAATGTAATAAGTACTTTGTTATTTTTTTCATTTAATTTAAAGTTCCTCTAATGTTGACTAAAGCTTTGAGGGTCAGAAAAATGAACTTCTTAGAAATGTTAAGTTCTAAACTACAAATAACTTGATTGAAAATCTGGCTGATTAGTGCCTCCTCCTCCTTTTTGTTTTAGATTGACTTTAATCTTCTGTAAAAATTGTCCACTTTATTACCCATTAGAAGAGAATATTATATTGCTTACAAGAAGAGGGATCAACAATGGCCTTGATTGCATAGTCATTTAGCAACTATAAAATTACAAAACACAGATTTGAGTCTGCCACAAATTTTGGTCATTGTAACTAAAGCTCCATTAGGTTGCTGCTACTATTAAAATTTCAGCATTATAAACACTTCCACCCTAATATAAAAACTAATAACATCGAGACAATTTCCCCTCTATTATTTCCACTAAATATAATTTGTGTTTATTAGTTGGGAAACATTTCCCACATTGTATCTTCTTCCATGAGACACAATATCCTCCAAAATTGAACGTCAGGAAACGGATCTAACTTTTAGAGAATTATATAAAATGAATAGATAATATAATAAAATAAATTAAAAACAAAAAAGAATTTCTAGTTGTTTAAGCTTTTGCTATACTTAATTTTCTCACTTTTATTGGATAAGAAATCCATAAAATACTTGGTTGGTATGTATTTGAGACTAATTAAAGGTAAAATATATACTATATAATGATAGTGAACTTAAAATGAATGATAAGAGGAATTATTTTGCTTCTGAGTCCATCCTTAAAAATCATTCCTTGAATTTATAGACCTGTAAAGATAATTTGTGTCTCATTGACTTAGCATTGTCTGGAACAACAATAACATATGATAAATTGTTATTGAATGGTTAGATTAAAAGTACAATGACTTTGTATTACTATAGCTCATTATAGGACATATATATATAAATCAATTTTATTTGAGACTTAGAGCTATCTTTGAAATGATGAAATTATAATTACATAGTATTTTACACATCAGATTATAACACATGGTATTATTAGTGAAAATTTACATGTATATTTCTACATGCATATATTCACATATGTATGCATATTTATGCATCTTTGGTGTTTCTTTGGTTCAGAATATCAAGGCTACAGGTTCAGATATATTAAATTAATTATTTCATGGCTAAATCCAAGATAAGTCCATAACTGAATTTGGATATTCTTTGGATGCCTTTAACAGCCACTGTGTTAGTAGTACTTGTAGCAATCTTGTACTTTGACAGGCATATGGAATTCCATTCTCTAGGAAGAAAAATGTCCTTTCAACATTTCTGTTAATTTCAAGGTGTATGTTCTAACTAGGTCACTTCTAACTCTAGTTTCCTCTCTCCACTAAATGTTCTTGGTCCTCAGTGCTTGGCTGAACAAGATATTAGTCTTTTTATTTGATGTTCCTCTAACTTGTTAGCTCTTTCTATCCCATTTCTCTTTCTCTGCTCTCCACCCTTTCTCCTCTTTATCTCCCATTTCCCCTCTCTCTTTTCTCTTCTCTCTCTTTTCCCTCTTCTTCCTCTTCTCTCTGTCCTCCCTTCCTCTCCCCCCACCTCTTTCAGCCTTTCTCTCCACTTAGTTCTTATAAGAATAAGATTGATTAAGCATACTTCAGGGCCACTGGCCTGAAAAGTCATGGCCTACCTAAGTAGACTGGAAGGTTCCAGACCAGGGAAAATGATCTTGGATTGGTCCTGAAGGGAACACTAGGGACACTAACAGCATTATTTATCTGCATGTGAATACATTGCTCTTTGTATGTGTCATTTATTTCAATGACTAGAGAGTTTACATTGTAGTAATCCTAATAACTAAATTTGTATATTATTTCTAAGAGTCTGTGATATCTGCCAATGATACTATTTCATCTCATGTATTCTTTTCTTTCTGCTTAAAAAAATCAGTTTTAGGACACATACAGGATAGTGGAGCTAGGACAGTTTAATACATATGTATCTTTGTACTTTGCTCATATCTACCCCTCTATCAGCCTACCTTGTCGTTTTACTCACTTCCAGTATGTCCTCCTATTTTTATCTATATCCATACTCTTTTCTATCTCCATGATTTTTATCAGAGTCCCTTGTTTTATGATAACATGTGCCTCTCCTTTGAAAAACAGGACAAACAACATTTTTCTTATTACACCATGCTATGTAGAGCAATGCATAGTTGTGTTCTATACTGAAACAAGTTGCATCTTATCATTAATGTGTTTAATAAACAACGGCAATCTACTTCCAATGATGCTTGAGAACTGTCAGATGTTAAATTCCTTCATTGTTCTTTCATATTAGTTTCCTAAAGTAGGGGATGGCACAGGACTTTGAAGAAGATGGTGATTAGAAGAAAGAGATTTTGCTACAGTAATTTGAATTAATTTTAAGAAACATTTCAATGTGATGTATATAAATGGTTTATTTCATTCATTTTTTGTTATTGTTTCTGAGTTTCCTCCTTAAAAATAGCTTTAATTTTGTAATATCTTGGTCTCATTCCTACATTATACTTATAGTTACTGTTGCTTCTAATAATACAAGTTAACAAGATAAAATGTAAAAAGGTGATAAAATGTACTTGTTTATTTAACCTTTGCTTTCGGAACATATGGTTGGATTTATATTTTTATTTAAAAACACATTTTTTGTAAAACAGAGCTAGTTGAATGGGTGACATTTTCAAATCTTTTATTGGTGAAAATTATTTTGTATACAATTCTTTTCTTATTAAATGAAGCTTCAGGGACCTCTTGTGAGGTGATTTTCAGTTGCTCTCAGCAGGACTCCTGCACATTTAAAGTTTCTAAGAGCCACAGAAACATCTTGAGAGAAGTGGGATTGGGATCTCACATTATTATATATACTAAAAGTATATATTATCCCTCTTCTATTCTATAAGCATACAGTATCCAGAATAAAATATACAATGTGAGGTACAAGGATTCACTGATTCTTCTCTCATACAATGTATTTGCCTCACAGTTTCTTCTCCCTCCACTCCTTCCAGCTCCCCTCCCGCCTCCCATCTCTCCCAGATCCACTCCCTCTCCTTTCTCCTTCAGAAAAGAATAGGGCACTAAGAGACAAGAACCAAACATGGTACAACAAGATACAGTAAGACAAAGTAAAAGCTCTCCTATCAAGTTGGCTAAGGCAATCCAATAGGAGCAAAATACTCCTAAGAGCAGGCAAAAGTCAGAGACACACTTGCCCCCACTGTTAGGAGTCACACAAAAACACCAAACTACCTGATGGCTGTATCTTTTTTATTTTATTTTAGATTTTTTGTTTCATTTTACATACCAACCACAGCTCCTCCTACTTCTACTCCTCCCACTTCCCCCCACTTCTTTCCCCACCCCTCCATCCACTCCTCAGAGAAGGCAAGACCTCCCATGGGGAGTTAACAAAGTCTGGCACAACAAATTGGGGCAGGTCCAAGCTCCTTCCCACTGTATCAAGGCTGCATAAAATATCTCACCATAGGAAATGGGCTATAAAAAGACAGTTCATGCACCAGGGATAAATCTTGGTCTCACTTTGAGGGCCTCCACAAATAGACCAAGCCACACAACTGTCACTCACATTCAAAGGTACTGGTCCAGTCCCATGCAGATTCCCCATCTGTCAGTCCAGAGTTTGTGAACTCCCTCTAGCGTGGACCAGCTGTCTCCATGGGTTTCCCCATGATGATATTGATGACTCTGCTCATACAATCCCTCCTTCCTCTCTTCGACTGGAATCCAGGAGCTCTACCCAGTGCCTAGCTGTGGATTTGTGCATCTGCTTTCATCAGTCACTTGAAGGTTCTATGATGAAAATTAGAGTAGTCACCAATCTGATTATAGGAGAAGGCCAATTCAAGCACCCCCTCTACTGTTGCTAGGAGTCTTAGGTGGGGTCATCCTTGTGGATTCCTGGGAATTTTCCCAGTATCAGGTTTCTCCCTGACCTCATATTGGCTCCCTCTATCAAGATATCTCTTTCATTGCTCTCACTCTCTGTCCCTCCCCTGACTCAATCATCCCATTCCCTCATGTTCTCATCCCCCCTCCCCTCCCCTCTTGCCAGCTCTCAGTTTACCAGGAGATCCTATCTATTTCCCTCTCACATGATCTATGCATGTCCCTCTTAGGGTTCTTCTTGTTACCTAGCTTCTCTGAGGTTGTGGATTGTGTCCTGGTTATCCTTTGCTTTGTGTCTAATATCCACTTATGAGTGAGTACATACTGTGTTTATCTTTCTGGGTCAGGGTTATCTCACTCAGGATGATATTTTCATGATGTAATTGTTTTTTTACTGTTGTGTAGTACTCCATTGTGTAAATGTACCACATTTTCTTTATCCATTCTTGAGGGGCAAATTTCATGATGTAATTGTTTTTTTTTTACTGCTGTGTAGTACTCCATTGTGTAAACGTACCAGATTTTCTTTATCCATTCTTTGGTTGAGGGGCATCTAGGTTGTTTCCAGGTTCTGGCTATTACAAATAATTCTGCTATGAACATAGTTAAACAAATGTCCTTGTGGCATGACTGAGCATATTTTGGGTATATGCCCAAGAGTGGTATAACTGGGTCTTGAGGAAGATTGATTCACAATTTTCTGGGAAAACACTATACTGATTTCAAAAGTAGCTATACAAGTTTGCATTTGCACCAGCAGTGGAGGAGAGTTCCCCTTGCTCCACATCCTCTCCAACATAAGCTGTCATCAGTTTTCATCATAGCCATTCTGTCAGGTATAAGATAGTATCTCAGAGTCAATTTGATTTGAATTTCCCTGATGGCTAAGGATGTTGAGAAATTCCTTAAATGACTTTTGGCCATATGAAATTCTTTTGTTGAGAATTCTCTGTTTAGATCGGCACTCCATTTTGTAATTTGATTATTTGGTATTTTGATGTCTAATTTCTTGAGTTCTTTATATATTCTGGATATCAGCCCTCTGTCAGATGTGGGGTTGGTGAAGATCTTTTCCCATTCTGTAGGCTGCTGTTTTGTCTCAATGACCATGTTTTCTGCCTCACAGAAACTTCTCAGTTTCAGGAGGTCCCATTTATTAATTGTTGCTATTAATCAGCGTCTATGCTATTAGTGTTATAATTAGGAAGTTGTCTCCTGTACCAATGTGTTCAAGGCTACTTCCCACTTTCTCTTCTATCAGATTCAGTGTAACTGGATTTATGTTGAGGTCTTTGATTCATTTGAACTTGAGTTTTGTAAATGGCAATAGATATGGATCTATTTGCATTATTCTACATGTCAACATCTAGTTATGACACCACCACTTGTTCAAGATCCTTTCTTTTTTCCATTGTACAATTCTGGCTTCTTTGTCTAAATTCAGGTGTTCATAGGTGTGTGGATTAATATCGGGGTCTTCAATTCGATTCCATTGATTGACATGTCTGTTTTTATGCCAATACCAGGCTTTTACCAGGCTTTTACCAGGCTTTTACCAGGCTTTTACCAGGCTTTACAAAAAAACAAACTTATAGCTCTAAAGTAGAGCTTGAAGTCGGGAATGGTAATGCCTCTGGAAGTTTCTTTAGTGCACAGGATTGTTTTAGCTATCCCGGGTTTTCCTTTTTCCATATGAAGTGGAGTATTGTTCTTTTGAGGTCTATGAGGATTGTGTTGGGATTTTGATGGGAATTGCATTGAATCTGCAGATTGCTTTTGGTAATATTTCCACTTTTATTATGTTGATCCTACCTATCCATGAGCATGGGACATCTTTCCATTTTCTGATACCTTCTTTAATTTCTTTCATCAAAGACTTCAAGTTCTTGTCATACAGGTCTTGTTTCATTAGAGTTACCCCAAGATATTTTATGTTATTTGTGGCTATTGTAAAGGGTGATGTTTCTCTCATTTATTTCTCACTCCGTTTATCATTTGTATATAAGAATACTACTGTTTTTTGAGTTAATCTTGTATCCAGCCACATTACTGAAAGTGTTATCAGCTCTAGGAGTTTCCTAGTAGAATTTTGGGGGGTCACTTATGTATATAACCATATAATCTGCAAACAGCAAATGTTTGCATTCTTCCTTTCCAAAAAGTCTCCACCCGGGAGACTGGTCACTTACCTCTTCTTCAATTTGGTACAGGTGGAGCCTGTGCCTCTAGGGGCTTGTGATGCCACGGGGGATGGTTTTTCTGTGCTTGGGAAGCAGGGTGGGCCTTGTAGGTTACAGGGTTTGCTGGGTGGTGGGCGTGGTGGAATGGCCTGGGTGCAGGATTCTTACCTGCTGACAGGCTGCTGGGGATTCTATGGATGGAGGAAGTGTATGGGATGTGCCCCAGAGCCTAGAGAGCGAGCTGGAGGGGTGGGGGAGCAGTCCAGCCTGGAGAACAGTCATCCAATTGGTACAGGTGGAGCCTGTGCCTTCCGGGGGGGGGGGGGGGGGGAGAGGCAATCTGTTGCGGCCAGATTAATTAATTGCTGAATCTGAAGAGTTAAGCAATCTTGCATTATTGACTCTCTGAAACACCCTTACTATCTTTAAACTTTTACTTGCTTGCTTCATCTGTTTTTTCTCTACTTCTTTTCTTTCTTCCTTTTTAAAAATTTAGTTATTTGAGAGATTTGAGTTCCATATACTATGTTATGATTATATTCATCCCCAACTCATGCTAGACCTACCACCCCTCTCCTAGTTACCCAGTTTTGTGCCATGTTTTTAAAAAAAAGCAAAAACCTTCCTTTTTTTCTAAAATTTTGTGGGTAGCTACATGAATGGCTCTATACGGATTACCTTAATAAATTAATCATTGTCATTACTGTATGTATCTCATATGAATGATTTCCAAAGTCATGTTCCTAGCCTGGAACATTTTTGTAGTTAGGAGTATGTAAATCTTATACTCTTGATAATTTTCCTAAATATTTTCTGCTTTTGAATGCTACTTCAAGTGAAAAATATTGTTTTCATTTTAAGATTTATTTCTAAGATATCAAAACAAAATTATTAAAGTTTGTTTTGTTTTTGTACAACTCATTTATTGTTGGTTTTGATATTTATAGATTTCCTTGTATAGGATTATGCTATCTACAAATAGTTATTTTACTTCCTTGCTAATTTGGATACTTAGAATTTCTTTACTTTTCTTGCATAATTATACTAGCAATTAGGATCTCTAGCACACAATAGTGAATAATCAAGGCAAAACAGACATATTTTTCTTTGCCCTACTAGGGGGGATATTTTAATTCTCACACCATTAAGTATGATAACAGCTAACTTCTCAATTCAACCAGAATTTTAATATCCTTCTCCAGCGTCTGGCTGGATGAGTCTTTCTGATGCCCCTAAAAAAAAAAAACACCCTCCACAACCCCCCAGACCAAGCACAGGCACCAAATCCAGTGCCTGAAACTAGTCTGAGCATTCTTTCTGCTCCACAATCAAACTCTAAGTTTCTTCCATGACCCATATTGCCTGCCTCTCACCCACAGGCCACCCCCATGCTACATCTTATCTCTTTACCAAGTCAGAACTTGCACATCCCTATCCAGGGTAGAGTTGGGTGAGTCTGCCTAAATATCCCCTCCATATACAATCCCCAAACCCCAGATATACCCACAAAGTCAAGACTTGCACCAGGACTCACATACTATATACCAGCCCAGTTTCCTGTGTCTGCATGACTTCATTCCATCTTATCCATATCTAACCTCTAGGACCAATGTGTTCAGCACATCCTCTATTCTGCCTCAAACTGCTCTGTCCATATCAGATACAGAAACAATGAAATAATCCACATACCCTGATCTCATCACAAAAAACCAAACAACATGAAAGATCAAGCAGTATCTGCCACCCAAAATCTACCACACAGAATTTCATAGAATGATCATAAACTTTATCAAACAATTCAAGGAGTTTAAAGAAGCAGCTCAAGGAATTTAAAGAGAAAGTGCCTAAGGAAAATAAATACCTGAGTGATCCTCAAGAAAACACAAACATAAGACTGCTGAAGGGGTTGGGGATTTAGCTCAGTGGTAGAGCACTCGCCTAGCAAGAGCAAGGCCCTGGGTTCGATCCTCAGCTAAAAACAAACAAACAAAAAAACAAAAAGACTGCTGAAAATTGCTGTGGATATCGCTCTGTGTAAATAAAGTTCTGATTGTCCAGTGGCCAGGCAGGAAGTATAGGCGGGACAAGAGAGAAGGGAATTCTGGGGGGTGGAAGGCTGGGTGGAGAAAGAAACTGCCAGCCACCACTATGACAAGATGTAAGGTACTGGTAAGCCACGAGCCATGTGGGAAAGTATAGATTAATAGAAATGGGTTAGTTTAAGATAGAAGAAGTAGATAACAAGAAGCCTGCCACGGCCATACAGTTTCTAAACAATGTAAGTTTCTGTGTGTTTACTTAGTTGCCTCTGAGCATCTATGGTCCTGGCGGGTAAGAGAGATTTGTCCTGACTATGGGCCAGGCAGAAAAACTCTAACTACAGAAAATGACAAAGAAAATCCAGGATTTGAAATGGAATTCAAGAAAGAATTAGAAACATTGAAAAGGACTCAAGCTGAAATGAAGACAGAATTGAAAAACCCAATAACTCACCTAGAAAACGCAAAGGAAAGCCTTACAAGTAGAATGAATCAAGCAGAAGATAAAATATCTGGATTGGAAGTAAAATAGAGGACCTAGATTAAATAAGCAAAGAATATGAGACATTGAACAAACAAAATACAAGAAATTTGAGACACCATGAAAAGAAAAGACCCCCAAATTATGGCCAGAGATGATGATTCCCAAGTCAATGGCCCAGACAGTTGACTATTTGCCAAGATAATAGAAGAAAATTTAACCAAACTCAAGAAAGACATACCCATAAAAATATAAGAAGCACACAGAACAGCAAAATCGATAAGACTAGCAAAAAAGAAAATACCAATGGTGTAGCATAGTTAAAATACTATGTATACAGAAAAAAAGAAAGTTTGCTGAAAGCTGCAAAAATAACAGCAAAAACCTGGGGGAAAAAAAACCAAAACAAAAAACAAGTCACATATAAAGAAAACCCCATTACCTATAATCAGATACTTTGTCCCCTCTTGAAGCAGCAGGGAAGGGCTTGGTCCTGCCTCAACTGAATGTACCAAGCTTGGCTGTTTCCCCATGGGAGAACTTACCCTTTGACAGAGGAGATAAGGGGTGGGTCTGGGAGGGTTAGGCAGGGGATGGAAGAGTGGGATGAGAGGGAGATCCATGGTTGGCACATGAAATGAATAAAAAAAATTAAAAAAATAAAAAAAAAATAAAAGCATGGGAAAAAAACAAAGTTGGAGTCATGAATAAGTCCTTAATACTTTCTAATTCATAGATGCACTTAATACTTAATACTCTTAATGAAAGAGTAAAATAGAAACACACACACACACACACACACACACACACACACACACACACACACACACACACAAAAGAAAACCCCATTACAAAACAGCTGATTTCTCAGTGGAAATTTTAATCCTGGAGCAATACATTCTACATTCTAAAATACTACAATGACTAACCTAGACAAATATTCCCAGCAAAACTATCTGTCATAGTTCACAGAGAAAAAATAATTTCCATATTATAAAAAGCCTAATTTTTATACCCAACAAATCTAAGCTAAAGAAAGCATAGAAAGCAGTATTTCTGGTTTAAGAGTAGAATGAACAAATCTAAGAGACTATAGAAAGAAATATTAAGCCCTAATTACTTGTAGTTCACAGAGTTCACAGCTAGGTAAGCCTGATGTTCAGTTTTCTCCTCTGGTAGTGTACATTGCACCTTACATCACTATGAAAGGTAGTCAGTAGTGGTGAAATTTCCAGGTCTGCACCTGACTTCTACCTCTTTAAAGAATTTATACTCCCTCTTCTGCAATGGTTTCTGAGCACTGATTAGAAGGGTATGAAACAGATGTCCCACTTGGGACTGAGCATTTCACACTTCTTTTCTTTTCTTTGATTTTGGTGAGTTTTGGAGATGGGTGATGTCACTCTGTATGCTGTGAATATGTTTTGCTCTGATTGGTTGATAAATAAAATACTTATTGGCCAGTAGCCAGGCAGGAAGTATAGGTGGGATAAACAGACAAGGAGAATTCTGGGAAGAGGAAAGGTGAGTCAGAATCACCAGTCAGACACAGAGGAAGCAATATATGAAGGTAGAACTGGGGAAAGGTACCAAGCCACATGGCTAAACATAAATAAGAATTATGGGTTAATTTAAGAGTAAGAACTAGTTAGTAATAAGCTTGAGCTAATGACCACATAGTTCATAATTAATATGAGCCTCTGTGTGTTTACTTGGGTCTGAGTGGCTGCAGGACTGGTGGGTAAGAGAGATTTGTCTTGACTGTGGGCCAGTAGGGACACAATAAAACTTCTAGCTACATTTTGACAATAACTACCATTGACTGAAAAAAGAAACTTCCCTAATACAGTCTAGGAACATCACTAGTCTAAAGGAGTAGCAATACAGATTTAGAAGGCTGTTTTGATATTGTGTCAATTTGGCAAAATAATAGTAATAAATTCTATTCATTTTTAAAAGTTTTTATTTTTATTATTTATTTATTTATTTCTAGAGCTTTATTAGGAAAGAGAGGAAGAGAGAGAGAGAGCAAGAAAGAGAGAGAGCTTATTTTTATTTTTTGAGATAATACAATTGTATCATTTCTTCCCTTCCTCTTCCTTTCAAATCCTTCCATATACCCTTTTTCTCTCTTTCAAGTTCATGTTCTCTTTATTAATTGCTGATATATATTCCTAATACATAAATACAACCTGCTCAGTTCATATAATTTTACTTGTATGTGTAAGTTCCTTAAGTCAGTGTTAGTAGCTTCATTTTTTTGGTAGATATTCATCTGTTTCATACAGGTTCTCTGATTTATTTATGTATTATTGCTCATAATACTCCCTTGCATTACTTAAGTGCATAGGATATGCAGTTGTATCCCATGTTTACTCATTGTCTTTGTAATTTGTGTCTTCTACCTTTTTGAGATTCAGTCAGGTCAACCATGGATGACATTGATTATTTTTTTTCCCTACTTTTTTTGTCTAGCTGAAAGTTACTTACAAATTAAAACAAACCTCATTTTTCTTTCTCTTTAAATAATACCCACTTCTAATTTTATTTCCCCCCTTCTGTGACCTTTGGATTTAGTATGTGCTAGGACTTGTAGTTTTATAAAGTAGTTGCTTCATTATTTAAGGATTTTAAGGTTAGTAATATAGGGCTTATGTGGTGGGATGTCTTTCTGTATGCTGTGAATATGTGTGGCTCCTATTGAATAATAAATAAAGCTATGTTGGCCTATGGCAAGAAAGCTTATAGCCAGGTGGGAAATCCAAGCAGAGATACAAAGAGAAGAAGTGCAAAGTCAAGACAGAAGCCAGCTGTCCCCAAAGGAGCATCAAGATGCCAGCAGACCAGTAGTGCCACAGCCACGTGGCAACATATAGATTAATAGGAATTGGTTAATTTAAGATGAAAGAGCTAGCCAGCAAGAAGCTGAAGCCATAAGCCATATAGTTTGTAATTAATTATAAACCTTTGAGTGATTTTATAAGCAGCTTTGGGACTGCAGGTGGGAGAGATTTGTGCAGACCATGGGGCTGGGTGGGACCAAGAAACGTCTGGCTACAGGGACTATTTATTTTTATGTTTTGAGGAAGATATTGCTGTTTAATTCCGGATGTTCCCAGACTCAGTTCTTCTGCTTGTGCCTCCTTAGTAAGAATATTTTATTTTTATTATTAAAAATTGTATCTTTTAAACTTTATTTTCAAATCTTTTTTTTACAGTTTATAACATTTTCTTTTATTTTGATAAAATATAATGACAACATTTCTTCCTTCCCTCCATCCAAACCCTTCCATATACCCTCCTTGCTTTCCTTTAAATTCATGTCTCCCTTTCATTTATTGTTTATATATATTCTTAAATATAATTTGTTCAGTCTGTATAATTTTATTTGTATGTATCTTTTCAGGGCTGACTATTTGGTAGTGGTCAACCAAGTATTCACTAGGGAAGACCACCTCTCTTGTTTTCAGATTTCCTCAGTTGCCCATAGGTCTCTGTGGGTTGAGGCCTTGTGAATTTTAGAGCAAACTCTCTAATCCTATGGCTCTTACAGTCTTTTCATCCCTTTTTCTGCAATGTTTCCTGATCTTTAGTTATGAGAATGGTTGTAGATGTATCTATTGGAACTGAGGTCTAAAACTCTGTATATTTATTGGTTGTGGCTTTCTATAGTGGTCTCTATTATAAAATATAATATAATTTGTTGTAGTTTGGTTTCTGCTCTTTACTTTTTTGGCTCTTTTGGAGGCCTGCCAACCAGCTCTTAAATAAATCACATGGAAACTTATTCTTAATTATAAATGCCTGTTTTTAGCTTGAATTGTTTCTAGCCAGATTTTTTTAACTTTAAATTATCCAATCTACCTTTTGCCTCTGGGATTGCTCCTCTTCTTACTTCTGTACTTCTTACTTTCACTCTTATTTAGTTGCTAGCTGGGTGGCTGGGTGGCTGGCCTCTAGCACCCTCCTCTCCTTGCTCTCTTGCTCTTTCTTCTTTTCCTCCCAGATTTCTCCTGCTATTCTGTCTGTTTGCCAGCCCAGCCTATTCTTTCTCCTGCCTCACTATTGGCCATTCAGCTCTTTATTAGAGCCTCAGGTGTTGTAGGCAGGCAAAGTAACACAGCTTCACAGAGTTAAACAAATGCAACATAAAACATAAAAGAATACAACACATCTTTGCATCATTAAACAAATGTTATACAACATAAACAAATGTAACACATCTTAAAATAACATTCCACAACATTTCCTTTTTTGTCTAAATAAAACGAAATGTTTTAACTTTAACTTAATAAAACTATACACAATAAAAACAGTTACCAAGTAAGAATTATGTTTATCATATTCTGTCCATTTGTAGTTAGCATATTCAGGGGAAATAATGCAATGTCTATCCAAATTTAGTGATTCCAAAGTTTTGCAACTAATTTTATTTCTATCATAACTAAGGAAAACTGTAACTATAACTATCTAAACTTCAACTACAAAGACCCAGAAGGATGAAATATTATTTAGCAAGAGAAACATTTGGCTGCCTGGACACTCACCCAAAGTTCATATGCAATGTTGAAGCATCCACCTTCAGCCTGTAGGCCTAGAGTATCTGGAAGACTTTTCTGTGAAGCAGGAATTTTGAAATACTGTTCTGCCTATATTGGTCAAGTTTGCCAGTAACTTTTCCCTGGGTCCTAAAGAATGTATGGCAGTTTCTTCTGTGAAGCAAGATCTCTGAAGGATCATCCCACCTTGTTTTGGCAAAGTACAACAGTCACTTTCCTGTTGTTCCTGCATGTCCAGTTTGTACAACATACTGTCAAATAGTCTAGTTTCTTGCTCAAAGGCTAATCTTGCCACAATGAAAGCAAACTCCTATGGATTTTCTTTGATGCCTGTCATCCTTTTATGAAGCAAATTCGAGTCCTCTTTTCCTTCTTCTCTTTCTTCTTTTCCTCCAAGATTTCTCCTTCTATTTATTTTCTCTGTCTTCCAAGTCTGCCTATCCTTTTTGCTACCTTGCTATTGACTGTTCAGCTCTTTATTAGACTATCAGGTCCTTTAGACAGGCAAAGTAACATAGCTTCACAGAGTTAAACAAAAGGAACATAAAAGAAAGTAATACATTTTTCCATAATTAAGACAATTGTTCCATAGCATAAAAAAGTAACATATCTTAAAATAATATTCTACAACAATAATTGATATATAAAAGTTGACTATATTGATCATATACAGTATATTTTGATATATGCATTCACTGTAAAATGATTTACTGAGATTAAGATAATAGCATATCTGAAACCTCATAGAGTTATTTTTCATTGTAGATTGCACCTGGGTTGGTGTTTACCTTTCTCTTCTGGTACTGTGCAGAATATCTTCCAGTACCATGAACACTAGTCAGGAAGGGTGAAGGCTCTAGGTAGTCACCAGCTTGACTTCTCCATGTTCAATGAGTTATAGATGTGTTATTTTTGGCAATAGGCCTTGCCATGAGTTTGGGAGAGCAATCAATAGCCTTGGTAATAGTATGAGTTGTTTGGGGGTTTACATAGTTAGGGCTTTGTCTCTGCCAGTATTAGGTGACTCCATTTAGATGTTTTAAAGAATTCTACTATAGTAGGTTTCTACATGGCCCTTGTTTTATCTGTCTTTCTGTATTCCCTCCCCTACCATTCTCTTCCCTTCTCCCTTCTGTTTAATTCTCCCTTTCCAGTCCACCCTGCCCAATCTATCATATACCAGTCTTATGGCTTACATGATTTCTGATCATCAGTGCACTCCCTTCTTTTCCCTTTACTGAGAATTCCTTGTATTAGCAAGTCAGTCTCCTCTTGCTACTTCAAAAGTTTGGTAGTTTGGTGATCTCTATTAGGATCCCCTGGGCTCTTCATATGAGGATACCAATTTATTTCATTCAGTTGAGAAATGTTTCAGTTAATAGTTCTTCAGTAGCATTTTCTGCTCATTTTTTAATTCCTCCTTTCCAGGAACCTATGTTCTGCTTTTATTAAAATGTTTAAGTGCAATCTTAAGGTCTCTTAGGGGTTTTGTTCATTTTGTTTTACTTTTAAATCTGTTTGTTCCTCATAAGTGGTAATTTTCATTAGTATATATTTAAGTTCACTGGTTTCTTCTCCACACAAATTTTGTATAAAGTTTTATTTATCATTTTCCATTTTACTTATGGCACTGTTTACTTCAAGCTTATTTGAATTTTCTTTATAAAAATGATTTCTTTACTTTAGTGAGAGATTTCTTTTTAGATGCCTGTGACAAATAAGCCTTTCATTTCTGAGAGTCTGTGTTGTTAATAATAGGCTATAAATGCAGGCCAGTGAATGATTTTTCCTTCATTGGAGTCTATTCTTTGCTTGTATAGTCTCAAGTGTAGCCAGTAGTTAGAGATTAAAGCTTACTTTTTCAATTCATTAATTGATTTTGCCGTGTGTACCTTGTTTTAAATTTATTTCAAGAAATAGTACAATGCAGCCTTTCACTTTAAGGATGCATGTTTTATAAGGCAGAACTAAAATTTAGGGATGGATAATAACATGGAGGAAGCACTTATCTGGGCAGAATTAATTTGAATAATTAGAATTGTTTCAAGGGAAGAATGGATTACTTTGTCAAATATTTTATGGGATACCACATAGTACATCCTTCATGATATATTGTAAGGCCAATGGATTGTAAAGTCTATTATAATTATAAATTTCCCTAAGATTGTATTACTTCAGTGTATTCTAAATCCCCACAAAATTTCACTGCTAGTATGTTTTCAGGAATATATGTGTGACCATTTGTATTAGTGTATAAGCAAACAGTATATTTTCAAGGAATTATGAAGTGAGTGTATTTGACAGGAGTGCAAATGTGTGCACTTTATCTGTACAGACATATCTTATTGTCCTTATAGACATACAGAATGGAACAGTGCCTTGGAAGGGAAGGATTCAGAATGGATAGGGAAATGTTGACAAAAAGTATAAAGTGTAAAGTTTTGGTGTTGTATCTCACAATAGGGTTACTATAGTTGACAATGTATTATATATATTAAAATAACCACAAAGGATGTTTTGAATCATTTCACAACAAAGAAATGTTGACATATGAGGTGATCATTAGATATTGTATATGTTAGTCAAAATATATTATACTCCATTAGCATGTATAATTAATACATATGAATGGAAAATTATGAAAAGATATATACTCTTCAAATGAACTCAATGAATTCAGACTACCTGGTTTTTTCTTACTTATAACACTTGAGTTAAGGATAGGCTAATTTGTATTAGGATGATCAACTTTTATCTTGGAGATACATATTATCTTAATGGAGTTGAAATTAACTAGTATCAAAATTGAGGACGATTTGGAAAGTTGAAGCCAATTAATGTTTTTGTAATGGAAACAAGTAAGGAATAATTGTCTTTCATTCAGTGGACTAATTACACCTTTTCCCAAGCTGATCTTTTTAGTTACAAGGCTATTGAAGTTCATATTGTTTAAAATAATTCATGAATTTCCCACATGTCATTTAAACTTATATATACATGGGATGTCACCTCAAATATGAAATGAGTTTATTTTATGGTACTGAGATCCAGAATATGTAGCAGTTTATTTTTGGGCCACCACCAGCTCCAAAATAAAAACACAGGGACTTATTATTCATTATGAATTCTCAGCCTTCATTTAGGCTTGTTTCTGGCTAGCTTTTTAAACTTAAATTAACCTTTTTCTCTTCATCTGTATTTTGTCAGTAGGCTTTTTACCTTTCATTCTGTATGTCTTACTTTTCTGCTTCCTCCTTGTCTGTCTGTCTGGCCCCAGGCATCTTCCCTCTTTCTCCCTTGTTCTCTCCTCTCTCTCTCTTTTCCTCTCTCCTCCTATTTTTTCTCTCTACCCACCAGCCCTGCCTATCCCTCTACTTCCTAGGTATTGGCCATTCAGCTTTTGATTAGACCAATCAGGTGCCTTTGGCAGCAAAGTAAAACAGCAATACATCTTTACATAATTAAACAAATGCAACATAAAGAAATGTAACACATCTTTATATGGTTTGGTTGAATAAACAGCTAACTGAAATTTTATGCAACTCCCAAGTTATAGTTAACATATGTTCAAAGAAAAAAATGAGAAATGTGCAACATGTCTACTAAGTTCTGAGACAAAAGATTGAGATTAAATTTTTTGGTACACTTTATACCTGTTCCTATTTACCTTTCTAGCCAAAACAAAGAATAAAAAACAAACAAACAAAAAACTCTTGGTCTTTTACAGACAAAAATAAAATGAGAATACAATCAAGGCAATTCCTGAAGTGCTTAAGTCTTTCTGTTCATTTGAGAGCTTTCCTTTGCTTAATCATCCTTTTTTTGAAAAAGAAGCAAACTATGATGAAGACAAGTAATTCCCATGGTCATTAGCCAGAGGTTTGCATATGGACTTACCAGGTAGAGAAATAATCTGGAAAGATTAAATTAAAAAGAAGAACTGTGTTCTCTAAAATTATAGAAAGAAGTTATTTTAGGTGCCTGAATATATTCTTTCTTATTAAATTAGAGCAGCTCAAAAATAGAGTGGAAAGGGAAATTCCCACTTATCCATGCTACTCAATTATCCCTTGTCTCTATAAAAGTATATTCTTCTAGTATATTTATATGAATTTTCAAGAATGCTTATATATGTACAGCATATTCTGTTGTGTGCCAAGTAAAACTGCCCAGTTTGAACATTTTAAATATGAACTATAGTTATTTGATCATATGTGCTATGCTACTGTGCTGGCCTATGAAATGACCGAGATATCAAGCTTAGAGTTGGGTGACATACACAATACAATGAGTACAATATGGAAATCTTGGATAAGGAAATGATTCTTGTCTCAGATAGGCCAGAGTGGTATAGCTTAAGATTTAAATATGCTATTAAGAATGGCATACTATCTAAAACATTGCTTATTTCTTCAATTTTTCATGCAATACTTTGGGGCCACAGTTTAACACAATCAAAACTATGGAGATTAAATTATGGATAACAGGCAGATATTGTATTATATTCAGTAGTGTAGCAAAGTCTATTTTCCCCCTGAAATAAGCATCCTGATTTATAATTCACAAACTTAGAACTAGCTTTTAAAACTGTTTATTATATGTACTGCAGTGCCACTTAAATGTTTATCCTCTGAAATAATATTACCTCGATGCAGTGAATATATAGCAATCTTAAAAACATCCTTTATATGTGTTGTTTTCAGAGTGTATTAGATTTAGCCTTCAGCACTGAACATAATCAGTGAAATTACACTGTGATGTTGTAATAAATAACAAAATATAAATATGTGCCACAGTATTACAAACATTTTTTTTAAATTGTGGTTAAAGTTTTTTTATTTTTTGCTATTGTTGTTAAGAAAAAGAACATGAAGTTAGTTGGGTATGGAGGTGTGGGAGATCCTGAGAGGAGCTGGGAGAGGGGACAAAATATGATCAAATGTATCATAGAACATTCTCAAAACATAACAAATATTTAAAATGAGATTCAGAAGGGCTGAGGAAATGGCTCAATGGAAAAAGTTCCTGCCTTGCAAGAACAAAGACTGGAATTTAGATTACTGGAATGCACAGAAAAACCTGAGAATGCATGATGACTGCCTGTAATCTGAGCATTTTGACAATAGAGACAAGGATTCCTGGGGCAACCTGGCAAGTTAGACTAGCCAGGATTATTGTTCTCTGAGTTCCAGTGAGAGACTCTCCTCAATAAATTAAGTGAAGAGTGATTTGGAATGATGTTAGACATCTTTGCACTTTGCCCAGAGACCTAGGCAATTTTGCACCATCACTCACATGTGCACATACATGCATGGACATTTGCATATACACATGTGGAAATATTTAAGATTTACCCTCTTAAAATTTGAAACACACACTACAGTGTTGTTGAGCAACTTACTGTTTCCCTTGCCTGACAGTCCCTTGAAACTACCATTCCACTTTCTGCTTCACTGAGTTTGGCTATTTTGGTATCTTATGTAAATGGAATAATGTAATATTTGTTTTTTTCCTTAACTGGGCTATTTTACTTAGCATAGTGACCTCCAGGTTTATTCATTTTGTAGCATTAGACATGATTTCCTTCGTATGGCTGAATAATAGTAAACTTTGTATGTAACATGTATTCATTATCTATCCTAGCATTGATGAGCATTTAGCTTGTTTCCACCTCAAAGATATTATGAATAGTGATGCATGAATATAATAATTCAAATATTTTTTTAAAAGAGAAATGGATTTCAGTTCTTTTGGACAAATGCCCAGGAGTAGAATTGTCAGATCATATAGAGCTCTATATTGAATTTTTGAAGATGAGTCCCAATATTTCCCATAGCTTTATCACTGTTTTATAATCATACCAGGGATACACAGAGGCTCTGATTTCTCTGCATCCTCATCAACACTTAACTGTTTTTTTTTTTTTGTCCGTTTGATAATGACCTTATTCACATATATGAGTGCAGGGTCATGGTGGTTTAAATCCTGATATAGTCCTTATCTAGAGCTGCTTTTGCTCTCTATACTTTTTGGTCATTTCCAAGAAATGATTGACAGATTCGATGTCATTAAAGATTTATATTATGGAGGGGAGCAGTGAAGTGATGGCTCAGTGGTTAAGGGCATGTACTTATCTTCCTGAGGACCCAAGTTTGCTCCCTAGAATTTTCATCAGGAGGCTAACAACTGCATGGATGACATGTAATGCCTTCTGGCTTCTGCAAGCATGTGCACTTACGTGCACATGCAACCTCACCACATAATTTAAAATAAAAAGAATTTTAAGATAAAAAATAAGTTTGTTATGTTTGCTTTAGAGGTTGTACAGATATGGGTTCTATGTTTAAGTCTTTAACATATTGTGATTTTGATTTTGTGGTCATATAACACACTGAACCAGTTTGATTCTAATGCATTAAAATATCAATGTTTTCACACCACCAGTTACTGAAGTATTTTTTTCTCTGTCTTGATTTCTGCTTACTCTTTTCAAAGATTCCTGTAGTTAGGAGTTGTGGAACATACCCACGATCCTAGCATACAGAGGAAGAGGAGGATCAAGAGCCTGAAGGCAGACTGCATAGCACAGAAAGTTTTAGAGCTACCAAGAGAAAGCCTATAATAGACAAGAAAACAAACCAAGCTTAGTTGACAGTATATACATAGTTGGTTTTTTTTTTTTTTTTTTTTTTTTTTTTTTTTTACCTTTTTACTATATTTGTTTTGGTGTTAATCCCATACTCCTTTGAATATACTTGTTTTGTATTAAGTTTCGGAATGGGAAAGTGTGAGACACCAAGCTCTGCCCTTGTTATACAAGATTATTTTTTGGTTTATAGTCTTTTCTGTTCTATGCAAATTTTAGTGTTATTTGTATTCCTGTAGAGAAAAATGTCATTGAGGTGTTGATAGCGTTTTCATTGCATCTCTAGATCACTTTGTGTAGTACAAGACAATTTTTAAAAAGACCAGAGAATGTGATTTGGGTTTTCTCATTTCAGTTAAGTTTTCATCATATATTTCAGGTACTTTTATTGTTGCTGGGGCTTGATAAAAGCAATGTAAGGGAGGAAAGGTTAATTTTGTATCGCAGTATTGGTAAATAGTTCATCACTGTGAGAAAGTCATGGAATCAGGAGCAAGATGAGGCACCTGGTCACATTGTATCCAATCAGGAAGTAGAGTGAAATAAATGTGTATACCATGATCATATTCTCTCTCTTTAAAAAAAATAAGTCCAGTGTCTCACCCCATGGAATGGAGGTGTCCACATTTAGGGTGGAAATTCTCTCCCAAATTAACTTAATCTAAATAACTCCTAAAAAACATATACAGTGGTTTGTTTTCATGGTAAGCCTAAATCTCATCAAATGGGCAAACCTTCACAAGACCACTAGGTCAACTTTATACCCAAGCATTTGACTTTGAAGCTGTAACATTTGATTTATCCCTTGGCCCCATAGCCTCATGGAAATTTCACATTCTACGTGTATTCTGTCCATCTTCAAAAGTCCATGTAATCCTAACAGTTTATACATTGTTTAAAAGTGTAAATACAAAATCTTTTCTGAGACTTGGGTGTGGTCAGAAATTTCTCCAGTCCTGCCTTGCTCAACAGTCTGGATGAATCTCTCCCACCTGCAGGTCCCACCGTAGCTTATAAAATAATTACTCAGAGTCTTATATTAATTATGAACTGTATGGCCTATACTTTTAGCTTTTTGCTACCTCGCTCTTTCATCTCAAATTAAGCCATTCTTATTAATCTATATGTTGCCACATGGCAGTGGCATTACCTATCTGCTGGCATCTTGCTGCTTCTTGGGTAGTGGCTGGCATCTCTCCCCTATTCTCCATTCTTCTTCCTGTCTCTGTCTTGGATTTACTGCCAGGCTATAACCTAACTTGCCATAGACTAGAGCAGCTTCTTTATTAACCAATCATAGGAACATATATATATTCACAGAATATAGAAAGACATCCCACATCATCAGTTCCTTTTTTCTGTCTAATCAAAAAGGAATGTTTTTACTTTAACATAGTAAAATTACACATAATAGAACAGTTATCAAGCAAGAATTACAGTCACAATATCTAGTCTATTTGTACTTGGCAAAATTAAGGAAACTACTCTATCATCTATCCTATATTGGTGAGTCTAAAGTTTCATATCTAATTTATCTTTTATCATAACCAAGGAAAATTATAATTATAACTATCTAGTCCTCAACTACATCAAAGTCCCCAGAAGGATATAATATTACCTAAGTAAATAGGAAGAGCATTGTAACCAAATTCCAAAAATCAAGAATGACAGAGGCAGCTGGCTGTCTGGACAGTCACCCAACATTCCTCTGCAACATTGGCACATCCATCTTCAGTCTATAGGTCTAGAGTCTCTTAGTCATTTTTCCCTGTGTCCTGTAGAATGTCTGCTAATCTCCTCTGTGAAGCAGGAATATGAAAGACCATCTAACCTTGTCTGGGCAAAATTTAGTGATGATTTTTTTCATGGGTCCTGCATGTCCAGTTGATACAACATTTTGTCAAGCAGTCCAGGCAAGAACAGTTTCTTGCCCAATGTCTAACTTTTGCCATAAGGAAATCAAACTCCATATGGAGTTTCTCTGATGCCAATCATCTTCTTTGAAGTAAATCGTTGCTGCCAGGAGCAGATGTGTCTGACTGTGCAGAAAATTCTAGGTTTTTAAAACATTTTAAATATCATATTCTGTAGGTCTTTGAAGTGTTTGAAGATTACCTATCTAATTGAAACTTATCTATATATCTCTACAAAGTTTAACCAACATGTCTACAAGTTTAATTATCATAGATAACTATTAATCTGTATTTTTTTAATGAGTAAAGGAATTTATTAGATAAGGGAAACTCACGATACAGAACACAGGAATTATTGCAGGGTCCTGAAAGGCTCAGGCACAATCCCACACTGTTCTTTTGCCTGGTCTGTCTCCAGCATTCAAAATCACCAGCTAGTGAAGACAGCTGAATTAGTACATCCCAGTTCTTTTTTTTCTTTCTTTCTTTTATTATTATTATATTTGTGTTTTAATTTTACACATCAGCCATGGGTTCCCCTGTCATCCCCCCTCCCGCCCCCACCCCCACCTTCCCCCCATCCCCTCCCCTCCATTCCCATCTCTTCCAGGACAAAGACTCCCCTGGGGATTCAATTCAACTTGGTAGATTCAGTACAGGCAGGTCCAGTCCCCTCCTTCTATGCTCAGCAAAGTGTCCCTGTGTAAGCCCAAGATTCCAAACAGTGAGCTCATGCACTAAGGACAGGTCCTGGTCCCACAGCCTGGATGCCTCCCAAACAGTTCAAGCTATTCAATTGTCTCACTTATCCAGAGGGCCTGATCCAGTTGGGAGTTCCACAGCCTTTGGTTCACAATTCATGTGCTTCCATTAGTTTGGCTATCTGTCCCTGTGCTTTTTCCAATCTTGGTCTCAACAATTCATGCTCTTACAGTCCCTTCTCTTTCTCGACAATTGGACACCCGGAGCTTCACCTGGGGCCTGGCTGAGGATCTCTGCATCCATTTCCATCAGTTATTGGATGAGAGTTCCAGCACGACTGTTATGGTGTGGTGTTTGGCCATCTGATCACCAGACTAGGTCAGATCAGGCTTTCTCTCCACCATTGCCAGCAGTCTACAGAGGATGTATCATTGTGGATTTCTGGGGACCTCTCCAGTGCTCTGCCTATTCCTATTCTCATGTGGTCTTCATTTATCATGGTCTGTTATTCATTGTTCTCCCTTTCTGTTCTTGATCCAGCTGGGATCTCCTGCTCCCCTTAGCTTTCTTTCCCTCAAACCTTGTCCTTCATTATTCCCACTGTCATCCAGGTTGTTCATGTATTTCTTAATTATATATTACAATTTTAAATGAGCTGTATAAACATAATACCTTAAACAAAGTATAAATATACATAGTATTACAAAGTTAACTTTAAATTTGTATCAATAAGCTAAAATCCATAGCAATATAAAACATTTTCAACGAAATGTTGCTTTTTAAAAGTAGATTCAATAATCTACCCTTTTAGCTTATCATATCTATATCATATCCCCATTTTTTCTTTTAGAGTTTACATTTATAATCAACCCCCTTTAAATAAAAATAAACATTTATAAACAATGTTTTGGGAATTTGGGTGTAGCATTTCTTACTAGTTCCTGCTGATTGGGGGCAGTGATAATCTTATAGGGATCCTGAGAAAATTAAGAATTATAGTTCAATCTTGGTTGTAGTCTGTGAGGATGCATCATCTTAGCCAGTTGCTTTGAAACTTATTTTGAATGTTGGATCACCTGGGCCATGCTATCATCAAAGACCTTTCAGGGCATCTTGGCTAATCAAACCTTATTGGCATGGTAGCAATCCATGAGTTCTCATCTTTGGTGGAAACAAAAGCAGAACCTCTTTTCCAAAGCAATGTATCCTTAGACACAAATTTTGAAGTCAAGATACCTTTGAAATATACATCTTGGTTTAACTGATTAGCCTTTACAATCAAACGACTTTTTGCAGTTAAAAATACCAAAGACAATATAATCCAGACTCTGTGATTTCCATCTATACATAGCTTAATTTTTATATTATTTTAATTGTTTCTTTAAAGACTTTATTTTTTAATATTATCTATTTCTTTATATAACTGTGTTGGCTATAACCTGACTTGCCATAGGCCAGAGCAGCTTTTTTATTAACCAACCATAACAACATATATTCACAGCATACAGAAAAATATCCCACAGTACATGGGTAATCTCATAAATGTGAAACCCTATTAGGACCAAACATGTGGGTCCAACATACAATGACACAGATTCAACATTTGCATTCCAAAATGGAAAATGGAATGATCAGACCAAAGTAAGACTGAAATCATTCAAGACAAAAAAACAAATCCTGCAGCTCTATGTATGACACATGGGGCTTACAATTTAGTTGCCCTGCCTCTGTAACTCTTCCTTCTGCAGCAAACATAGCCTTTCTCTTTGTATGTCTCCATTTCATGATTGCAGCTTTCGTTAGTTGACATTCCATGGTGATGGTATCTCCAATATCTTGGGATTTCCATTTTAACATGCTCTTCATTTCCACAGCTTCATGTAGTGAGTTTTCAGGGTCCCCTTGCAAGGAAGGACTTCAATGTTGTCAAATATTACATGGCCTTAGTGATGCTCTGCAGCCACTGCCAATGCAAAGCTCTGTGATTATCTCATCTTGTATCTCTCATTCCTACAAACCTAGCACCATGTGGATGATACTGCCAAGTTCTGATGTTAGTTGGTGATGGAGTCTATTGGTGGTTCCACCCCTATTCCAGTGGTCCTAGATTGTATATATATACACATATACATATGTATATATATATATACAAGCTGAGCACAAGAAAGAAGGAGTAAGCTGGTAAACAATGTTACCCCTTAGCTTCTGTGTCAGTTCCTACCCTGTTTCCCTCAGTGATAAATTTTGACAAGTTTTTTTTTGGGGGGGGATTCTTACACATTATCAACTTTGGCTACAACTTGAGATGCACCCTTGGCCCCTGGGCCAGAACATCTGTGGGATCACCCCTAGGAAGCACTTTCCAGATTTTGTTTTAATGATACTGGTTGTTGAATCTTCAGAGCTAGCTGACCAGAAATCACATTCTTAATCCATATCACATAAATAGCTCTGATTAAGTCTTTGATGAACTTTAAGACTTTCCTCTGAAACCTCAACCAGGCCTCCATCATGTGTATTTCTCGCAACATTTTTATCTTCTAAGCTCAATAATCTTGCTATTCATCAGCTTTTCCAGTCCAAAGATCCAAATCTTTCATAATCCTCCCCAAAGCAACATAGTCAGGTATGTAATAGCAATACTGCGTTCATTGTACAAACTTCTGTGTAATTGGATTTTTGTTGCTGTGATAAACACTAAGACCAAGAGACTTGGGGAGATTAGACTTTATTTTAGCTTATAAGTTGCAGTCCATCATCAAGAGAAATAAGGGCAAAATTCTGGACAGATATCATGGAGGAACTCTGCTTTTTAGCTCAACTTCTTTTCTAAGACATCCTGAGTCTACCTGCTCAGAGGTGGTATAGCCCACAGTCAGATGGACACTAATAATATTACTCGACAATCAAGAAAATATCCCATAGATATGCCCACAGAATAATCTTTTGGAGGAAATTTTCAATTGAAAGGCCTTCTTCCCAGGTATGTCTAGATTTGTAAGAAGTTGATACAAAGTAATAAGTACATTGGAATCAAGTTCAGGCTTATGAAGCAGTGGACTTTCCCTGCTGAGTCATTGTGCCAGCCTATAAATAAATAAAGACTTTCACTGCTTCTTCTTTTTTTCCTTCATTGTATTTTAACCTTCTCTGATTTGTATTTAAGATACTTGGTATGATTTTAATGCTTGATGACTTTATGTGGCCTTTTCTGAATATAAATCCATATTCTTTGAAAAAAATGTACATACTGCTGCTTTCAGTATAGTTCTATATTATGTTCATTTGGTCTATAGTAGCTGAGGCCCTATATTTCATCATCGATCATTGTCTCTGAGGTGGAGCCTTGTTTATTGCCCAGGTTGGGTTGGTCTTGAATTCTGGGCTTAAGTGATCCTCTTACTTTTGCCTCTTGAGTATCTAGAACTAAACTTTACTAATCCTCATTGATATTCTGTCTTGAAGCTCCACTTATTTTTGAAAGTCAGGTATTAAAATGTCCTATTACTTATCATTATTTCTTTTTCAGTCATCAACAATTTCTTCATGAGTTATTTGGATGCTATTATGAGCTCCTCCCTCTGTGTGTTTGTGGGAATATTGTGTATGATTGTATGGGTGCTATGCTTCTGGTGATCTGGTCCTTTCATAATCATATGTCTTTCTTGGCTTCTTGAAATAATTTTTCCTTAAAGTCTATTTTGTGTATTCTGAGAATGACTACCTCTCTCATTCTTTGGTTATTATTGTTTTCTGTAGTCTTCATTTTATGTAAATTTATTTAGTTAGCATAAATAGTATTACTACATGAATGGATTATTTTTCTTGCATTTATTTGTAGTCTATGAACATCTTTACAACCAAAGTGAATCTTACATATAGCCTATATTTTTCTATATATAGTATTACAATTTATCCATTAAAAGTTTTTAGAATTGGGACATTTGTCTATTTATTTTTAAAGTACTTGTTTGAGTTGAGGATTTCCTATTTTTATGTATCATCTATCTATCTATCTTTTTCTCCAACTCCATGTATTTACAGCCTTAATTTTAAAACATCTTAGTGAAATTCTTTGATTTCAGTGTTAGTACACTTTCTGTTTCTGTAACAAAATACCTGAAGCTGGGTATTTTGTAAGGAGAATTTGTCTTTTTAAAAACATGGTTCATAGTTTCAGAAACTGGAAGTCTAAGATTATTTGATAGAAAATATCTCTTTGGCTGTATCATGACAGTACACAAATAAAAAGTTCTGGCTATGCTGAAGGGGGCGAGCATGGAGAGTAGTCTCATTTTATAACAACTTTTCTAGTAAGAGCTAATAGAGTTCAACAACAAGTACATTAATCTCTTCCAAAGATAATTCCCCCAATGATCAAAGGCATTTTACTAAGCTGAATATTAAAAACATTCAGGAATCTCTTATTAATTCCCACATTGGGGCCAAACTTCTATCACTTGAACTCTTGAGTGACACACCCAAATAATAGTCAAGTGTCAACAATTTATTTCTCACTTTTTTATTCTTTCAAGATTAGGTCTCATTATGTCTTCCTCATTTGCCTGAAATTTGCTATGTAGACCAGGCAAGCTGCCAACTCACAGATGGCACCCGCTTCTGGGATTAAATAAAGGTGTCCACAACTATGCCTGACCGTCTCTCATTTCCATTTGTATGTATTTTCTTTTTATTAACTACAGAATTTGTATGGAAAAATATTTACAACAACATAATTTGAGCTAATAACAACTGATCCATAACTACATATTAAACCTGTACTATGAATTCTTCTTATTCATTTTTTACTACTGCTAAAAATCACATGATTTTAAGTTGAGTATATAACATATTATTATAGATATTTTATGCTTCCCTTTCATGTATTTTTGTTATAACACTGAAATTGCTACACATTCCATCATTATAGTAATCTCTGCTTATATATCTGTACCTACATTTCTTGTAAGACACAGTAGAGAGGTTAGACTCCCTTAGCTTTTATTTAAGCACAAAATATTGTTCTTTCAAGTTCTGAAGACAGATTTTACAATACTGCAGTTTTGGTTGGAAGATTTATTCTCTTGCTACTTTTAATCTATCAGTGTCTTCCTTTGTATCTTGCAAAATATCTACTGAAAGTTATTGGGGTTTCCATGTACATAGTTTTCAATATTCTCTCAGCTGTGACTTTACTTTTTTTAAAAAATTTATGTCTGTGTGTGGGCATGTCTGTGTAACAGTTTATGTATAGATATCAGAGAACTATTTGGAATAGTGGGTTCTTGTCTATCTTGTGGGTCCCAGATACTGAAATAACATGATCAGTTTTGGCAACAAGCACCCTTATTTAATGAACGATCTTACTGGCATTCATTTGTGATGTTTGATAATTTTACTGTGTGTCTTGTGGATATCAATTTACTTTTTCAGATTTTTGAAGCTTTTCAGCTATTTTAAAAGGGAGATAAATGTTATTTTTTTTAACTAGGTAATTTTCAATGGCCTGCATTTGAATTTACCGCTACTTATTTTGATAGTTACATTCTGCTGTTGCTCCATACTCATGATTTTTTTTTAGTTCAGTTAGGAATCATTTCAATTCAATCTTTATGTTTTAAAACATTTATTCCTTTCATTGAAATTCTGTTTCTGCTCACACTTTGGTCATTTGTGTGTTATGAACATTTTCCTTTGGGAATTTTGAGTTCTTTGTGAGGTATTTCATAATTTGTTTTTTCCAATATCAATTTATAGAGATTTTGCCTTGCCTATCTACATCTTTGTAGATCTTGTAAAATGTACCATTTCCTAATAGTCTTTATATTCTAAGTTCAGTCAATTTCTACGTTTCAAGTGCTGTAGAAATCAGTTATTTTTGTGTGTGTGTGTGTGTGTGCAGCTTCTTAAACAACTAGAGATTTGGATACACAGCTATGCTGCCTTGACCTCTGTTCTCTTTAACCACGGATTCATTGATGCAAGAGTATTGTACATAGAATATGAGGAGATTTTCACTTTTGCTTGAGACAGAGTATGAGGAGATGTCCACCTGTGTTCTGAGACAGATGAGAGAAAACTCATCAAAGAAGAAGAATTGGGTCCAGTTTCTTCTTTTCATTGAGAAGTTGGGAACTGGCAATTTCATTCTAATTGCATGGCACTATGATGAAGGGTGTATCTCCAGTATGAAGACAACAGGTATTTTCCTTCTAGAATGAATGTGACTGGTTTCATGCTCATACGGGTAATAGAAGCGTAACACAAATCTTAAAAGGTCTTATTAATAAAATAAAACCTAGAGCCAGCTATTGGGGTGAACACTGAAAGATCAGAGAAACAGAACCAGCCACAGCTAACCTCACCTCACCAATTCCTCAGCTGATCTCATTTCTTCAAACTGGAAGCCTCTGTGTTCTCATCTGAATGGATCTCAGCTGAACTGCTTGCTGCTCAAAAGCCTAAAAGGTTAACCAGACTCTAGTTCCTGGTCCTCATGCCTTATATACCTTTCTGCTTCCTGCCATCACTTCCTGTCACCATGCCTGGCTGTTTCTAGTGCAGCTTTGAACTTACAGAGATCCAGATGGATCTCTGCCTCTGAAATACTAGGATTAAAGGCATGTGTGCCACCATTTTCTGGTCTCTGTATCTAGTGGCTGTTTTGTTCTCTGACCCCAGATAATTTTGTTAGGGTACATAATACATTTGAGAACACAAGAGCACCACATAGAAGTGTACTATATTTGTGATTTGTCACAAAGGGAATTTCATTTCATATGATTGATGAATTGATGATCCCATTGGAGAAAGGAAAGTCTGATTCTAGTATGTTATTAACCTGTTTGTATTTTGCAATTACATGAGTTTTGTTTGATTCATCTTTCTCCCTCCAACTGTCATTAAAGTGACACAATTTATAAGTCACTTGATCTATAGGTCTAAAACTAAGGTATTTAATTTGATGCTTTTGGAGAATATTCTCATCATGTTAATATCTAAGTCAATTTTGAAATTCAAACTCTTACCAGAGGATAGAGGAATTTTACAGGTCACCAAATCTAATAACCCCACATATTTCCAATTTAGATATTTCCTACTTTTTGTTTCTGCTTTATTGTATTTCAGCTTCTAATTATACAAAATAGTTTCATTACAATCTTGTATGTGTGTATAACATATTTTGATCATATTCACTCCACTATTAACTTCTCTTGTTCTAATTATCACTTTTGTCATTCCCCTTCATTTTCTAAAATAATTTCCCCAATGCTTTTATGACCTTAAAAGCTTAGATTCTATGTATGAGAGAAAATATGCAGTATCTATTGTAGCTGAAAGTTTCCCTGTGTCCTGCCCAGTCCTACAGCCACTCAGACCCAAGTAAACACACAGAGACTTATATCAACTATGAATTGCATAACCAATAACTCAAGCTTCTTGCTAGCTAGCTCTTACATCTTAAATTAACCCATTTCTATAAATATATACTTTGCCACATGGTTTGTGACTTATCAGTACTTTACATCTTACTTCTCCTGGCAGCACCTAGCAGTATCTCTCAGCTCTGCCTCTCCTTCCTCTCTCTCATTAGAATGTGCCACCTAACCTTATTTTGCCTTACCATATACATGTTTTTGTGTTGGAGTCTCTATCAGTTTTCTAAAGGGAATCAAACCAGGTCGAACAGAGAATTTAAACTCTCCATAAAGATGATGGGGCCCCACTTTGGGTGTCAATTGTAGCCAGCAGTTTTTCTGCATCCTGTCCAGCTGCAGAGTCCCTCAGCTGCTTATAAAATAATCACTCAGAAGCTTAAACTAATTATAACTGCTTGGCCATAATTCTTATTTATGATTAGCCATGTGGCTTGGTACATTTTCTCAGTTCTGCCTTGTCATCTTGCTTCCTCTGTGTCTGGCTGATGACTCCTGACTGAGCCTTCCTCTTCTGAGAATTCTCCTTGTCTGCTTATCCTGCCTATACTTCCTGCCTGGCTACTTGCCAATCAGCATTTTATTTATCAACAAATCAGAGCAACACACATTCACAGCATAAAGAATGATATCCCACAGCAATCTATATTTTAAAATCTGAGTAATTTCATTTATATTGATGATCTGTTGCTTTAACATATGGAAATGACAAAATTACATGCTGTCTTATGGCTGACTAAAATGCTATTGTGCAACTAACACATTTTAATGTTTTTATCTGTTTAAGAGAACCTAGACTGAGTCTATCTCTATTGTGAATTGTGCCACAAAAGCATGGCTATGTAATGAATTATCACTATTTATGATGACTTTGGTTCCTTTGCAGTTCTACTTACAGGATTTCAAAGAATCTCTGTTCTGATTTCCATGATGGCTTCAGCAATTTACACTCATATGACTATGGGTAAGGGTTCAATTTCCTGCATCCTTCCCAAAAATTTTTGTAGTTTATCTTGTTTCCTTGATGGTCGTCATTCTGACTGGCATTTGGTGGAATCACAAAGCAGTTTCTTTGTTCCTTTTTCTGTGATATTTAAGCATGTTATACAACCTTGCAAAATGTCTATTGGGCATTAGTAATTCTTATTTTCAGACATATTTGTTCTATTCATGTCTCTATTTATTGATAGTACTATTCTTTTGATACATAAATAGTTATTTGTATATATTAGATATTAATAATATTTCAAATGAATAACTGGAAAAGAAGTTTTCTCCTCTGTGTGTTATCTGCTCTTTCTGGTAATTGCTTCCTTTGCTGTGCAGTTTGATAAGTTCATGCAATCAAATTTGCCAGTTCTTGCTATTATTTCCTGAGCTACTAGAGTTCTTTTGATCAGAAACTCCTTGTCTTTGCCTTGATCTGCAAGTTCTTCACCTATGTCTTTCTGCAGTAATTTCAGACTTGTAGGATTTAGATTAAGGTTTTTTTTTATATGGGCCTGGATTCTACACTTAAGTGTAGATTATATACTCAGTGAGACTCCAAAGGAGAAAACTAAATTTTACTTTGAAAGTCATTGTCATTTGGGGATAACTTTTGGTTATGGATGGGATCTCATGTTTATCTCCCCTTTCAGAACTGAGAATATATCTGGTTTGATCCTGTGAAGTCTCTGTGCTTGCTGCTACATATGTGAGTACATATGTGCATCAGTCTTGATATGTCTGATTATGTTTTTTTTTCTTTTTTCTCTTTTTTGATGTCCTCCAGCCCATCTGGCTTTTACAGTCTTTCCACCTCTCTCTGAGTCCTGAGTGGAAGACATCCCATCTAGAACTGAGTATTCCAAAGTCTCTCACTCTTTGTACAATGTCCACTTATGGTTCTCTGTATTAGATCTCATATATTACAAGAGGAAGCTTATTGATGATGGCTGAAGAAGACACTGACCCATGACTATAGCAGAGTTAATAGGAGGCATTACATTGCTTTTTAACTAGGCCCATGGCCTATCTAGTCTCAATTTCATGGCCACTTGACAAGGTTCAGGCATGGGTTTCATCAATATTCTTTAGAAAATGACTATCCATTCAATAATTTAACTAGAAAGTTTTAAACACACTATTGAATAAAATACTTGCCGTGCCTACATTATGGTTTAATATGCATTTTCTTTTTATCAGAAACTCAAGGATCTTGCAACTTTTTCTTATAGTATTTGTCCTTCATAAGAACATTGCTGTTGCACTTCCTGAGAATCAGAAACCAGCCCCAGCTTCCATCATGCCCTGGAATTCCCAACTGGACCAGAGGTGAGTGCCTGGGGTCACACCCAGAGAGGCCCGCACCTGGGTCACAGCCTGGGGCACCAGCCACTCCAGGGAAGACCTGCCCCACTGGGACCCAGGTTCTCGCCATAGGGCAGGAACCCCAAGCCCAACTGGGAAGGTTCCCCCTCTCCAAGACCCTATGGTGAACCCTACAACCTCCATGCCCTGCCCCTACACCAATCTGCCTGAGACCCCAGCCGCTTCCTGAGACTAAAAAACAAGCCCCCAGCTCCCATCCACCCCAGAACTCCCATCTGGGACACAGGTGAGTGCCTGGGGTTGTAGTCAGAGAGGCAACCACTTCTGGGTCCCACCCCTGGACACCAGACATCCTGGAGGACCTGCCCAACTTGGCCCCAGTTTCCAGCCATTCATCAGGCCCTGTGGGAAGGCTCTCTTTTTCCAAGACTCCAGGCAGACCCTGCAGTCTCCACACCATGTCCCCACACCCATGTGCCCCAGACAGAGACCAGCCCTTAGCTCCCATCCACCCTGGAACTCCCATCTGGACCAGAGAGCCCCCAGCTACCATCCACCCTGGAATTCACATCTGGACCAGAACTTCCATCCTGTCCTGGAACTCCCATCTGGACAAGAGGAGCTCCCATCTGGACAAGATAAGGAGACCCCAGGGACTTCCTGAGACTCAGAGTCCAGCCCCCCACCTCCTATACGGCCAGCACTCTCATGTAGACCAGAGCTCCCATCCAGCCCAGAGCTTCCATCTGGACCAGAGAGAGGCTCCCTAAATCTGTCAGCTCTCTCTGGACCAAGTACACTGATAAGACCAAGAATGAACCCATGAGGAGATGGGCAGATGTCAAGGCAGAAGTACATACAACAAAATAAAGAGCAATACAGCATCACCAGAACCTAGCCCTTCTCCAACAGCTAGACCTGAACATCACAGAATAGAAGAACAAGAAGAAAACAACCTTATAAGTAACATCATGAAGGGGCTAGAGCCTTTTATACAAGAAATCAAAAATAAAGTAGAACAGACAAACAAAAAATGGGAAGAATGCTATAAAAAACTAGAGGAAAGGACAACTAAAGCAGAAGAAAACAATAAGTCCCTGAAAATAAATCATGAAAAAGCAAGGGAAACAGTCCAAGACATGAAGAGAGAAATAGAAAAAATGAAGAAGACACTAGCAGAAGGAATGCTGGAAATAGAAAATCTGAGTAAACAAACAGGAACTTCAGAGGCAAGTATAACCAACAGAATGCAAGAGATGGCAGAGAGGATCTCTGGTGTTGAAGATATGGTAGAAGAAATAGATTCATCAGTCAAAGAAAACACTAAAACCAACAAAGACATGACCCAAAATGTCCAAGAAATTTGGGACACCATGAAAAGACCAAACCTACAAAAAATAGGGATAGAGGAAGGAGAAGAATACCAACTCAAAGGCACAGAAAATAAGTATATTTAACAAGATCATAGAAGAAAACTTTCCCAACTTAAAGAAGGAAATGCCTATGAAGATACAAGAAGCCTATAGAACAACAAAAAGACTAGACCGCCAAAAATATTCCCCTTGCCATATAATAATTAAACAACTAAACATACAGAATAAAGAAAGAATATTAAGGACAGCAAAGGAAAAAGGCCAAGTGACTTATAAAGGCAAACCCATCAGAATAACACCCAATTTCTCGATGGAGACTTTGAAAGCCAGAAGGACCTGGACAGATATAATGCAGACACCAAGAGACCATGGATGCCAGCCTAGACTAATATACACAGCAAAACTTTCAATCATCATAGATGGAGTGAACAAGCACTTCCAAGACAAAACCAGATTTAAACAATACTTATCCACAAACCCAGCCCTACAGAAAGCACTAGAAGGAAAATTCCAACCTAAGGAAGGCAGATACACACATGAAAACACAGGCAATATATAACACCACAGCAGTAAACCCCAAAGAAGAGAAGTACACACACACTACCACCAAAAAATAAAAATAATAACAGTAATGTACATTCACTGGTCATTAATAACCCTTAATATCAATGGACTTAATTCACCTATAAAAAGACACAGACTAACAGAATGGATAGGAAAACAGGACCCATCTTTCTGCTGCATAGAAGAAACACACCTCAAATTCAAAGACAGACACCTCCTAAGAATAAAAGGCTGGGAAAAGACTTTCCAATCAAATGGTCTTAAGAAGCAAGCTGGGGTAGCCATCTTAATATTCAGCAAAATAGACTTCAAACTAAAATCAATCAAAAGAGATGATGAAGGATATCACATACTCATCACAGGAAAGATCCACCAGGATGAAGTCTCAATTCTGAAAATTTATGCCCCAAACACAAGGGCACCCACATATGTAAAAGAAACAATACTAAAGCTTAAATAACATATAAAACCCCACACATTAATAGTGGGAGACTTCAACACCCAACTTTCACCTCTGGACAGATAGGCCAAATTGAAAATTAACAGAGGAACAATGGACTTAACTGATGTTATGGCTCAAATGGACTTATTTGATATCTACAGAATATTCCACCTGAACAAAAAAGAATATACCTTCTTCTCAGCACCCCATGGGACCTTCTGTAAAATAGACCACATACTTGGACACAAAGTAAATCTCAACAGATACAAACCTATTGGAATAACCTCCTGTGTTCTACCAGACCATCATGGTTTAAAGATAGATTTCAACAACAGACAAAACTACAGAAATCCTACAATCTCATGGAAACTGAATAATGTTCAACTGAATCACCAATGGGTTAAGGAAGAAATAAAGAAAGAAATTAAAGACTTCATAGAGATCAATGAAATGAATACACCACATACCTAAATTATGGGACACTATGAAAGCAGTGCTAAGAGGGAAATTCATAGCACTAAATGCCCACATAAAGAAGCTAGAGAAATCTCATGCTAGTGACTTGACAGCACACCTGAAAGCCCTTGAACAGGAAGAAGCAAAGTCTCCCAGGAGGAAAAGATGCCAGGAAATTATCAAATTGAGAGCTGAAATCAATAAAATAGAAATAAAGAGAACAGAGCAATACAAAGGATTAATGAAACAAAGAGTTGGTTCTTTGAGAAGATCAACAAGATAGACAAGCCCTTATCCAAACTAACCAAAAGACAGAGAGAGAGCATCCAAATTACCAAAATCAGAAATGAAAGGGGGCCATAACAACAGACAATGAGGAAATCCAGAGAATCATCAGGTCATACTTCAAAAACCTCTACCCCACAAAACTTGATAATTTAAAAGAAATGGATACTTTTTTGGATAGGTACCACATACCTAAGTTAAATCAAGACCAGATAAACAATTTAAATAGTCCAATAACACTTAAGGAAATGGAATCAGTCATTAAAGTCTCCCAACCAAAAAAAGCCCAGGACAAGATGGTTTCACTGCAGAATTCTAACAGATCTTCAAAGACTTAATACCAATACTCTTTAAATTGTTCCACACAATAGAAGCAGAATGTCTATTAACAAACTCCTTCAATGAGGCTACAATTACCCTGATTCCTAAACAAAACAAAGATGCAACAAAGAAAGAGAGCTACAGACCGATCTCCCTCATGAACATTGATGCAAATTTACTCAATAAAATACTGGCAAACAGACTCCAAGAACACATCAAAACAATTATGCACCATGATCAAGTAGGTTTCATCCCAGGGATGCAAGGGTGGTTCAACATACGAAAGTCCGTCAATGTAATACACCATATAAACAAACTCAAAGAAAAAAACCACTTGATCATCTCACTTAGATGCAGAAAAGGCATTTGACAAAATCCAACACCCCTTCATGATAAAGGTCTTGGAGTGATCAGGAATACAGGAAACATACCTAAACATAATACAGACAATCTACAGCAAGCCAACAGCCAACATCAAATTAAATGAAGAGAAACTCAAAGCAATACCACTAAAATCAGGAGCAAGGCAAGGCTGTTCCCTCTCTCCATACTTATTCAATATAGTACTTGAAGTTCTAGCCAGAGCTATAAGACAACATAATGAGATTAAGGGGATACAAATTGGAAAGGAAGAAGTCAAGCTTTCCCTATTTGCAGATGACATTATAGTATACATGAGTGACCCCAAACATTCAGCCAAGGAACTGATACAGCTTATAAACACCTTCAGCAACATAGCAGGATACAAGATCAACCAAAAACAAATCAGTAGCCCTCCTATATACAATAGACAAACAGGCTGAGAAGGAAATCAGAGATATATCACCATTTACAATAGCCACAAATGATCTAAAATACCTTGGGGTTACTCTAACTAAGCATGTGAAGGACCTATATGACAAGAACTTTAAGTCCCTGAAAAAAGAACTTGAAGAAGATGTCAGAAAATGGAAAGACCTCCCATGCTCATGGATAGGCAGGATTAACATAGTAAAAATGGCGATCTTACCAAAAGCAATCTACAGATTCAACACAATCCCCATCAAATTACCAACACAATTCTTCACAGATCTGGAAAGAATTATACTCAACTTCATATGGAAAAACAAAAAACCCAGGATAGCCAAAAGAATCCTGTCCATTAAAACAACCTCTAGAGGCATCACAGTCCCCGACTTCAAGCTCTGCTATACAGGTACCTTAATAAAGACAGCTTGGTACTGGCATAAAAACTGACATGTGGACCAATGGAATCGAATTGAAGACCTGATATTAACTTGCACACCTAGGAACATATGATTTTTGAGAAAGAAGCCAAAAATGTACAATGGAAAAAAGAAAGCATCTTCAACAATTGGTGCTGGCATAACTGGATGTTATTGTGTAGAAGGCTACAAATAGATCCATATCTGTCACTGTGCACAAAACTTAAGTCCAAGTGGATCAAAGAACTAAACATAAATCCAGTTACTCTGAACCTGATAGAAGAGAAAGTAGGAAGTAGTCTTGAATGCATTGGCATAGGAGATCTCTTTCTAAATATAACATCAGTAGCACAGACACTGAGAGAAACAATCAATCAATGGGACCTGTTGAAACTGAGAAGCTTTTGTAGAACAAAGGACACAGTCAACAAGATAAAGCAACAGCATACAGAATGGGAAAAGGTCTTCACCATCCCCTCATCTGACAGAGGGCTGATATCCAGAATGTATAAAGAACTCAAGAAATTAGAAATCAAAATGCCCAATACTCCAATTAAGAAATGGGCTATAGAACTAAACAGAATTCTCAACAGAGGAATTTCAAATGTCTGAAAGACATTCAAGGAATTGCTCAACACCCCTAATTATCTGGGAAATGCAAATCAAAACGACTCTCAGATACCATCTTACACCTATCAGAATGGCTAAGTTCAAAAACACAGAAGACAGCTTATGCTGGAGAGGATGTGGAGCAAGGGGAACTCTCCTCCACTGCTGGTGGGAACACAAGTTTGTAAAGCCACTTTGGAAATCAATATGCCACTTCCTTAGAAAATTGGGAATCCATCTTCCCCAAGACCCAGCTGTAGCACTCTTGGGCCTATACCCAAGGAATGCTCAATCATACCACAAGGGCATTTGCTCAGTTATGTTCATATCAGCATTGATTGTAATAGCCAGAACTTGGAATCAACCTTGATGCCCTTCAACTGAAGAATGGATAAAGAAAATATGGTACATATACACAATGGAGTACTACTCAGCACAGAAAAACGATGGCATCATGGGGTTTGCAGGTAAATGGATGGATCTAGAAAAAAATCATCCTGAGTGAGATAATGCAGACTCAGAAGGACAAACATGGTATGTACTCACTCATAGGATGATACCAGATGTAAAACAAAGATGATTAGACTGCTACACAACTCCATGGAGGCTACCTAGAAAACGAGACCCTAGGAAAGATACAGGGATCACCCAATGAGAGAGAAATGGTTGAGATCTACATGAACAACCTGAATGCCAGTGGGAGTCATGAAGGACAAGGTTTGAGGAAAAGAAAGCTAAGAGTTGCAGGAGTTCCCAGCTGGGTCAAGAACAGAAAGGGAGAACAAGGAATAACAGACCATGATAAATGAAGACCACATGAGAACAGGAATAGGCAGAGCACTGGAGAGGTCCCCAGAAATCCACAATGATACATCCTCTGTAGCCTGCTGGCAATGGTCGAGAGAAAGCCTGATCTGACCTAGTCTGGTGATCAGATGACCAAACACCCTAACAGTTGTGCTGGAACTCTCATCCAACAAGTGATGGAAATGGATGTAGAGATCCTCAGCCAGGCCCCAGGTGGAGCTCCAGGTGTCTAATTGTCGAGAAAGAGGAGGGACTGTAAGAGCATGAATTGTTGAGACCAAGATTGGAAAAAGCACAGGGATAAATAGCCAAACGAATGGAAGCACATGAATTATGAACCAATGGCTTTGGAGCCCCCAGCTGGATCAGGCCTTCTGGATAAGTGAGACAATTGAATAGCTTGAACTGTTTGGGAGGCATCCAGGCTGTGGGACTGGTACCTGTCCTTAGTGCATGAGCTCGCTGTTTGGATCCTTGGGCTTACACAGGGACACTTTGCTTAGCCTGGAAGGAGGGGTCTGGACCTGCCTTTACTGAATCCACCAGGTTTAAATGAATCCCCAGGGGAGTCTTGACCCTGGAAGAGATGGGAATAGAGGACAGGGAATGGGGGGAAGTTGCGGTTGGGTGCGGGAGGGGGGAGGACAGGGGACCCATGGCTTCTGTGTAAAATTAAAACACAAATATAATAATAATAATAATAATAATAATAATAAAGAACATTGCTGTCCAATATGACAACCAACATCAAATTAAATGGAGAGAAACTCAAAGTGATTCCACTAAAGTCATCAACAATATAGGGTGTCCACTTTCTCTATATCTATTTAATATAGTACTTGGATTTCTAGCTAGAGCAATAAGACAACAAAAGGAGATCAAGGGGATATAAATTGGAAAGGAAGAAGTCAACCCTTCATTATTTGCAGATGATATGATTGTGTACATAAGTGACCCCCAAACTTCTACCAGGGAACTCCTACAGCTGATAAACATCTTTAGTAATGGGCTGTATGCAAGATTAACACACACACACACACACACACACACACACACACACATACACACTCTCTCTCTCTCTCTCTCTCTCTCTCTCTCTCTCTCTTTCACACACACACACACACACACACAGTATTCCTTCTATATACAAATGATAAATGAACTGAGAAAGAAATAAGAGAAGTAACATCCTTTACAATAGCCACAAACAACATAAAATATCTTGTGGTAATTCTAACCAAACATGTGAAAGACCTATATGACAAGAACTTTAAGTCTTTGAAGAAAGAAATTGAAGAAGATATCAGAAAATGGAAAAAATCTCCCATGCTCATGGATTGGTAGGATTAACATAGTAAAAATAGCAATCTTACCAAAGGCAATCTGCAAATTCCATCAAACTCTCCCCCCCACACACGAAGAATTTCCACACAATTCTTCACAGACCTTGAAAGAACAGTACTCAACTTCATATCATAAAACAAAAATCCAGGATAACTAAAACAATCCTTTATAATAAAGGAATTTCCAGAGGTATTTCCATCCCTGACCTCAAACTCTACTATAGAGCTATAGTAATAAAAACAGTATGGTACTGGCATAAAAACACACATGTTAGATCAATGGAATTGTATGGAATATCCTGACACTAATCCACATATGTATGAATACCAGATTTTTGACAAAGAAGCCAAAAATATACAATGGAAAAGAGAAAGCATCTTTAACAAATGGTGCTGGCATAACTACATGTCAACATGTAGAAGGCTGAAAATAGATCCACATCTATCACACTGTTCAGAACTCAAGTCCAAGCCGATCAAAGACCTCAACATAAATCCAGCTACACTGAACCTGATAGAAGAGAAAGTGGGAAGTAGCCTTGAATGAACTGGCACAGTAGAAAACTTCCTGAATAGAACACCAGTAGCACAGACATTGAGATTGCTAGTTAATAAATAGGACCTTCTGAAACAGAGACAATAAGTGGGATGTCCTGAAGCTGAAAAGATTCTGTAAGGCAAAGAACATGGTCAATAAGACAAAATGGCAGCCTACAGAATGGGAAGAGATCTTTACCAACCCCACATCTAATAGAGGGCTGATCTCCAAAATTTATAAAGACCTCAAGAAACTAGATATCAAAATACCAAATAATCCAATTTTAAAAAGGGGCACCCATCCAAATAGAGACTCAACAGAAGAATCTCAATTGGCCAAGAAACACTTAAAGAATTGTCCAACATTCTTAGCTATCAGTGAAATACAAATCAAAATGACTCTGAGATATTATCTTACACCTGTCAGATTGGCTAAGATAAAAATTGCTAAGAATATCCTATATTTGAGAGGATGCAGAGTAAGGGGGAACACTCCTCCACTGCTGGTGGGAGTATAAACTTGTAGAGCCAGTTTCTCAGATAAATGGGAGTCAATCTACCTCAAGACCCAATAATACCACTCTTGTTCATATAACCAAAGGATGCTCATTCAAACCACAAGGACACTTGCTTAACTATGTTCGTAGAAGCCTTATTTGAAACAGTCAGAATCTGGAAACAACCTAGATATTCCTCAGCCAAAGAATGGATGTAGATAAATTTCTAAATGACCTTATTAAATAAATAAAAAAAAACACAGAGCCAGATATATGGTTGAAAGCCTTAGAGAGATCAGGGAAATAGGGAAAGCTACTAGCCAATCTTATCTCACCAATTCTAAAGCTTCATGTTTACTCATGCCTGTGTGCCTTGCTGTACTGCCATCTGATTTGCTCTCTTGATTCAGCTACATCACTTCTTCCTACCAGCTCTGTCACTTCCTGTCTATCTGTACAGACCTCCAGATTTCCATGGTTAACTAGTTTTGGAATTTAAGGCATGTGCCACCATACCTGGTTGTTTCCAGTGTGGCCTTGAACACACAGACATCCTGCCTGCCAAGTGATAGGATTAAAGGTGTGTGCTAACATTGCATGAATTTTGTGTTATGGCTGGCTTTTTCCTCTGATCTCCAGGCAAGCTTTATTTATTAAAGTATAAATAAAATATCACAACAAATGGATAAAGGATATGTGGTATATTTACACAATGAAGTATTACTCAGCTGTTAAAAGCAATTACAAAATGAAATTTGCAGGCAAATAGATGAGTGAGGTAAGCCAGACCCAGAAAGACAAGCATGGTATGTACTCACTCATAAATGGATATTATATGCAAAGCAAAGTATAACCAGGCCACAATCCACAGCCCCAGAGAAGCTTGGTGAGAAAGAGGAATGCATGGATTTCCCTGGGAAATAGTAGATGAGATCTCTTAGGTAAAATGGGGGTGAGGGAGGTGAAGGGGAGGGGATGGGGGAGGAGAACATGAGGGATTCGGTTGGTTGAGATGTGGGCAGGATGGGAGGGGGAAGAGTAATGAAAGAAATCTTGATAGAGGGGGCCATTTCAGGGCTCCAGGAAAACCCCCTGTGAATCTACAAGGATGACCCCAGCTAAGACTCCTAGCAATACTGTTGAGAGTATACATGAACTGGCCTTCTCATGTAATCAGTTTGGAGATTACCCTAATTTTCAACAGAGAGCCTTCATCCAGTAACTGATAGTAGCAGATGTAGACATCCACAACCAAGTACTGGGCCAAGCTCCAGAAGTCCAGTTGATGGGTGGGAGGAAGGGTTGTATGAGCAAGGTGGATCAAATTCATGAGGGTGAAACCCTCACAGACAGCTGACCTGAGCTAATGAGAACTCTTGGACTCTGGAAGGACAGCTAGGGAGCTTGCATGGGACCCACCTAGGCCCTCTGCATGTGGATGAGAGTTGTGTAGCTTGGTCTGTTTTCAGGGTCCCTATCAGTGGGATCAGCATCTGTCCCTGACACATGAGCTGGCTTTTTGGAACCTATTCCTCATGCAGGGATGCTTTGCCCAGCCTTGATACAGGGGGAGGAGCTTGGTCCTGCTTCAACGCGATATGACATGCTGTGTTGACTCCTCTTTCTGAATGGGGAAGGAGCAGATGGGGGGGGGATATATGAGAGGTGGGGGAGGGAATTGGAAGAGAGGAGGGAGGAGAAACTGTGGTTGGTATGAAAAATAATAAAAAAATGATCATTGTTGTCTATCTTTAACGGAACTAGAAAATATCATCCTGAGTGAGGTAACCCAGACTCAGAAGGATAAATATAGTATATACTCACTCATAAGTGGATACTGGATGTAAAGCAAAGGATAACCAGACTGCAACCCACAGCTCCAGGGAGACTAGGTAATAAAGAGGACTCTAGGAAAAACGCAAGGATCGCCCAGCAATGAAGTTGATGAGATCTACATGAGCAAACTGGGAGTGAGGGGGGTAATGGAGGGCAAGGGGTGGGGGAATGAGAGCCTAGGGGAGCAGGAGGTTCGAACTGGAATGAGAATAGAGTGGGACAACAAGGAAAGAGATACTATGATAAATGAAGGCACTATGGAGGTAGGGAGAAGCAGAGTGCTAGGGAGGTTCCCAGGAATCTACAAAGATGACTCCACCAAAGACTACTGGCAGTTGTCGAGAGGGTACCTGAGCTGACCTACTCTGGTGATCAGATGGCTGAATACCCCCTAACTGTCATCATAGAACCCTCATCTAGTGACTAATGGAAGCAGATGCAGAGATCCACAGCCGGCTCCCAGGCCGAAATCCAGGAGTCCAATGGACAAGAGAGAGGAGGGATTCTATGAGAAAGAGATATTAAGACCATTATTGGAAAAAAGTAGAGAGACAACTAGCCAAACTAGTGGAGACACATGAACTGTGGACCAACAGCTGAGGAGCCCCTATGGTACTGGACTAGGCTCCCTGGATAAGTGAGACAGTTATTCAGCTTGAACTGTTTAGGGAGCTCCCAGGCAATGGAATGGGACCCATCCCTAGTGTATGAGCCAGCCTTTTGTAACCTAGTGCCTATGGTGGGACACTTTGTGCAGCCTTGGTGCAGGGAGGAGGGGCTTGGTCCTGCCTCAACAGAGTTTACCAGGTTCTGCTGACTCCCCATGGGAGACCTTGCCTTGGAAAAGGTGGGGATGAGGGGTGGGTTTGGCGGGGGGGGGGGAGCACTGGGAGTGGGAGGAGGGAAGGACAGGGAAATCTGTGGTTGGTATGTAAAAATGAATAGAAAATCTCTTTTTTAAATCTTTTTTTCTTTATTATTAGGTGTTTTAAATTTTATACATCAGCCATGGGTTCCCCTGTCCTCCCCCCTCCCACATCCCCCCCAGTCCCTCCCCTCCATTCCCATGTCCTCCAGGATCAAGGCACCCCTGGGGATTCATTTAAACTTGATGGATTCAGTATAGGCAGGTCCTGTCACCTCTTTCCAGACTGAGCAAAGTGTCTCTGTGTAAGCCCAAGGTTTCAAACAGCCAGCTCATGCACTAAGGACAGATCCTGGTCCCACAGACTGGGTGCCTCCCAAACAGATCAAGCTATTCAATGGTCTCACTTATCCAGAGGGCCTGATCCAGCTAGGGGCTCTACAGACTTTGGTTCATAATTCATGTGCTTCCATTCGTTTGGCTATTTGTCCCTGTGCTTTTTGCAATCTTGAATTCAACAATTCACACTCTTGCAGACCCTCCTCTTTCTCGACAGTTGGACACCTGGAGCTCCACATGGGGCCTGGCTGAGGATCTCTATCCACTTCCATCAGTTATTGGATGAAAGTTCCAAGACGACTGTTAGGGTGTTTAGTCATCTGATCACCAGACTAGGTCAGATCAGGCTTTCTCTCCACCATTGCCAGCAGTCTACAGAGGATATATCATTGTGGATTTCTGGGGACCTCTCGAGCACTCTGCCTATTCCTGGTCTCATGTGGTCATCATTTATCATGGTCTGTTATTCCTTGTTCTCCCTTTCTGTTCTTGATCCAGCTGGGATCTCCTGCTCCCCTAAGCTTTCTTTCCCTCAAATCTTGCCCTTCATTACTCCCACTGTTGTCCAGGTTGTTCATGTAGATCTCATCCATTTCTCTGTCATTGGGTGATCTCTTAATAAAAATGATTATTCCTTGTAATATATATGCTTATAATCATGTTTTTGGAGAACAAAGACAGGATGGTTGTAAATCCAGATAAACTTGAGTTACACAATGAATATAAGGCAATGCTAGGTAAGAAAGGTAAAGGAAACACCTTTTTGTATGTATGATGCTTAGTGTTGTCAACTTGACAGAATCTATAATTACTTGGAAGAAGGGCCTCTGGGGATGCTTTCAAGTTATTTTCTATATTTTGTCAATTATTGTGGGACCACTCATCTTACTTGAAAGCAAGACTGTTCCTTATTATCCAGTGGAATTATACAGTATGGTATTGTAAAAGTAAATAAGTAGAACTGAGAGGCAGCATGTATTCATTGTTCTGTGTTTCCTAACTGCTTTGACTTCCTCACTATAACTGGCCATACTCTTGGAATATAGATCCTAATATATCCTTCCCACCTTAAACTACTTTTGGCAGAGTATTCTATCACAGTGCACTGACTAGTTTTGTGTAAACTTGAAACAAGCTAGATTCTTTTCTGAAATGGAAACCTGAATTAATAAAATCTCCCCACAAGATTAGACTGTGTTGAGGCCTGTGGTGCATTTTCTTGATTGATAATTGTTGTGGGAGGGCCAAGTTCACTGTGGTTAGTGCATGGTGCTATAAGAAGTAAGGCTAAGTAAGCAACAGGCAATCAAACCATTTAACAGTATTCTTCCACGGCTTCTGCATCAGTTCCTGCGACCAGGTTCTTGCTCTAACTTCCTTAGATGACTGACTTATGAATGGTAAAGTGAAATAAAGCATGCCTCTCCCCGAAGCAACTGGTCATGGTGTTTTATCACAGTAATAGAAACCCTAATTGAGATACATGGCAACAGTAAAGTAAACCAAGACAGTATGTAACCTTTATCTCTATTGCTTTTTAAAATGATAGAATGCAATACTTTAAAAGGAGAATGTTTTCAAACTATGAGTTCTTATATGACATTTGTAATATAAAAGAAAAAAAAATAATTTAAAGCAAGAAGGAAGAAAGCAAATATATGGTTAAGAGCAGGAAAAAACTAAAATGAAAACAATAAAAATTAGAAAAAAAATCAAAGAAACTGGTTCTTGAAAAGCTCAATATTATTAAATCTCTATTTAGCCTAATTAATAACAAGGACTAACTTACAAATTGTTAATATCATATATAGCATGCTAATAAGAACACTGGTATAATCAAAACATTTACAAGTTATATGACATAGTTCAATTGCTTGGAAGACATAAGTCACTAAAAGTGCATCTTTTCTGAAGGGAAATGGAGGAGCAGTGGTTCTGTGGGAGCTGGGGAGAATTGGGAGGAGGAGAAGGAGGGGATATTGTATGAGAAAAGAATACAGGAAAAAAAGCCCATTTATGAAGAAGTAAATAATCACAAGTGGTTCCACATAGAAATCAATTTTCAGGAAAGCTTGTATCAAAGAAAGTTACATGCCTAAATAAATCAACTGGTTAATTATATATAAACGGTGAGCAGCCTCATGAAGTTGTAGAAGAGAGAACACATTAAAACCTACTTTATTCAAGCTTACCCTGATGACAACAGATATGAAAATAAAACACAAGTAAAAGTTATAGACTATTATCCCTCATGAACATCAATGTGAATATTTTTAGAGGATATTAACATATCAAATCTAGCAATTTATAAGAAGGAAATTATATCTTGATCATATGGGGTTGATTAGGAAAACAAAACTCATTCAGAATTAAAAAAATCAACCAAATCCATGTAATCATAGTCATATATCACATGAACATAATACTAGCTGCATAAAAAGATTTGACAAGTTTAATTATCCATTAATGTTTAAATTTTTGGCATGGAAGGAATAGATCTTCAACTTAAAAACTGAGAGACTACAAAAACATCTATTTAACATCATATAATACCACTAAAATTTTATATTTAGCTGTAAGATGCTGAATATTTTTACCCTCATTTCAACAAGGGAGAAATGTCTCATTTAACCATTTTTTCATCTTAACCAGTGCAAGGAATCAAGAAAAAGAAATTAAAGGCATACAGATTGGAAAGGACAAATTCCGCTTTATGCAAGTAAGATGTTATTTACAGAGATAAATTCCATAGACTTTACCATAATGTCAACATAGTACTGTAATTAATGACTTATTAAAAATCCAACATTATTAAAAGCAAACAGGGGCTGATCATGTACCTCAGTGACTGAGCACTAGTCCAGCATGTACAAGGCCCATGTTCCATCCACAACACTGAAAAAAAACAACATAAAATGTACTAAGACAATTGAAATCAAATGGTTCATTCTTATCAATAATTGTGAATAAAATTAAGTCAACAACAACAACAACAAAATAAAACAAACTGTCTTTTGAAGAAAACCCTATTATATTTGACATTTAAACAAAACACTTGTCTACCATGAATGTAAATCTTGGTGTTATACACAGCACTGGAAGCAAAAAAAATGAATGAATGAATGAATGAATGAATGAACGAACGAATGAATGAATGAATAAATAAATAAATAAATAAATAAATAAATAAATAAAACAATCCAAGACACCAAAACAAAGCAATACACCAAAACACTTCCTAATACCCACGTAAAATAATAAAAAAGCACAATAGACATTAGTATATGTTAGGATTTTATTGCAGTTATGAGACACAATGACCACAGCAATTCTTTTTTAAAATTTTACATCCCTACTGCAGTTTCCCTTCTCTTCTCCCATTCCCTCCTCTCATCTCTCCTCCCTCCCCTCCCCCCCCAACTTCTCCTTTGTTTCTGTTCAGAGAGGAGCAACCCTCCCATGGGTATCAAAAAAGCATGGCATATAAAGTTGTTATAATATTAAGTACCTCCTTTTGTATTTAGACTGGGCAATGCAATCCAGTATGAGTAATAGGTTCCTAAGAATCAGCCAAATCATTATGGACAGTCTTTGCTCCCATTGTTAGGATTTCCACAAGTAGACCAAGCTATACAACCGTCACATATATGTAGAAGGTCTAGGCCAGTCCTCTGCAGGCTCTCTGGTTGTTTGCTCAGTCTCTGTGAGGTCCTGTGATGCCAGGTTAGTTATTTCTGTGGGTTTTCTTGACCTCTGTGGCTCCTACAATCCTTCCTCCCTCTCTACAGCATGATTCCCCAAGCTCAGCCTAATGTTTGGCTGGACCACAGAAACTCTTATGAAGGAAAAAATTTAACTGGGTATGGCTTGCAGTTCAGAAGTTTAGTCTGTTATCATCACAGAGGGAAGCATGGCCACAAGGAGGCAGAGAGGATCCTGGATAGGAAGTGGATCCTCAGGCAGCAGGAAGAGACAGTGAGCTGTTAGACCTGGCTTGAGCTTCTGAAACCTCAAAGCCCACCTGACCAGTGATACACTTCTTCTAATAAAGCCACACCTACCACAATGCTATACCTCCTAATTGTTCCACTCCCTATAGGCCTACGGGGGCCATTTTCATTCAAACCACCACAAATAGTGACAATTATATATACCAAATATATCATTTATATATCACAAATATATCAATTACAGGAATCTTTTAAAGTACTTTTAGAGAAAAATATTTTACTTTTACCCTAATAGCACGTAATAGAGAAGAGGAAAGGCTGAAAAGTATTAACTTAATGAATCCATTTAAGTCTCAAGTACCTAAAACCAAGAATCAATAAGAAGCAAGATTAGGAGGTCCCTCTGCTTCCTGAGCTAGGCATACCTCTCTTTGTTCTTACATTATTATGTGCATGTTCTTCTCCATGAAACCACAATGCAACCAACTTAAATATATCATTCTCACTGTTACATACATACATCCTAAACCATTTCCTCCAGTCACATATGTAAATTGACAGAAATCCATAAAGGGAAAAAATTCTGGATATTGATCACAAGTAATAAAAGAAGAAACAATTTTCCTGCTTCAAACTTAAAAGCACAGGAAATAATGGACTGAAAATACAAACTAGGGAATAAGAAAAAAATGTTTAAAGAACATATATCTGATAAAGATTCAAAACCTCAAATAAATAAAGAACTTACATACCACAATAGCAAAGAAATAGGCTGATTTCAAGTAAGGGTTCTGAACACAAAAATTACAGTCATCAATATGTTAATTAGTTTTAATGTAGCAATCTTATGGTAGTAAGTATATATAAATGATATTAAATCTAATACATATGCAATTATTGCCAATTAAAAATTTTAAAAATAGACTTCTTCATAAAAATTCTTCATGAATGAAATATAAATTAGTAAAAAATGTAATCGAAGTATTTGAGTGAATATTTCTCCAAAGACATAAAATGGTCAATTTCTATATGTAAGCTACTGAACACTGCAGAGAAATGCAAGAAAAACGACAGAGATAGCACCTGTATGATTTAGGGTAGCAATTATAAAAACGTCAATAGATTACAGGTGTTGTCAAGCAGAATCTTGTATATTATTGTGATGATGTGAATTGATTTAACCATTTTAAAAACAGTATGGTAGTTCCCTAAGAAATTAACAATGGGTCTACCATATGACACAGAAATCCTAATTTTGAATATATTTGAAGAAAAGGAAATAATCATAATATCTGTACTTCTATTTTCATTGCCATAGTCATCAATTAGTAAATAAATAAATACAGACAAAATGTTTACTAATCAGTGGATGAAGGGTATAAGAAAGAATATTAAATAATTCTGAGTATTTGTTAAATTTAATTTAAAAGATTTGTCTCAGAGTAAATAGCAATGGTAGTCAGAGAAAGGAGGCAAATACTGGCTAAAACGCACAAAGTTTCAGTTATGATAGATAACTAAGTTGTGGAGACTTAATATGTAATACGTTGTAAACTGATACCGTTATATGTATTTGACAGATTTTAAGTTTTCTCTTTAATGCACAAATATAAAGGAAAAAGCACTATGTCATTATTGGTATATTAATTAGCTTTACTGCCATTTCCTTTCACGATGTTTATATGTGTCAGAACTTTTTGTTTTGTTTCACTAAGACAGGGTTTCTCTGTGTATTCCTTGATGTCCTGGAATGTGCTTTGTAGACCAGGCCAGCCTTAAACTCACAAAGATAAGCCTGCCTCTCTGCCTCTTGAGTACTGGGATTAAAGGTATCCACCACCGTGCTTAACTAGTCAGTACATTTTTAGAACCTTTTTTGTATATCTTACATTGACACTTTTTAAGATTTATTTTTATCTATTAGTGGTGTGTGTACATGTGTATGACATGTGAATCAGTATCTGTGAAGACCCTGGCCCCAAATGGTGTTAAATCCCTATCCTGGAATAACAGGAAATTGGAAGTTGTACAATATTTGACATGGGCTTTAGGAACCAAATTCAAGCCCTCTAGAAAGCTCTGTGCTCAGCCAACTTTCCAGAACCTAAATTGTTTTAACTATACACTGAAAGCTAACAATTAATTTGGAAATATCGAATAATATTACACATAAATAAATATAGAAAAACGGAGATAGTACAAATAATAGTAGTATTCAAATACCTGACAAAATTAACTAAAAGAAAGATTTTGGCTTGTGGTTTCAGAAGTACTGATCCATGGTTGACTGACTCCAGTGTTCCAGGGCATGTGGTGACATATAACATCTTGACATAAGAATCTATCAATATTCACTGTTTAGCTTCTGGCAGCCAGGAAGTGTGAAAATTGAAATATGAACTGTCTCTCAAAGATACACTCTGAACAATCCACTTTTTCCCCACCAGGCTCCATCTTTCACAGTTCCACTATCTTCCATTGCTTATTCAAAATTTAAATGTGTCAGTATATTAGGCCATTGGTGAAGCCAAAGCCCTCATGATCTATTCACTTTCCTCCCAAATCCCGATTTCTGGGCACTGCTTGCATTATGGACCAAGCCTTCAATAACTTTGACTTTTGGGGGAAGACATTGCATCTGAGGCATAACAAATACAATAGAGATGATTAGCATGGCCTAAATTTCATCTCTAAAAGAGATTCACTGGGAATTAATTAATTAAAGCAAATTAATCAATATGACTATAAATAAAAATAATATTTAAAAAAGGCATATTTGAAACAATGTCTACTTAATGAAATTGAGGGGCTTGAGAGATATCTCAGTGTTTTACAGTACATACTTTTCTTCTAGAAGATCTGAGTTTAGTTTCCAGCTCACACATTTGTAGCTGGAGAGTTTCTCTCCAGGTCCCACCAAGCCCCCACAGTCATACAGCCCGCTTATAAAATAAACACACAGATGCTTATATTATTTAAACTGTTTGTCCTAATGACTCAGGCTTCTAGCTAGCTGTTCTTATATCTTAAATTAACCCATTTATATTAATCTATAAATTGCCACATGGCTTGTGGCTTACTGGCATCTTAACATTTTTCTCATGGTGGAGGCTGGCAACATCTCTCTGCTTCAGCCTTCCACTTCCCAGACCTCTCCTCTCTCTTTGTCCCGCCTATACTACCTGTCTGGCTACTGGCCAATCAGCATTTTATTTATAAATCAATCATCTACAGCATGCATTGGACTGTAACTCCAACTCTGGGGAATCCAGTGCCTCTGGCCTCTATGTGCATATAATTTCTGAGAAGCCAGGTCCCAGGCTGTAGAGAACAGAAGCTTGACTGACTTTATCACTATGTGGCCTTTGTCCCTATGGAGTTGAGTAGGCTCAAGACTGATTTGTGAGTAAGTATCCCTCACTCTTGCCATGATCTCTGAAGGATAACAAGGGTATGAGCAATGTTCTACCACTCCTCATCTGGCTTAGGAACCTGCAATAAATAGATAGATAAACACATGAATAAAAAGTATCTAGACTATTTTAGAAAGATTGTGATGACTCATCTTGTAAAGAAAACAGTAAAAATGGAATTATTAAGACTCTTTACTAGTATTCTTAAAATTGTTCCACAAAATAGAAACAGAATAAACATTGCCAAATTCATTTTGTCAGGCCATAGTCACCCTGATACCCAAACCACACTAAGACTCAACATAGAAAGAGAATTACAGACTAATTTCCCTCATGAACATAAACACAAAAATACTCAATAAAATACTAGCAAACTGAATCCAAGAACACATCCAAAAAAGCATCTGCCATGATCATCCCAGTGATGCAGGGATGATTCAACTTATGTAAATGGGTCAATGTCATTCACTATGTAAACAAATTGAAAGGAAAAAAAAAACATGATCTTCTTACTAGATGCTGAAAAAGACTTTGACAAAATCCAGCATCCCTTCATAATAAAAGTCTTAGAGAGATTAGGGATACAAGGGATATACTTTAATATAATAAAGGCAATGTGTAGCAAGCCTGTAGCCAAAATCAAATTAAGTGGAGAGAAAATTAAAGCAATTCCACTTCAGTCATGGATAAGACAAGGCTGTCTACAAATTCTTTATCTGTTCAGTGTAGTATTTGAAGGTTTAACTAGATCAAAAAGACAATTTAAGGAGATCAAAGGGATACAAATTGGAAAGGAAGAAGTCAAAGTACTGTTGTTTGCAGATGATATGGTAGTACACATAAGTGACCCCAAAAATTTTACTGGGGAACTCCTACAGCTGACAGATACCTTCAGTGAAGCAGCTGGATACAAAATTAACTAAAAAAAAAATAACAGTAACTCTCCAATATAAAAATGATAAATGGGCTGAGAAAGAAATTAGGGAAACAACACCCTTCACAATAGCTGCAAATAACATAAAGTCTCTTGGGGTAACTCTAACCAAACAATTGAAAGACCGATATGATAAGAACTTCAAGTCTTTGAAGAAAAAAATTGAAGAAGATATCAGAAGATGGAAAAATCTCCCATGCTCGTGGATCAACAGGATTAACATAGTAAAAATGGCCACTTTAACAACAGCAATCTACAGAGTCAATGTAACCCCCATCAAAATTCCATCACAATTCTTTATAGACCTTGAAAGAACAATCCTCAGCTTCATGTGGAAAAACAAAAAACCCCGGATAGCTAAAACAATACTATATCATAATGAAACTTCTGGAGGTATCACCATTCCTGACTTCAAGTTGTACTATAGGGCAATAGTATTACAAACTGTTTGGTATTGGCATAAAACCAGACAGGTGGATCAATGGAATAGAACTGAAGACCCAAAGGAAATCCACACACCTATGAACACCTGATTTTTGACAAAGAATCCATAAATATACAATGGAAAAGAGCATCTTCAACAAATGGTGCTAATCTAACTGGATATCAGCATGTAGAAGATGCAAATAGATCCATATCTGTCATCATGTACAAAACTCAAGTCCAAGTAGATCAAACACTACAACATAAAACCAGATACATTGAATCTGATAGAAAACAAAAATAGAGGAATAGCCTTGAACACATTGGCGCAGGAGACAACTTCCTTTTTTTTTTTTTTTTTTTTTTTTCAAGACAGGGTTTCTCTTTGTAGTTTTATAGCCTGTCCTGGATCTCGATTTGTAAACCAGGCTGGCTTCAAACTCACAGAGATCCACCTGTCTCTGCCTCCCCAGTGGGATTAAAGGTGTGCACCACCACCGCCCTGCTGAGACAACTTCCTTAATAGGACATCAATTGCATAGGCACTAAGATCAACAGTTAACAAATGGGACCTCATGAAATTGAAAAGCTTCCGTAAGGCATAGGGCACTGTCAAAAGGACAAAACATCAGCCCACAGAATGGGTAAAGGTCTTGACCAAAGCCATACAGAGGGTTAATATTCAAAATATATAAAGAATTCAAGAAACAAGACATCAAAATACCAAATAAGTCAATTAAAAAAGGGAGTACAGATCTGAACAGAGAATTCTCAACAGAAGAATCTCAAATGCCCAAGAATCACTGAACAAAATGTTCAGCATCCTTAGCCATCAGGGAAATGATGATAAAAATGATTCTGAGATTCCATCTTACACCTGTCAGAATGGCTAAGATCAAAACTACCAGTGACGTGACCGTTCATGCTGGAGAGGATGTGGAGCAAAGGGAACTCTCCTCCATTGCTGGTGGGAGTGCAAACTTGTACAGCCACTTTGGAAATCAATATGGCAAGTTCTCAAAAAATTGGGAATCGATCTACCTCAAGACCCAATTATACCACTCCTGGTCATATACCCAAAGGACACTCCACCATACCACAAGGACACTTGAACAACTATGTTCATAGCAGCTGTATTCATAATAGCCAGAACCTAAAAACAACACAATAGATAAAGAAAATGTGGTACATTTAAATAATGAAGTATTGTTTAATAACTGAAGGACATCATACCAAGAACAGATAAAGAAAATGTGGTGCTTTTAAACAATGGAGTATTACTCAGCTGTTAAAAACAATGACACCAGGAAATTTGTTAGCAAATGGATGGAACTAGAAAAGATCATCATGAGTGTGCTAATCTAGAACCAGAAAGACAAACATGGTATTTAACTCATTCATTAGTAGATATTAGCCATAAAGAAAAGGAGAACCATGTGATAATCCACAGACCCAGAGAAGCTAAGTAACAAGGAGGGCTCAAGGAGGGGATGTGTAAATCACACTGTGAAAGGGAAATGGAATAGACATTGCCAGTGTGGGGGATGAAAGGAGATGTGGGCATGGGAACAGGAAGGATCAGGTAGTGGGAAAGGGGAAGGAAAGGGTACTGTGAGAGACAACTGGAATCTCTGGGATGAACTAGAGACCTAGAGCAATGGAAACTCCCAGGAATCTATGAGGGTGACCCAACCTAAGACTCCTAGCAATAGGGAGGATTTAGATGGAGCCTGAACTGGCCATTTCCTGTAACCAGACAAGACTTCCATTGGAGGGACTGGAACACTAAACCAGTCACAAACTCTTCAACCAACAATTTGTCCTGCCTACAAGATTTACTAGGTTAGAGATGGCACAGCAATTGTGAGAGTGATCAGCTAATGACTGGCCCAGCTTGAGAATAATACACTGAGAGGAAGCTCACCTCTGAGAGCCAGGGATCTGAGGCTGGATACCCAAGAGACCTAGGATAGAACCAAACACAACTGGCAAAAAAGTCAATGAAATGATTCCTATTGATATGCTGCTATGCTCATAGATTAGTGCCTAGTCCAACTTTCATCAGAGAGGCTTCGCCCAGCAACTGATGGAAACAGATGCAGAGACCCACAGCCAAACATCAGGTGAATCTCCAGGAATCCAGTGAAAGAGGGGGAAGGAAGGAATGTGAAAAAAAGAAAACCCACTGAATCAAGTAACCTGGACTCATTGGGGCTCACAGAGACTGAAGGACAACCAGGAAGCCTGCATAGGACTGACTTATGCTCTCTGCATATGTGTTACAGTTGTGTACTTGATATTCTTATGGAACTCCTAATAGTGGGAGAAGGGGCTATCTCTCACTCTTGCCAGCTTTTGGGACCCTATTCCTCATACTGGATTGCCTTGTTCAGCCTGAATAGAAGAGGAGGTGCCTGTTCTCACTGCAACTTAATATACCATGACTGCCTGATAGCCATGGGAAATCAGCCTGTATCTGAAGAGAAACAGGGGAGGAGGAGGAGTAGACAGGGAAAAGGGAACAGGGAGGAACTGGGAAGATGGGAGGGAGGGGAAACTTTAATTGGGATGTAAAAACAAAATACATACACACACACACACACACACACACACACACACACACACACACACACACACTATCTTTACCTGGGAAGGTCTTTAGCCTTCTGATGCCTATAACAAAATAATTTAGGTGTTTACTTTATAAGCAATAAAAATGCATTGTTCACAGATCAGTAATCTAGAAGGCCAACATAAAGGCCCCAGAAGATCTGTCCTGTCCAAGTGCCTCTTGGGGATTACTACATGTCCTCACAGTGTGAAATGACAAAAGCATACAATATCCTCAGTTCTGTTGGTTAGAGGTGCTAACTATACTCATGAGGGCAGAGCCTTTATGACCTAATCACATTGTAAAATTTCCAGGTCCATTACCATCACCATGGAAGTTACATTTCAAGGTACAAACTTTGGAAAGACACAAACACACAATAACTATTTAGCAGCAAAATTCAGACTATTGCAGTCTGCTAATCTCATGGTTTCGTCAGCATGAAAGGCCAGTGATAGATAAAGGTAGTTATTTGTGCTAATATTGAATTTACACCATTTTTATGCTAAAAACCCTAGTTTTCTTCTTGAACTGTACTTTGATGTTAATAAGTTAAATTTGAAGTCAAAATTTCCCAGATTAAACATGATATCACAAGGCAAGTGGACTAAAAGAATTGTTGCTGCCAATTATTTCAGTCTATGATTCAACATTTTTTAAATCAGCTGATTTAAAAGAGAATGTTCTAACAAAGGCAAATGTTGCTGCTTATTTTTGCTTACCATATAGCATGTACTGGGAACATTATAGACACAAAGAGTGACTTTAAAATGTACATTCCAATTCTGTTTCTACCTACACAGAATCTTGAAGAACAGCTCTGTACTCATCTGTTGTATAATTTGAGCTTCATCTAAAGCTGTAGTTTGAAGAAACATTTATAAAAATAAAAAATAATTGCTTTAAAACAACTATATCATCTCATTTTACTGTTCATTTGCCCTATAAAAATTTGCCTATTTTTGACATGAATAAATTAATTTTGAACACGGACATCTAATGATGGAATTTGAACTCAGGTCTTCAGATACAGCACATGCATTTATACTACCACATAATTTTGCCAATCTGAAGGGCAGTTCAGAAAACCTTATACCAGTTTCCTTAATTGAAAAAGGTAGAAGGATGATAGTGATATTCTCTAGAGTTAAAAAAGACAGTCTGCTTTGAAATTTTATCACATTTTCAAAGCTGTCTTTGGGGGAGCGACAAATACAGGGATTATAATTTGTTATTCCTGTTTGTTACTATCCACTTGTTTCTTCATGTGACATGAAAAGTTCTTTGTGGTGATATATTGTGTACCCCAATAATGCTTATACAAACAGAGCCAGCCACTAAATTAGATATAGAGGTCAGGCAGTGGTGGCACATATTTTTAATCCTATCACTCAGGAGGCAGAGATCCATCTGGATCTCTGTGAGTTCAAGGCCATACTGGGCTACATGAGAGAAACAGAACCAGGCAGTGGTGACACATGACTTTTTCCCAGGAAGTAATATGGCAGGACACAGAAAGGTATGTAAGGCATGAGGAAACAGGAATTTGCTCTCTTTAGGATGAGGATTTCATAAAGGTAAGCTAGTGGCTGGCTGTTCTGCTTCTATGGTCTTTCAGCTTTCATCCCAATATCTGTCTCTGGGTTTTTTTTTTATTACAAGACCTTTTAAGATTTGTGTTACAGTTCTTAGATCCCACTCACTAGAAATGTCAACTACTATGTGATTATACAGAATTCTGGAGATTAGCTTTACAAAGAATAATTCAGCCTTGTCAAGACATTTCTAAAAGACCATAATGTATGTTTCAAGTTTTTGCCAGATAACTATCAGTTGACTTGTCTGTTAACAGGAATTGTGCTTATCAAAGAGACCCACATTTTAATTATTTTCTTTTTGTCTTGTACTTTTCTTTCTGTGCTTTGCACAACCTTCACCTAGATCATCACACTTAATCCAGCACTGTGTCTTGACTCATGTTTATTTATGGTTCATAGATGTTTTAGTAATCTCAGTTACAAGGGTAATAGAATAGCGATTGACTCTGAAAATTCAGTCTTACTGTTTAGAAAACAGCTGCATATTTAAGATATGGGAAACATTAATCTTAGTGTAAGTTTGTCAGATGGAGTGGGGATAATTTAAAGATTGAGAGATAAGGATGACCTTAAGCTAGCTGATTTAGCCTTTTAAGCATCAAATTTCAAATATGTGAAATATAAATATTATGAGTCTGTGATGGTTAATCTTGGCTGTCAACTTGGTTGGATCTAGAAATAACTAAGAGGCATTCCTCTGTGTAGGTCAGTACAGGCATTTCCAGGAATGACTAACTCCTTGCTGCTGAATGCAAGCTCATTGTTGCTGTTTACTAACATTAGAACCCAACTTTTTCAGCCTTCCAATGTTGACTGAAGAGCAACAATTTCCAGAAATCCCCCAGGCCTTCCATGCCAGATTGGAAGGGAACTATGCTCACCACTAGATTACCAAAAGGGCATTGCCAGGTAGGACTACTCAGGCCTCCATCCTTGTGGACTGTGAGAAGCTATCAGATTCTCAGCCTCTCCAGTGTGCACAAAGGCACTATACTTACCAGACCCCTGTTATGTAATCCAACCAAATAAATCTCCTTTTTACACATATAACTCCTGGTAGTAAGGAAACAAGTAATTGTATTGTTTCATACTGAAAGTAGTGTATTTAGTTATTAAATAAGAACATTACATGATTTGATGATTTGTAGAAGCATCCAAATACCTGACTGGTATAAAGCTTTTCATCCTTCACTGTCTTTCTAATATTTTCTTGGTTTGTTTTCCTTTGGTGATGCTTCTTGCCTGGCAGGCCTGGAAATGGTATGTAGAAATATTTTCCATGGTGCTTGATGCTTCTACCAAACTGAATTTATAAAATTCACTTTGTTGTAGAAACATTTTACACTTGTTAGTGATATCTTAAAAGAAAATTTTACTGTTTTGAATATGATTTAGAAAGACATTCTGCTGTAATCACAAGTTCCCAAAAAAAGTATGAAAGAAAGAAAAATCCTGGATGAATGGAAGCAGCTGTCTTACTGTACAAAATCTAAAACAAAAGCTTCATAAAAAAGTCACTTGGCATGTTACACCCCCAGTATTAGGATATATAATGTTTGAGTTTCTTTTTTTTGTGCATCCTTTATGTACTTGAAATACTAAATTTGCATGTGAATGGACAAAAGCAAAATTGTATTTCAAGGATCATGAAAGGAAATTACTGATTGGCTCTTTAATTGGGCAAACACTATCTGAGCCACTTCATTTATTTCTAGTTTTGACATTAAGTCAAACTTTTGTTTTCATAAGAATGGTGAAATTCTGAGTTGGTGTAAATATTACATCGTGATACATAAATGAAGGGGATGCCTTAACACCCAGCCTGTGGTTGACTCTCTTTTTTGGTTTGTTTCTTTAGGAAGATTCATTAAATAAGACAAGTTTTACTTTAGCATTTCTAATTCTTTCTACAGGATGCCAAGTGCTCTCCTAGACTGTTGGTTATTTATAAGTTGATTCCTATCCACCAGTTCTGTTCTGATTCAATGACCAATCTTTATTCTCATTCCCTACTTGCACAGACAACATACTTGCTTTGTGTCATATTCTCTTAGAGCCCAATCTGAAATAGTTATGTTTGCCAGAAAGCCAATATAGAGGAATGAATCAGGTGATATAGAGTTTGTAAACAATTGGAAAGCACATTCCTCATTTACAAGGCGCAAAGGGTAATTGTTCCATGGGAATAATGACTCTTTATTGGTATTCACCTTTTTGTGAAAATCCAGACACATGAATTTTTCTAAACTAGAAAGTTCCTGTTTTTTTAATACCTACAATCAATGAGAAAACCCTGTATGAGTTAAAGTTAATTGATGGGGTACATATAACTTGAGAGGCAACCAGTTTACAGCATCTGCTTGAGGGGGTTGCTTTTTGTTTTAGGTTAAAATAACTTAATAATAAAAAGAAATCTCTATCATCAGAATTTGTAATTTATATCTTAATTGCTTCATTGTTTTTCTGTTCAATTATACATTCATAAAATATTTACTATACAATGTAGTTGGCTTTGGTGTTCTACTAGGCACTGGAAATTCAGTCTAATAAAGCATTCACTTTCCCAAAGGATCCAAGAGTTTAGTGTGAGTCAGAAAGTAAATTATCAGAATCTCAAATGATGAGCATCATGAGAGGAAGAAGCATAGCATATAGTGACAGCACAGAAAAAGTCTCTCAAATGAGTGACAAGACTATATCCCCACCCCCACCCAGCTGATCTCTGAAAGGAGATGGTAATGGCAGGATGCTAAACTTGATATGCAGCTGGGGGAGAGATTTGTGGGCAGACCATGACTTTGAATTCCTCCTAAATAGAATGGCTTTGTCATTTGGCAATTGAAAAAGATGATGCTTTCATTTTACCCTTTGACATCTATTGAGTGTTGTTTCTAAAGCAAAATGCTCAGAAGAGTCAATAGACTGTTCCCTTTTTATATTGCTTTGACTAGGTGTCAGCAATTCCAATCATATCAGATCATTTATTACTCTGAGAAAATCCCTTGACAAACTCAGAGATTAATTTGCTGTTGGTAAGCTACTCAGGAGATATTTCCCCTACTTCCTATAATATAGAGAGATGTGTTCATAGTTCAGGCCACATTGGGTATTATGGCTTTGTGTGAAATATAAGCATCTCAAAGGAAAGAATCAAAGTAAAATCTTGAACTGCTTTCAAATCAAAACCAAATCTCCATGTACTGTCAGGATCCTCAGCTTTCTTTATTGAAAGAGCAGTTCATGCAGAGGAAAGATAAAAATGGCCAGTAAACAAGTAGCTTTTAGATAGGGGATAAAACTGCAAAAGAAAGTACTACAATGATGGATGAGCTGGAGTTAATATTGTATTTTATGAGATGCAAGTTAATACCTGCCTTATAGTGTCACTCAAGGGAGAATGGACATTTCCTAAAATTGGCCATTTGGTGCAGAGTTTATAGAACTTCAAAGAAGATTAGCATCAGATGCTGAGTCCTTTCCAAGAACAAACTCCAAAAATTTCTGAAAGCAGTATTGATTGGAGGTTAGAAACCAGTAGGAACTAGAAAATGTGGTTTTACATGAACAGAAATGTTTGCTCCAGCAAATTGCTTAGCAGAGTGAGCTATGTGAAATTCATTTCAAAGGTCCAGGGCACCTCAAAGGGAAATTAACCTTTGTTTCTTTTCATGTTGTTGGTGATAAAATCTCAGTCCTCACTAATGATAGGCAAGGGTTCCACCACCACCAAGACTCATCCCAAGCCTGGGAAATTTCTTTAAGACATGGGTTATTTATATTTTGGTTTCCCACTCTTAACAATTTCATACCTATAGGAGTATCTATTGTTCAACACTTTATCTGGACAGAAAGGAAGCAATAATCAGTCCATAATATGGAAGTCTCCATAGTACTAGCATAAGATCCAGAACATAACATCTGAATTTGAATGCTATCCCTATCATTTATTAACCAAATGGCCATGGACCATTGGATATGCTCCTTTGCACCCCAGTTTACTTGTTCAAAAGACAGAGCTATTAAATCTTACACTTTATTGAACATGGAAAAGTATTAACCACATTTCTTCCTTCACAGTCTTCTTTGGAGTAATCTAGTGCCTAGAGAAGCCATAGAGGGAGACAGCTTTAAGGGAAAAGGTCTAACTAAAAATGCTAAAATTAGGCAACATGGAAGGTTATCTACTGTGCATTTCTGACTGATAGTTCTCAATTTTTTTTTGAGGCAGGGTTTCCCTGTGTAGCTTTGTGCCTTTCCTGGAACTCACTTGGTAGCCCAGGCTAGCCTCGAACTCATAGAGATCCACCTGCCTCTGCCTGCCGAGTGCTGGGATTACAGGCATGCACCACCACCAGCTGGTTAGTTCTCATTTTTTTACCTTTGGCTTTTCTGGAATTCTGGAAGCCATGGACATTTCTTTGTGTGTAAGATTAGGAGTCTACTAATATCTATCCCATGGATGACCTGCAGGAGTATTTGAAGAGACTTATCCTGCAGAACCATAGCTACAGGATTTCCATGACTCAGAACAACAGCAGGATATAGGAGAGGAATGTTGGTGAGGGTTCAGTTTTGAACCAAAGACAGAAGCCTTGAACCTGACAAGCAACTCAGTACACAATGAACATTTGCAAGTAAAGCTGTTATTGTTTATTTTTATCTTATTTTTATTCTTTTTAACTTTCCTCTGGGGGGAACACTACAAGAATGAAGGGTGGATACAGAGGATCTGGAAGATGAGCTGGATTGAGGTGCATGATGTGAAATTCCCAAAGAGTCAATTAAAAAAAAGATCATGGGTCTAATTTTCAATGTAAGTTCCAGTTAGTTCAGATTCCACAGAAACGTGTGGATTTTTTTTTTGTTTGTTTTATTAACAGTAACACCTTGTTTCTAATTTTTTGTTGTGTACCTATGCCTGAAGATTTTCCTTCAGGGAAGAAGATCTTTTATCCTCAGTCCAGAATCTACTGATCTAGGAATGCTCACACAGAGAAAGATCCTACTAAGTACAAAGGGAAGTTCACCTACAAAAAGAAACAATTAAGAAACTTGCATAACTTGGCATACTTGGTATATATAATCATTTAAGGGAGTTTAGGAGATAGAGTGAGCATAACATTCCTTCAGCTACTGTCTGTACTGAATGTCCTCAACAAACACATTAGCAATGATCTGCATAATCTAAGGGAAAAACCCACTCATTTCAAATGGTTCATCAGGTTAGAGTAAAACATTGATATAACCAGAAAGGAACAGACTACATGGATTTCAAAATCATAATATAGTGAAAAGGAAATTACTATTTTCACAGATTTTTTTGTTCTGTGAAACAAGCAAATAAATCAATTTCTCACTCCCTGGAACTACCATGAAATAAAATGGAGATTAAACTTAGTCATTAATCAGTTAAAAAAGTGCCAACCATACATTCATCATTAAATCAGTACTCAACATAGTATGGTTCTAGGATCTAAACAAAGTATATATAAAATACATTTAAATTGTTTCAGGTATTTCCCACAGGGAGAAAAATGTGACTAACATGGATAAAGTGAAAGTAATATAAATAGCATAGTTTGAGGAAATTAATAAGCATGTGTTAAATGTTAGTTTCTACTTTTATTTTTAAAGCTTTTATTGAAGTGTTTTAATGTACACCCATTTCAAATATATAATTCAGTGGGGAATTTGTGGGAATTTAAAATTATCACTGCAATCTATTTTTCTTTTTTTCCCATGAAAATGTCTATTGAAACTCAATTGTCATGCTTCCAATCTAAAGACCTGGTAGAACATTAGACCCTGTGTCTTTACACATCTGGTTGCTTTGTATAAATTATATCATACAATGCAGATTATTGTCTTCAAGTTTTCTCCTGTAGTGTGTATAAGTACTTCATTTCTTTTGATTGATGGTTTGTGTTGTAGCAAGGTTTCCCATGCTGTTTATGCAGTCATCAGTATAATGAGTCTTTCTCTGTCCCACCACCCAGCTCCCAAATAATGACACAGAAACTTATTTACTGTGAAAGCTCAGCCTATGGTTTAGGCTTGTCCCTAACTAGCTCTTATAACTTAAATTAACACATATTTTTATTAATCTACATTCTACCATATGGCCTTTACCTCTATCCCACTTTGTGTGTCCAATTTGTTCCACATCTGGCTGGCTTCTCTGCCTTTCTTCTTCCCAGAGTTCTCTCTGTGCCTGGAAGTCCTGCCTATACCTCTACTCTAGCTATTGCTCATTTAGCTCTTTATTAAACCAATCAGAGAGCACTTTGGCAAAGACACACCTTCACAGTATACAAAAGGATTATTCCACAACACATCAGTTCATAGCCATTATTTTTTCTACTCTGTGTTTTCATTGCTCTTGGTGCATACCTAGGAATAGAAATGTTGGTTCATATGGTAAATTAATGTTCAGGTTATGCCAACGTATTATTTAAAATAGTTGTATTGTGTTGAAAATCCATATTGGCTCATGTTCATGTTTACACCTCTATTTGTTTGTGTTCTGTAAATTTAGCTATTCTAGTTGTGTGAAGTGCTGTCTCATCAGGCCAAAGGTTTACATTTCCCAAATGACTAATGAACTGAACCTTTATTTTATGGGTACAGTGGACACTTTTGTATTTTCTTTAGAGAAATTACAAAGCAAATCTGTTGCCCATTTTTTAATTAATTAATTAATTTTCTGATCAAGCTCCAAAATTTTATTTTTCTCTCAAGGCATATATAGGTAGGCAAAGGGGGTTGCAAGCAGGAAGAGACTTAATTATGGGGGTTGCAAGCACAAAGGGACTTAATTATGGGCTGTTGGGCCAGCAGGAAATACTGCTCTGAGGGTTTTCTATCTACTCTTGTCTAACTGCCTAATTGCTTAACTGCAGCTCTTTCACCTGATATATGAGAAGAGGTTCTGGTATCTGTGGGAAGAGTTTCTGGTACTATGGAGACTTAAGCAAGGCCTAGTTCTAAGAAAAGAGGAGAGAAACCTAAATATGGCAGTATGTGTGTCAAGGGTAGCTTAGGCTTATGGCTCCTATCATCTTTTCCCTTTTAATTATTTATGTAGGTCCAAAGTGGTGGTACAAATTCGCCTGGAGGAGATGGCCATTAACCAAAGAGGGGAAATATTGCCCTGATCCTCCCGGTTTATAATAGGTGTCTTTTGCTGGAGGAGTGGCCCTGGATGTATTTTCATCCTTAGACACCATCCCCTATGCAATCAGGGATATTCCTCGGGGACCCAGAGGTTGAAAGTTTGGTCCTCCCCCTGCAGTGCCATTGACCTCGTACCTTCCTTGGTACCCAAGCTCTTCCCACGTGGGGCACGCTTGCATGTTTCTGGGTTTTCATGCAGTTCCCAAAGGACAGTCATCACCCAAAGGCTCTGTATGGCCTTGATTGGCAAGATCAAGCTGATGATAATGGACCTGTATAGGTTTGGATGCTAGGGAGTCTATTTGTTTTTTGATGAATCTGGTTAGCCTGCCAATTACAAAGGGACCCTAAATTATGAATAACAAAATGCTGACTAATTCCCACAAGGGGAATCAAAAGGGAGAACATGGATGATCTTCCCAGTCATCTGCCAAGGCAGACAATTGTTGTTTGTGTAGCTCTAGGCTAAGTTTATGTAGCTTATATATTTGAGTTTCTACTACTCCAGACTCATTAATATAATAACATTCTTCCCTCAGAAAAAGGCATGTCTCACCCTTTTCTGCTGTCAGCAGGTCCAAGGCCTGTCGGTTTTGTAGGGCAACCTGTACAAGAGAGTCTAGCTGCCTCTGAAGTGAGGACAAGGACACTGCAGAAACCTCAATTGCTATCTGAAGTTGTTTGGATAAGTGAACCGTTGTTATGAGGGAGTGACCTCCCTCCAGGCCTTGTTGCTCATTTTTAAATTGAAAGATTTTCCCTTAACTGATATATTATTTATAAAAGTTTTCTCCTCTTTTTTTTTCATTTTCTTAATGGTGCTTTTGAGATGAAAACATTCTAAAAGTTTGTGTATTGTATCCTTATTTTTCTGCCTATGATTTTGGTATTTGGTGGACTAGCTAGGAAATTTATATCAATGCGCTATGATAGGCATTTATCTCTTATATTAGCGCTATCATTTACTTTGTCTTACTTTCTCTATATGCTGTAATATAAAGGTAAAAATATAATGTAAAAATAAAATGTAGGTGGCAACAGTCACCACCAGAGCTATATGCCTACCCTGCACCAACTGGGAATAGGTAAGGCCCTGATCTCTGGAATGGGCAAACCAGTTCTCTAGCCCCTAGGCCCTGGCAAACATTCAGTGCCCACCCCCCCCCCCCCCCACCTCACCCCCACCCCCCGCTCTGCCCTGCACTGATTGGGAACAGTGACCACCAGAGCCATTAGCTTCCTCCTGGTCCAACTGGAAAGCACAACCACAGGAGACACATGCCCCATCTGGACCAATTGGAAGAAGAATGACCTGGAGCCCCACCTGTTCAGATTAAAGGAAGAAATAGATAGACAGCAGTGTAAGAACACATTAAACAATATAAAGAGCAATACAGTACCACCAGAGCCTAGTGATCCTACAACAGCAAGACCTAAGCATCCCAAAGCTGATGATCCAGAATAAAACGACCTTAAAAATAAATTTATGAAGATGATAGAGGACCTAAAAGAGGAAATGAAAAATTCACTTGAAGAAATGTAGGAAAAGACAAACAAAAAATTGGAAGAGATCAAGAGATTTCTTAAAGAAAGGGAAGAAACAAAAGGAAAAAAATCAAACAGGTAAAGGAAACAGTTCAAAACCTGAAAATTCAAATAGCAGCAATAAAGAAAACACAAACTGAGGGAATTCAGGAAAAGGAAAATCTGAGTAAATGAACAGACGCCACAGAGGAAAGTATAACAAACAGAATACAAGAAATAGAAGAGAGAATCTTAGGTGTTGAGGATAGAATAGAGGAAACAGACTCATTGTTCAAAGAAAATGTTAAGTACAGCAAAATTGTAACACAAAACATGCAGGAAATCTGGGACACCATAAAAAGACCAAACCTAAGAATAATAGGACTAGAAGAAGGAGATGAATTCTAGCTCAAAGGCACAGAAAATATATTCAACAAAATTAAAGAGGAAAATTTTCCCAACCTAAAGTAAGACATACCTATGGAGGTACAAGAAGCATACAGAACATCAAATAGACTGGACCACAAAAAATATTCTCATCACATGATAGTCAAAACACTAAACATACAGAATAAAGAAAGAATATTAAGACTAGCAAAGGGAAAAGGTCAAGTAATATACAAAGGCAGACCCATCAGAATTACAACTGACTTTTCAATGAAACTCTGAAAGCCAGGAGGTCCTGGACAAATGATCTACAGATACTAAGAAACCGCAGAGGCCAGCCCAGATCACTATATCCAGCAAAGATTACAATCCCTGTAGATGGAGAAAATAAGATATTTCATGACAAAACCAGACATAAACATTACAAATCCATAAATCCAGCCCTACAGAAAGTACTAGAAGGAAAACTCCAACCCAAGAAAGCTAACTGCAACTACCAAAACACACATAACAGATAACCTTACACCAACAAATCCCAAAGAAGGAAAACACACACACACACACACACACACACACTATCACCAAAAAATAACAGGAATTAACAAACACTGGTCATTAATATCCCTTAATAGCAATGGTCTCAATTCACCTATAAAAAGACACAGGCTAACAGAATGGATATGAAAACAGGTCCATCCTTCTGCTACATACAAGAAGCACACTTCATCTCCAAAAACAGACACTACCTCAGAGTAAAAAGCTTGGGAAAGACTTTCCAATCAAATGAACTTAAGAAGCAAGCTGGTATAGCTATCCTAAAATCTAAAAAAATGATTTCAAACTAAAAGCAATCAAAAGAGATTGATTTTCATATTCACCACAGGAAAAATCCATCAAGAATAAGTCTCAGTTCTGAACACTTATGCCCCAAACAAGGGCACCTATATTTGTAAAAGAAACATTACTAAACCTCAAATCATACATCAAACTGTTAGGGTCTGAGAAAAGCCCCCAATAAACACCAACAGTCACATATGCAATTAGCAAGAGCATTTATTGTTTACAACAGTTGGGGTAGCAAATTGCAACCCAAAGGGGAGGTCATAAATTCCTTTTTAAGTGGAGTTAGGGTAATTCCACAGAGGAGGAATTAATCTGGTGCTGACTGGTGGAGCAAAGATTAGTCTGGGACCTGATTGGTTGGAGGCTGTAGTGGTTAGGGGCTTGTTGGTGGGAAGGAAGGAAACACTATCTTTACCTAGCAGAAGGTTTGGGGCATCTCCTGAGCCAGAAGAAGGGGCTTTAGACTGCCTGCTGAGCCAACAGAAGGCTGTTGGTTGCTGCCCCTGAGTTATGGTCTTCCCTAGAACTGCTTTCTCAGCTCCAGCCAGTTTCAGTAACTGAAACTAAGGTCTGGTCCCTGGCAGGGCCATTAGAAACCTCTCATGGCTCTGGTCTAGTGCCACAGTACTCTCCCAAACCCCACACTCTAATAATGGGAGACTTCAATACCCAACTCTAACCACTGGGCAGAACTGCCAGACAGAAACTTAACAGAGAAATAAGGGAACTAATAGATGTTATGACTCAAATGGACCTAACAGACATCTATAGAACATTTTGCCCAAACACAAAAGAATATACATTCTTTCCAGCACCTCATGGAACCTTCTCCAAAATTGACCACATATTCAGTAACAAAACAAATCTCAACAGATTAAAAAAAATTGGAATAATGTCCTGTATCTTATCAGACCACCATGGCTTAAAGTTAGAATTCAACAACAACACAAAATGCTGAAAGCCTACAACCTCATGGAAACTGAGTAATGCTCAACTGAATCACCACTAGGTCAAGGAAGAAATAAAGAAAGAAATAAAAGACTTCCGCTGGGCGGTGGTGGCACACGCCTTTAATCCCAGCACTCAGGAGGCAGAGCCAGGTGGATCTCTGTGAGTTCCAGGCCAGCCTGGTGTACCAAGTGAGTTCCAGGAAAGGCACAAAGTTACACAGAGAAACCCTGTCTCAAACAACAACAACAACAACACCAATAACAACAAAACAAAACAAAACAAATAAAAGACTTCCTAGAATTCAATGAAAATAAAGGCACAGCATACACAAACTTATGGGACACGATGAAAGCAGTGCTAAGAGGAAAGTTCATAGCACTAAGTGTCTACATAAAGAAGTTGGAGAAATTTCACACTAGCAACTTAACAGCACACTTGAAAGCTCTAGAACAAAAAGAAGCAAACTAACCCAGGAGGAATAGATGCCAGGATATAATCAAAATGAGGGCTGAAATCAATAAAATAGAAACAATGAGAACAATACAAAGGATCAATGAAACAAAGAGTTGGTTCTTTGAGAAAATCAACAAGATAGAAGGCAGTCTTTTTTCTATGTATTCTAAAATATTTGCAGCATTTCAGTCTATAGGTAGTGGCCTGGTGGTAGGAGTGTTGGAGCTTATCCAAACACTGGATATTACTTTAGCAAATCTGTTAAGTCTGCTACTGGGTTTCATGTCTGTGTGCTGTGGGATGTTGTCTATGCTGTGAATGTGCTGCTCTGGTTGGTTAATAAATAAAACACTGATTGGCCAGTAGCCAGGAAGGAAGTATAGGTGGGACAAGCAGAGAAATGAATTGGGGGAAGTGAAGGCTAGGGAAGAGAGACATACCAGCCGCTGCCATGACAAGTGAGATGTAAGGTACCAGTAAGCCACAAGCCACCTGGGAAAGTATAAATTAATAGAAATGGGCTAAATATAAGAGTAAGAGCTAGACAATGGTAGGCCTGAGCTAATGGCCAAGCAGTTTAAATAATATAAGCATCTGTGTGTTTATTTTATAAGTGGGCTGCTGGACTGACAGGGCTTGGCAGGGGCTGGAGAAAAGGTCTCCAGTTACATCTGTGTCCTGCTTTTAATTCTTTCTCACTCCCAAACGTGATTATTTTTCCTTGTTGGACTACTTGGAGATGTAAAATGGCAGTGATTTGCCTTTCCTGCATTTTCATTGTCTCTTTTTTTATGTTACCCTAAGCATATGCCTCATAATTTTTCAACTTAGCTCTTATAGTAGTATCAAATTTGCCCTTCTGATACCTGTTTAAATTGATGTGTTTCTGTTTGTGTAGATGATTGACAAATTACCTTGCTTAGTCACTGCCTTGCTATTTTCACCTATCTCATGGATTTCTTTAGATTCTTTTAAAAGTTTCTGTTCAGCTTTGACATGAGTTTTCTTAGAGACCAATGAGTTCCATTAAAAAAGCTATTTTACATTCTTTACCCGAGCATTCTCTCATACTTATTACTATCTGGTCAGGTTCAACTGCCTATTTTTGGAGGTTATTGTTTCCTGAAAAGAAAACAAAACTGTCCAGGTATCCAACTGTCTCTGTCATTCTAGGTCTTTGGAAGTTGCTTTCAATGTTCTTCCTGTTTACTTAGGTAATATTATATCCTCCTGGGGTCTTTGATGTAGTTGAAGACTACATAGTTATAATTACAATTTTCCTTAGTCAAGATAAGAAATAAATTAGATATTAAACTTTAGACTCACAAATTTAGGACAGATAGAATATTTTCTTTAATTTTTCCAAATATGAATAGAGTAGATATTATGTGTAATTCCTGCCTGATTAATGTTCTATTATATGTAATTTTACTATGTCAAAGTTAAAATATTCCTTTTTGATTAGACAAAACAATGGAAGTGCTGTGGGATGTTGTTCTGTATGCTGTGAATGTGTGTTGCTCTGACTGATTGATAAATAAAATGCTGATTGGCCAGTAGCTAGGCAGGAAGTATAGGTAGGATAAGCAGACAAGGAGAAGTCTGGGAATAGGAAGGCTGAGTCAAGAGTCACCAGCCAGACACAGAAGAAGCAAGATGACAAGGCAGAACTGAGAAAAGGTACCAAGCCCTGTGGCTATATATAGATAAAAATTATGGGTTAATTTAAGTGTAAGAGCTAGTCAGTAATAAGCCTGAGCTAATGGCCATAAGTTCATAATTAATATAAGCCTCTGTGTGTTCATTTGGGTCTAAGTTCCTGCAGACTGGGCAGGACACAGGAAAACTTCCAACTACAATGGATTACTGCCAGGGTACGTCAGACACTTTAGGGTTATTATTCTATGCTAGGTTTTTTTGTGTTTCATAAACATCATAGCTAGGGAGGACTGTTGGTTTCTTCTTTTCTTTTGAAGCTTACATGGTGTTTTCTGGTTCCATGAAAGCTAGTCCTCATGGAGAAGGATTTCAGGTCATTCTGTCTTAGGGACTTCTGTGCCCTGATTCTGAAATGCATAGTGTCTTCTACAATAGGGTCTTATCTTCTACCTCTGGTGATCAACCAAAGGCAGTAATAATAACTTGTAATATTTGAGAGTCTCTTAGACAATCCTGAACAACAATCCAAAAGAGGGTTTATCAAGTTCAGTTTTTGTTAGGTAGTTTTTGAGTCTTGGTGAGAGCATTGCCAGCCCAGATGAGAAAATTCATTCAAACTACACATGTATATAGACTTATGTGTATTATGCACTTTAGGTAGTTAATATAATTTCTTTGTGGTTAGAGTTTTCCTGCCTGGCCCACAGTCAGGACAAATCTCTCTTACCTGCCAGGCCCACAGTCTCTCAGACCCAAACAAGAAAGCACACAGAGACTTTTATTGTTTACAAACTGTATGGCCGTAGCAGGCTTCTTGTTATCTACTTCTTCTATCTTAAATTAACCCATTTCAATAAATCTATACTTTGCCACGTGACTCGTGGCTTACCATTACCTTACATCCTTTTTGCCATGGCGGTGGCTGGCAGTGTCTGTCCTCCCCAGGCTTCTACTTCCCACAATTCTCTTCTCTGCTTGTCCCGCCTATACTTCCTGCCTGGCTACTGGGCAATCAGCATTTTATTTATACAGAGTGATATCCACAGCACTTCCCCTTTTCTTTTATGTTAAAAAAGGAAGGTTAACTTTCACATAGTAAAATTACAGATAACAAAACAATTATCAAGCAAGAATTACAGTTATAATATTAAAGAAGATATCCTATCTATCTTATATTTGTGAGTTTAAGGTTTTATATCTAACTTATCTTTTATCATAACTGAGGAAATTATATCTATCTAGTCTTCAACTACATCAAAGACCTCAGAAGGATATAATACTACCTGAGAATCAGGAGAAGGATGCAAGCAACTTTTGGGAGTCTTGCAGGGTAGACAGAGACAGCTGGCAGCCTGGACAGTCACCTAATGTTCTTTTGTAAAGTTGGGGCATTTGTCTTCAGCCCACAGGGCTAGAACCTCTTGGTCACTTTTTTCAGTGTCCTGTAGACACTAAAAAACAGACAGTTTCCTCTGTGAAGCAGGAACCTGAAGGACCATTTTGTCAAGCAAAGTTCAGTGGTTACCTTTTTATCGGTTCTGCATGTCCAGTCGATCAAGCAGTCCAGGCAAGAACAGTTTCTTGTCCAAATGGCTATTTTTGCCAAGACGATAAACTCCATATGAAGTGTCTCTGATGCCCATCCTCTTTTCTGAAGTAAATTGGTGCTGCCAGGAGCAGACATGTCTCACTGTCCAGAAAGTCTACATTTTTAAAAATATTTTAAATGCCATCTTCTGTAGGTCTTTGAAGTATTTGAAGATTACCTATCTATCTGAAATTTCTCTATGTATACCTAGAAGACTTAACTAAAATGGCTACAAGTATGATTATCATAGATGACTAATTATTAATCTAGTTTTAATTATCCATTACAATTTTAAATGAGCTATACAAACATCATACCTTAAACACGAGTAGAAATATACACACAGTATAACAAAATTAACTTTGTATCAATAGACTAAAATCTATACCAATGTAAAACATTTTAAACCAGTTGTTGCTCTTTAGAAGTAAGTTCCTTAATCTACTGTTTCAGACTATTATATCTATATCATATCCCCTTTTCTTCTTTAGAAAGAGATCGCATTTATAATCAACCTGCTTTAAATAAAAATATTGGTTTTTCTCTGTCCCACATCAGAGAGCTCTTCTGATTTGGGACATAAGAATCTCTTAACCTTTTCTTTTAACAATATGCCTGGGTTTAGAGAAGGAGTGAGCCAATTCCATCTCCAAAGCCAGCTGGGTATTTGGGCATAGTTTTTCTTACTACTTCCTGCTGGAGGGGGGCGCTGTATGTTATGGGAACATAATGAAAATTTTGGGATTGTGGAGTAGTCTGTGAGGGTAAACCTCTCAGCCAGTTGCCTTGAAACCATTCTGGATGTTGGATCATCTGGGCCATGGTGTCATTGGAGACCTTTCAGGTGGTCTTGGTTGATCAAACCTGATGTATCTTAATGTGGAACATATCCACAGCCTCTGGCTTTCTGTGGAAACAAAAGCAGAGACTTTTTTCCAAAGCAACATATCCTTATATCTAAAATTTGAAGTCAAGTTACCTTTAAAATTTACATATTTGTTTAACTCAACAGCTTTTACAATCAAATCTTTTTTTGTGGTTAAAAATCCCAAAGACAACACAAACCAGATTCTCTGGGTAATATCCATCTTTGTAAGACTGAAATGGTGGTGTGGGTGCTGGCTTCGTCTACCTCAGCTTCCCAACATGGCGGTGGTACAGTTTACCTCCAGCTCTGGGTCTGGAGCCATGTGTACCATCAACTATCAGAAGCGGTTTTATCAAAGCAGTGCATAGCCCAGAAACTTTTTTTTTTAACTAGCAAAGGCTAAATCCACCATGCAGCAGAGTAAAGTGTCACTTGTAGACTCCTCATTCCTGCCACACTGCAAGTCAGACGCACACGCCAGGAACCTACCATAGTAGCTCAAACCAGCAGGCAGCTGCTATCTTGAGAGAGACAACTAGGAAGCTGCTTTTAGCTCAGTTTTAGAATCTTTTTTGTCAGGTTTTAGGTGGAAACTCTTGCCCCTCGTTGGGCGCCATTCATGGTTAGAGTTTTCCTGCCTGGCCCACAGTCAGGACAAATCTCTCTTACCTGCCAGGCCCACAGTCGCTCAGACACAACCAAGAAAGCACACAGAGACTTATATTGTTTACAAACTGTATGGCCGTAGCAGGCTTCTTGTTATCTACTTCTTCTATCTTAAATTAACCCATTTCTACAAATCTATACTTTGCCACATGACTTGTGGCTTACCATTACCTTACATCCTTTTTTGCCATGGTGGCGGCTGGCGGTGTCTGTCCTCTCCAGCATTTTACCTCCCACAATTCTCTTCTCTGCTTGTCCCGCCTATACTTCCTGCCTGGCTACTGGGCAATCAGCATTTTATTTATTCAGAACGATATCCACAGCATTTCTTCTGAGTTTTTCAGACATCCTTATTTTCATTCACCCTCCTCTTCCCTTATTCTATAATTATTTCCCTCTATTTGCCTTTGTTGTTGCTTGTTTTTACTCTTTTCTGGAGGGCTTGCTACCCAGCTACCAAATAAATACACAGAGGCTTTTTTTTTTTACATATGAATGCCTGGCCTTAGCTTGGCTTAGTTTCTTGCCAGCTTTCCTTAACTTATTCCAAGTACCCTTTGCTTCTGAGCTTTTTCCATTCTCTAACTTCTGTAAATCTTACCCTTACTCTGTGGCTCACTGTGTAGCTGAGTGGCTGGTCCCTGGAGTTGTCCTTCTCCTCTGGCTGCTAGATCTTAGCTCTCCTCCCAATTTTCTTCTTCTATATACACTCTCTGCCTGCCAGCCTCACCTATCCTCTTTCCTGCCTTGCCATTGGCCAGTTCTTTATTGGACCATCAGGCATTTTACACAGGCACAGTAACACAAATTCACAGAGTTAAACAACTGCGACATAAGCAAAAGTAACACACTTAAAATAATATTCTTCTACAAGTAAACATCCCCCTTTTCCCATTTCCCTGACCGGATCATTTATACCTTTCTATTATTTTCTTTTGTTCTCAACCCCTACCCTGGCAATGGTCTCTGTTTACTCTGTTGATTCCTACAGTTACTCTCACATATGCACATACATCTGAAGATTTGAACCTAGAATCCTCTGATAAGAGAACATGGATATTTGTCATTTTAGGAACTGGTTTATCTCACTCAGTATAACCTTTAATAGTTCCACTCATTTCCCTCAAAGCTAATGATGCATTTTTCTCTACAGCCTAAATATATATGTATAGGTATAGCTACCACATTTCATTGTTCATTTGTCAGCTGAAAGACATTTAAGTTGTCTTCATTTCCTAGAAAGAACAGCAATGATCATGGCTGATCTAGTATCTATGGAGGAGGATGTTGAGTCTTTTCATATTTAAAAACTGGTTAGTATCTCCTGTATTTCTTACATTTCCAGTGAATTTTTTGGATCAGCTTTTCTGCAGCCCAAAAGGGAAAGATATTTTGATAGATGTAGCATCAAATCAAAACATAATTAGGAGACTTGTCAGTGTGATAACAATGCTAATTGTTTTTAGTCGATGAACTTGTGTATTACCACATTTGCTCAAGTTATATTTATTTTCTCTCAGTGATGTTTAATTCTTTACTTATTTTAATATTACATGATATACACATAGACCTACCAAAAAGGGAAGATTTTGTTGTTCTAACACTGACTTTATAGTCTATAAATTTAGTTGTCTAACTTTATTTAATTTTAGTAGTTTTCCAGTGGTTTTTTTTTTTAACTGTAACCAAACAAATAGATTTGCTTCTTTTCTGTCTCAATGCCCCTTTTCTTTTGTCAGTTACCATGGTGAGATTTACAGTACAGCACTGAATAGAAATGGTGCATTGAATAGAAGTGGTGAGAGACAATATTCTTGCATTGTTCCTGAACCTAGGGAGTAAGCTCAGTTCTATAGTATTCATTATGATGGCAGTGATATGCTTTCAAAATACCCATTTATAGCATTGATAAATTTCACTTCTATTTCATATTTTTATTTTTAAAAAATGATGTAAGTATAAATTTTTAAGATGCTTTCTTTGTATCTGCAGATATCATGTGTGAGGGTTTTGTTCTGTATTCTTGTACCCTAGTGTACTGTATTGATTTTTATGTGCTATAACAACTTTACTTGTATAATCTCATTTATTTTGTATAAATTTTTTATATATGATTGGAATTGGTTTAATATTTTGTTGAGGACTTTGGTATCAATATTAATAAGAACTATAATTCCATATCTTGATATTCCTGTTAAGAGTCAATAGATGGATTTTAGACTATGAAATTCATCTCAATGTCACATGTATTTATTATAGGCTGTAAGAGACAATATTTGGTTCCCAGCGTAGATTGGGTAGTGTTCCCTTTTCTCCTGCTCCTCCTCATTTTGGGGAGGAGTTTGTAAAGAATTCATATTAATTCTGTTTTAGTTATTTGGCAAAATACCTCAGCAAAACCATCCGGTTTCAGAATTTTCTTTTCTTTTTTTTTCCTTTTTTAAATTATATTTGTGTTTTAATTTTACACATCAGCCATGGGTTCCCCTGTCCTCCCCCTCCCATGCCCATCCCCATCTTTCCCCCATCCCCTCCCCTCCATTCCCATCTCCTCCAGGGCCAAGACTCCCCTGGGGATTCATTTAAACTTGGAGATTCAGTACAGGCAGGTCCAGTCCCCTCCTTCCAGGCTGAGCAAAGTGTCCCTGTGTAAGCCCAAGGTACCAAACAGCTAGCTCATGCACTAAGGACACGTCCAGAATTTTCTTTAGTGTAAGCTTTTGGATTATAGACTCTGCATCTACTTTTAGTAGGTCTATTGAGATTTTCAATATCTTTTTAAAGACAATTTCTGTAGTTAATTTTTATTATAGGGACTTGTATATTTCCTGTGTTATCTAAATATTGCCAAACAGTTGTTCACAGTACTACTTTATAATCTTTTTAATTTCTGAAAGGTTGATCTTCTCTCTTATATTCATGGTATTCTAACTAAAGTTTTCTCAATTTTTATCTATTTCAACATCAACTATTGTTTTCATCGATTCATTCATTGCTTTTCAATTATATATTTCACTTATATATTCATTTCAATTATAGCTTATCTCATTCTTTCTCTTTGCTTTAGATTAAAATTGCCTTTACTTTTGTGTTTCCTGTGAAAGAAGGATTCATGGTTTTTAACTAGAGACATTTACAACTAAAAAAAACAAAAAATAGTATTTTGGTAAATATGGTGTATGTTAGTGTTTGATCATCTCAGGGAACTTTTAGTTCCTTCTTTAATTATAATGGCTCACTGAGTACTAAAGAATGTAGTACTTAGATTTTACATATGTGTTAACTTAAATATTTTATTATGGTTTTCTTTTTCATAGTTTTGCATTGTAAGAATATAACTCTACATTATTTCAATCCTTGGAGACTTATTAATGTTTCTGTTATGTTCTGGCCTGGACCATGGTTTATATGGAAGAAAGCCCTTTGGATACTTGAGAATGAATTTGTGCTGCTATTAGGCATAAATTTTTCATAGATTTCATAAACATTTCATAGATTTATACTAGGTCTGGCAGAATTAGATTGCTGATCAATTTTTTTTAATTCTTTGTTGATATTCTTCCCCTTTGAACTATTCTTCATTTAAATTGGACTGGTGAAATAACTATTGTATATACTCTGATACTCTTATAAGTACTGTAAGTATTTTTGAGCTCTCTTGTTAGGTATATATGAATATCAACATAATGACCTAAATTCAATCCCTAGGACCCAAGAAAAAGCCAGGTATCATGGCATGTGCTTCTAATCCCAGTTCAGGAGAAGTAGAGACTAGCACAATCAGGGACCTGCATGTCAGTGAAAAATCCTTGTCCAGAGGAATATCTAGATTGGCCCCTGGCCTCCACACACATGTGTACACATGTGTAACTCCACACATGCACATGTGCACACACTTACACATTAACAAGAGCATACATGTACATAACTATGTACATGGACTATTTCATCTGCAATGTAGACACAAATTGTTTAACTTCTCTATACATGATTCACAGTTATCTTTGGGAGTATCATAGTGACAATGTAAAAGTCATAATCTAGTATTGTACTAATTATAGCTGCTAGTGTGTCATGACTTGTTAAAGCTGGTTTAAATTAGACAACTAAGCACATCTGTTTTTACCACTGCATCAGATGGAGAGTGTTCCTAACTTGAAATGAGTCTAAGTTGGAGTATTTATATGACACAAGTAAGCAAAGTCTACAAATGATTTTTTTCATTACAACTATTTTATAAGTACACTGCCAATCATTAATGACTTGTTTGCATTTACTTTATTATAAGTCTAGTTTTGTTAGTTGGCACAAAGTTTAATATCCTTTGAGAGTATTTATTTTTGCATTTGCATTTATATTTTCAAATTCTTAAGTCGTTTTGTCAAAAAGATTCACACTTCTTTGTTGTTAGACATATGGAATTATTAAATTCTCCAAGTCATAAGCAATCTGTACATTCAAGTTCAAGGTCAAAATACCTGCTTGACTAACATTTGACCAACAATCTCATTTTACTGTTTTCATTATTTTTGGTGATAAAATTTTAACATGACAAGACAGAAATTAATGTTTGCTTACTTTCTAATAGTTGCAAATGTTCAACAACCATCTTCCAGAAAGCACAAAGTCAATATTTAAGAAGTATGTCTGGTTTTAAATTAAAACCAAGTGAAAAAGTAGCCTGTATTCACATTCCTAGATTCTAGTTAAGTTCACTAAAAAGGGGTATTTATTAAGGTTGCTATTGGGTTCTAACCTTTATTGATAAACCTCAGCCCAACATAGATTGATGGTGACTGAGTTACAAAGTGCTCCTTCAGCATTCAAAATGGAAATGCTGACTGTGTGTGTCTGTAGGACAGCTAGATTAGCAGGTGTGGCACAGCTGTAGTTCACAAGACAGTAAAGCAAGAATTTGAAGCTGAAAAAAATTATTTTTAATTTCATAGATATTTATGCATGGAATATTCCCTTTCCATTTGGAACTTAGGAACCTGTTTCAGGAAAGCAGATACCATTTCCTAGATGGTAATGAAAAATAAATAAATAAATTAGAAGAGTAACTTAAATATCTTTTGCTTTGTGAAAAATCATGTGATTTAAAGTACATGGCTACATCTATACTATATTGGATTTTTCTAGCTCCATAAAGCTGAATCTCTCTTTTTTTCCCTTAAATGGTTAAAATAAATTATTTCTTCTAAATGATAAGTTGAATCTATTTCCTGTGAAAAGTATTTGTGATGATATTGCAATATTTTCTATAATTATCATTTCTTAACAGTAGAATCTTATTGTATCCCAGTTTGACTTGGAACTCATTCTGTAGCTCAAGCTAGTCTTTAATTCATGGCAATCCTCCTGCGTCAGTATCTTAAGTCCTAGGATTCTAAGCATGGGCTACTATACCTGGCCATTTTTCACTTTAATATTAAAAAGTCAAATTGCTCCACCAGAGATTGATTTATTGTGTTCCTTCTTTTCTTTCTCTGAGAGTTTTGGAAATATTTCCCATGTTTTTCCACCTTTAAACTTTTACATCCTGGAAGTATGTGTCATTATGATTCCCATCTCAAAGAAAAGGAGTTTTAGTTACTTGACCAAGTGATAAAGCTAAAATATATGGTGTTGTTGGGATTTTGAACAGTTTTTCTTCATGATATATACTTTAAACACCTTTTTTCCTTAATTTGTGTTCCATGGGCCAGAATTATTTGACTTTTGTTGGAAATGTCATTTTTGTCCTACCCTATACCTACTGAGTCACAATATGCGTTTAACAGAATGTCTCATTCTCATATGCACTGCTATGTACTTTAAAATTTAAGAAGTCATGGACATGATGTGAATCCATTTACCCAACACATGTATTTCTCATTTTAAAATGAACAGTATACTATACCATCAGATAAAAATTTACCTAAGAAAATTAAGAAATCAAAAGTTCCATATATCTAAACCACTGTCTGTAACTCACACATATGGTGCACAGAATATACATACATACATACATACATACATACATACATACATACATACACACATACACACATACATACATATGTGTGTGTGTGTGTGTGTGTGTGTGTGTGAAATAATAATTAAAAAATAACTGAAGTCATGGTCAGGACACAACTGTGTTGACAGAAAGCACTATGGTCTAGCTGGCGAATTCCCCTATGGATATTGAAATATATTTTCTAGTATAAACCATAGAAAAAATTATAGATTATATGCTCTGTGTCCATTTAAATTGAAGAAAAAAACATGGAGAAATGAACCGAAAACCTTGTCTTTGTGTCTCAACAGGGACAGGTATTGAAAGGGGAAAGAATATAATATTGAGATATTATAAAGTGATCCAAATATGAAGAGTTTACAGTCATGGTTTTTATAATGTAAGATGTTTGCAGGAAATTATAAATGAAATAATATGCAGGTTTTAAACATTGTGTTTATTTTAAAGTAACTCCATGTGAAAAATGCAGAAGAAGCATTTTTTACCCATTTGAGATTAGATTATGTTCCATAAAAATAATCTTCTGTATGTCTGTTAGGAAAGCTATCAAGAAAATCAGCTGTTTCGCTTTCTAGTAAGGAGGTTGAACTTTAAGGAGTACAGTCACCTCCATTGTCGGAGAAAATTAGGGCCTTAATGTGCCCCTTCTAGTGATGTCTGCAGATATGAGTCTCTTTTAGCACTTAGCTGAAATTGGAAACACTCTAGTTTGATGAAAGCCAGGAAGTAATTAAAGAAAAAATTTCTCCTCTATTGAAGTTGAGTGGCATTTCTCTACGGAAGAGCACCAAGGGACTGGACATGCGAAATTGAAAGACAAGGCTTTGTGGAAATGATTGGTCAGTGAGGGAAGAGAAAGCAAAAGGAGTTTGATTGAACAATGTTCACATGCAATTCCTTCCATGTTTAAAAGAGTTGTCTTCCATGATACAATGAAACAATCAAGTATAGTTAGCTCAGAACTTCTGTTGGCCTCACATTGTGTTAGTGTTTTGAGTTATACACACCCTCTGCATAAAGAATGAAATAAAAAGAGTTTAAGAAGAAACAAAAAACACAATCAACTAACCTGGGCTCATAAGGGCTCGCAAAGACTGAACTGAGAAGCAAGGAGTCTGCATGAGACTGTACTAGACACTGCATATATGTTACAGATGTGTAACTTGGTCCTCATATGGGACTCCTAACATCAGGAACTGGAGATGTCTCGACTCTTTTACTGACTTTGGGAACCTATTCCTCACACTGGGTTGCCTTGCCCAGCCTTAATACATGGGGAGGTGCTTTGTCTTACTGCAACTTGATATGCTGTGTTTTATTGATACTCATAGGATACCTGCTCTTTCCTGTATGGAAATGGAAGAGGAGGGAATTGAAGGGTGAGAGGGAGAGAATGGAGGAGAGGGACTGGGAGGAGAGGATGGGGGTGAGGCTGTGGCTGGCATATAAAATAGAGATGAATAAAAAATGTCATTGAGCCTAGGCAGATCCAAGCCACTTCCCAATGCACCAAGGCTACGTAAGGCGTCACATCACAGGCACTGGCCTCGTAAAGCCTGCCCATGTACCAGGGATAGATCCCGATCACCCTGCCTGGGTGCCCCTCAAACAGTTGGAGCCAAACAAGCATCCTCTGTATCCAGAGGGCCTAGTTTGGGCTCTGCTGACTCCCCATGGAAGATCTTGATTTGGGGGAGGTGGGGAAGTGGGGTGGCTTGGGAGAGAGGGCTGGGGGGTGAGAGGAGGGAGGAGGGAGGATCTGTGGGTAGTATGTAGAATGAGTAGAAAATTTCTTAATAAAGAAAAATGGAAAAAAATAGAAATAGAAAAAAGAGTAATTGAATTTTAATATGAGTTTGATCTGAAGTAAACTGGAGCAGCAGAAACTTTCTCCCAGTTATTTTTCATATACTTCACTAGAATTGGGGATACAAATGGATCAGGAATCCTAGTCAATAAGTAAGTGGGGTATTGAAACCAGTGATAATACCTACTTCCCAGAACAAAATAAGCTGAGTAGTTTTATGACTGATTAGCCATGTGAATGCTATCAAGAAATTAAGATAGGTGTTATAGTCACTTTTTGCTCATATCTCAAAAGTCATTTTATATCACTATAAATCTTCAATTTCTTTAGAAAATATATTTATTAATTTATTGAGAATTTTATACATATACATAATGAATTTTGTTCATATTCATAGCCCACTCCTCCCCATACCTCCTACCATTCTCATCTCCCTGCCCCAACCTAACTTATGTCCTCTTTATTTTTTTCAATAACCTACTGAGTCCAATTTGTGCTGCCAATATACTCATGGGGGTGGAGCCATACACTGGATCTTCAGCTTTGCTATAATCCATATATGAAATGTCAACCTCATTCTCATTTGATAAAAAGGTTGGTTTCCAGCTTCCTACTATTGGAAATATTTCATTCTAATTGATATATTTTTGTCTGTCTTATGACATATTAATGCCCATCTTATGGGATTCCTAGTAAAGAACACAGACAAGCAAGTAGAGTCAAACAGCCTAAGACATTAAGTGGGCAGTATATTACACTTCCTTTGTTTATATTATTCTTTGTACAGATTGGTCAAGTCTATTGTATTGCTTTCCAAACTGGGTTTTATTTGATTCATTCAGTTTTTCTTTGCTGAATTGTTTTCAATACTGCTGACTTTTTTTCACTAATATCACCATTTTTCATACTCAGTTTGCTGATGTGGACTATCTTCTCTGAATTCATCTACCTGCTTATATCTTCTGTGAGATTTTGATCATTTTTTGTGGTAAAACTCTGAAAACTTTACTGCTTATTTTCTCTATTTTGGTATTTTTTTAAAGTCAGTTATGATATTGGGGTGTGTGGTCTTGTTCCCTTTCTTTCTATGTTTTCTGTCTTTCTTTGTTGCATGGTTTTTATTTACTCCTTGAGAATTTCATATATTGTTGCTGGCTCTGCAATTGGGATCCCACTGTCTCTGATCCCAGGAGCAGTGGGTGAATAGATGCAGAACCAAATGGAACAGGATCTGGGAGGCTGAAAGCAATCTCCTTTGTTAAACAAAGGACTGAAGTATTTATGTGTGTAGTATTGGGCAGGCTCTGCTTCTAGCTGCTGTGGTGTTTCAGGCTCCTCTGCATCATCAGTGCATGTTTTGATCATATTCTTCCACTTCTTCCTGTTTCTTCTATTTCTGTGTTGTGATTTTTCCATTTGTTTGTTTGTCTCTATCTTCAGTTTTATTTGGGCATCTACTATTGATAAGCCTGCTCTTGTAGACTCAATTTGCAGTAGCACTGAAAGAAGAGAAAAACCATGTGATACAGTAAGATCAAAATGTATGGTGCAGAAATACATTGAAAATTCTGTTTTTCCTCTTGTTTCTTAATATTTATTAGATACTGCCTTGTGGGGCTTGCAGGGAAAAGACTCAGGCTACACAGAGAATTCTAGAGAATCAGATGTCTCAAACAAGTCAGAATATATCACAGTAGAATAGTCAATCATTTACCAGATCTGACATTACAATTATGTGTTTGCCATGGAGAAAGGAATGGGTCTGGTGAGAATGGTACAGGACTAGATGAAAGGAATCAAGATTGCCTTTCATCTGTCACAGCATAGGTTTAGAATGACTGAACTAAATGATTTTCAAAGGGGGGGAGAAAAGAGAACAGATGGGGGCAAAGGAAGATCAAGGGCTAGATTCAACCAAATCACACAGAATTGTAGAAAGAATCAAGGTAGAACTTGAGCCCTCAGAAGAAAAGGGGAATAAGGGTACAGCATCCATCTATGGGGAATACCCAAGGCTTTTCTTCCAGGCCAAATGTTGGAGGGCAAGTGCAAACTTTCTTTCTCTTCAGAGATTTCAAATGAAAGCAAGGAGCAGCATGTTGATAAACCTATAGACCCATCCCAGACTACATTTCTTCTCATTCCTAGATGCCTTGTGTAAGAAGCAGAGTCCTAGGATTCAGTGCCTGCTCTACAGACCCAAAAGAGAGAGTAAAAATAGCAGTACGACCATGCATAACATTCTTTTGGAGAGTTGGAAGAAGTTAAATGCCCCCAAAAGGATGCATTCCTTCACCTGGCAAATAATTGGCCTGTTTCTATCAGGAGACAACATGATGGAATAGTGCTTATAGAACACATCCTCAGCTGGTGTGGTACAGTCTTCAGTGAGATGTAGAGAGAGTTTGGGGAAGACAGCTCCCAGAGATGATATTCCTGCCTAAATTCCCAGTGGTTCTGCTGAGTCTAGATATTCCCCATGGAAGAGACTAGGGGAAGAAAATATGTTCAGTTTCACATAATCAGACACTGTTTGCCATTGGCACCTGGTGGGCCCTATAGAATGAAGGCATCTGGATCAAAGTTGAGTCCAAGACACATCTCTCCAGCTAGCTCTTTTGGAGTATGGCGAAATCCTGTATCTGATGCATAAGATCTAGCACCATCTTAACAGGAGCCCTGTGAGTAGCCTTACTGTCTGTGAGCATCAGTGTCTCAAACTGCTTACATATTTCCTCATGATACTGTGCTGCTGCTGCTAACTTTCAAACTGCTCTGTAGGAATACATTCCTGGTGACTCTGCAATGATTCTGAATACTTTTCTGTGATTTTCTTCAGGGATGGGTATAGCACTTTCTTTGACAGTAGGTACTACATGATACTCTGTATGATGCGGAGAAGTTTCCATCACATTCCCTTTAATCCATATGCAGCCTTGGTCAGTTTGTCTTTTGACATGCCTGAATTCAGGTCAGTGGCATTTTTGGCTTGCCCACTTAATATCTCTTTTGGGCAAGTAGAATATGTGGTTGAGAATTTGCATCATTGCCCACTCTCCTAGCTGCCTCAGAGAGCTTTTGGTACAGTTCCAACAGGCAGGGCCTTTCTTCAATCAGCTCCTTCATTGCCTTTAAACTCCTCAGTTGCTTGAGAAGTCAGCTAGCTGTTAGACAGTTGTTCATGGAAATATTTCTCTTGGAAGGTGAAGAGGGCATCTTGGCAGTGTCTCCTTGTGGTTTCTTCTAGGGTCCTGAATCAGTGAGAGCTGGGATTGGGAGCTAGGAGCAGTGGAGGGGTTGACTTTATCAAAATCATCAAGGACAACTGCCAGAAGCTCCTCTAACTCCTGGTCTGCTTTGATCCCAACCTTACACAGCGGCCACCATCTTGCTGCATTTGACTTGCTGTCACACCTAAAATTCTTTAAAATCCACTAATGAATCCCTGCTCATGATAATATAGAAAATGGTAAAGCAGATGCAGAATAGGTATAAAGTTAGACCTTATTGTATCTAAATGGGGAGTTAGTAGATTATTGATATGGAAGGATGTGGGGAAGGGAAAATTGAGCAAGGTCAAATAAATGAAAAGAAGAAAAAATGGAAATAATTGTTATGGAATGAAAAAGAGTTGGAGATTAGAAAAAATCCATAAACACTAAAAAACAAAGAAGATTGCTCAATAATGAAAAAGTCTGAAAACAATATTAAATAAATGTAAGAAGGGGTTATAAAACTAAAACCATGAATATTTTCTTTCACCTATTGTTTGTTTTCTTGGCTTTCTTATAGGATATCTTCTTGAATTCTGCCAAATAGAAATAGGCTAGATATTATAAATAGACTAGATATTGTAACTGTAATTCTTGCATTATAATTGTTTTGTAATATGTAATTTTACTATTTTAAAGTTAAAAATCTTCTTTTTTGAAATAAACAAAAAATAGGAAGTGCAGTGGGATGTCCTGTATACTGTAAATATATGCAACTATGATTGATGATTGATTGATAAACAAAATGCTGATTAGCCAGTAGCCAAGCAAGGGGGATAGTGTAGGTAGGACAAGGAGGAGGAGGATTCTGGGTGGTGGAAGGCTGAGGCCGAGAGATGCTGCCAGCTGCAGCCATGAAAAGCAAGATGTAACATATTGGTAAATCATGAACCATGTGGCAACTTATAGAGTAATAGATATGGGTTAATTTAAGTTATAAAGACTAGATAGCAAAAAGCCTGAGCCACTAGGCCAAACAGTTTAAATAATAATATAATAATAATACAAAAAAAGAAATTTGTTGATTTTCTCTAATTTTTTGGTTGTCTTTTCCTCCATTTCTTTAAGGGTTTTTTCATTTCCTCTTTAATCTCCATAAAGTTGGTTTTAAGGTCATTTCCTTGTGCTTCAGGTGCCTTGGAATAGTCATGACTTGCTGTCGTAGGATAACTGGGCTCTGGTAGTGCCATATTGCCCTGGGTCTTGTTGATTTTGTTCTTAAGCTGGCGTCTCGATCAGGGTTTGGGATGATTAGTTCTAGTCCCTGATTTCTGAGTTTGTCTTTGTTGGATGTGTGTTTTTTGTTCTTTGGTTTCTGGGGTTAATTAATATCTCTCAATATCAATAGACTCAATTCACCAATAAAAAGACACATGGTAACAGATTGATATAAAAACAGGATCCATCCTTCAGCTCCATTTAGAAAACACATCTCAATACCAATGATAGACATAACCTCAGAGTAAAGAGTTGGAAAAAGAATTTCTAATCAAATGGACATAATAAGCAAGCTGGTGTAGCTATCCTAATATCTAAAGAATAGACTTCAAACTAAAATTAACCAAAAGAGATGGAAAAGGAAACAGATTCCATCTTATACCTGTCAGAATAACTAAGTTAAAAAAACACAAGAGACAGCTCATGCTGGAGAGAATGTGGAGCAAGGGGAACATTCCTCCACTGCCAGTAGGAGTGCAAACTTTTACAGCCATAATGGAAATCAATATGGTGTGTTCTCAGAAAACTGGGAATCCATCCACTGCTTGCTTTTTTTTTTTTTTTTTTTTTTTTTTGCGGGGGAGCTGCTACACTTATTCTTAATTATGAATACCTGGCCTTAGTTTGGCTTGTTTCTAGCCAGCTTTCCTTAAATTAACCCATCTGTCTTTTGCCTCTAGGCTTTTCCCATTCTGTTACTTCTGTAAATATTGCTTTTACTCCATGGTTTGCCACATAGCTGGGTGGCTGGGTGGCTGGGTAGCTGGCTCCTGAAGTCCTCTTTCTTTCCTGGCTACTTCTTCCTTCCTCTCTGATTTCTACTTCTATATCTTCTCTCTGCCTGCCATCCCTGCCTATCCTTTTTCCTGCCTTGCCATTGGCTATTCAGTTCTTTATTAAACCATCAGGTGTTTTAAACAGGCAAAGTAACACAGCTTCACAGTTAAATAAATGCAACATAAACAAAAGTAACACACCTAAAATAATATTCTACAACAATCTACCTCAAGACCCCGCTATACCACTCTTGGGCATATACCCAAAAGACACCCACCATACCACAAGGAAACTTGCTCAACTATGTTTATAGTAGCTTTATTTGTAATAGCCAGAACCTAGAAACAACATACATATTCCTCAACTGAAGAATGGATAAAGAAAATGTGGTACATTTATGCAATGGAGTATTACTCAGCTGTTAAAAGCAATGACATCTGGTACTTTGCCAGCCAATAGATGGGTACTATAAAAAAAAAAACCTTGAATGAGGTGACCCAGATTCAGAAAGACAAATATCATATATAATTACTCAGAAATGGATAATATCCTTGAAGTAAAGAGTAACCATGCTATAACCCACAGACTCAGGGAAGCTAATTAACAAGGAGGGCTCAAGGAGGGGATGCATGTATCTCACTGTGAAAGGGAAGTAGAATGGGCATTGCTGGTGAGGCGAGGGGCTGGAATGGAAGGTAGGATCAGGTTGGAGGAGGAAGGATCAGGTGTAGAGAGGACAGAGGGAGAGGGTACTGTGAGACATCTGGGATCTGGGCGCATTTCTGGGATGAGCTAGAAACCTAGAACAATGAAAACTTCCAGGAGTCTATGTGGGAGTGACCAACTAATGACTGGCCCAGGTTGAGAATAATACCCTGAGAGGGAGCTCACTATGGAGAGCCAGGAATCAGAGGCTAGGTACCCAAGAGACCTAGGATAGAACCAAACACAACTGGCAAAAAATGTCAATGAAATGATTTCTATTGTTATTCTTCCATACTCATAGATTGGTGCCTAGCCCAACTTTCATCAGAGAGGCTTCACCTGTATCCCATTACATCTTGCTTCCTGCACAGGGGCTCAAAGCATCTCCTCTGACTCTGCCTTCCTTCTCCCTGTTTCTTTTCTTGGGTTTCCCACCCAGCTCTATTCTGCCTTGCCACAGGCCACAGCAGATACTTTTTCACCCAATGGTAGCAATTCACAGTGTACAGACAGACTATCCCACAGTAGAGCTCAGTGAATTTTGTGAAAAAAGGGGAGGAAGGATTGTAGGAACCAGAGGAGTCAAGAACACCACAAGAAAACTCACAGAATCAGCTAACCTAGGCTCATAGGACCTCACAGAGACTTAACTGACAATCCGGGAGACTGACCTAGGCACTCTGCATATATGTTACAGTGTCTTCATGTGGGACTCCCAACAGTGGGAGCAGGGGCTGTCTCTGACTGTGTTAATCTGCTTTTAGGACCCATTCCTCCATACAGATTGCCTAGTCCAGCCTTAATAGGAGAGGAGGTAGGTAGTCTCACCTCAACTTGATATACCATGGCTGGCTGATAACCATGGGAGACCCTCGTGTTTCTGAAGAGAAACAGAGAAGTTGATGAGGGGGCAAAGGAGAGTTTGGGAAAGGAAATAGGAGGAAAGGAGGGAGGGGAAACTTTGGTTGGGATGTAAAATAAAATCAATAAACAAAAAGAATGAAAAAACTAAAAATGTGAAGACGATAATATAAAATCAAAATGGTCTTTAAAGTATAGTAGAGGGAAAAAGGTACTCATAAGCCATTTAAACATAAGGGGAGAGGGGTGGGAAGGAAGAAAGAAAATATGCCTAGGAGGTGGTCATAGGTTAATGAACACCTTCAAAGTCAACTTAAGATCACAAGAATTGTGACTAAACTCTTTTTGTCTGAGAAATTTTTCCTGAAGAGACAGAACACATACCTACTCACCTTAGAAGGAGAACCCATAACAGACCAGTGCAATTATTGCAACAAATTCCAACTTGGTGAACAAATGAGCTTCTATTGGGTATACTAACATGAGTATAGGTGAGGGGAAACTTATAGGAACAAGGAGGACACCAGAGAGCAGCTGAAGCACCAAAAATTTCACCTACACTTGGAAGCTATAACCCTCAAGACTGCATTGCAAACTCCAGTTGGCTCAGGAGCAGTTTGATAATCCAAGAATCTCTTCTCTGCAGTTGGGCTATTCAGAGTCACCTCTTTTTGCAGTTGTTTACTCCTTCTATAAGGCTAGAGCAGACTTGGAGAATCTTGCAAGTTTCCACTTTCCTAGACACATGACATTTTGTTTGCCTCCAGAATCTTATGCTCCCCCCTCTCTCCTGGAAGGAATGTTTCCATTTAGAGGAAACTGCTCTACAACATACCCTTATTATTTTCTCTAGAAACCACTAAGTGCTGTGCCTATGTGCATGGTTATAGGACCATTTACTGAAATGTGGGCAACCTATCAAGAATCTCAGTCAAACTGACTCTCATTTCCCTAGTAGCTGTTAATTATCAATAATTTCTCAGCTAGGGGTAGGATTAGTGAGTCCCCCATCCATGCATTAATTTTGGCTCGATTAATCTTTTCATTACCTGTGCATGCTCTTGCAATACAGAGACATATGCACAATGGCCCTGGTCAAAGTAAAGAGAATAAGAAATTGTAGAATGCTCAACCATAAACTGGGCATTAATATCATATCTTCTGCTTTTAAGTCTCAGAGATCATCACAGGAAAAGGGAAGAAAGATTCTAAGAGCCAAACATAGTAATGAACTGCTGTGTTTTCTCACAGGACAGGAACACTACCTAGAAATTCTTTATCTGTAAGTGAATTGTCTTTCAGTTTTGCTTTATTGTGCTAATTAACACTATGATAGAATGAAAGGAAGCCTAAATTTCAAGCCTAAATCTTTTATTTTATTCTTAATGAATTCATAAAGAAAACCTCTACAAGTATTTTATCCAATTCTTTGTCTTTTTCAGAAACATTTTTTTAAACTTTGCCTAAATTTGATGATCCCCATCATGTCCTTCTCATTTCCATTGAATTTTCTTATGCAATGTCCATTTTATGTTATTGCCTGTTTCTGTGAAGATATCTTTCATTTTCATTTCTACTATAGTATGACATTTCTTTTATGATGGTTTCACATTCCCATGGGAGGAAAGGAGCTCTCTGGATTCCAAACTACCTATAGTCTTTCTGTGTCACAGAAATGGACAACAAAGAGTAAAGAATGGTGAAGGATTTACAAAGGTACATTTAAATTTTGGTAGATTTAATGCAGCTAGGGAAAAATCCTTACAAATTAGAAATACTTCAATAGTACAGGCCAAGTTACAGGCTAACGTAAATAAGGAGATGGACTCATAAAATTGCAGAACTCTTTTCCAGCCCATACTTTACAGCCATATCAACAAAGCACTAAAGTAGTTAAAGTATATTCTAGTTGAAAAAGCTATAAAAACAAACATTTCTGGTTACACTTCTAGGGAAGACCAAAATCACAGAGAAAATGTAAAATAATATTATACTAATTTGTGAGAAGTTCGAAGCACATGAACATAAAACACAATACATTTCCTAAACTGCTAAAATTAAGCCCCATTTGCCACAATTATTTCTACTAACATATTTCTAGATTTCAATAAAAGTTTATGAGGAATGTTAGTAACATGAAAAAAAAACAGAGCAAAGTTACTAAAAAGTGTCAGGTGACTCAAATCTGACACAAATTTTGCAGTTATCAGACATCACATTTAAAGAGAAACAAGCTATATGCATTTAAGACAAAAAAAAGTAAAAGAGAAGTTTCCTTGGTTAAGGGTAAAGTCTACATTTATCTGTGGTTATAAGGACAAATGTGTAGCTAGAGAATTCTCCAGTCTCTCCTGGGCCCGCAATTGCTCAGACCCAAGTAAACACACAGAGACTTACATTACTTATAAACTATTTGGCCATGGCAGGCTTCTTGCTATCTAGTTCTTATATCTTAAATTCACCCATTTCTATTAATTTATATGTTGCCATGTAGCTTGTGGCTTACCAGTATTTTACATCTTACTTCTCATGGAAGTGGTGACTGGCAGCATCTCCTGACTTAGCCTTCCAATTCCCAGCATTCTCCTCTCTGCTTATTCTGCCTATACTATACTTCCTGCCTGGCTACTGGCCAATCAATGTTTTATTTATCATTCAATCAGAGAAACACATTCACAGCATACTGAAAGACATACCCAGCACTTCCCCTTTTCTTTTTTTCAAAAAGGAATGTTTTAACTTTAACCTAGTAAAATTACATATAACAAAACAATTATCAGGCAAGAATTATAGTTATAATATCTAGTCTACTTATAATATCTAGTATATTTGTATTTGCAAAAAATTAAAGAAGCTATCCTATCTATCCTATATTTGTGAGTCTAAGGTTTCATATCTAACTTATCTTTTATCTTAACTAAGGAAATTGCCTGGCTACTGGCAAATCAGCATTTTATTTATTAATCAGAGCAACACATTCACAGCATACAGAAAGACATCCCCAGCACAAATGTTTATAGATTATTGTTTGGTATTATCCTATTTTAGTAATTTATAAATTGTAGATTCTTCTCCAATAGCCATGACTTTATTAGTATTGAGTACTTGGCTAGGTTTCCAGGACCAGGCATGGTTTTCCTTTTGTTGAGTTGATCTTAAGTCCAATTATAGAGGTATTGTTACTGCCATTGTATTTGTACAACTACTACACCCTTAGCATTATCGTGACATTTTGGTATTTATTGTGGCTCATAAGAGTCACAGCTGGGTAGGACTTTTGGTTGCTTCCCTTCTTCAAAGTTTGCATGACACCTTCTGGTGCCATGAAAGCTAGTCTTCAGAGGAGGACATTCAGGTTAGTTATAGCTCAGGGGTCTCTGGCTAGGTTCTATTCTTGAAGTTCATGGTATCTTTAATAATATGGACTTACCTTCCATCACTTGTGTGTAGGCAAGGGTAACAACAATAAACTATATGTTTTTGGAGTTGGAGTCCCTTATCTACAAATCTTCTGATGTATTTAGCATGTAGTAATGGGAGAGATACAGGATAGGGAGCACTAGTGGGAGTTGGAAAGAGGTGGTAATGGATTGATATGACCAACATACATTGTATGAAGTTTCCAAAGAATAAAATTTTATATAAAAATATAGTATTTGTCTGAGACATAATCTCAGGCTATTGTCCAGGCTGTCTCATGGGATTTATTACATCACCTCAGTTGTCACTGAGTTTACTATAGTCCACCTGAGTGATGGGATTACTGGAGTGAGATACCATAACTGGATAACATTCTTCTCATCATAAACTGTATGCAAGAAGACATATTAAATGTTCTGAAATAAAATATGTAGAAAATATATTGAGTGAATTTACTATTCAAAAGTAGGGATGAGGCTATACAATGAGACAGTCTCAAAAACATGAAGTAGTACTTGGTTGTGTATCTCTGCATCTGCTTCCATCGGTTACTGGATGAAGGTTCTATGATGACAGTTAGGATATTCAACAATATAATTAACTTTATTAATATACAAGTAAAATCACATTTTACAAATAAAGTATCACCACATTTCCCCTTTTATATGTTAATAAAAGGAGAAAAAGTTACAACTAAAATGTTCAGGCACCTTCTTCATTATTGCTAGTAGTCTAATTTGGGGTCGTCCTTGTGTATTCTTGGGAATTTTCCTAGCACCCCTTACCCCATAATGTCTCCCTTTATCAAGATATCTCTTTCATTGCTCCACCACTCCTTCCTTCTTCCAGCTCAACCATCCCTTTCCCTGGTTTTCTCATCCCCCATTCCCCCCTCTGTTGCCTCCCCATTCCCCATTTATTCAAGGAGATATCATCTGTTTCCCCTTCCCAATGCTATCCATGAGTCCCTCTTAGGGTCATACTTGTTTCCTAGTTTCTCTGAAGCTTTGGGTTATATTTTGATTATCCTTTGCTTTACATCTAGTATCCACTTATGAGTGAGTACATACCATGTTTGTCTTTTTGACTCTGGGTTACCTCCCTCAGGATGATATTTTCTAGTTCCATCCATTTGCCTGCAAATTTCATGATGTTATTTTTTTTTTTACAGCTGAATATATGTACCACATTTTCTTTATCTATTCTTCCATTGAGGGGTTGTTTCCAGACTCTGGCTATTATGAATAATGTTGTTGTGAACACAGTTGAGCAAGTGTCCCTGTGGTATAACTGAGCATTCCTTTGATATATGTCCAAGAGTGGTATCTTTGCATCTTGAAGTAGATTGGCTCCCAATTTTCTGAAAAAATGCCATACTGATTTCCAAAGTGGCTGTACAAGTTTGCACTCCCACCAATAGTGGAGGAGTGTTCCCCTTGCTCCATATCCTCTCCAACATAAGCTGTCTTCAGTGTTTTTGATCTTAGCCATTCTGACAGGTGTAAGATGGTATCTCAGAGTCCTTTTGATTTGCAATTCTCAGATGAGTAAGGATGTTGAGCAATTCCTTAAATGTCTTTTGGCCATTTGAGGTCCTTCTGTTGAGAATTCTCTGTTAAGCTCTGTAGCCCATTTTTTAATTGGATTGTTTGGTATTTTGATGTCTAGCTTCTTCAGCACTTTATATATTTTGGAGATCAACCCTCTGTCAGACAAACACTGACAACTGTGGAACCTGCATGAGACCAGACTAGGCCTTCTGCATATGGGAGATAATTGTGTAGGTTGGCCTGTTTGAGGGACCCCTGGATCAAGATTTATCCCTGGTGCATGAGCTGACTTTTTGGAGCCCATTACCGATGGTGGGATGTCTTGCTCAGCCTTGATGCAGGAGGTAGGGGCTTGGTCCTTCCTCAACTGAATGTACCAAGCTCTGCTGACTCCCCATGTGAGGCTTTACCCTATTGTTGGAGGGGATGGGGGATGGGTTTGTGGGAGCTTGGGGAGGTAATGGAAAGAGGGATGATAGGGAGATCTATAATTGGTATGTAAAATGAATAAATGTTTTTAAGGAAAAAATTATTTGTAGAAAATATGTATTTATTGGAACAAATAAAATGAATTTTATTTGCTTATGTCATTATTGTCTAATGTAGAAAGCCACAACATTTAAAAATTTAATTTAAAAAACACCACATCTCTTCTAGAAGTCATAGAAAATACAGAAAAGTTTATAGGATAAGAAATAAATGTAAATTTTCATGTGTTTCTATATATCTGAGTGATGAATTTATGGATTACACAATGAATAACAGTCACAATGGCAGATAAACAAATTTTAGAGTATAAATTTCACAAAAAAATTATAGGATCAATATGGAGAAAATCATTAAATGCAGATGAAAAGAATAGAAACCCTAAATAAATCAGTGTTCACAAATTGGAAAAATTAGTACTATGATGTCAGTTCGCCTTACCTTCATAATTCAGTGCTGTCTTAAAGAAAATCCCTGCAAGCTACTTTACATATATTGAAAAATGATATTACAATTTAATGAGAAAGACTAAAGACTTGGAAGCACCAGTATAAGGGTAAATAAAACTTAAAGGAATAAAAGTACTTGATTTTTATGTAACATTTATTGAATAATTTTGGTAATTGATAATTTCATACATGTATGTGATGTATTCTGATTCCTCTTACACCCAAAAATCTCTCTTATCTCTATCTCATTCTTCTTGCCAGTCCCTTTACTCAGGTTTATGAATTTTGACTTTGTTCAAGACACATCAGTTTAAATAAGGTCATCTGTGTGACCACTGGGTTGGAGCTATATATTGGAGTATGAGGGAGGTTACTGGTGGGTGCAAAACTGAAGCAATGCTTCCCATTTTTCCTTAATGTGTTATTAGAAAATAGTTAAGCAATGAATGGCAGGGCCTCCTGAGTGCCTCCTCCACCTATGTCTGACTTTTGACGGCATATTCTTGATTTTAAGAAAATTTTCTTGCAACAGATTTTGGTCATATTCATTACCCTAACCTAACTCCTTCAATGGCTCCTCCACCCACTTATCAAACAATATTCTTTCCCTCTCTTAAAAATATGAAAATACACATAAAAATAAACAAATGCCTTTTCTGCATCTAGTGATATGATCATGTGGTTTTTTTTCTTTGAATTTGTTTATATGGTGTATTACATTGATGGACTTTTGTATGTTGAACCACCCTTGCATGCCAGGGATGAAGCCTACTTGATCATGGTGGATAATTGTTTTGATGTGTTCTTGGAGTCTGTTTACGAGTATTTTATTGGGTATTTTTGCATCAATGTTCATGAGGGAGATAGGTCTGTAGTTCTCTTTCTTTGTTGCATCTTTGTTTGGTTTAGGAATCAGGGTAATTGTAGCCTCATAGAAGGAGTTTGGTAATATACCTTCTGCTTCTATTGTGTGGAACAATATAAAGGGTATTGGTATTAAGACTTCTTTGAAGATCTGGTAGAATTCTGCAGTGAAACCATCTGGTCCTGGGCTTTTATTGGTTGGAGACTTTAATGACTGATTCCATTTCCTTAAGTGTGATTGGACTATTTAAATTGTTTACCTGGTCTTGATTTAACTTAGGTATGTAGTACCTATCCAGAAAATTATCCATTTCTTTCAGATTTTCCAGTTTTGTGGAGTAGAAGTTTTTGATGTATGACCTGATGATTCTCTGGATTTCCTCATTGTCTGTTGTTATGTCCCCCTTTGCATTTCTGATTTTGTTAATTTGGATGCTCTCTCTCTCTGTCTTTCAGTTAGTTTGGATAAGGGCTTGTCTATCTTGTTGATCTTCTCAAAGAACCAACTCTTTGTTTCATTAATCCTTTGTATTGCTCTGTTCTCTTTATTTCTATTTTATTGATTTCAGCTCTCAATTTGATAATTTCCTGGCATCTGTTTCTCCTGGGAGACTTTGCTTCTTCCTGTTCAAGGGCTTTCAGGTGTGCTGTCAAGTCACTGCATGAGATTTCTCCAGCTTATTTATGTGGGCATTCAGTGCTATGAATTTCCCTCTTAGCACTGCTTTCATAGTGTCCAATAAGTTTGGGTATGTGGTATATTCATTTTCATTAATATCTATGAAGTCTTTAATTTCTTTCTTTATTTCTTCCTTAACTCACTGGTGATTCAGTTGAGCATTATTCAGTTTCCATGAGATTGTAAGATTTCTGTAGATTTTGTTGTTAAAATCTATCTTTAAACCATGGTGGTCCAGTAGAACACAGGAGGTTATTCCAATTGTTTTGAATCTGTTGATATTTGCTTTGTGGCCAAGTATGTGGTCAATTTTAGAGAAGGTTTCATGGGTGCTGAGAAGAAGGTATATTCTTTTTTGTTCTGGTGGAATGTTCTATAGATATCGATTAAGTCCATTTGAGCCATAACAGTTAAGACCATTATGTCTCTTTTAAGTTTCAATTGGGCTGATCTGTCCAGAGGTGAAAGTGGGGTATTGAAGTCTCCCACTATTAATGTGTGGGGTTTTATATATGAATTAAGCTTTAGTAATGTTTCATTTACATATGTGGGTGCCCTTGTGTTTGGGGCATAAATTTTCAGAATTGAGACTTCATCTTGGTGGGTCTTTCCTGTGATGAGTATGTAATGTACTTCATCATCTCTTTTGACTGATTTTAGTTTGAAGTCTATTTTGCTGGATATTAGGATGGCTACACCAGCTTGCTTCTCAAGACCATTTGATTGGAAAGTCTTTTCCCAGCCTTTTATTCTTAGGAGGTGTCTGTCTTTGAATTTGAGGTCTTGCAGAAATCAGGAATACAGGAATATGTTTAGGTATGGTCCCTGTATTCCTGATTTCTGCAAGACCTCAAATTCAAAGACAAAATGCAATCTATAGCAAGCCAACAGATAACATCAAATTGAATGGAGAGAAACTCAAACAATACCATAAAATCAGGAACAAGGCAAGCCTGTCACCTCTCCCCATAATTATTCAATATAGTACTTGAAGTTCTAGCCAGAGCTATAAGACAACATAATGAGATTAAGGGGATACAAATTGGAGAGGAAGAAGTCAACCTTTCCCTATTTGCAGGTGACATGATAGTATACAAGAGTGACTCCAAAAATTCAACCAAGGAAGTGATACAGCTAATAAAAACCTTCAGAAACATTGCAGGACACAAGATCAACTAAAAAAAAATCAGTAGCCCTTCTATATACAATAGACAAACAGGCTGAGAAGGAAAGCAGAGATACATCACCCTTTACAATAGCCACAAATGATATAAATACCTTGGGGTTACTCTAACTAAGCATGTGAAGGACCTATATGACAAGAACTTTAAGTCCCTGAAAAAAGAAATTGAAGATGTCAGAAAATGGAAAGACCTCCCATGCTCATGGATAGGCAGGATTAACATAGTAAAAATGGCGATCTTACCAAAAGCAATCTACAGATTCAACACAATCCCCATCAAATTACCAAAACAATTCTTCACAGATCTGGAAAGAATAATACTCAACTTCACGATCCCTGACCTCAAGCTCTACTATAGAGCTACCTTAATAAAAACAGCTTGGTACTGGCATAAAAACCGACATGTGGACCAATGGAATAGAATTGAAGACCCTGACATTAACCCGCACACCTGTGAACATATAATTTTTGACAAAGAAGCCAAAAATGTACAATGGAAAAAAGAAAGCATCTTCAACAAATGGTGCTGGCATAACTGGATGTCAATGTGCAGAAGGCTGCAAATAGATCCATATCTGTCACCATGCACAAAACTTATGTCCAAGTGGATCAAAGACATCAACATAAATCCAGTTACTCTGAACCTGATAGAAGAAAAAGCAGGAAGTACTCTTGAATGCATTGTCACTGGAGATCACTTTCTAAATATAACACCAATAGCAGAGACACTGAGAGAAACAATCAATCAATGGGACCTGTTGAAACTGAGAAGCTTTTGTAGAGCAAAGGACACAGTCAACAAGACAAAGTGACAGCCTACAGAATGGGAAAAGGACTTCACCAACCCCATGTCTGACAGAGGGCTGATATCCAGAATATATAAAGAACTCAAGAAAATAGACATCAAAATGCCCAACAGTCCAATTAAGAAATGGGCTATAGAACTAAACAGAGAATTCTCCACAGAGGAAGTTCAAATGGCTGAAAGACATTTAAGGAATTGCTCAACATCCCTAATTATCTGAGAAATGCAAATCAAAAGGACTCTGAGATACCACCTTACACCCCTCAGAATGGCTATGATAAAAAGCACTGAAAACAGCTTATGCTGGAGAGGATGTGGAGGAAGGGGAACTCTCCTCCACTGCTGGTTGGGAATGCAAGTTTGCACAGCCCCTTTGGAAATCAATATGGTGCTTCCTTAGAAATTTGGGATTCCATCTCCCCCAAGACCCAGATCTAGCACTCTTGGGGGTATACCCAAGGAATGCTCAATCATACCACAAGGGCATTTGCTCAGCTATGTTCATATCAGCATTGTTTGTAATAGCCAGAACCTGGAAACAACCTAGATGCCCTTCAACTGAAGAATGGATGAAGAAAATGTGGTACATATACACAATGGAGTACTACTCAGCAGAGAAAAACAATGACATCATGAGGTTTGCAGGCAAATGGATGGATCTAGAAAAAAATCATCTTGAGTTAGGTAACCCAGACTCAGAAGGACAAACATGGTATGTACTCACTCATAGGAGGATACTAGATGTAAAACAAAGATGACTAGACTGCTACTCAACTCCAGGGAGGCTATCTAGAAAACAGGACCCTATCAAAGACACAGGGATCACCCAATGACAGAGAAATGGGTGAGATCTACATGAACAACCTGGACAACAGTGGGAGTAATAAAGGGCAGAGTTTGAGGGAAAGAAAGCTTAGGGGAGCAGAAGATCCCACCTGGATCAAGAACAGAAAGGGAGAGCAAGGAATAACAGACCATGATAAATGACGACCACATGAGAACAGGAATAGGCAGAGTGCTGGAGAGGTCCCCTTAAATCCACAATGATACATCCTCTGTAGACTGCTGGCAATGGTCGAGAGAAAGCCTGATCTGACCTAGTCTGGTGATCAGATGGCCAAACACCCTAACAGTCTAGCTGGAACTCTCATCCAATAAGTGATGGAAGTGGATGCAGAGATCTTCAGCCAGGCTCCAGGTGGAGCTCCAGGTGCCCAATTGTGGAGAAAGAGGAGGGACTGTAAGAATGTGAATTGTTGAGCCCAAGATTGGAAGAAGCACAGGGACAAATAGCCAAACGAATGGAAGCACATGAATTATGAACCTCTAGATAAGTAAGACAATTGAATAGCTTGAACTGTTTGGGAGGCATCCAGGCTGTGGGACTAGGACCTGTCCTTAGTGCATGAGCTGGCTGTTTAAAACCTTGGGCTTACACAGGGACACTGCTCAGCCTGGAAGGAGGGGACTGGACCTGCCTGTACTAAATCCACCAGGTTTAAATGAATCCCCAGGGGAGTCTTCACCCTGGAGGAGATGGGAATAGAGGGGAGGGGTGGGAGGAAGGTGGGAGTGTGGGCGGGAGGGGGGAGTACAGGGGAACCCATGGCTTATGTGTAAAATTAAAACACAAATATAATAAAAAAAGTAATGAATTTTAATCAATGTGCAACCAAAGTGGGTATCATTGTGAGTGTATCAGTAATCAGAAAAAACCCACTATTATATGCTCACCATCTTGTCAGTAGCCATTTGAAATGAACTAGAACTTTGGACAAAAATAATTGTTTATAACACAAGTTAGTCCCTATTTATATATGAAATGTTAATATTCTGAAAGTATAATAATTTGTTTATAGGATATAGCTATATGTTAGAGCTTCATAAAATAACCCTAGAAAACTTGACATAATGTTTTATGAATTTATGTATTAATGTGAATCATTTATTAAGTTCCTATACTGATAGGTAAAACAAAATATGTTTTTATGATATTTTCAACATACAGGTATGCTAATCAATGGTGACTATGTATTCTAAATAGTTTCTGATGTACATTATGTGTTTCAAGTGTCAAGCTTATGTATTTTATATGTTACTTCTTGCTTGGTAGTTTTATTACACTGTTTTTAATTATTAATCATGACTTTCTAGAGTTCATCAGTCATATGCCATCAATATTTATAGGCAAATCATTTCCTAAAAACTTAAGTCAAATTTTTCTAGGCTATGGTTTACTCCAGGCAAATGGGAGTTTATTATAATACCAGAAAAATGATACAGACCATCTGCATGTTCTCATAGTCCTTTTCTGAAGGTGTGTCCATTGAAGTTGTGATCTCTGGGTAGGACCCAGGTACACAGGCCTATCAAATCCAGTGCTAAATCAAATGGAAGATTTTCACTGTCAGTGTAGGGCCTAGGACAGTTTTTCATCACCAGGATCCCCAGGTCACAGATTTGACACAACTATGTTGAATTACAATGTGCTTGCCAGTAATGTTTTTTACCTTTAGTTTAATAACTTTTTGCCAGTGTGTGTGTACATGCTTACATAAAAGTGATAATGGTATGTGTGCAAGAGAGCATGTCGTGTAGAGACCAGAGGTCAATATTCAGTGTTTCTCAATTGTTCTTCACCATTTTTAACAGCAGGGTCTCTCTGAAATTGGATCTCACCAATTTAGGTTAAAATAAAAAAGAAAAGAAAAATATCAGAACAATGGAGGCCATTTTGTGTTGACGAAATATTCCTAAATGTGCAGCCTTTCTTAGAGGGTAGTTAATATACCCAGTGGTCACTCCATTGAATAAGAGTAACTTTTTTTTCTCTCCCATCAGTTATCAATACAGATAACTTATTGGTTAGGGGTGAGAATTTGTACCCACTTACCTTTGTCCATGCTGGGATTTTCTGTGGTTTGAATTTATACAGATCCTGTTTATTCTATCATAGTATATGTAAGTTCTTATGTGCTCAATTGTTTCTTGCAAATATTGTATCCTTTGAATTGTCCACTGCCTCTGGCTCTTGAAATCTTCCTGCCTCCTACAGAGATCTTTTCTTCCTTCCTAAGCCTTGAAGGGAAGAATATGATACAGACTTTAAGGTTAAGTATGCCAAACTTTCTCACTTTCTGTGTATTGTCCAGTTATGGGTTTCTGCTAATAAATATCTGCTACAAAAAGAAGTTTCTATAAAGTGTTGGGTGATGCTCTGAGTTGCTTCATTGTTATGTTCATTTAACAAAATATAGTTGACCTCCCCCTAAGACTCATGGTCTATGTAGTTTCAGGTTCTTGACCTCAATAACAGTGCCAAGTGTTAGTTTCCATCTCTTGGAGCAGGCTTTAAGTCCAATCACAAGGTTATTAGTTACTTCCATAACATTTGTGCCACTATTGTCTCAGTTGATATATCTTTTAGGCAGATTGATGTTATAACTCATAGGACTTGTACATGGGTAAGATGGATGGTTCATTTCTCCTTCTATAGTGTGTACAGTACCTTGCAGAACTTTGAATACTAGTTCATAGGAATGAAGCTTCTGGATATTAGTTACACCAGCTCAACTTTTCCATGTTTGATGATGGAAGTATGTGGTGCCTTCAGGCATAGAGTCCATCAGGTTGTTGGAGGGTAACTAATAGCATTGAAAATATGCTTCAGTGTTTTGGAGTTTGTCTATGGGAATCCTTGGCCAATGAATCAAAAGGAGGCAAACCATTTCTAGTACTGGAGATTTTATTTGGTAGTGTATCATGTCTAGTTAAGGCATGGTATCTTCCATTAAGTGCTTATGCCATTTAATTCCTTTTATGTATGTATATATTTTAGGATACTTCTACAGTAGTGGATTTCCATATAGCTTTTCAAAAAAGGTGTTTTGTGTTAGTTATTGCTCCAAAGAGGTCTATTCTTGTGCAGTCTCAAGGCAGGCCCCTGAAGAATCTGTGAGTTTATGGATGGAATGACTGAACCTTGCCCAGAAGATGACATTTCACAGTCTTTTTTCCTGTTTTCTGGTATTCTTTCTAACCCCCTCTTGTCCAATGTTCTCCAAGGGATGGTATAAATGACATTTAGGGCTGAGCATTCATCAATTATTCTCTGGATGTTGATCAACCTCAAGTCTCTGATTTCTCTACTGGTGACTGGAAAATGAAGATTCTCTGATTGAGACAGACGATAGCATTCATCTATTGGCATAAACATAAACATTTAGATGTCAGATTGGTCCTGTGTCAATTTATCTGAAAAATAGTTTCAGTTCCCCCAGGATCTATAGTTTTACCTACCATGTGGTTTTTGACAATGTGTGAAATATTAGGAATGAATTCCCTTTTGTAAATTGGATCTCAAATCCAATAAGATTACAGTTGGCTAGCCCTATAACATTTGTGACATTATTGCACAAATAGGCACAAAGCCTTGCAGGTTAAGTTTAAAAAATATTTTAAAGTAATGAACAAGATGTGACATGATGCAAGAATAGGCAATTATGAACTGACAAAAAGAGAAAATAATGGAATAGACTCAAACAAATTCAGTCAACATAAACACAAAGATAATATAATGAAGAAAGAGAAAACTTTTTCAAAAATTGTGCTAGAGCAGTTGTTCATTAATATAAAAAATAAAATGAAACACAAAGTTAATATGTTCCATAATATCTCAAACTATAAACCTCCTAGAAGATAAGAAAAGATAAAATTGTGTGACTCAGATAATGGGTTTTTAATCAGTACATCTATGAAGGGAAATTTTGGGTTCAACATTAATAAAATTAGAAGTGTCTGGTGTGCAAAGATGCTATTAAAAAGATGAAAAGACAATACACAAACTGGGAGAAGATATTTGTGGAACTCATAACTAGTAGAAGACTTGGATCCTACCTCTATGAAAAAATTTAAAGTTCATAAGAGAAAAACAGTTTAAATTATAAATTACCTGACCAGAGATCTAATCAAAGAATGTCTACTAACAGCAAATGTGCATATGGAAAGAAAGTCAACATAATATATCACTAAAAATAAGTGTAACTAATACAATTCTAGTACACACTTAATAACATACTTAAAATATTAGTAACTTAGTTGAGCAAATCTTGATAAAGATTACTCAACAATGGAAAATCTGATTCATTGCTGATGAGATTGAAAAATTCTACAGAGAGTTTGTAAATGTCTTGTTAGCCTAAACATAGTATTCCCATATGATCTGGCAGTCATACTTCTAGGTATTTACACAATCATTTTGATACCTTAGGGCTATGCAAAATTTGCACATGAACTTGTGCAGCAACTTCATTAATAAATCTGAAATGCTGAAAGAAAATAAGATGTTCTCCAATAGCCAGCTGGATAAATGAATGGTGTTATAGCTAAGTGATGTGATATTATACAGTAGTCCATAGAAATTAGCTGTCAAGTGATGAGGATACATAGATATATCTAAAATGATATTTATAGGTGAAAGAAGCCCACTGAAAAAATGATATATACTGTATGATTCTATTTTTGTAGTATTGTAACAAAAACTGAGAGATAGTGAGCAGATTAATGGTTGTCATTGGTTCAAAATGGGCTTTGAATGAGGGAAACATGGGAAAATTTTCAGGGAAATAGAATTATTATTTCTATTTATCAGTGACTATATGACGGTGTGTGTTAATTAAGATCCATAAAATTTCAACAGAATCAGCTTTAATGTACACAAATTTTAAAAATTATTTAGAGTCATAGAAACAAAACATAGTATGAAGAGTACAACAAAATTATATAAATATATTAAAATATATTATACTACCTCTTTTAAGAGATATATGTATACATATACATATACATATTCTGTGGGATATTCACCAGAGAAGACTGCTCAGACATAGGTTTCAGCCAATAGAAAGTCTTTACTAGCCAGCCAGTGACCAGCCAGTTCATTTGGAGGCTTTCTCAGAACTATATGGACTATGCTAGTTTAGGTCTTTGTTTTAGTTTTTGGCAGGTGATGCTATCTGTGTGCTGAGTTTCCAGTCTCAATGGCATTTCCTTAATGGAGTCAGTCGTACTGAGGTCTCAGGGCCTACTAAGATCTAGTCCCCTGTTACACACACACACACACACACACACACACACACACACACACACACACACACACATATGCAATAGATCATGACTTTAGAAAGAGGACATTAAGAGGAATAATTATAACACTGTGGTATGATGGTTAATCTTGATTTTCAACTTGAAGGGATTTAGAATCAACATGGAAACAGATCCCTAGGCAAGTCTGTGTTATATTAGTTGAGGTGGGATGACCCACCCTAAACATGGGTTCTCTAGAGAAAAAGATCTGTTAGAATGAATCTCTCTCTGTCTCTGTCTCTCTCTATCTCTCTCTCTCTCTCTCACACACACACACACAGATTATTTATTAAAATTGGTTATGTTCTGACTATTCTAGCAATGGCTGCCTATGAATGGAAGGTAGTTTTTAGTCCATGAGTCGGGATGTCTCTGCTGGTCTTCTGTATATGCCAGAATCCCAAAGATATAGGCTCTAATACAGTGAAGGAATGAACTTACCAGTCAGAGTGAGGGAAATCTGGTAAAGAGCATATTCTTTATTTAGTTTATTTAGGCTGCCACTAAAAGGTATGGCCCAGATTTCAGGTGGATCTTTACACCTCAAAAAAATCACAGATTTAGGTTATATCTTCAAACTTAAAATGATTCAATCAAGAGAAATCTTGATTGAATAAGCCACTTGGGGCTTATTTAATTCCAGATGTAGTCAAGTTAACAAACAAGAAAAACCATCCCAAGTCCACCCTTTATCAGCTTGACACATGATCATATCCCCTTATATCATGCTTAATTTCCAAATGAAAACAATCATGTCACAATTACACCTAATTGTCAATTTTGCTTCCACTGTGATTAATTCTACATATTGCTGCAAATTTTCTTTTTAGGCTTCCTTTCCTATAGATAATTGTGTTTTAGCCACTGTCATAACCCTAATACCTAACCTTAATAGTTCTGTACTCAAAATTGATTAAGTATTTTAGTTTTGGGAGTGGAAAGTAAATTCTCATCTCCTAGGAAGCACTTAGAAAACAGAAATAGGACAATTATGCAGCTGTAGTTGAAATTATTTACTAAGTACTCTGTGGTAGAATGGCTATACAAAGTGGAATAGTTTACATTACAACTTTAATGGAAACCCAACTAATTAGGACACTGAATTCTTTTTCAATAAAGGGGGATTAAAAGGTGAATCCCTCAAGGAAATTTTTAGGGAGATGGAACTACCCAGTACTGTAGTGTTAAGGCAGACAGATGCAATTGTCAAAACTCATGAAGTTATACACAGCCAAGATGAATTGTAATGAAAATGTAACCTGCATGCCTACTTAAAGACCCAAAATGTAGTACCAGCTTACTAAGTATAGCAAGTATATAAAATGATACAATACAGAAAAAAGTGTGTCTAGTAGGTTATATAGAGTCTTCATTCTACAGGTTTATCTTGTACAAAAAATGTTTTTAATTTAACAAACATTTATAAAAAAAGAAAATAATGTCTTCTATTGAGAAAAAAAAATAGAACCCTGAAATATGCAAAAGTATGGTAGCCAAGCTATCTATTTTTTGGCTCCAAAATATATGATATCTTGATCATGTGCTTTTGAATAAAAGTACCCTTGCCAAAACATTTGTTCCTATCTACATTCATATATGAAATTATGTCACAATATTCTTGTCATAAAAATCATATGAAAAAACAACTATTTTTTCCATGATGTAGGGAATAATTACATATATGTAAATCAATCTGCTGAGTCTAAATAATGTTACTATATTTTATGTATATGATCTCAGGGATAACTATTTGGTATTGGGTAACCAATTGGTGTGCTCTTCCCTGGAGAAGACTATTTTCCTGCTCACAGCATTCCTTAGTTCCTTGTTATTCTTTGTGAAGGGTTGAACCATTCCATTGTGGGCTCTGCACTCCCAATCCATGTCTATGTCCATGTTAGCATGTCTATTGTTTTATTCCATGTATAACCCATGTTTGGATAGTCACATTGGTGAGACTTTGTAGTTGGAGAGCTTCTCACCAGTCCCTGCCAAGCCCTGTTAGTCTAACAACCCACTTATAAAATAAACACACAGACATTCATATTATTTAAACTACTTGGCCATTAGCTCTGGCCTACCATTGTCTAGATCTTACTCTTATATTTAGACCATTTCTATTAATCTATACTTTGGCGGCTTGTGGCTTACCATTACCTTATCTCTTTCTTGTCATAGTGGCAGCTGGCAGTATCTCTCTGCCCTAGCCTTCACTTCCCAGAATTCTCCTCCTCCTTGTCCTGCCTACCCTATCCTTCCTGCCTGGCTACTGGCCAATCAGCACTTTATTTATTTAAACCAATCAGATCAACACATTTGACATACAGAACATCCCACAGCAAGACTTTATGAGTATAACCTTTGAAATTCCTAGGAGACACAATTTCACAGCCAACTCCCTGGTCCTCTGGCTCTTATAATTTGTCTGCCCCTATCTTCTACAGTTTTCCCTGCCTTAGGTGCAAGAGTTGTTTTGTAGATATAGCCATTGGGATTGTGCTGCAAAACTCTGCATTTTGATTGATTTGGGTTTTCTTTAATGGTCTTCATATGTAGCAAAGAGTCATTTTCTTGAGGAAGGCTTTAGAAAAATGGTAGTTGTAGGTTTTTCTCCAAGATCCATAACTAAATTAGCAATTGGTGGTTCACTACGTTTCTAGTACCAGGCATAATTTCCAAGAATGGGTCTCTTAAGTGTAGTCAAAGAGATGTTGGTTACCACCAAGGTGTACATGCTACTACTGCACCCTTATGGTTATTATGATATATTGGTTATTGTTGAAGTTAGTAAGTATCATACCTGGGTAGGAGTGCTGGTTGCTTCCTTCCTTTGGAAGTTTGCATGGCAACTTCTGGCATTATTAAAATTAGTGTAAAACCTTTTGAAGTTGTTTTTTTGGTTATAAGGGAAACTGGGTAACAGGGAAAAAGCCATAGGACAGTTTCTATTAGGAAAATTAGAAAAATTATAGTATACTTTCATTTTCACTTTAGAACATCATGGCATCTCCATATTAACTAGTATTCCTAAGCAATATGAAATACTGGTGTTATTAAAATTCAAGGCAACCTTATAACTTTAAATATTTAATCATCTTTTCAGCATCTAAAATAAAGGAAATAAATTTTATATTTAATATAATTTTACAAATAACTTGTAATTCCATGGATTTAAAAATATATTTTTTTAAACTTTGATCTCATTACTTTAATGGCTTTGCTGAATTCTAAGTAGGTCTTGGCATGAATTTTGTTTTCCTCTCTTAATTTCAATTCGAAGTAAAAATATGTATGAACAATCTAAGACATAAATTGTAGAATCTGGTACTCTTTCATGCCCATGTGTAAAATGATGCTGAGTTGAGCTGCTCATTTATTTTGATAGTGCATATATTCGTATGTGCTGGTATTACATGAGCTGGACAGGTACATTTCAAGGGGTCTTTTATTCCCTATGCTCAGCTCAACCTTTTAAGACAAATTTATTAGTAGACATAGAAGTAACAACAAGGATGCTTTATATTATCTTCTACTTTAATATTCTAATTCTGCAAGTAGTTTTGATACTGGGAAGCAAAATATTGAATTGAAAAAATATAGTTATCAAATAATGAAATGTAGATACCTTTAACATACCCCTTGGTGGGCCTTGTGTGTGATCATGTGGAGACACTTTTCTGGTAGGGCTAGGACTCTGTAATTTCACTGTCTTGTCGTTTGGTTTCACCCTGATAAGCAGAAAATTCTAAATACTATCAAATTATGCTGATGTTATTGTGATGGAATCTTTTCATCTCCTGGAACAGTCCTGAGATCAATTTGAGCTTGTTTCTTCAGTTGATTGGAATAAAGCATTAATTGCTCATGGAGCTAACGTTACTATGTTTCTTTCAAACACTGGTTGTCATAAGAAGCGGAAAATGTCTGTTCCAGGTAAAACTGCAATTTTGATTTCTGGCACCACTGTTCTTTTAGATTTAGGAGGTATGAAGCAAACAGATAAGAAAGCCTGTCTTTGAATGAATTGAAACATCTATAGACATAAGACTGATCTGAGAGAAAATAATTGAGATTATATTCTTTTGCTAGTCAATAAGAAACAGCAGAATCCTGAAACTGGAATTACCCATTTGGAAGGCCAAAAATAAGTAGAGTTAAGTGCCATTGGCACAAATTTTAATGAGGTAATCATTCTCAGATCTATGCATTCTTAAATGAGTTAGTTCTTCCTTAACATCTTATTTATTAGTCCTTAACATTTTATTTGTTAGGAACCTGATACGCTATTGTGTCCTAATCCTGGAACAATTCAGTTGCTATGCATAAACACACAATACTGATGATATGAATTTGGATAAATGTTAAATTAAAATTCTTACTTATTTATGGAACATGAAAACAGTGTTTAAATACTATCTTAATTTATGATTCTATAAAACTTAAACATTTAGAATTAAAGTAATAAACTAAAATTGTAATAGAATCAGACATACATATTTTCTAAAATATTTTGAAATTGTTTTGTTAGTACTGTTGTGTTATACTAATTATCATGCATCAATATAGAGAGCTTTGCCTAAAATCAGTAAAATTGCATGTTATGAAGCCATTCTGTAGCCCAGTATCTGGAATTCAGAGCTGAGGGTTTCCCTAGAGTTGAAAAAGAATACCTACTGTAACAGAGAGAGAGAGAGAGAGAGAGAGAGAGAGAGAGAGAGAGAGAGAGAGAGAGAGAAACAGAGAGAGAGACACACAGAAAGAGACAGAGACAGAGACAGAAGAGAGAAAGAGGAGAGAGAGAAGGAGGGAGGACAAGAGAGAATGATATAAATATTGCATGCATTTAGTTTAACTTTAGAGAATTATTCAGTCTCTTTTAGTCCTGAATTCCTCATTTGAAAAATGACTAACATCAATACCAGAAGTGTACTTGTGAACTGAGAAGACATGTAAAGCAACGATGATGCCTGCTTTTTATCTTAAGTTTACTGTCATGTCCTCTTTAAAAGTTCTTGTGCAATGGGATGTTCTTCAGCGTGATTTTCACCACTTACCTTTTAATAGTAAGGGGAGAATTGGTCCTCTGGAAAGGCAATGATATGTCAATTGCAAGTCCAGGAAGAGGTCACTTTTTATTTTTCATAGTACTCTATTATAGACTGTGCTAAGGTAGCACAAATGCTTATGATAGTTTTATTTGAAATAAACATGATTCATTAATTTTGATTGGTATTAAACTGCAAACAGAATGCATTTCATAACTTCCACTGTCAGGTTAAGAGTGGTCATTATTGATTGGTGCTGCATATTCCCCTTATACATCATATACTCTTCCATAAAGACCTCAACATAAAATTTGGAGTTTGATGACTCTATTGATTTCACACCACTGGCTGGTTTATGGTTCTAATTTTGGTTACCTTTGTGACTTTGTAGACGTTACAACCTTTTATACTCTCTGATTGGAGTGCAATATGTGTTTGCAGTAATAGCAAATTGCAGCAGTGTATGCTATTGATTTTAGTTAATGAAAAACTTGTTACTCTCTTCTTTTAATGGGCTATTGCCAGGATTTTATAATGGTAGGCCTCTTCTTTATGAAGATTCCCAGTACTCTGAAGCATTCTCAAAGCTCATAAGTTATAGTGAAAATACTGAAAAATGTCAATACTATCCCAGAGACGTGATTATAAACTAAGCTGGTTTGGCAGTAATAACACTGGGAAAACAGACTGAATTTTTTATTAATAAACAGTTTGCTTGTAGCTTGTGTTCTATTCTTTATTTGCTTTTTCAATTTCTAAGTGTATGGTAAACGATTAGTATAAGTAATTTAATTGCAATATAGTGCTAAGCTTGCTTACTGCAATTAAATTAGGTAGAGGGACAAACTGAAGGAACTCTCCTTTTCATCCATAGCAGTGCTTTATGGAGCTATAGGTTCTCATGTAAAACTTTTTATAGAAATAGTAAATGAAGGCTGGCGGTGGTGGTACGTGCTTTTAATCCCAGCACTCGGGAGGCAGAGGCAGGAGGATCTCTGTGAGTTTGAGGCCCACTTGGGCTACAGGGTGGGTTCCAGGAAAGGCACAAAGCTACACAGAGAAACCTTGTCTCAAAAAAAACCCCAGAAAAAAACCCAACAGAAATATTAAATGAAATTTCCAGGAATCAATAATTTATATATTAAATATATAATTATACAACATATTGAACAGTATAATTAAATCTCATGTCACCTCATTCTGTCCTCCCTAGCACATTAATTATAACTTTGTTCTGCATATCCACACTATATACTTTACCCACCCATTAGTCATTTAGAAGCTATTTCAGGTATCAGATTGACTGTTAAGATCTTACAGAATTTATGCTGAGTAACTATTGCAAGACATCACATTGCTGCATTATAATCCCTACAGCATTCATTTCACTTTATTATCCATATTGTCTCATAATAAGAATCATGTTGAAATGTAATAAGATATTTTTACAGAGATCACATTTAAAATGTTTTTATGATAGTGTGTACATTACTAACTTTTCTCATTGTGACAAAATGCCTAAGAACAGCAAGTTAAGGAAGGAGGGATTTGTTTTGGCTCACAGTTAAAGGGTAGAGCCCTTCAGAGCAAAGAAATCAAGGACACAGAGATTTAATTCAACTGATCACTTGACATCTGCAGTTGGGAAGCAAAAAGAAATGAATGCAACTGTTTGGGTTAATTTTTCTTTTTTATTCAGTCTAGAACTACTGATAATGGAATAGTGCTGCCCAAGTTTAGGGTGGGCCATCCCACCTAATACAGACAAAACTGTCTAGGGATGTTTCATGCTGATTCTAAATCACTGCAAGTTGACAGTCAAGATTAACCATTATACCATGCTGTTATAATTGATCCTCTCAATATTTGCCTTTCTAAAGTCATGATCTGCTGTATACTATATATGTATATACATATATGTGTACATACTTAATATATATATAGTAATATGCATTTAATTATAAGAATTAAAATATCTTTTCATGTGTGAACATGAAAATCTAGAATTCCTATCTGAGAGAAAATATGTCATTTTTCTTTCTTGGTCTGGTTTATTTTGTTGAACATTATTTCTAGTTGCATCCATTTTCCTGCAAATTTCATGAGTTTCATTGTGTATATGACACATTTCTTTGTCCATTCATCTACTGCTAAACATCTAAGCAGGATATATTTCTTAAATATTATCAATAGTGTAACAATAAACATAGATGTGCAAATATTTCTGTGACAAGACAGAGTCCGTTGGTTAAATAGCCAAAAGTGATATGGCTAGAAAGTGTAGTAGTCCTATTTCTATTTTTTGATAAATTTACATACTGATTTCCATATTACATACACCAGATTACACTCCCATCACCAGAGAATAAATGTTCCTTCCCATTTCCCTACATCCTTGCAAACATTTGTTGTTAATTTGTTTCTTGAGCTAGGCAGTGGTGCTGCATGCCTTTAATCCCAGCACTTAGGAGGCAGAGGCAGGAAGATCTCTGTGAGTTCGAGGTCAGCCTGGTCTAGAGAGCGAATCCAGGACAGGCACCAAATCTACATAGACAAAACTATCTTGTCTCAAAAAAAATATTGTTTCTTGAAAGGGATAACATGGAGTGTTGAAGTAGTTTAATTTGCATTTCCATGATCTTGGAACATGGAGACATGTTGATCATTTAAAAAATATTTACAGGCTATTGTTTTTCTTCTTTTGAGAAATCACCAAGTGTCATCCTTGCTGGTTGAGGTGGGCGCGTATATATATATGAAACCCATAAATTTGGGAAAAATCAGTGTTTCCAATAAAATGCAGAATGAGACAGGTGATTATTCTCCACATTCTTTTTCAATATAGTGCTCAAAGTCTTACCTAGAGCAATAAGACAAAAAGAAATAAAAGAGAAATAAATAGGGAAGGAAAGAGTTAAATTATCCTCATTTAAAGATAAATGTTTCTATAATTAAAAGACACTAAGGACTGTACCAGAATACTATTAGATCTCATAAATGTTTTTAACAAAGTAATAAAAAGAACTTGTTAGCTCTTCTATGTAGCAATGTCAAGAAAGAAGCTATGGAAAATGCCCCTTACCAAGTTGAAAAAACATGTAGGACTTATTTACTTCAAAAACTAACCAAACAAATAACAATAACAATAAAAATGCTAAAAATTCCATGTCAGAGTTGAAACTAGGAAAATGAGCTTTAAAGCCTCAAGAATTACTCTTGTGTTCTTTACCCATAATCTCATCTATCCTTAACACCTAATATTCAAGTATATAAAAGTGTAATTGATAGTGAAAGTGTAAAATCCAAAGTATAGCTACACAGCTTTAGAATGTCACTTCTAACAATATAGACATTCACTGAGGTGGATAGAATTTGAATCTGGGTAAGTGCTTATTTGAGTGGTTATATTAATCTGTGTGATACTTTTATTTGCTTCTTCTTTACAATAAAATGGTTATATATTTTTCTCTAAAATCCTCCTAAGAATCAAACAATGAATCGAATGCATTCTTTAATGAACATTTTTAATATCCTGAAAAGAAACTGAAGACACTAGCTAATATAAAAACTTCTCATGTTCAGAGACTGGCAGAATTCATGGTTTGAAAAGGGTTTCATTATCAGAAACTTTCTACAATCAGCACATTTTCCTACAAAATTTAAATGCCATTCTTCACAGTACTATAAAAAAATTGAGAATTTATTTGTAAAAACAAAAGACAGAATGCCAAAGCAATCCTAAAGAGAAAGTACAATGCTGTAGATATCACAGTATTTAATCTCAATTTATATGACAGAGCCATAGTTACAAAGCAGCCCAGTAGACATGTAGATCAATGGAACATAACAGAATACAAAGAAACATGGCCAGGAAGCTGTACCCATTAGTTTCCATTCTATTACTGTGAAGAGACACCATAGCCAAGGCTTATGAAAAAATTTAATTGGGTTCTTGCTTACAATTTCAGAGTTTCAGAAGGTTAGTCCATTATTATCATGGAAGGAAGCATGCCTGCAGGTAGTCAAGCATGGTGCTAGGGAGACAGCTGAGAGCTACATCCTGATCCTCAGGCAGAGAGAAACTGAGTTTATCCTGGGCTTTTGAAACCTTAAAACCTCAGTGACACACTTCCTCCAACAAGGCAATATCTCTTAACCTTACTAATCCTTTGAAACAGTTCCATTCCCTGGTGACTAAGCATTTAAATATATGAGCCTATAGTGTCTATTCTTATTCAAACTACCACAGCCACCTATATTTTCACAAATATGTGAAAAACATACTTCAGAGAAAACATATTATTTTAACAATTATGTTGAAAAAATATTCATATGCAGAAAAAATGAAATTAGATTCACACCTCCCATCCTTCACAAACTCAGTCCAAGTTGCATCAAAGACCTTAATATAAATTGGAATTTCTAAAATTTCTAGAGAAAAATTACAAGAAAAACACCCTGAGATATAGGCACTGGCATGAACTTTCTGAAAAGATTACAATAAAACAATAAAAATACTAAGAATTCACAAATGATATTATATGAAGTTAAAGAATTTCTGCAAAGCCAAAGAAACAATTACCAGAGTCAAGAGACAGTCTCCAAAAATGAGAGAAAATCTCTGCCAATTGTATTTTAGACTGGTGGTTAATATCTAGAATACACAAAGAACTGCAAAATTAGATACCAAAAGAATCTTCCAAATAATGAATGACTTAATGAGCTAAATAGACAGTTGTTAAAATCCTTTAGTGTCAATTCACACTTTGTAAGTGAACTAGCCTTCAATAAACCTGTTTTTAAAAGATTTGTGATACCTAGCTCGCAACCAAATATATAATCACTCTGAAAATACAGATACTAAATCACCAAATCTTGTTGCACCTTTAGCATCAGAAATGTCTGGCTTTGAGTATTAGGTCCACATTCATTAACTGCATGATCTTGGATGAGTTATTTAAATTCTGTGAATATTGATTCCTTTACCAGTAAACAAAGCTAATGTTTCTCATTGCCATTTCTGGATTACATTGACCTAGTGCCATTTTTTATTGATGCATCTTTACTTTTATTTTATAAATGTTATATCACCTTTATTTATTTTATTATTACCATTATTATTTGTAGTGGTGGTGTATATTTGTGTGTGATAGCATGGTGTAGAGGTCAATAAACAGTTTATGTGAGACGGTTCTCTTCTTCCACCATATGGTTCCTTGAGATCAAACTCAGGTTGCCCGGCTAGGTGTCAAGCATCTTTACTCACTAAGCCATCTTGTGGGAATCTCTAACTTTTCTTTTCCCTTCTTTTCCTTTCCTTTCTTTTCTTTGTCACATAGCACAGTATTGCCTCAGAATCACTATACATCTAAAGGTGATCTTGATTACCTGGATTCCCCTATCCAGTGTTAGAATTACAGGCATGTACTACCCTATGTGCTTGTCTCTCACTATTTGAAGATAACTGAATTCAGGTGTTAATATTCTTGGTGCTTGTAGGTGGGGTATCTGTCCTCCCAGCCTACTCCCAAATAACCACATAAAGACTTATCATTAATTATAATTCCTCAACTGATATCTTAGGCTTGTTACTAACTAGCTCTTACAACTTAAATTAACCCATATTCCTTTTCTACACTCTACCATATGGTAGTACCTTTTTTTTAGTATGGCATGTTCATCTCCTGCTTCTTCTTTGTCTGGCTAGTGACTCTGCCCTACTTCTTCCTAGCATTCTCTCAGGCTGGTCCTCCTGCCTAACCTTGTCCTGCTTAGCTATTGGCATGTCACCTCTTTATTAACATATCTTTACAGTCTACAAAAGTATTATTCTACAGCAGGTGCACAGGGGAAGAAATCAGGTAAATACAGAATATGATAATTACAAAATTTCTATTTTTAGTTTATTTTAATCTATAAAATTATAATAATGGTTTAACATAGGTGGAGTAATGCTTAGTATGAATTAAATTTTTCAGTAAAATGTCTTGTCTTATTCTGTGTTTACCAGTAGTACTCAGTAAGGCTGATTTCATTCTCTGTGTTTTCTTGGAGAATTTTGGGTGAGGTGTAATGCAAAATACTGACTTCCAGAAAGCTGCCAGGCAGAAAAGTAACAAAGCTACTTTCTAAAAACTATTGCTTATTAGGAACTCTGATTTGTGTATTGTTCATATATTCAGTGCCTAGTAAATGTCAGAATCTGTTAAAGGCTGAAGATAATAATGATGAATAAATAAGGGATGTAGTCACCTTATACAATGCTTCTGCTCAATACCTTGGGAACAATTCCTATAAAAATAGAAATTATTACTACAAAGAAATTACAGTATGGTCTGGAAACCTAGAATCGAGTTCTTTAACACAGGAAAAAGGTATAAAAGGTTGAGAAAAGCTTTTTGGGAAAATATATGGATACCAGCAAAAACTCATGTTCCATTTAGAGGGAAATGATATTTGATCTACTGATGCTTTTCCTTGGTCACATGCCAGTGTCTTCTCAGCATTTGAATTCAATCATTTCCTCTGTCCTAAATTTGTCAGAGTTCTACTGCTGGCTTGTACTTAAAGAATCAGTCATTACTGACTAAACTTTCCTTGGAACTGCCTTGACAGAGACAGAGCCATAAATTGTTTGGAAAATAATATGGATTAAATTGCCTTTGCAGTTTAGGATGCAGTAAAATGAATCCTCTTATTTGTGCACTTAGACTGTGCACAATCAGTGTAACTCTCCCAGGAGCCTAATCAATATCTTCTTGTTTTTCATATTGAGTGCTGCAGAAATAAACCTGAAAGGGGAATAAATACATTCTAAATTATTTTTACTGGATCTGCCTATAAGAGACAGCCCAGGGGGATTTAGATATTTCTATCTGTGACATAATTCTCTCATATATATGTATTGAGAGATGTGTGGACAGGCAGATAGCCATACCTGTCAGGTTAAATTATTAAAAAATAATCTACAATGAAGTCTATATAAACCTGACAAAATGGATGTGGTGAAAATGCTGTCAGAGCTATGGAACATGGCCAGGTTCATAAAAATGTATGGGGAGGGACTGTGGCTGTCTTTTAGGTACTTCCTCATTATCTTAAGATTTGCTGTAATGTTTCCATTATATATTGCAGGTAAATATACTTTTTGCATTATAAGTAGACAGAGTAATATTAATTTGACATAATGCTTTAATGACTAGCATATATTTGGATAAAACATCTTTCTAAAATAAATTTACTTATTTGTTCATTGTTTATGTGTCTGTGTGTATGGCACATGTATGTTGGTGCCCACAGAGGCCAGAAGAAGAATTCAGGATACGTCCAGAAGCTAGGATTATAGGCAGTTATGAGCCACTCAGTTTGTGTGCTGGGAACCAAATTCTTTGCTCTTAAGAGAGCAATAAATTCTCTTATGCGCTGAGGCATCTCTCCAGCTCCAGATAAAACATCCTTTGAAATATTTATTTCCACTGTTGTTTATTTGTCACAGTTCTTGATTTCCATAATTTCAGTTAAATTACCTCTCCTATCTCCCTGTGTCTTTCTCTCTTACCTCTTCTTGCTACTTCTTTCCTTCTCTCCCATCCATCTCTTCATCTTCCCTGTCTGTTTGTTCAGAGATATCTCAAATAGAACTGGTGAAACTTCATGAGGTGGTCATATTGGTATATTCATTAATACTTTTCTAAAAGCTGAACTCCTCAGATACCATAGTGGTATTCATTTTATGTGGCTTCAGGTTGTCAATGCAACACACAGCTCTTACTTTAAAGGGAATAAAACAGTTTATTCTTGAGATAAATGTGAGGAACTATGTCCCAAGAACACGAATCCTGGTTGCCCAGAAAGTGAAAATTGTTTCAAGAAGTTTTTAAGTTTATGGAACAACAGAAAGCAACTAATCAAGAAACCTTACAAACATATTTATAAACACACTGGGAATCTCAGTTGCAGCTAATGGAGAAGTCTGTGATACATTTCAGTTTCACATGCTATGTGATGGCATTTTTTAGCCTTTGAACTTGTGGAAGCTAGTGGCCTAATTTATGTGTTCTGTGATGGTCACTGTTGCCAATTTAGCAGGATTTAGAATCATCATTGAAACAATTCTCTGGGCTTATTAGGGATTATTCAGATTAAGCTACCTGAAGCAGAAAGATCCACCTTAAATGTGGCCAAACCATTCCACCAGCTGCTACTGCTGCAAGAAAATGAGAAAACTAGCTGAGCACTGGAATTCCTTGCTCTCTACTTCCTGGGCCAGGTGTCTCGAATTTCTGCTACCCCCAGTTCCCTACCATGATGACCTGTACCCTCAAATTGTGAACTCAAATAAACCATTCATTCCTTAAATCACATTTATCAGGTGTTTGTCACAACTAGAAGACAAGTAACAAATACACATTCACAGCATATACATAGTCAAATGGATGTTAGGCTTGATGCAGAGTTGGGCCATGAGCGTCTATTAAGTGGACTAAAGATAACCCAGCATATTTTGGCTGTAGATGTGCAGAATTTGAGCCCTTCACATATATATATATATATATATATATATATATATATATATATTATTAGTCAAATAGTCCTTTAGAATCTTTAACATATATATATATATATAGAGAGAGAGTTTTTTTCCCTGGGAAATTCCATTGACAAGATGGGTGTGACACTTGATATATTCAATTTGAAACAGTGTTAGGACAAACATTTTATTTTTATTTATTTTATTTTATTTTATTTTCCAGAGTTGAGGACCGAACCCAGGGCCTTGTGCTTGCTAGGCAAGCGCTCTACCACTGAGCTAAATCCCCAGCCCCGGGACAACATTTTATAATCAGATACAATTTATATCTTTCGTATTATTGTAAGGCTACTTTAGAGATTAAGTAATCCTTCATTAGAGATGATATTAGAGATGACATCAATGTATGACTTGTCCACAGATTTTTAAATTCCATGTATGGTGCATTTTAAATTTGTGTGGTCCACTAGGGTATATTTTAGTATCGTATTTCCTTTCAAGAACATGATTTGCATCTTCTTTTCTTCATTCCCTTGGACCCTTCTCTGAACATTGTACTTTTGTTTCCATGATAGCTAAAATGCAGTTAAACCCTTTAAGTTGTTGATATTTCATGGAGATCAGCTTTTAGAATGCTAATTAATATCATAGGCTAACGAAAATAGATGAAAATCATTTCTGAATGGCAAAAGTTAAAATATGTTGACAGAATGTTACTAATTTTGCATATATTTTAAATGGGTGGCTTTTGCAATTTAAAATACCTTGTGAGTTTAAATTTGTGTATTGTTGAAGTAAAAGCTACTTTCCTAAGATGAAATGCAGCACATTCAATTGTATCAGAGTTTCTCATCTCTGACTCTTGATTTCAAACTTCAGCATTTGTGCATTTATTGAGTGTGATTCAATGTGCAACAGAAATGTTTTTAGTTTGAGGTAATGAAGGCAGAAGAGGAGAGAATAAAGCAACAAAATCATTATGAATGTCTTAGGCTTTTCAGAAAATATTGCTGTTAGAACTCAGGGTGTGTTATGATAAATTGGTTGTGTTGATTTTATCCTTGTCTTTCTTTTCTTTTTCTATAACTGGGGCCACCAGGCTGAGTGTGAGCGAAGATTGGGTAATAAAACAGATTAATTGTTCTTTATAATAAACTTACAGAGAGTACTGTCTATTTCAAGGGTCTTCAGCCAGAAGAAACAAAGTAATAATGCAGCATTGTAACATTAAGAACAAAAGAGAGGCTATAAGTATAATCTGTAATGTCAACAAAAGGCACAACCACAGAACTTGAAGGATACCAAATTCAAATGATATTAATCTCCAGTATTTCTCAAGGACTGTGATGACAAGTTGCTTTTATACCATACTCAGAGTTGTGTACATGGAAAAATCTTGAACTAAAAAAAAAATACTGGTTATATTATAATTTAGAAAGTAAATAAATTAAATATTCTGTGGTATTTATCATTCCAGAGAGTTTCAATTGGTCCAAAGCTCTACTTTTTGCAAAGATAAAAATAACAATCTCAGGTCATTTTGATTTACATTTTCCTGATGGTTAAGGATGTGGAACATTTCTTTAAGTGTTTTTCTGCCATTTGGGACTCTTCTGTTAGGAAGTCTCTGTTCAGATCTGTACCCCATTTTTAATTGGATTATTTTTAATGTCTAGTTTCTTGGGTTATTTATATATTTTGGAGATCAGCCCTCTGTCAGATGTGGGGTTGGTAAAGATCTTTTTCCATTCTGTCCTATTAACAATGTCCTTTGCCTTAGAGGAGCTTTTCAGTTTCCTGAGATCCCATTTATTATCAGTCTTAGTGTCTGTGCTACTGGTTTTCTATTCAGAAAGTTGTATCCTATTCCAATGCTATTTCCCATTTTCTTTTATATCAGTTTCAATGTAACTAGATTTATGTTGAGGTCTTTATCCACTTGGACTTGAGTTTGTCCTCAGAAAGCCTTCATCCAGTAACTGATGGAGATAGATACAAAGACCCACAGTCAAACATTAGGCTAAGGTCAGGGAATCCTGCTGAAGAGAGAGGGAGGAAGAATTATAGGGTATCACAAGAAAACTCAGAGAAACAACTAACCTGGGTTCATAAGAACTCACAGAGTCTGAACCAACAACCACAAAGCCTTCATGAGACTGACTTAGGCCATCTACATACATGTGAGTTATGTAGCATGATCTACTTGTGGAACTCCTAACAGTGTGAGCAGGGGCTGTTCCTAATGCTTTGGCTCTTGGGAACCTATTCCTCATACTGGGTTGCCTTGTCCAGCCTTAATATAAGGGGAGGAACTCAATCCTAACACAACTGCATATGCCATGCTTTGTTGATACCCATAAGAACAGAAACAGGAGGACTGGCCTGGGAGGATGGGGAAGGGGGGAAAGAAACGGGGAGAGGGCATGGGAGTAGAGGAAGGAGGGGAAATTGTAGTCAAGATGTAAAATAAATAAATTTGTTTAAAAAATAAATAAAAATCCAAGACAGGAATGTCTCTTTTATGAACTTTAGACTACTACTGACAATACTGATGATGTATTTTAGCGAATCACTATATATTTTAGTTGAAGAGTTGCCCTCCCAAGATTAAAAAAAGAGAGAGAGAGATGTTCCCTGTAGTATTGGAAAGCAAATAGAATAAAAATATTTGCATTTTCTTATGAATAAAGTCTTAGAACGAGATCATTCTCAGTGAGAGTTGGGACTGAACCCATTGACAAGGCAAAAGGACATAATGACAGAGAGAGACACAAGAAAAAATAATGTGAAGAACACTTGGAAATTTGTCTCTGTCACATCGCTAGTATAAAAAGCCACTTTACAGAGCTACATATGCAACACAGCTCAGAGATGTATTCTCTTAGTTCTTTTTCCTGTTGCTATGAGAAAATACACTGACAAAAACAATTTAAGGGAAAAAGGGTTGATTTAAACTGACAGTTCAAGGTAAAGTCAATTATGGCAGGGAAACTAAGATAGCCAGTCACATTCCTTCTAGAGTCAAGAACATTTGTGCTCATCTGGCTTTCTTCATTTTATACAACCCAGGATCCAATGTCTAGTAAATAGTCACACACACAATTAAGGTGGGTCTTCCTACGTTAATTTATTATAATCAAGATATGATTCTCCACAGGCATTTCCAGAGCTCCATCTCAGTTGATTCTATATTTTGTCAAGTAGACAATAATAACCATCATATGCACTCTCCATGAGAAGTGTAGAACTACATGGAAATTTACCTCCATGCATATGGGATTATCTGATTAACAATTACCATATAACTTAAAACTTCTTAGTTCAATCACAAAACTCCTACTATTCTAAAATTCTATAGATCAGTTGGTGATCAGAATGATGTTCACTTTGAGCTTCTTGCATGAGCTTTCAGTCAATGGTGGCCAATTTTGGAGTTATCTGAAGTCTAAATTTGATTTTGGAAATCCAATACAGTTGTATTCAATTACATGTCTCACAGTTCATGCTGACTGTCCATTGTGAATTCAGTTGAGAATTTCAAATGATGTATATTTTGAGTGGTTTGAGTTTCTCTATGGCATAATGATAGGTTTGAGATGGAAAATTAGTAAATATAGTAAGAAATCTGTAAGCTTTCTTATCTGTCTTGAAAATCATACAGTATAACTTTGTTATATTTTTAAAAATTATTTTATGGTTTTATAAATTCACATATGAGCACCGTATTTATTGACTTTGTTATGTTCTATTGGTAAAAAATACCACAAGACATTTCCAGATTAATAAAGAGAAGAATAATTTTTGGTAGGAAGAAATTTGTAGATGACCATACATTAACATAGAAAAATCTGGGACTATTTGTTGTTGGAAATGCTTGGAGGCTAAGGTCTAATGGCCTTGCTATGAATTCCCTATATACTCAGTGGTGGCTTCACTTTGAATTGTCTTTACTTCACAAGTTCAGGTCTTATATATAACAGATATAAGGTGTGGTTTACCAAATAGACATTCATATATACATATATGAGTTGTGGTATGCCAAATTAATACTGTACATTATCAATAGTTTTTTCACAGCATGCGGATAATAAAAAAAGAAAATGGTGCTAGAAATAGGGGGAATTTTGGTCTTGCATAGTTCTCAAAAAGTGTCATTATTTAACTGATTTTGCCTTATCCTCAATTACAGCTAAAATGTAACAAAAATCTACTTGGTATTCAGCTAATTTAATACATACATTTATTTCAGAATGTCATCAGATGGGTGATTACTTGCCCTTTGAGAGACTCAGTGAAAATAAGAGTTCTGTAGTTGGAGAGTTACAAAGAATTGTAACAAAATAAATTCTCTGGAAAGAATTTAAAAAGGTAATTTAGTTGTTCTAACTTTTCCAAATGCATTTAGGAAAATATTTGAACATATACTGATGTGTACTTTCACCATATTTCTTAGAACATACTCACGAGTGCTATTTTAGAAATATTTCTATTAATATAAGGAATAATAACATGTATTTCTATTTCACTTTTAACACAAAATAAATCCTAGACAGAGTAAATTTAAAGAAGATCAAAAATACACTTGATGAACACTTAGGTGACTATTAAAATAATTTTCTTGCAGAAAGAAAGATTACAACTATTATTCTCAAGCCAGAACTTATAAAGAAAATAAAACAGAACTATCTATAATTGAAAGAGACTGAAAAGCATCATAAGAATTATAAAATCCAAAGTTATGACTTAAAAAAACACAATAAATAAAGATAGATAAAATGTTTGAGGACATTTTGTAAATAATTGGTTGAAAAAGTCTGATGGATTTAAAAATAGAAAGGTAGTTATTGTTACTTAAAGATTAAAAAGAAATAAAAGGGAAGGAATAGGAAATGTTATCAATGGGTGCAAAGTAATAGACAGGAATACTATTGATGGTGCTCTTTTTAACAGAGTGAATAAAGGTAATGATAATTTACTGTATATTTCAACAAACACCAGAAGAATAAGCAGTCATGGTGGCTCCCACTTGTAATCCCAGTATATAAGAGCTAAGCAGGAGATTACAGGAATCAATCTGGAGCTGCACTGGGTGTTTAACATCACCCTATGATGCATAACAAACCCTTCCAAATAAATAGGAAAGGGTTTACATTATTTCACCATAAAGAAATTATAAATATTAAAGGAGAAATATATGGTGATATGTGTTTGAGTATTACAAATGCATTCATGTATTGAAATATCACATAATACCTGATTAATATGTACAATTTAATTCTAATTAAAAATATTAAGAGTGTTAACTAATGTTAAAAAGCCTAACACAGAAATAATTATTGAACCATAGATGAAGTTAAAAGAACAATAAAATGAAAAAATATTTAAAATTTTTATTTATTATATTAATGTACATTAAATACTAATTAACTATTCTGAAAACCAAACCTTATAGTAGTACAATTGGCAAAACAATTCTTATAGACAGTAAATTAAATTTCTGGAAATAAAAGTGGTGCGTATACTTCTTTTTTTTTTTTCTTTTCCAAAAGTTCACTTCTAAAATTTCTTTGTGCCTTTGTTTTAATAAATTACTTGAATTTTTACTTTGTTATATTTTTTCGAATCTACTTTATTCCTGTTCTTATTCTTTCAAACTACTGTGTATGAAAAGCAAGAAGATCTTCAGTGCATTTCAGCTGCACTTTAGAATGATTACTAAACTTTTACTTACAGTTCCAACCTCATATTGGCTCACTTCTTTGTTCTCTACCATCTGGCCAGACTATACTGCATAGTGTTCCCTGAAAACTTATGAAATCACCTCCTGTGGAGCAAGACTCAAATCCAATCAGAAAGCAGTTAGTTATCCCATAATAGCCATACCAATATTGTACCAGTGGGAGCATCTTGCCTGGGAGGTTGGTATAATGTAGTCATTTATAAAGCTCATCCAGATGTTGTAAGATTTTTCTAATAGCTGCAAGAGGTAAAAACAGCAAAGAAAATATAATAAAAGTAATTGAATTGATAAAAGAATAAAAATTTCACTAAAACATACATCTTCATATTAAAGAGATTAGTTATAAGAGAAAATTGAATATATATTTATATTAAACATTTTAACTGTAATAATGAAAAGAACCTAAAATGTCAAAAAAATTTTGTGTGTGTGTGTATATATATATATATATATATATATATATATATATATATATATATCTGTCTTTAAATAATTGTACTGTGCTGTGACAAGTATTTAAAGAAGAGAAATATAAATATTTCAAATATGTAGGGATCAGAAACTTTTCGCCCACATTATCTCTTCTGAAAAAATTAATTTAAAAAGAATTAATAGCATCAAGTGGAAAAATACATTAAAGATGATGAATTGTAGGAGATATAAATCTCCAGTAAAACTACTGAGGGTTTAGTGCTATGTCTCAGTAGTTTAAGAGCACATCACTCTTTTCATTCTTTCAGAGGCGTTGAGTTTGGTTCCTAGCACACTTATCAGGCAACTTACAAAAGATTATAACTCTAACCCCACCTCACCCCCGAAAATGGAATGTGTTCTTCTAGCTTCTACTGGTACTCACACATATGTGCCCACACAAAAACACTTAAGTAAAAGTAATAATTGTATTGGTGAAACAAACCACTTAATATAATCTTGAGGTAATTTATAAACTAAACTAAAATTTCAGATTTTTAATATCTTATTCCAAATAGCCAGAATATTTTGTGGCACATTGTTTATGTCCCTAATATATTTGGTAAATGAATTGGAAGTAAGGCAAAAGAAAATCACAGCCAGATTGCTTTTCTCAATTCACTAGAAAATGTGAGCACTTATTTGCTCCATGCCAATGTTCATCAGATTTTTTTCTTTTGAGTAGCCAGGTTGTGAATATTTAGAGTTGTGCAGGATATGGGACAAATTCAAGGATATTCTGTAAATATTTACATTAAATAGCTTTATAGTAACATTTAAAATTTTTAAGAAATATAGTCTAATGTTAGCAAAACTATGGTAGGTTAGATTTCAAGAATCAGCCACAGTTGGTTCCTGTGAAATAGTAACATGTTTAAAAATTTGAAAATAAGGCAATGGTAATGTAAAATATGGAAGAACAAACCATTAACCAAAAAAAAGAGACAAATATGCAATCTATTATTTCATCCATAGATGCTAGATTTAATAGACATATAAAACTGTGTGTATGGCTTTCTGTTTGGTGTAAATAGAGGGGGATTGAACAAAGGAAGGAGACTAGCAATAAGGAGGAGGTGATGGGCAATAAAGGGTATAGCATGGGAGATATGGTCATATTATTTGAAATACCTGAAATAAATTGTCTTCATGAAAGCAGCACAATTCTTAGTGAGTATACATCAATAAAAGAAAGGAAGGAATAAAAAAATAAAGAGGAAGGAAGGGAGGGAGGGAGAGAGGAAGAACGAAGGTGGGTGATATACACTGCTAATCACAGTATTTGGAATGTTGAGCCAAGGACATGGTCAGCTCCAGTGACACAGGAAGTCCCAAGGCACTTTGGACTACATGAGACTATGGCTCAAAAATGGAAGGCCACACATTCAAGAATATTTGTATAGCACATATTGATCCCTTTTTTAAAGGGATCAAAGTCTGGTAAATCTGGGATGAGTTGTGGATGGGTGAATATATCAAATATGTTGTACAAAATTCTCGAGGAACTAATAAAAGTTTTAAAAAGAAAAGCAAAACGCCATCATTAACAAACAACAGCACCACTAATATTAATATAAGAAATTATGTTAAGTAGAAATAATAAATGGTATGATAAATAAATGCATGGTATGGTAAGTCTAAATATTATATTTATCATTGTCATAGCTACTTTTCTATCATTATAATGAGAGACCATGACAAAAGCAACTTATAAAAGAGAACATTTAATTGGGGACTTGCTTACAGTTTCAGAGGATGAGTCTATAGCCGTCATGACATCAGGCAGAAAGGCATGGTACTGGAACAGTAGCTGAGAGCTTTACCTCTTCTCTGCAAATTAGAGGTGTGCTGGTAATGGGAATAGAGGCAGAGAAACAGACATACCTTTTCCAAAAAGATCGTATCTCCTAATCCTTCCCAGTACAGTTTCACCAACTTGTGACCAAGCATTCAAATACGTAATCCTATGGGGGCCATTTTCATTCAAACCTCTTAACCATAAAATTTGAGCTGAATCCCCAGGGGAGTCTTGGCCCTGGAGGAGATGGGAATGGAGGGGAGGGGCTGGGGGGAAGGTGGGGGTGGGGGCGGGAGGGGAGAGGACAGGGGAACCCATGGCTGATGTGTAAAATTAAAACACAAATATAATTAAAAACGAAAAAAAAATACATGATAGAGGCAAACCGCTTCATATAATCACTCATCTTGAATTTTGTAAGGGAAAAAAGCCAGTTTAGCAAAGAAAAAGCTGAATTGGAAATGACAAAGAAAGTTTAACTAAAGACTGTAATAACTTATACCTGACAATTCAGATCAAGTATAAAACTGTTAATTTGAAATAAATTTCACTGGGGAAAAGCACTGACTGTAACAAAGAGATTATTTAAATTGTTAAAAGGAGTAATCAACCGAAGAACATATGGCAGCAGCTATGAACTTTAGAGACTAACATGATACAATTGTATCTATAAAGGAAAAATGTATAAACAAAGAAAACAATTACATAATGAAAATGTATCAATTAGAGACCTTAGTGGCCAGAAATAGACTTAGATTTGGATAATTTAGCGAGATCATGTTTCTTTTAATTCAAAGTATTAGGTAATTTACACAATCACTGGTAGAGCAAAAGAGACAGGTTTGAATCTAAAAATTTTAAAATATTTACAGAATCAAGTTGCCTGATAAGACACTTCTAGTGATGAGAACAACTGCAGTACTAGTCAAGACAGGAAGAAATAATAATAAATGGAGGCCCCCCCCCCCAGAAATTTGTGTCCATACATTGTTTGTTTTGCAAATCTCTCATTTGTAAAACTTAGTTTTCCAGTCCTGCAATCTAGCTGCAAAGCAGACGAAGGAAGAATATTCCCAGTATATTAGACTTCCAAGGTGGTCAACTGTTGGTCTGAGCAAAATGAGGCAACAAAGCATTTTACCACTCATATGCTCCATCTTCCTTGGCTGTTTTCGAAAAGAGCATACACCACTGTACACACACTGCAAGCACCACACAAACATCCCAAATAAATTAACATGCATTCAATCTCTAAAAACAGGGACTTAATAGTCTTATTTGAAGTACCAGATCTGTGGATGGTGGTCATTTTTACTCATATTTAAGTAAGTTCTGAAGCCTGTGAAATAAATAACAAACTTGTAAAGACTGTTATCAAACTATTCTCTTTTTTATTTAGAAGTTAGTTCTCTTCTTTCTACAATGTAGGTCCCAGGGATAGAACTCTGGTAGTCAGGATTGGCAGCAAGTGCCTTTATTTCCTGAGCAATCTCATTAGCCATAATTCTTATGTTTTTAATTAGTCAGAGGCCATTTTTAAATTAAAAATAATTTTTTCTCACCCCATATCCTGCTTATGGTTTCCCTGTCCTCTAGTCCTTCTAGGTTCTCCCCACCTCCCCTTTCTTTCTTTCATTAGGAAGCAATCAGAATTCTAAGGGATAAATATATAAAATATAATATATAATATAGTATGATTTTAAAAAAGTAACACATCATAATTGGACAAAAAAACAACCAGAAGAAAAGGAACCAAGAAAAGGCACAAAAATCAGAGACTCACTTGTTCACACATTCAAGAAATCTATAAAAGCACTAAACTATATGCATGTCTATGTGGAGGACCTGGTGCAGTCTCTGAGTTCATATGAGGTTTGTTCATGCTGGCTTAGAAGGCCTTTTTTTCTTGGTGTCCCATATCCCCTCTGGTTCTTACACCCTTTCTGCCTCCTGTTCTGCAGGGTTCCCTGAGCACTGAGGGGAAGGATTTAATGGAGACATCCCATTTTTTGGCTAAAACCTCTCACTCTATATAGTGTCTGGCTGTGAGTTTTTGTATTTGTTCCTATCTGCTACATCAGGAAGCTTCTCTGACGATGGCTGAGCAAGGCACTGATTTATGAATATAGCAGAATGTCATTAGGAGTCATTTTATTACTACTTTTTTCTGAATAGTGTTATTTGGTATTAACATAGGTCCCTGTGCTATCCAGACTTGGATTCTTGGTCACCCAAGAAGTGTCAGGTATGGATTTCATCTCACAGAGTGTGCCTTAAATCAAATCAGATATTTATTAGTTACTCCCTCCCACAAGCTTTGTGCCACTATTATCCTAGCATATCTTGCATGTGGGATGCTATTGTAGATTAAAGCACTTATGGATGGTGATGTTTCAATTTTTCTGTTGGTATGTAGAGTGCCTTCCTCTACCAAAGAATCTAGAATGCATGAGTCAAGTTTCTATTAGGCACTAGCTCTACTGCACATTCAATGAGTTATATAGGTATGGTCTTCAGCAGTGAGGCCTTGCTATCAGTTTGTGAAGAGCAACCTATAGTCTGGACAACAGCTTGGGTTGTTTGGGATTTTCCACAGGACGCCTTTGACCAACAATTCAATTACATGTAACTCAGTCCAGGTACTTCAAGCTTCATTTGGTGACAAGAAATGTCCATTTGGGCTCAGTTTCCCCCAGTATTAGGTGATTTCTTTTATATTATCTTCATATATGTACATATTTTAGGAACCTTCTACACATTATGTTTCCGTATTTTCTCTCAAATGATTCTTATTTTTAGCTGTCTCTCCCGGTATTACCTCTGTTTTATAACTGATGCTATATTAAAAAATCCATTCTTTCTTTACATGGGAAGACCAAATTTTGTGTCTAAGGATTCTATTATTAGTGTGCCTATCTATATGGATTTTCTGATTCTCCTGAAACATCTTTCTGTCTTCCAGTACTTTGTGACAGAAATCATACTTCTCTTTGCTAAGTCAAATGATAAATGTTTATGAAATGTTTTATACATGGCAGGTACTGTGCATGGCGCTAGGAATGTTATCAGTGTACAAGACAGAAAATATTATAGTATGATGTCTCATAGAATAAAAAGAATAATCATTTACATAGTAAGGTGATAAAATACTGTGAAGAAAGATGAAGTATAGGAAAACAAGGGTACTGAATGTGAATAGGAGAGCTGTCAATATTCAGTAAAAATTTCAAGAAATACAGCTATGAAGACAGTATTTTTATATGTTTGCAGATTTAAATCTAGTTCATTTAAAATGAATGATTGATTATTAGGTGAAACTACTGTGTTTTCTCATTCATCAGTATACATTCTTATTTAAAAAGCTTTTGTTTTATGAGTCATGGAGTTCATCAATGAACAAATTTGAAGGACAGACCACAGCAACAAGCCAGTAGAGGTAACAGCAAATATGCCTATAAGAGAAATGCTTGTTTCTCAGTTCACTTTCTCCACCCTTTTATAGTTCAGGATTTCTTGCATTCTGTGGAGGGCTTCCTATTAATTACAATAATCCACTCACAGAGGCCCACAGACCAACCTAATCTAGATAATTGTTCCTTGAGATTCCCTCCCTAGGTCATTCTAGGTCATGTCAGGTTGACAACTAAAACTAACTACCATAGTCACAGAAATTTTTCTTGAGAAGCTGTCTTTTGGAACCAACTGTTTATGCTAGGAGGAAGCCAAGTAATCTGTGAAAATGCTCCATGGAGAAGAATTGAAATGTCTATTCTTCAGGTCCTCCTGGGTTCCTGAGAAATTGTCAGCAGCAAATGGCTAGTCACAAAAGTAAATCATATTAGAGAAATGACTTTTCCTATCCCAATTTGAACTGCCCTATCTGGTATTGCTCTAAACAGAAGGTGGCTTCACTTCTCAAATTCATGCTGTATTGCAGATTTGTAAGCTAACATATTACTATGATAAACCACTGGGTTTTGCTGTTGAATATTACCTAGTAATGATAACTTCAGTAGTCAATGAATAGGAGTAGTAGTTGGTGGTTAGGATAAATACCCTGTTGATGAAATTGTGAAGAATAATTTTTGCTGCTGTTATGGTAACATTAAGCATGAGATTATTATTGAGGAGGTTTGTAGAACCTGGAGATATATCATCTCATCTACTATATTACTTGCAACTTCTGTCTGAATAATGGTATCTCAGTGATTATTCAGAAAGTAACAAGGACATTTTCATATTGTTGGCAAATTCTAACACACCAGTTCACATGCATTTTCTCTAAAGTTGTTGTAAAATATGTATAAGGTATAATGTGGCCAATGTATTATTTGCTGGTCAAGAAATAGTGTATATCATGCTTGCAGATAATGTTTCTTTAAAATCAGTGGAAATGCATCTTATTTTTATAGTTCTACTTTTATTCCATAGTTAAGCCCTTTGTCACTATTCTTTATGGTCAATATTAAGTAAGAATGGAATATTGAGATTATGCACTCTAGAAATAAGGCAACATATTGAGTCAACTTACTTTTAAATGAGACTTTGTTTCTTTTCTTAAGGAATTACCCATGGATTCCACATAAGGGGAAAGTGGGTAGTGGGGAATGACAACAGTTTTTCATTATAAACCATCTTCTGTGGGTCATGTAACTTGCCTGTATCTTCAAGACAATCCTCAATACTACTTTCATTTTGAAATGTTTTAACCCTTTGGCATATGTAATTTGAGTTGGTCACAAAGTTTAAATAATGTCTTCATTGTCATGAATTGAGTCTCTGTTAACACCAAGTAGCAAGCCCAAAACCACTTTCATTAATGTTAATGTATATTTAAAACTGTAGGCAAAAGTTAGCTTTGAAATTCTAGGAGTCTCTGCTGGGATTCTCTTATTACATATCAGTTGTTTCATATGTTCCATATGTACTTTATGAATTGGATGAATTTGTCATAATAATCACATAACAAAGTTGCTTCAACAGCCTTGTAGTATAGAATATCTGTAGATCTCTCCATTGTTTTGATGTCTGCCCAAAGGTGTTATTGGCTATTCAATATATGAGTTAAATCAGTGTACAAAATGTAGTTTAGATAAATAGTCCCATCAAGTGTTATACTTTTTTCATAAGCCTAAGAAAATAAAATTAGTGAGTTGTCTCTTGGTTTGGAACAAGTTTCATATTATCTTGGAGAAAATAATCATCAAGCCAATTGGTAAACTATTTGTAGATTCCTAAACTTTTCTGGAATTTACCATAACCATCAAGCCAAGTAGTAAATTAGTTGTAGATTTCTAATTTTTTTTGAGATTTAGCCTACAATTTGATGGGCATTTATCTGAATAAAGTGTGTAGGATAATTTCTACTTGAACCTCACACCATAATACTATTATTAGCATCAACACTCACAGTGACCTTTGGAATTCTCACTCTCTCTATGGACTTAATTATGTAACAATTTTTAGAGATAATATACTCCTGAGGAAAGATTAAGTATTTTGTTCCTGCATCTACCAAGTGAAAGGTAATTTATTTGTATTTTCTTTGTATTTGTGGAGGGGAAAGTATTTGGCTGCATTATTGCTGTATACTATGTAGTAGAGACTATTTTTTTTTTGTTGTTGTTCCTGAAAATTGTCTTCTCTAAAATTGTAGGTACAGGTGCAATTGCCACCTGAATGACTGAAAATAACCAGCTATTCTGTTTAAAACATGGATTTGTTTTGAGCATAGGTCAAACATGATTTATATGAAGATAGTAAGAGATACATATATTCCACTTAAAATTTTTGTTGAATGGTTAATCTATTGTATTTCTCATGTGTCATCATCCTATAAGTCAAGGAACCAAAGATGGGAGTGTAGTCATTGGTGATCATGTCTATTGACAATGTTTAGCAGTAACTTGTTTAGTTATTTCAGGATGCTTTTGGAGACCTGCTAGATGCCAAAACTGTATTAACTAAGTTTACCAATATCCTTGGATGGAAAACTTCAGAAGCATTCCAAGTATTGAATTTATAATATTTCAAGTGTTGTATTTATATTAGAGATAGCATCCAATAATATCTGAAAGGTCTGATTTGCACCCTGAGGTAAAGTTTCCTTGATATTATCATAATTCCTAGGGATTTTATAATAAATTACTCCCTTGTTCAATCAACGTTATCAGATTTGATAATTGTGTTTAGTCCTGATCTTAATGAATGGCAGATACTTGTGTTTTGTGGTTGACAAAGTCTTTAAAATAGAATCACAATTGTTTTGAAACTTACAAGTCAAGATATAAGTGTGCAGCTCATATGTTTCATAGCTAGGTGCTCAATAATGAGTTTTACTGCCAAAATTTGCAAGGTCCAAATTTTGGAGTAGTACTTTCTTGGGTCTACTCCAAGACTGATTGATGGCTGCCTGATAACATAGATAATACAAATAACATTGATAATCCAAAAATATATAATACTGTTATATATACTGTGTTTTTAGCCTACGTATACATAGAAATATATATATATATGGGAATACATATCCAGAGTTATAATGACAAGGTTCTGTATTACTCCTAGGTCAATGCCACACTGTTACTATTGATTTTCAGTGACTTTTTAAACCAGAAAGTATAGCTTCACATGCTCTGTTCTTTTTCAAGACTGTTTGGATTCTTGCAGTCACATGTGAATCTTAGGATCAACTTGCTAGTCTTTGAAATAAATAAATAAATAAATAAATAAATAAAGAAAGAAAGAAAGAAAGAAAGAAGGAAGGAAGGAAGGAAGGAAGGAAGGAAGGAAGGAAGGAAGGAAGGAAGGAAAGAAAGAAGGAAAGAAAGAAAGAAAGAAAGAAAGAAAGAAAGAAAGCAATATGCGATGTTGACTAACAATTTGGCTAATCAAGATTCCAATTTCAATTCAGAGTTTATTTCGATCATCCATGAATATAAATATGGTGTGTGTTTCTACTTTTTTTACGTTTTCTTTTAAATATTTGGTCATTTTTAGTGTCCAACTTTTATAACCCAAATAAGCATATTTTAAATTATTTTCCCTTGATGCATCCATAAATGGAATTATTGTCAGATTGTTCAGTGATGGTATATGGGTATATAATTGAGTTATATATTAAATTATTAGGTCTAAGAAGATTTTGGTGGATTACTTAGTCTTCTCTGTATGGTGATATTATGCTGCCTATAAAAAATACTTTATTCTCTGTTTCCAATATGGATCCTTTCCTTTACCTTTTCCTCTAACTTCTCTACCAAAAACTTTCAAAACATGGTTAAATATGTGAGAATAATTATTTTTTGTTTTCTTCTTAACTTCAAGAGAAAAGCATGCAGTCTTTTAATAAGTATGATGTTGAATGTGGAGTTTAAGTAGATTCTATTTTTCAGATAAAGCTCTTATTTTACTTTCCTATTTGGTTGAGTGTTTTATCATGACAAGATAATGATTTTTTGCCAATTGTTCATTATCTACAAAGATGATAATGTAGTTTATCTGCTTTACCTATTAATGCATATTTATTGAATCATAAATATATTCACACTTTTATGTTCCTGGGATAAATAATAATGTTATGTATGTTGCTTCATTCAAATGGCTAGTATGTCATTAAGAAAGAATGTATTAAAACTTTGATTTCTTAGGAGAAGATATAGTCACTGAAAGGATGCATTTTTATTTCAGGGAGTCTTACTGACTGCTTCAAAGAGGTTGGAAAGTTCTTAATAAACTTTCATTCAGAATAATAAGTCAAATTCTTGTCTAGTGTGTCTTTACCAACTAGATGAGTGGTGATCATGATATAGAAGCGGCTGTTCTTAACCAGATCATGCATAACCTTGTTGGCCAAGCAAGGATGACTGCAGTTCATCAATTTAAATATCTCTAAAATTATTGATGATACACTTTCTAGAGACATGTGCGTCCATGGCACCACATTATTATAGACCATTTTTAGGATGTTTCCCATTATTTTCCTTTGTGGGGTATTTTTTCTTTGATCATATCTCAATTTTTCATTATTTTTCATTCTTTTGTATGTGTATGGATGTTTGTCTTGCTTATGTCTGTCCACCATGTACATGTAGTTAGTGCAAAGACCAGAAGAGGACATCAGATCTCCAAGAATTGAATTTACTGACAGCTGTGAGTCACTATGTAGGTGCTGAGACTCAAACCTAGGTCCTCTTAACTGCTGAGCCCAAACATCTCTTCAGTTTTAACATTTTTTAAGTTATGTGTCCTTGTACCTCTTTTCATGTTATCAATACAATAGAGAGATACTTTTTCTACTCTTGTTGCTTTAATTATAGATATAATATGGAAAATTGATTATCTCATTCTTTGACCCTTGAATGATTCTAAGATGTATATATGTGAGCATATACAAGTACCATTTTACATAGCCATTCTCAATTCAGCATATATCAAAAGGTCCTATCATTTTTTTTAGCTCACAATCACTTTTGCCTTCTAAGTTTCCTAAAGTACAGTTACCTGTTTCAGTACTTACTCAATTACTCATATACGTATGCCAATTATTGTCCTTATTAATTCCCTCAGTGCCCAAATACTACTGAAATGACTTTATGAAAAGTTTCCATATTTGCCCACTTCTTACTTATTGCTATTGTTCTCATTAAGGGTAATTTCAACTTTAATCTCAATATTACAGTAATAAAATTGGCTTTTCAAAGAAATGTAATCTCTATGTTTTACCTGGACATCTTTTCTAGCACAAATCTGATTGATCATGGCATTGACCATGATAATAATTCTGGTCTATTTATAAACCTAAATTTCATTTTAGGATTTTGGATACCTGAAATAATTTGCCTGGCTTTCTTCATTATTGGCAGCAGCATCATTTCATTGTAAACAGAGCATGCATGCTATGAACATTTTTTTAATGAGTTCTGTACCCCAGGCCAGAAGGGACTGTGTACTAGAAAAAAACATGGCCTAAATTAAGCCTTTCATTCTTAATGCTAATTGATCTCAGGTATTGTTTTATAATTATGGAACAATGACTAATATGAGTGGAAAGTTCACAGGTAATGTGACGTACAGGAAACTACGAAAGCATGTATATTGTCAGAGACCTGATCCATGGGGAGCCATTACTATAACACCTGGAATACAAAGCGTTCTCTTTGGAACTGGCTTCTCCAATTTATTTTATTTATAATCTAATGAAATTGAGGACAACTCATAATCATAATATAGTATATAAAATTATTTTAATAAAAAGTAATAATATGCTATCTAAAATATTAACAATGGTTCCCAAATTGTCTTATGAGTTGTCCTCAATAAATTGGAGAAGCCAGTTAAAAAGCTTTGTTTCTTTGCTGTTCTCCATTCCCTTTGGCTCTTATAATCTTTCTGCTTACATGGGAGTCCACGAGCTGTGATGGGAGGGAATAGATGACTCCCATTTAAGACTGAGTATGACAAGGTCTCTCAGTCTCTTCATCTTGTTCAACTGTGGGTCTCATATTTATTTCTACCTACTACAGAAGGAAGCTTCTTTGATGATGGCAGAGCAAGGCACTGATCTATGAACATAGCAGAATGTTATTAGGAGTCATTTTTGTAGCTATGTTTCCTTAGCAGAACAATAGTATCTCATTTCCCAATAAGTTTCTAGCCTATCTAGTCTCAGGTTCTTGGCCACCTTAATAGTGTTTGAATGGGTTACTTCTCATACAGTGAGCCTTAAAGCCAATCAAATATTGGTTGATTATCCCCATAAACTTTGTGCCACTATTTTACTACAGTGTTTTGCAGGCAGGTCATCACCATTGTAGACTGAAGGGTTTGTAGCTAGGTTGGTGTTTATCTTTTCCTCACTGACAATGTGCAGAGTACCTGTCAGTATTATGAATACTATTCAGTAGAGGTAAAGGCTCTAGGTAGGCACCAGCTCAACTTATCCATGTTCAATGAGTTGTGCAGGTTTGGGTTCATCAATAGGGCATCACTGACAATTATGGAGAACAACCAATAGCCTTGGAAATAGCCTGGGTTGTTTGGGAGTTCCCATGGGGCCTCTTTGTCCAATAACCCATTAGATGTAACACATTCCCAGAACTAAAGGCTTCATTTTGTGGAGAGATGTCCAGTAGGGGCTTTCTCTCCCTCATTATTTGGAAGTTCTATTTAGATCACCTTTATATGTGTATATATTTTAGGAAACTTCTACTATATTAAGTTTCCATATGACCTTCAAAAGCTCCCTAGTTTAGCTGTTGCTCCCAATGTTCCCTCCCTCATCTCCTTCTGCCTTTTTGATACTCTTGTTGCAATCCCTCCCCCAATCCATCCATAACTACTTCCCCTTCCTATGCTGAGTTAATTCCCTGCCCCCAGCCCCTTACTCTATACCTAACCTCTGTGGTTACATGGATTATCATTTGCTTATTTAAGACTTAACAGCTAATATCTACATATAAGCAAATGCATACAAATATTTGTCTTTTTGAATCTATGTTACTTCACTCAGGGTAATTTTTTCTGGCTTCATCCATTTAGATATGAATTTCATGATTTTATTTTTTAACAGCTGAGTAATATACTTTTGTATAAACATAACACATTTTCTTTATCAGTCATCCACTGATGGATATCTAATCTGTTTCTAATTACTGGCTATTATGAATAGAACAGCAATGAACATGTCTTTGTGGTAGGATGAAGTGTTTTTTGGTTATTTACCCAAGTGATATAGCTGGATCTTAAAGTAGATTGATTCCCCTGTTTCCAATGAACAGCCACAGTGATTTCCATACTTGTTGGCCATACATGTTTGCACTCCCATCAGCAATGGATGAGTGTTCCCCTTAATACAAATCTGGTCAACATGAGCTATCATTTGTTTTATTGTTCTTGGCTATTCTAAGTGGTGTATGAAGAAATCTCAAAGTAATTTTGATTTGCATTTCTCTGATGGCTAAGAATGTTGAACATTTTGAGTGTTGCTCACCCATTTCTGTTTCCTCTTGAGAATACTCTGTTTATATCTGCACCCCAATTTTTTTAAATTTTATTTATTTTTAAATTATATTTGTGTTTTAATTTTACCTATCAGCCATGGGTTCCCCTGTCCTCCCCCTTTCCCCCCCTGCCTTCCCTCCATTCCCTCCCCTCCATTCCCATCTCCTCCAGGGCCAAGACTCCCCTGGGGATTCAGCTCAACCTGTACAGGCAGATACAGTCCCCTCCTTCCAAGCTGAGCAAAGTGTCCCTGTGTAAGCCCAAGGTTCCAAACAGCCAGCTCATGCACTAAGGACAGGTCTGGGTCCCATTGCCTGGGTGCCTCCCAAACAGTTCAAACTATTCAGTTGGCTCACTTTTCCAGAGGGCCTGATCCCGTTGGAGGCTCCACAGCATTTGGATCACAATCCATGTGCTTCTATATGTTTGGCTATTTGTCCCTGCTGCACCCAAATTTTAATTGGGTTGTTTGTTATACTGATGTCCAGTGTTTTGAATTCTTTCTTTATTTTAGATATTCGCCCCTATTGGATATTTAGTTGGTTAAAAAAAAAATCCCATTCTGTTGACTGCTACCTTATCTGACTGATGCTGTCCTTTGCCATATGGAAGCTTCTCAGCTTCATGATGTCTCATTTATTAATTATTGTTGTTAGTGCCTGTGATAATAGTGTTATGTTCAGAAAGCCCTTCCCTGTGCCAAGTAGTTCAAGACTATTTCTCAGTTTCTCTTCTGTCTAACTCAGTATATCTGACCTTATGTTGAGGTCTTTGATACATCTGGAGTTGAGTTTGTAGTACTTTATCCTTGGCACACTGCTCCTTTTGTCACTGTTAAATTTAGAATGGTAGTCTTTTGCATTCCATTCATTTATTCACATGCCTATTGGACATATAGGTCCAAATACCTATGTTGAGTAGGTAAAATGTAGAAAGAGATGTTTTTAGAGTGGTTTCCAGAATAGATTCAACTTCAACTACCCAATCTTCTTATCAGATATTGTCTTCTTTTGTTATATGCATGGCACTGCTTACTATAATTATTTCCAATAAACTACTTTGTTCAGATAGTATTATACAATTATATTTGAGAGTTGTATAACTTAAACATAAATAATATAATTAGTCAATATAAATCACTTCTCCTAAGTATTCAGAGCATGTTTGTTCTTCTAGCTTAACTTTCTTAAAACCCTAGTTATTTTTAGTGATTTCAGTTTCTAATCAATAGCAGTAGAAATGCTATTTTCTCATTGACTTTGCAATGGCTAATATATTTTTTCCATAAATATTTTCTTTTGAATAAGTTCACACATTTACTGTTTTTTGTTTATCTCATACTTTCCATGAAATTTTTATCCAGATTATGATAGAACAATTATTTTCATGATTCCTAGGTAATTAAACTTTAAGTTGAGCTATGTGAAAATATTATTTACTGTCAACATTTCAGACTAGTGCTTTCTGAAAACTTTACCTAATAAACTCTTTATTTTCTACCACAGCTAATAGTTTTTCTTTAGAGCAATTTCTTATGTATTCATTTTATTATTACCATGTAAATAGGTGTGTGTGTGTGTGTGTGTGTGTGTGTGTGTGTGTGTGTGTGTGTGTGTACAGACAGACACATGCAAGTACATATGCATGAGCACTCCATGGCATGTATGTAGAGATTAAAGGAAAACATTCAGACATTAGTTCTCCCTTTTTATTATAGTCTTCAGAGATTTAACTGGAGTTGTTTGCTTGTAGACAGACTGCTTTTATCCACAGAACTACCTCATGGACCTTTACAACAATTTTTACCCATATCTGTTCATTATATCATTTCATCTGAGAAGAATATTAGCACCTTGATCACAGATACTAGGTTTTACTCTGCATTGTCAAGAACTTAGCCTAGTAGTTATGATGAAGCAAGCCATTAGTAAATAAATGGATCAATGTATGAATAATAGTAGGGAAAGATAGATAGATGACTGAATAATTAAAGAAACAGTTTTAATTAAAGTAAGTTCAGTGGAAAACACAAGCCTGATATGAGTGACAAGGCAGTAATTATAGGAATGATATGGAATCACTCCTAATGAATTTTAAGGACTTGAATTAGGACCAACAAATGAGATATTAACTCAAAAATACAAATGGTCAACAAACATGAAAAAAAATCAGTTTAACCTCATTAGTGAAGTATACATCAAAATGGCATTGAGATTCCACTTAACCTAATCAGAATGGAGTCTTTCAATAAGCAAACAGAATCAAATACCAGTGAGGGTGTGGACAAAAGGAAACAGTTATTAACACTACTATGAATACAAACTACTCTAGCAATATAGAAATCAGTCTGTAAGTGTCTCAAAACAAAACTACAGATAGATCTTCCAGATGTCTCAGACTCAGCTACTAGTCCTGGGTATTTACCAAAATGACTAGAGAGGTCTACATGTCATAGAGATAATTCCACATCAATGTTTATTTTAATAAACAATTAATAATAAATATTCATGATATCTAAGTTATGGAAATAGCATGGATGTCCAATGACAGTGGAATGGTTAAAGAAAACGTGATATAGGAATTAGAGAGATTCTTCTGTGGTTAAGAGCACAGACTACTCTTCCAGAGGATCTGAATTTATTTCCCACACCCACATGGTAGCTTACAAACAGTCTGTAACTCCAGTTCTTGGGGATCCAAACCCTCTTCTTGCCTCTGAATGCACCAGGCATACACATGGTAAACATACACACATGAAGACAAAACACTAAATATCAAATAATTAAAAGAGTATGTGATGGATACATATGTGTAAGATAAATATGTTTTCTCTCATTTGTGGTTCCTAGATTTTACATAGATACACAAAATCATCTAAGTACATATGTAGAAGTGAAACTGTCTAAAATAACCAAGGGGGCTATATGCAGGTGAAATGGCAAGAAAATGGAGAATATATACATCTATCATAAAATCCAACAGTCACACTTAAGTGTTTACATCCAGAGGAAATAAAATCTTATATATAAGAGATATCCACATTCTTGTATTCAGTGCAGTATTATTTACAAAAGCCAAGACATAGAAGCCACATAAGTGTCAAAAGAGGAGAGGCAAAATATGCCCAACATATATACTTTTATGAATCCTTACAAAAAATAAATAATTAAATTTTTATACACAAGGCAAGGATGCACACAGTTTCAATGTGTACTTACAATGTTATAAGTCATAAGCAGAGTTAACTAGGCCAGAAAAATAAATATACAGCACTTCAAATTTGAAGAAGAGGTAGTATGTGTCTGCAAATGACATATTTGTATATAAAGAAAACATCTTGAATATATATCTAAATTCCTATGGTTTTTTATAGAGAGAAAGCAACCCTAAAATCTTATGAAATCTCAAAACCCCCCAATAGCTAAAGTAGTCTTGAGTAAGAACACAATTGGAAGAATTACACACCTAGATTTTAAGTATCATTGCAGAAAACAGACACATGGGCCACTGTACAAGGATAGAAGGTCCACAAATAAGCACTATGTGTATAGTTCAATAATCCAAAAAGTAAAAATTCTCATCAATATATGAAATCTGAATATTACAATAAACAATTAAGATTGGGCATTGTATTATAACAGTTACAAAACACAATTCAAAATAAATTAAAGACTTAAATATGCAAGTTGAAGTCACAAAAGTTCTTAGAGTAAGGCTACTGGATACAGTTCTTGGCATTGATTCTTCAAAATCCACCATCAACAAGGCTAATATAAGCAAATTAAACTATAAAGATTTTGAACAGCAAAGAAAATAATGTATAAGATTAAAATAGGACTACAGAATTGGAGAAAACAATTGGGAATCATATAATCAATAAGAGATTAATACCTAAAATGTGTAAGAATTTCTTACAACTTATAACAGCTCAACCAAATAATGCAATTTAAAAATGAACAAATGCTCTGACATGAATATGCGTTCAATATTGCTACCATCAGGGAAATTACAAAATTACAAATTGAAACCACACTGAGACATTGCTTTACCTGTGTGAAGATACTTTTTATGAAAATGTCAAAAGGTAATGTGTGTTATGAGTGTACAGAAAATGTATCACTTAGGTACCATAATTGGAAATGTAAGTTGGTACAAGCATTATGGGACAAAGGATGGAGGCTGCTAGGAAAAAAAAAATCACATACAGCTCTCATAAGATGCAGCAATCCCACTATGTGTTTGTTTCCAGAGGAAACAAAATCACTATTTACTAGAGTGATCCACAGTACTATGTTCAAAGAAACATTATTCACAAAAGTCAATACATAAAATGTAAATGTCATCTAAGTAAAAATAAAAGAATGATTAATAAAATGCACACACAGAGACATATAAAACCTTGGATGTGTGACAATAAAGATTATTGTGTAAAGTGTTAGGCTAAGTGAAATAAGCCAAGCTCCTTGGACAAATACTGAATCAACTCATTTTTGTGTGCAATCTGGAGAAGCAAAACAGAAAGAGAACTAGAGAAAGATGAAGAAAATGGGAATATGCTAGACAGGAAAACAACAAATCACACTGGTTGATGAGAATATAGGGGAAAATAACCCTAATAACCCTAGCCACCATAGAAATCAATATGAAGATTCCTCCAAAACCTAGAAAGTGAAGTACCATATGCTTAATCTATATGATACTAAGTCATCATTATTATGATCATTATTCTAGCAATAACATCTTTGTTCCATCACAATTCATACTAGCTGCCTTGGTTACTTTTCTGTTACTGTTATAAAACACCAGGACCAAGACAACTTACAAAAGAAAGCATTTAATGGCACTTATTATGGAGGGTCAGTCTATGATGGCAAAAGCATTGTAGCAAGTAGGAGGAAGAGAGAGTCTTCTCAAATCTCAATACCTGCCCTCCGTGACACACCTCCTCTAATGTGGCCACACATCCTAACCCTCCCCAAACTGTTCACCAACTGAGCCTATGGGGTCCATTCTTATCTATGCCTCCAAAAGAGCTAAGCTATGGAGCAGCCTATGTGCTCATCAATAGAGAAGTGAAAACAAAAATGTGGGATACATGCACAATAGAGTTCTTTTTTTAACTACAAAAGAAAAGGAACTTATTTCATTTGCAGGAAAATAGATGAAATTAGAAAATTATATTAATCCAAATAAGCCAGACAAAAATACAAATATCACATTTTCTTTCATACACCAAGTCCAGGTTTCAAGGCATGAACGTGGTAGAATTTGTTCATAGCATTTTACCCAAAACCCCAAATACAACAACAAAATGTGAAGAGATGAAAGTAGAAGGGAGAATATTTGTAAAGAGGAGTCAGGAGAAGTGAGTGGGAACAAAACAGGTATTGAGAGTGAAAGCATATTAAAGACATGTAAAATGACATAACACAACATATTATTGTGTGTAATCAATATATGGTAGGCAAGAGATTAATATGGTCTAGAGCCCTAATATATTTCATGGTCAATGCATTGGGTAACCTACTATATACTTAAAATGTTTGGAATAGTGCTTCTTAAGTAGTTTCACTATAAATCAAATGGTAACTGTGAGGTGATGGGTGTTTCAATCAGCTTAATTATAGCAATATACCAAAAAACACTGTATACCTTGTATGCATACAGTTTTTGCTTGCCCATTATACCTCAATAGTGCTTGAAAACTGAAATAGAAAGTGCATGTTTCTAGTACTCCTCTAGGAAGTCTGTAAGTTTAGTGAGCCATTACATCACTCATAATTCTTTTTTTCTATTTTTTTTATTATATTTGTGTTTTAATTTTACACATCAGCCATGGGTTCCCCTGTCCTCCCCCTTCCCGCCCCCGCACCCACCTTTCCCCCATGCCCTCCCCTCCATTCCCATCTCCTCCAGGGCCAAGACTCTGCTGGGGATTCATTTAAACCTGGTGGATTCAGTACAGGCAGGTCCAGTCCCCTCCTTCCAGGCTGAGCAAAGTGTCCCTGTGTAAGCCCAAGGTTCCAAACAGCCAGCTCAGGCACTAAGGACAGGTCCAGATCCCACTGCCTGGGTGCCTCCCGAACAGTTCAAGCTATTCAATTGTCTCACTTATCCAGAGGGCCTGATCCAGCTGGGGGCTCCACAGCCTTTGGTTCATAATTCATGTGCTTCCATTCATTTGGCTGTTTGTCCCTGTGCCTCTCCAATTTTGGTCTCAACAATTCACACTCTTACAGTCCCTTCTCTTTCTCGACAATTGGACTTCTGGAGCTCCACCTGGGGCCTGGCTGAGGATCTCTGCATCCACTTCCATCAGTTATTGAATGAGAGTTCCAACATGACCATTCGGGTGTTTGGCCATCTGATCACCAGACTAGATCAGATCAGACTTTCTCTTTACCATTGCCAGCAGTCTACAGAGGATGTATCATTGTGGATTTCTGGAGACCTCTCCAGCACTCTGCCTATTCGGAAAGATCTCCCATGCTCATGGATAGGCAAGATTAACATAGTAAAAATGGTGATCTTACCAAAAGCAATCTACAGATTCAACGCAATCCCCATCAAATTACCAACACAATTCTTCACAGATCTGGAAAGAATAATACTCAACTTCATATGGAAAAACAAACAAACAAAAAAACCCAGGATAGCCAAAAGAATCCTGTACAATAAAACAACATCTGGAGGCATCACAATCCCCTGACCTCAAGCTCTAATATAGAGCTACCGTAATAAAAAACAGCTTGGTACTAGCATAAAAACCGACATGTGGACCAATGGAATCGAATTGAAGACCCTGACATTAACGCACACACCTATGAACATATAATTTTTGACAAAGAAGCCAAAGATGTACAATGGAAAAAAGAAAGCATCTTCAACAAATGGTGCTGGCATAACTGGATGTCAATGTGTAGAAGGCTGCAAATAGATCCATATCTGTCACCGTGCACAAAACTTAAGTCCAAGTGGATCAAAGACCTCAACATAAATCCAGTTACTCTGAACCTGATAGAAGAGAAAGTAGGAAGTACTCTTGAATGCATTGGCACCAAAGATCACTTTCTAAATATAACACCAGTAGCAGAGACACTGAGAGAAACAATCAATCAATGGGACCTGCTGAAACTGAGAAGCTTTTGTAGAGCAAAGGACATGGTCAACAACACAATTCTTTTAAAAATTTGATATGAAATAATAGCAAATAATTATGTGAATAAATAGGTTGTTTATACAACATTTCACTGAAAAGTGAGAAACCTAAGTTGTGACTTGCTAAACATACCTGCAAATTTGATAGTATCTCACACTGAATACATAGATCACCCCATTCAGTTTTCATAGTATTTTATGAAATACATGTCTTATTTTACCATTTGGTAGATGTAGTGGGTGGCCATTCCAGCCTTGGCCTGGAAGTTCCAACCCCCATTGAGGCTTCGTAATGGTTTTGCCTACAAGGCTGGGCTGAGAGAGGATGCTGAAGACCCAGGATCAAGAAGAGAGGCCTCTCTTGGTTCCAGGACCCTGGACACTGGAGGTAGACCAAGCAGAGTTCTTCAGAGAACACTGCCGGACTATACCATACCTTTCCCAGACCCTGCATCCTATCCCTTCATTTGTAAGCTACCCCACAAAATAAACCTCCCTTTTAACTATGTGGAGTGGCCTTAATAATTGCACCAATAGTTAGAACTATTTTAAAGCTTATAAAGGTTGTAGAAATTGCCCAAGGTGAACATGTGGTAAGCAACAAAGCTCAAATATAACCCCTGGTTTCCCTATCAAGCTTATCTCTTAACATTCCCTATATTACCACACTTCCTACAAACTAGGCATTGTACTAAGTACAATGCTCTACCATCTTATTTAATGATCATAAATACCCTATGATGCTAGTGCTATTCTTAGTCAAATATTGCAGTTGAGCAAACTGCAGCTCCAAAATTTTAATTCGCCATTTCATGTGTTCAGGAAATTAGTCAAGAGTCAAAATTCTAACACAATTGTATCTGATTATGAAGCACATGTTTCTTTTACTCAGCAATTCATTCATGTTTAATGCTTGGGATATCAATGTTAATCAAGTGAGCATTTACTTTTATGATACAATTTGAAAGGATTTGAAGAATCAACTCCTTTGCTAGTTTGTCACAAGATCAGGAATACCCCAAATTAGCAGTTCTGCATAAAAGCTATCTCAAGGATTTTTTTGTATTAACTTTTTGTCTGTTGGTAGTAATATTTAGTTTAAAATATGTTTAATTAAAAGTCTCAATAAGCTGGGAGTAAAGCCTTGCCCCTACATTCCCAGAACTTGGGAGGCTGATGTAGAATGACTGGACATTACAGGCTATCCTGGGCTATGCAACTGATTATAGGCCAATTTCAGTGTTATTGTGAGAACATATGTCTAGCAAAAAGAGAATAAGAAATTAGATATTATGATTCCTTTTTAGTATAGTAGAGGCTATACTATTCTCCCTGTCGTCCTCTCTGGAAGGAAGGGGCGATTATCTTGTTTGGCTAATAGGAAGAAAGAAAAATGCTTTACTCAATGGGCATGTGATATCAATGGCTTTATTTATCAACCAATCAGAGCAAAACCATATTTGCAGCATACAGAAAGACATTCCCCTATCACACATGATTACAGGACCTGACCTGCAAATGAGAGCACAGAATTGGACTTCAGAAGACATAAAGGTCATGGGAGATGGGAAGACAGTTCCTAGGAAAGTTCAAATGCTGGACACATAAAGTACAAGCTAATTTTATAATGATGCATTATAAAATTGATGATGTTTGTGGGGCAATGTCATGGTTCATAACTTTTTGAGACTCAGACAAAGTAGGGTTATTTATGAAAGACACAGATGCAAGAGGCTTTGATTTTTTTTTTACTTAATTATATATATGATATAATGTTGTTGTGTGGCTTCTCCTGGGCAGACATGAACATATGAACATATATCTATTTTCTCCAGGTAGGACAGTAGCAAAATGTCAAAGAAATAATTTTACCTAAGTCTATCTTAGTGAATCAGTGAATTAACTGGGGTTGTACATAGGAGTATGATTGAAGGATTATTTAGAGAATCATGAATGACTCAATGGCAATTGCATTACTACCAAACAGCCCACCATATCATAGGTGAGAACTCATGAAAGATACCTCCCTAGAGCTCCCTAAATGATTTCAGGAACCTCAGCTGGCCAGAGAATCGTCTTTCTCTAGCAGGAGTTACTCCTTCTACAACTGTGGTGAGAATCATTATAAATCTTGTTAGTTTCAGGAGCTTCCTTTGAATGTTTGTTTACTTCATGAACCTTGTAAGTTTCATTTACTCCCCAAATCTCAACAAACCACCCAATAAGGGGAAATGTTTCACTGTGGAGGAAAGAGCTAAAGAACAAAGGAGATAATTCAGTGCATGTGTACAATATGTCCCTACTAATCTCTCTGGGCAATTACCATTTCACTATCTTTACTAATATTATATGTTTGGGGGCCTACAAGCCCTTCTCTTCTAGTTCTTCATAATATTCTCCTATTTCTCTCTCTCTCTCTCTCTCTCTCTCTCTCTCTCTCTCTCACACACACACACACACACACACACACACACACACACACATACACATATGGGTGTATGTATGTATGTGTGTATATATATACACACACATATGTGTGTCTGTGTGTGTCCATTAACATGTGTATGTAATAGGTACTATGAACTGCAATTATGTCCTTTGTACATTTATTTTCCTTATTGTCTTTTTGTCCTTTAGCTATGTACCTCAGTTCCTTTATCATCAAGACAGGGAGCCTATTATTCAAATTAAAATTCATATCATGTATCAAGGAAGAAATATCCAACTGGTCCTTGAGAGTATTGCTGCAGCTGAAGGCATGGTGGTATAGTACAAGCAAACAGCCAGCTGTTCTGCAGAACATGGTGGTAATCCCTTCCCCCCAAATTCAGCTTTTCCTCTTTAGGCTTGAGATGCATGTTCATTTAAGAAAAGGTCAGGAAATAAAGTGTCAAAATTCTGGCCAGCCAACTCCAATTAACTTGCTAGGAGCAGATGTCCCATTCCTCATTATGCTGAGCAGTCATTGGAGTTGTCTGAGGTAAGGGCATGCACATGTACTTGACAGGATTCTCTGAGGCAATTTGGGCTTGCAACTGAAAGATAAGGGCAGCAGAAACAACTTGAATTAATTTTAGCCATAGGGAATGAAGGGATCTACATAAACCTAAAGAAGGAACCCCATTACTCAAAGAGGAGGCTGATAAGATATGATGGCCTAAGCTATTGGCATTTCATTTAGAACCAAGTCATGGGCAATAAAGGAAACAGCTCCATTGCTAGAGAGAGCATTTACTAATAGAAATAAATACATGAAGGTTACTTTTTTATTGTTTGAGAATTTCATAAATGATTATAAGGTATTTTCATCAATCCATCCCCCATTTCCTCCCTTCCTGTCCTTTCATTGACTTGTACCTGTTTTCTATCCAAAACTCATTACTCTTTTGAAAGAAAAATCTGAGTTCACATAGTGCTGCTAGTATGTGCATGGGTGTAGTTTCATCTACTGAAGCATAGGCAGCCTCTCAGGGGCTGCATCTCTGAAGAAACATTTGCCAATAGCTCCTTAGCTAGGATGTGATATCCTGACCACATCCCCCATCCATATAGGTATTTTGGCTACCATGGTACTATGCAACTCTTGTACACATAGTCATAGCTACCATGAGTCTGTATGCACAAGTGCTCTGTTGTATCCAGAAAAAAAAAAAAAAATGTTTCTCTGTAGTTAGAAGTAGCTTTCCTGACTGGAATTGCCTATTGTAATTCTGTTTTATTTGGAAAGTGATAATAATGACATAGAAATTAGGATTCCTTAGTTCTTGCCCTAAATTGTCTCATAGCTAGCTGTATACTCTTTAGGAAATAATCCCATGTTTACTCTAAAATTTAAGTGTTTTGTGGAAATAGCATCCAAAGTCATTGTAAAATTACTTTTTTATGTTTCTCTCTAAATCAAGGCGATTATAGGTCAAAATAAGATTTTGAGTGAACATTATTCAGAATTGTACAGCCCAAACAACTAGAACACCAGAGTTAATGTGTGTGTGTGTGTGTGTGTGTGTGTGTGTGTGTGTGTGTGTTGAGAAAGAGTCACACACACACACACACACACACACACACACACACACACACACACACACGGAGAGAGAGAGAGGAGTGTCTGGGAGTAGAAATATCAGGGTCTAAAATGGAAACACTATTGGATTTCATGAACTAAAATTTTATGTTTTTTTTAACTTTTATTGATTCTTTGTGGATTTCACATCATGCATTCTGATCTCACTTATCTCTCTGTCCCCTCAAATATGCCCTCTGACTTGCAATATCTCCCCCACTCAAACAAAACCAAACTTAAAAGAAAAAACAAATAACAAACAACAAAGAAATAAAACAAAACAGAAACAAAGACAAAAGAAAACAAGAGAGAGAAAGCTTTTGTGGAAGCTGGGGTGTGGCCCTTTGAGTCACACAATGTGCCTGTTAGTCCATTCACCTTTACTTGTAAGTACTCATTGCCATGAGACATTGGTCTGGCTCAAGGCCTCTGGCTTCTGCTACACCACAAATAAATGGACTCTCACTGGGCCTCCTTTTGGATATCCTGTTGTCCTGTGTTGTTGAGATCATGCTGATTGCATATGTAGGTTTTTCCCCTATACATGCTCCAACAGTTCATAGATGAGGTGGATGTTGGGTGGGCCAACTCATAGCCCTTGTTCTAGGCATGGGTGGTAGCTGGGTTGGTCAACCCACAGCTTTCCCTCATTGCCACTGCCTGGACAAGCTCTCCAGCACTGCCTTGCATAGTTCACCCAGTGCTACTTGCAGAAAGGAATATGGCTAGTTCTTCTGCTCACAGGTCCTCAGGTCACCCATACTCACACTGCCAGAGCCAGCTCAGCTCTACTGTTTTGCCAAGGCAAGGTGCAGGGCCCTCTCTCCAGATTGTTGTAAGGGGTATATGGGAGGTGTGGGGGTGGTCAAGCTCTCCTGTTCTCATGCCCTTAGAACTGGCTTACCTGTGCCTCTGCCATCAAGGTCAGCTCTAGCGTGCTCCATAGGCAGGGTGCAGGGCCAGATCTCCTGTGTGCTGGTGAGGGGCAGGGCTAGTTCTCTCACTTTAGTGAACCCGGGGCCAGCTCTCCAGCTCTCTTGCCTGGTACAGGTAGCAAGGGGCATCTTTCCCTCACCTGTGGCAAGACCTGGCAGATGAGGGGGATGGGGTCAGCTCTGTTGCTTTCATGCCCTCAGGGTTAGGTTACCCATGTCCCAATTACTAGATCAGGTCTTGTGTGATGCAGCCAGTGCGGGCCAGGGCTAGCTTTAACTAAACCTTTTCATCTTAAGTCATTTTCATTATCAAGAAAAAGCAGTCACTGACAACTGTAGCTCATGTTTCCTATAGTATACACAATGACAGCAGAAAAGATAATTACTTCCCTAAGACTTCCCCCAAAGTCATGAACTCAGATTTCATTGATTAAAGAAGCTCATTCCCACATAGCTCATGCACTGAGGGTAAGACATTGATTTCACTAGCCATGCACGTATCAAATGTCCATCTGGAAGAAATGGATGAAACTCCATTCCATTAAACCATTTAGTTTGAAACTGATGAGATTATTTTGGGAGATGTTGGGGAGAGAATATTCTTCTTAATTGAAATCTAAAGATGAAGGAGAGAAAAATAAAGTGCCAGAGATGGCAGACATTTTGTGGCCAGTTTTAATGTCTGCCTTGATGGGTTTATGTCTTGCTTTCCTAACCTCTTTCACTGTTATGCCCCTATTCCTCCTTTTTAGGATGGGGATGTTTAATTTGCACAACTGTGTATTGAAAGAAGACAACTTTCTTACTGATTTTATATGGGCTCAAAGATAAGAGATTGCTTTGAGACTCTGTAAAGACCTTGGACTTTGAACTTTCAAATAATGTTATAACTGTTAGCATCTATGGAGAAGTTTATTGGTAGACTGAATTCTATTTATACTGTGAGATGTAAATGAAACTCTAGGGGTCCAACAGTGGAATGGTTTGAATAGAAGTAATGTGTTTGGGTGTCAAGAATTGAGCTTGTGACTGAATTCCGAAGCACTGTGAAAATACACTTCTGGTTGTGTCTATGAGCATGTTTTCAGAAGAAGCTAACCGAAGAGGAGAGAGACACCCTGAATGTGGGTGGCACTAACTCATGTGAAAGCTGAGGTTCAGAACTAAATAAGAAGGGAGTTCATGAGCTGAACACATGCATCGTCTGAATCTGCTTTCCAGCTGTGGGTGCCATGTGATCAGTGACCTGCCACTTCTGCCCTGTTTCCTCTACCATCAATATGGACTGCAACTTAAAAATGTGAGCCTAAATAAACGTTACCTTTCCTAAGTTCATCTCTGTTGGGTGTTTTGTTGGTAATGAGAACAGTGACTAATATAGGACTCAATTTGTACCACCATGTTACAACACACATTTATTTCCTTACGGGTGGTTATGAGGGCCCAAAGAGGTTCTTCATGATATTTGTAAAGCACCTTTGGTTTTCAAATGATAATCTACTCAAACATAAGTGTACTGGTCAAATAGAACAAGAAGAATAAGGTCAAGTAACGATGGAGCTCATCATTTTATTTCCACATTTTTTTCCTGTCTTTTGAATTCCCTATTGTTATTTAAGGGACCATTGTATTCCTAGGCACACTTGAATGCCAGTCATAATAATTCATCATTTTCTACATCTGATTCCTATCAAAATGTAAATAGCCAAACCACATTGGCTACATGTCTTAAAGTTCTTTTTTGTCTATGCTCCTATCACTACAGTGGTTCTGACTCTGATTCTCAGTCATTTCAGAATGTCATTTCACTCTTAATCTTATTTCCAATCCACTCGGTATTATATTACCAAGCTAATAATCTATGCCACATTGCTACTTAACAACCAGCAGTGTCTTTCCGTTCATTCTAAATTCCATACTTCTGGATCTTGCATTCCTGGCTCCCCTCAGTGAGATTTAGACTTACATTTTATCTTTAAAAGTATTCTCCTTTAGGGATGCTAAGATGAATCCATGGGTAAAAACACCTGCAGATTTTCTTTTGGTATCCACTTTCATTCTATGGCTTCACCATACACAATAACATATATAGATATAAAAAAATAAATTATTTCCCTTTATAAATTCTGTATTTCTGTCAAACAAAACTACTCACATTTTCATCAATTTCCTAGCGACTTCTTTCCCTTTGGAGTGTCCTTATTTTCCATCTCGATACTGTGCCCATTCTTAAATTGTATGTTAAAATGTCACCCTTTCTCCATGAAGACATCCTTAATTTTCTCAACTTTTTAAAATTGCCATTGCATCCCCCTATTTTACATATTATCTGCTTTACCCTGATGTAAATGTATGTATGATTTCATTCATCTTTATGGAGTCCTTAAAGTTAACATCCCTAAAATTTCATTTGTTGTTAATTCTTTGGTTTAAATTCTTCTCCCAAAGTCCACGTATTGGAACTTTTAGAAGGGTAATTATGCAAAGAGTTTTATGCTCCCGTGATTGATTGATTCTGATTACAAAAGGGCTTGAGGCTGTGACTTTGGTATCTGATTTTCTTTCATATATGGCTCTCTTTGCCCTTCTGCCATGAAAGACACACAAAGAACACCTTCAACAAAGATAACACCCTGATCTTGGACTTTAGGACCATAGGCCAGATCCACTTCTATAGTTTATAATTTACTGTGCTATACTGTTAGAGTACCATGATATAGACTGAGACAATCTTCAGTACTGAACTCACAGTAGTAAGTAAATTCATATTATGTGTATGAATAAGTAAAATTTAAGTGTAATGAAACTCATCAACATAACCTGATTCTCGTGTTACAACAGTAAGTATTCATGAATTTAATAGAATAAAAATAACAACTTAATGTTTCTTATATGATTTATTAAAAGCTGTCTGTCTTCAATAATATTGACTAAACTACGAGACAAATGGCTAAAGACTCAATAGTTTTGTTGCCAATTAACATCAAATTTGCATGCCTTATATAACATACATGTGATAATAAAATTGCCATACATTTATGGAAAAGAAAAGGGGTCTTATTTATATTTAAGCTTAAAGAGCCATTCTGCCCTTCATGGAGGGAAGCTAAAGGGGACCTTCAGGCAAATAAAAATGTTTGACTCAAACACTTTGAATTCACATAAACTGTTGAACAAATAACAGACAAAACTATTTTTGTGCTGTATATCATGGAAGTAATGCCATTTAATTGATACGTGGGTTTCTTTTTACAAATTATGTCTCTTAAGCAAAGAAAAATATCAAATGTGACTTGTATATAACATCTGACAAACCAAAACTGCCTCTGGATATACTTAGCAAGTATGATTTTTGATGTGAGGACTGATTTCTTCTGTATTACAGAGTTGTGGTGGGTATTGTGTTCCCTGAAATATTGTGTGTTCCCCGAAATAAACATATCTGGTGTCACAGAACAGACAGCCACTAGAACAAAGCCAAAAATGGTGGCTAGAAATGGGAAGAGTAAGCCATAACAGAAGTTGGGCAGTGGTGGTGCACTCCTTTAATCCCAGCACTTGGGAGACAGAGCTAGCCAGATCTCTGAGTTCAAGGCCACATTAGAAACAGCTAAGCTTGGTGACCCATGCCTTTAATCCCAGAAACCCAACCTTTAATCCCAGGGAGTGGGGGCAGAAAGAGAAAGGTATATAGGCGTGAGGACCAGGAACTAGAGGAGTAAAACATGTAGTTAGTTAAGCATGTGGTTGGTTAAGCGTTCAGGCTTTGGAGCAACACAGTTCAGCTGAGATTCATGTGGAGGAGGACTCAGAAGGTTCCAGCCTGAGGAAAAAGGATCACCTGAGGAACTAGCAAGGTGAGATAGCTGTGGCTTGTTCTGTGTCTCTGATCTTCCAGCAATCACTCCAATAACTGGCCTCGGGTTTGAGTTTCATTAATAAGAACACTTAAGATTCATGCTACACAGAGTTCATACATTCATGTAGTTTTTGATCACCAGACAAGATAGTTTAAGGAGTAGAGTGTTAGTTCAGTGGTAGGTCACTTGTTAGCAGTTAGTTGTGTTTACAAGATTTCATGATACACTAAGTTAGTATTATGAATCAGATTCTGATTTAGTGGTATTGATCAGTTGAAAATGATTGGTTACTGATTCCTCTATGATATCTACTAAAGAGAAAAACATATATAGATGCATAACATTATTATTTTTATAATATTTTATTAAGCATAGGTTCTTTCTTATACAATATAATCTGATTATACTTTTCCCTCCCTCCACTCTTCCCAGTTCCTCCCTTCCTCCCCTCCCACCCAGATCTACTCCCTTTCTGTCTCTCATCAAGAAAGAACAGGCTTCTAAGAGATAACAACCAAATGTAACAAAAAAATATAAGACAAAAAACATCACATTGAAGTTGGATAAGGCAAACAAAGAAAAGGGCCCCAAAAGAAGGCACAAGAATCAAAGATCCACTCATTTACACATTCAGATGTTCTATAAAATTACTAAACTGAAAGATACAGTGTATATGTAAAGGACTTGGTGTGGACCTCAGTGGGTCCTGTGATTGCTTATTCATTCTTTGTGAGTTCATGTGACCTTTGGTCTGTTGATTTAGAGAGCATTGTTCTCCTGGTGTGCTCCATCCCCTGTCTCTCCTACTCTTTCTGCCTCTGCTTTCACAGGGTTCCTTGAGCTCTGAGGGGAAGGATTTAAAAGCCATCTCACTTAGATCTTTGTATTTTAAAGTTTCTCATCCTTTGCATTATGTCTGGCTGTGGTTCTCTGTATGTGTTCCCATCTACTACAGGAGGAAGCTTCTCTGATGATGGCTGAATAAGGCACTGATTTACAAGTATAGCAGAATATCATTAGGAGTCATTTTATTGTTACCTTTAATTTTCGACTAGTAGTATTTGGTTTTACCTAATCTCTGGGCTACCTAGTCTCTGGTTCTTGGTCACTCAGGCAGTGGGACTTAAATCAAATCAGACTTCAGTTGGTTACTCCCACAAGGTTTACGCCATCATTGCCCTAGCATAGTTTGCAGGCAAGACAGAGTGTAGATCAAAGGTTTTGTGTTTGTGTTAGTATTTATGTTGCTATTTTGGGAGCCTTCAGAGTTCTTTTCCCTGTGAAAGACACTAGAACATTGGGGAGAAAGTTTTAGGTAGGTACCAGCTCAGCCTCTCCATGTTCAATGAGTTGTATGGGTGATATCTTCAGCAATAAGGCCTTGTTGTCAATTTGTGGAGAGCAACCTATTATATTGGTAATAGCCTGGGATGTTTGGGGATTTCCATGGTACCCCTTTGGCCAACAACTTACCTGAAGGTAATGTAGACACAGTCCTGACAGACAACCTCCTTTGGTGACAAGAGATTGCCGGCTGGGACTCCACCTACCTTTTATTAGGGAGTTTCCACTGAACTTTGTCTCCATACAGTCCCTCAAATGCCCTTCAATTCCAGCTGTCTCTCCCTTCATTCCCTTCCTCAACTCTATCTCCCACCACCTGGTCCTCCTGTACTCATCCCTACCTGCACCAAGTCCACCTGTATTCAGAAGATTTCTCCAGTCCTGCTTGGCCCCCACAGTTCTGTGGCCCACTTATAAAATAATCACTCAGAAGCCTAAATTAATTATAACTGCTTGGCCATTTGTTCAGGCTTATTACTGACTAGCTCTTACACTTAAATTAACCCATAATTCTTATCTATGTTTAGCCATGTGGCTTGATACCTTTCCTCAGTCCTGCCTTCACCTCTTGATTCCTCTGTGTCTGGCTGTCAACTCCTGACTCTGCCCTTCCTCTTCCCATAATTCTCCTAGTCTGCTTGTTCCACCTATACTTCTGGCCTGGCTACTGGTCAATCAGTGTTTTATTAAAACAGTGTACAAGAGCACTATCCCACAGCATCTACCCATAAAATCTATTCTATTTCCTCCTTCCAGATATGTATCCCTCCTAGTTCCTTTCTCTATACCTAATCTCTCTGGGTTTATGGGTTGTAGTTTGGTTATCATTTATTTAGTGGCTAATATACATATATAAGCCAATACATACCATATTTATCTTTCTAGGTATGAGTTACCACACTCAGGATGATTTTTTTTTCTGGTTATATCCATTTGATGTCACATTTTTAAGAGCAGAATAATACCTCATTATGTAAATATACCACATTTTCTTTATTCATTCTTTGGTTGAGGGGCATCTATGTTGTTTCCAATTTCTATCTATTATGAATGAATAGAGCAGCAACGAACATTATTGAATAAGTATCTCTGTGTTAGGATGAAGTGTCTTTGGGTATATGCCCAACAGTGGTATAGCTGGATGTTTAAGTAGATCAATTCCCATCTTTATGAGAAACCATCATACTGATTTCCACCAGGAATGGAGGAGTGTCCCCCTTGTTCCACATCATTGCCACCATGAGCTTTCACTTATGTTATTGATTTAGCCATACTGATAATATAAGATGGAATCTTGCATTAGTTTTGATTTGTATTTCCATGATGGCAAAAGACATTGAACATTTCTTTAGATGTTTCCCAGCCATTTGAATTCCCTCTTTTGAGCATTCTGTTTATATATGTACCCCATTTTTAAGTGGGTTATTTGGTTATTTGATACCAAATTTCTTGAGTTCGTTTGTACATTTTGGATATTAGCCCACTATCAGATGTGGATTTGGTAAAAAAAAAAAAAAAAAAAAAAAAAATCCCATTTTATAGGCTGCCATTGTGTCCTGTTGACAGTGTCCTTTGTCATGCAGTGTCATCAGGCCCCATTTATTAACTGTTAATCTTAGTGCCTGTGTTAATGGTGTTCTAATCAGAAATTCTCCTGTGCCTATGAGTCCAAGGCTATTACCCACATTCTCTTCTATCTGGTTCAGTTTACTTTGTATTATGTTGATAATTTATTTCATTTGGAGTTGAATTTTATATAGGGTGGTAGGTATAGATCTATTTGCATTCTTATACATGCAGCCATATAATTAGACTAACGCCATTTGTTGAAGATGTCTTTTTTTTCAAGTGTATTTCTGCCTTCGTTATCAAAATTAGATGTCCATAGGTGTGTAGGTTTCTGCCTGGATCTTCAGTTTGATTCCATTGTTCAGCACATCTGTTTTGATGACAATACCATGTGACTTTTGTTACTCTAGCTTTGTAGTATCACTTGAGACCAGTAATGGTGAGACCTCCCACAGTTCTTTTATTGTTTTAGCTATCCTGAGTCTTTTTGGGTTTCATATAAAGTTGAGAATTCTCCTCTCAAGATCTGTGAAGAATCGTGTTGGAATTTTGATGGGGGATTTCACCGAATCTGTAGATTGCTTTTGGTAAGATGGCTGTAATTATAATTTCAAAAATATTATAAAAATTATCACTATGCTGTAGAAAGATTATTTCAAATCATACATCACCAAAATAGTTTATTATGCAATGTTTTGCAGGTGTTAGCCTTCTCAGCAAATCATTTTATCACACGATTGCATTGTTATAAATCTTCCACATGTAACTTTTAAAAATAAAGAATCTATACAGAGTCTTTCTATAAATAGCATCACATTACTAGTATTTTCATTCCTAATGTGGACCATTGAACATTTACCATAGAGATTTAGTCTTTATACAGAATTTTATTATATCTGTTTAATAGTTTTATTTTGTAGTATTTTATTTTTTGGATTTAAGGATATTATTTAAATCTTCTTCATCATGACTAATATGCATTGAGTGTTTACTACATGCTATCTAGTAGTCAAAGTTTACATGCATATTCATTTAATGCTTTAAAAATAGTAGGAAAGCAGTCAGTATGTTTATTCTGTTTTAGAGATGAAGAAATTAATTCCAAAAATGTTAATTGTATATACCTGCTGTATTACAGGAAGTATGTTTTAGTTTTCAGTCTCAACCTGTTTTTATAGTTTATCTTATAACAAAATATGGTTGTGCTATCATTTCAGGCCAAGAAGCAAATCAAACATAGTGAAAAGAGTCATTTGTATGATGAAATTTTCATTCAACAACAATAATAAGCACCATCACCTTTTGCAGAGTCCCTGGGTTCTGTTCGAAGTACCTACATGGTGGTTTACAACTGTCTGTAAGTTCATTTCCAGGGTATCTGATCCTCTGATTCCCTCTTCTGACCTCCATGGACACCAGGCACATGCATTTGTGAATACAAAACACTTACACATAAAATAAATAAATTGAAAATGAGCTGGCTGTTTGAAACCTTGGACTTACACAGGGACACTTTGCTCAGTCTGGAAGGAGGTGACAGGACCTGCCTGTACTGAATCCACCAGGTTTAAATGAATCCCCAGGGGTGCCTTGTTCCTGGAGGACATGGGAATGAAGGGGAGGGGCTGGGGGGGAGGGTGGAGGTGGGGGTGGGAGGGGGGAGGACAGGTGAACCCATGGCTGATGTATAAAATTTAAAACACATAATAATAAAGAAAAAGAAAAAGTACTATGGTAAGGAATTGTGAAATACATAAAGTTCAGACATATAGTAAATCAGAGGCATGCTAAGCTTAAATCCAATTTTGCAGATTCCTCAGCTATATGGCCTTAGCCAAATTACTTATGCATCTTTAAAATATCTACCCTACAGTATTGTAAGGATTCAAAAGAATCATTTCACATAAAACACTTAGAGTGTTTTCAAAAATATTTCAAGGGCTCAAAACTGTCTAAAATTGTAAGTGCTATAAATGCTATAAATGAATCTAATAGTTTATGAGTTCAGAATTAGAATAAACAATGATATGTTCTAAATAACACAGTAAATTTTATATATTACTAATGAGACAAACTTTAAAAAAACCATAGATCTTTTAAATATAAATACCTATAGCTAGCCAAATGGATTCATATAGATATTCATTCTTGAAATCTACAATTATACTTTAATCTACAGTGTAAGAGGCTGCAGACACAATTAAGTCATAAATGTTAAAATAGATTACCCTGGACTATTGAGATGGGTCTATTCTAGTTAAAGGGACTTTAAAAACCAAAGAAATATCTGATCTTAGTGAGAGATGTTACAGAAGAGTCAGAAATTGGCAGAACTTAGAAAGAATTAAACCACAAGGAGAACTTTATAGTTCCAAGACTGGTTAGGTGACAGAGAAAAAAGGTTAACAGTCAATAAAGTAATGGGGACCTGAACTCAATCTAATAATCACTAAGAATTAAGTGCTACAAAATAATCAAAATGAACATTAAAGCACGTTCATCATAAATATCCTTAATAAGAACCCAGGCTGACCAATACCTTGATTTGGGCACCATGACTCATGATATAAAATCTAAATATGTTGAGATTTTACCCTATGAGAATTATGAAATATTAAGTTGATGTTTTAAGCTTCTAAACTTATGACAATTTTTATACTGTATTGAAAACTAATACAGTAATGTGTATTTTATTAAATTGAAATAGATCATTGGGCAAATCTCAATGAGTTCCTCAGAGTATAAACATTATAAATCAGTTTCCAAACCACAGAGCAACAAAACTGGCAATAAATGTAAATGAAGCTGCAAAAATATCTCTTGATTAAAATATTAATAATAAAGTTAATTTCTTAAATAAAAACATTCAAATTCAAAAGGGAAACCTTATTTACAGAATATTGGAGGCAGGGGTCTTAAGGCGGATAAAAATATTACATGGTAAATTATTTGGGAAGAAGTAATAGTAGAAGACAAAAATCCTCAGATTTCCCTAGGAGAGAAGAAAATTCAATGTTATAAAAAGATAAAGGGAAACTAGAATAGGATCATTAAATAAGCAGATCATGGGAGGGCTGGATAAATGAGAGAATATGGAAAAAGCTAGAAGGAAACATACTACTCTAGAAGCTTCCTAAAATACATAAATGTATGGTAGTTATTGAAATGGAGTTACCATAAAATGGAAAAGACAATGCCACAGCTAGACACCATACACTATCAATCAAAACTTTCAGTATGAGAAATGAGCTACATCTTGTTTGTTTATGACAGGGTATTCTTGAGGAAAGAGGGATAAGAGATATTAGATAGAAGGACAGAGGGGAGAGAAACAGATAGAAACACAGGATAGCCTCAGGAGGGCCTGGATCATTAGCCACCAGTCCCTTCTGTCTCTTCTAAAGGACTATTTATAGGAATGCCAAGGGGTGGAGCAAACACATCCCCTAGCTCAGCCAAATGTAGACTCTTCCAATCACCTAGTAACCATGCATATGTCAAGCAATCCTCTATGCAGCCCTGCTGGGTATCAACAAGCTCAGATCTCACTAGGAAACTTTTGCTGACCTCCAAATTGTTGGCCAAAGTAGTCCCATAGACCCTCCCCTAAAACTTTGTATTATTACCAATGCTATTGGCTACCCTCCACATCTTGATAATAAAGCATGATTGCTGAAGACACCACTTACTGTCATCGAACATGGAGAAATTGAACTGATACCCAACTAGAAGCTGCATCCCTACTAACTTAGAATTCATGCTGCTGGGAAGTAATTAATTGGCTTCTGAAGGAGAAAAGTAATGACGAGTTTCACCCAGCTGCAAACTTTGTAACCTATAACATGGACAGACCTGACTGCATTATATGATTTAATAGTGACACAGATGTTATGGCAACAACCAAGCACTTTCTTTTAAATTGTAATTAAGGCTCACTCCATGAGATAGAACCAAGAAATGACAGTGATAAAATGTCCAGGAAACTGAGACAAGATAGGTTATAAGACTAGAGAAAAAACCTAATACTATTATTCTGCTAAAGCAACAAAACAAGAAAGTAACTACTAATGACTTAACACTATGCCTATGGATTGGTGCATTGCTCAGTCCTCATCAGAGAAGTTTCTTCTTGTAATAGATAGTAATTAACAGAAAGACAAACAACTGGACAACATGCAGACAATGAGATACCTTGGAGCTCTCAGCCCTAAATTGGATGTCTTTATCAAAACCGTCCCTTCAAGGTGCAGCCATCTATGTGGAAGAGGAGGTGGATGACTCCAAGGAACAGTGTCTTCCAGACACAAGACTGATGCACATATAAACTCACAGAGACTGTGACAGCATGCACAAGACTTTCACAAATTCAAGCCAGGCAAAATCCCAGCATAGGGAAAGGGAGGTGGGTACAAATCCTCACCCCATAACCCAGAAGCTACTTCAAGTGATAGCTGCTGGGAGAAGAAAAATTAGTTTTCTCCAAAGGAGAGACACTGAATAACTCATGTAAACTCTCATGCTTAGGGGTAACTGGCTGGCACAAAATGGACTCCATACTTCTTTGTGTTTTTCATTTTATTTTCTCTTTTCTTGGAGTTTTTGTTTTGTTTTGTTTTTAGAGAAAAACATAGGAATATGGAGTTAAATAGGTAGGGAGGTAGGGGATATCTGAGAGGACATTGAACAGGGGAAATAATGTGATCAAAATATATTCTATGAAAATTTAAACAATAAGTAAGAAAATGGAAAAAAAATCAAACAGTATTTATCAGCTAAAGCTCATGAGGTCTCAACCCATACAAAGAACTAGAGGCAATTTAGTAAAGTTGGAAGAAGGAGAGGTGGTGGCCCCAGAGAAGAGCATACCAATTAGCTTTCCAGTTCTAAATGGTCAGCTCTGAAAACATACCTACAAGTAACATTATACGGACTGAGTAGGTCATATGTAGGAGTATGTGTGCGTGTGTGTGTGTGTGTGTGTGTGTGTGTGTGTATGCATACAGTAGCAATGAATAAAAAAGAGGCCATAAATTTGAAGAAGAGTGGGGAAGTTTAGAGGAAGAAAAGAGAAGGGAGAGATGTAATTGTATTACAATAACAAAAAAGAATGTCAAAATATGTTGATAAATGAAGGCAGAAACTCAACAGTAATTATGGATAAGTTGATTTTAAAATAGATTTATTTATTTTATTTTGTGTGTATGAGTGTTTTGGTCACATGTGTTTTTATGTACTGCATGCATGCCTGGTGCCTGAGGATGTCAGAGCAGGGTGTCAGATTCCCCAGGAACTGGAGTTATGTGTGGTTTTGACCCACCATGTTGTGTTACAAATTGAAAAATGGTTCTCTGCAAGAGCAAAATGTGGTCTTAAATGCTTAGAAATCCCTCTAGTCCAAGTTCTTTAACATTTTAATAAATTAAAGGAAAGATGGAATGTAAGTTTTGATCATGAATAAATTAGGAAGGCTAAAGAAGCCCAATATGCATTCAAAGTGAAAAACTATACAAATAAAAGTTTTAAGAGGATTCACTAGACATTTTACTAGTGAATTTGAAAAGATGGTAAAATAAATATTTTCTAGTCAGATGATGATTTCTTAAGATAATTTAATAAGGGATAACTCTCAGGGAAACACTTGCCACAAGGATAAATTATTACAAATGCTGAATCTACATATTTATTTATTCATTCACTTATTTTTATTTATTTATTTATTCTTCTCTCATACAAGACATCCCAACCACAATTGCCCCTCCCTCCTCTCCTCCTAGTCCCCTGCTTCCTCCCCTCTCCTACAGATCCATTGCTCCTTCAGAAAAGAGCAGTCTTCCCAGTTATATCAACAAAACACAGTATAACAAGAGGTAATATTAGAAAAATTCTTTCCTAATTTTAATTAGAAAATAGTTCTGAAGCACCCTTATGATTGTTGCAAAAAAAGAAAAAAGTAGGCTACTAACAAAGCTGTCAAATATTTTAAAAAATACAGTGAATTTTTTTTACCTTAAATACATATGTGAATATCAGAAGTCTATTATTAATAAATGTACAGTAGTAAAAGAAACAAAAATTTAATGCAAACAAACTTTTTAGTTCTAGGATTACAAGAGAGTCTAGTATTAATAAAACTAACGACATTTGTAATAGTAACAGCAGGTCCATAAACATCCAAAAGTAAAGTGTATAGCATGTTATCATAGTGAGAAATGCTAATAAATAATAAATGTCAGTATTTTTTACTAATAAAAATAAGACAATTATAAATTGGTTCATTAGAGTAGTTTTCAAAATTATATTGTTATTTAAACACTATAACCATCTCTATTCTAAATAGAAACAAGATAATCTGACCAGAAATCAGAGATACTACTTAAATTATTATTATTTAACATTTTGGTGGAATTTGTACTTACGTCACTAACAAAAGCTAATGAAATTGTGTGTGTGTGTGTGTGTGTGTGTGTGTGTGTGTATGTGTGTGTGTGTGTGTGTGTGTGTGTGTAACAAAATTGTATTTGCTGGTGGTATATAACTAGACACATTAAGAAGAGTTCCTTAAGAACATAAAGAAAAAGTATAAGGAATTTAGTACTATCAGTACCGTAGAAGGCTACTGGTATTCACTGAGTTCTATCAGCACAAGATTGAATGGTGAAGCTTTCCAAACTAGGATTTTGATTCTCTTTCGAGAAAGGGCCTTTAAAAAGGAAAATAAGGCAAAATGAGTTCTTTCAAAGGGCCCTGATAGAATTAGTTTCCTTAGAAGACGAGCCACCCAAGACCTCATTCCTGTCTGTGCACACATAAAGATTAGACAGTAGCAAAATCACAAAAGTAGCCTCAGAATGAAATCTACCTTGTCAGCTCCCTGATCTTGAATTTTCCAGGTCTTAGAACTGTGATATGTGATTTTCTGTTAAGTCACAGAGGCTATAGTGTTTGGTTTATAGCTTGATCTAGCGAGTGTAAATTGCAGTAAACAAAACTGGTAAGAATCTCATGCAATATGTACAAGTTTGTTGTATTTGCCTTCTGAGATCTGCCTGTCCCTGCCTCCCAGGTGCTGGGATTAAAGGAGTGAACAACTATGTCTGGCAACATATTTTAAAATGATTCTATAGGTTGGACAAATGCTTAAAAAACATTTAGGTATAACTCAGGAAAGGAGCAGATTAGATTTTCTTAAAGGGGCCTTTGCATTATTACCTTATAAAAATAAAGGTGTGTCACCCATAGAGATTAAAAAGCAAAGCTTATCAAGAATCATATCCAAATTATTGCTTTATGGACTGTTACATACTAGGAAAGGACTTACTTTACAAATTGTGTTTTGTAAAATATTATCAGTGAAAATGGCTTTAAAATAAAGTGACAATACTATCTAAAAAGAAAAGAGACATTTATCTAATTTATCAGATTATAAAATATAACCAATTTGAAAACAAAACAAAAAAATAAATGGATTTTATGCATGTATACATAAGGTCACCTCTAATTCATAACATAATACATTTAGAAACAAAATCATGAACAAATAAGTATAATGTGTAAGAAATAACCTATTAAAATTAGCTGAGTTAGAAATGTAAAAAGATTTAAATAAATGCAGATATTTACCCTTTTCACATTGCACATTATTTTGATTATTTTAAATCAATCAATACAGAAATATAATTTAAATAAAAATTCTAGTACAGTATCTTCTTAACTTGAAAAATGATTTAATGATGATGTGAAAGCTGACAATTACATCAGACAGAAAACTTTAGCAAAGCAGAAGGAAGAGCAGAATTTATCAAATTTTGAAGCTTATGATAGTGTTAAACAGAAATTAAAACTGCATTCTTGGTCAAGAAATAAAAAAGAATAGAAACTTCATATATGATACCATGCTTATGGAGAAAATTCCATACCCACTGAGACATATCACAACACACAATGATTAAGCATGGAAGTTAGAGTCCGACATTCTGTGTTAAAACCCGTACATCTATCATTTGTCAGCTATTTGAGTTTCATCAAGTTTGTCAACTTCCCTGACAAATACATTCATCATCTGTATAAAGAATAATAACGGCATAGTGTATGATTCTGGCATGTAGCAAATTCTTTTAAAAGTGGGAGTTTCAGATGCCTATTTTATTTTATTTCCTATATCTAAATAAATTGTATTGGATTATAAATCTTATATATGCATAAGTAAAATAAATAAAAATAATTAGAAATAAAATATAAATGAATATAAATACTTTTCAAGAAGAAAATTAAAGTGTTTACAAATTTAGTAAAGAAAGTGTACATCTTAAAGCAAAAAATGGTCCATTTGTTGTTTAAAATTAAGTTTTGTTCAAGAAAAATTTAATGACTCAATTAAAGTTGAATGATAACCATACCAGAGAATGGATATGTAACATTATGTGCTGATATGATGATTATATAACAGAGTATACAAAAACATAGAATAAGGGGGAAAACTTCATGCTTTTAAATGAAAGGATGTTCATGATTGAATACTGGCAAGATAATTTTAGTTGGTGATGATGTAGGAGGTGATGAACCAAAAGTTCTGTTTAGGGCTAATTTAGAATATGATATGCTTATTAGATGTGCAAGGAAGTTGTCGGCCAGGCTTTAATTAGTCTGAATTTCTGTCTGAGATTATTTTCATTTTTCTATTCCTTTCAACCTCAGGGAACCTCTTCATGACATTGGCACCCTAAGTCAATTCCCCTCTCTCTGCATTATTTCTTTCTTCCAATTATTCTTCCCAACATCATTAAATGTTTGTCTGTGCAAGTCAGGTAAGAAATATTGAGAAGATTTCAACCTTTACTGAGGCCTTTGCATCTGGGCTTGATTCTAAATGTCTTATTCTAGGCCTTGGAAGATGGTTAAGGGGAAGGATGCCTTATACTTTGCCATAGTGAAATTAGAGTACTCAGAAGATTCAGCACTGTATAAATAACACAGTTGCAGAATGCTATCCTTTGAGCATAAGAGTTATTGCTGCCTTCATCAGAGACAGCTGTGAGCACTTGCACATACACTCAAGATGAAGCCTGTTAACATTCTCTAGTAGATAAAAGGGGTGGAGATTGTCAGAAGACCCTAGCCCAAGAGTCTAGCCACTTTTTCCTACACCTCCCTGCCATTTCTATGTAATTTTTCCCCATCTGTGTGTAATATTAGTATATGATGCATTATATAGTGTGTGAAAGAGTCAATGTAAGGGAGACTCCATATATATCTAGATAGACGGAGGCTGTCATCAATGCTGAGGTAAGATATTTCTGTGGTATATTTACTTTAGAGTCACCCATGTTTTTGTAAGTAAAACCTAATCCATACTCTGAAAAGTCCAATAAACTGATTTGTCAAGTTGAACTTTGGTGGAATCATACTTCTACCTGTTGTAGTTCTCCTACCACAAATGAATGTGTATTTACTCATATATCCTCAGAGAGGGTACAGGCATCACTTAGAGCCTAAACAGGAACACTGCAGAAACAAAGACGAACTTGGGAGGAAAATTTGTATGGTCCTTACTTTGGGCAGTAAGGCATGTGGCTATGATTGAACAGTTTGAGGATGGAGCATCTTCATAGAGAATCCCAACATGCTGCTCCTTCCCCATGTGGTTTTTGATGGTGTCACTTCATGCTATGTGATGTTTGCATGAACCTTGTTGTGGGTAGTAAGATGTGTAATTAAATCCAAGCCACCGGGAGATACAGTGTCCCTTTGGAAAATCTCAGGATAGCCATCTTCTTCTATGTGGTACAGAATAGTGTCCTAGATTGTTTAGTGGAGTCTGCTGTGTGAGTATGGAGGTGCCCAAAAATTGCTGAAGGAATAGAAAGTACATCATAATAGCACAAATAGGAAGATAGTTCAGTTTGTCTGCCTGTTGCTATGCAACTGAGGCTGAGAAGGCGACTTGGGGAAATTGCTCTTATAAAGGAGGAATTACAGTAGGAAGGGGATATGTGGCCTTTCACTAGCCTCTTACTTATAGGATAAATCAGATTAAAAAGATGATGTACTACAGATATTGGTTTGCTGTTTCTTATGGCTTGTGCAGAAAGAGAAAGAGTACAAATCATAACTGTGTTAAATGGGCCCTGATGGAATCAAAAAACTTTTAATCTATGGGTGGAGTCAAACAATGAGGAAGAAGAGAGCAGGGTAAAGGTGATAGAAGCTATTCCTCAGATCTGCCCCTAATACTGAAAAAGGCAAATGAGTGAGTGATTCAGCATGCAGACAGGGGCTTAATGGCCCAGTATAGAACTGCTTGAATAGGGAAAAAATTTTAAATAAAGAATGAATGCCTGTTTATAGCCTGACTCACCAGCTTGTGGGCCACATAGGAAGATGGATTCGGTCTGAATGCTGTGGAATATGAATAATATAACTACATATCCTCCCTTATGGTGAGGCTGCATAACATGCCTAGGACAGAAATCAATCTCTGATGGACTGGTTTACAAAAGCCATTAAGAACACTTGGCTATCATCACTGGCTGATGTCCTAACAAATATCAAAGACTGGGAGAAAACAGAAGAGGGACACACAGTACTGAGGAGTTGACATGTGAGAGGTGCAGTATGGGGAGCTTATATCACTTCAGGAAAAGTTCATGCAAAAAATAACAATTCAAGTTCTTGCAAGTCCTATTCATGGAGCAAAAGAGATCACCATCTATACTACATGTTTTGGGTAAGGTCTGAGCATGTCTAACAAGGACAACTTAATGCCAAATACAGTGGCTAAAATCTGTCTCTGAATTAACTAAGAATACAGTTTTTCTCAGAGCTTAGGGAAGACAACTGCTATGTTACCATGAGGGTAGAGGGTTTCTATCATTCCTAAATTATGAGAATTTTCAGATACAATTGAAGAAAGCTCTTAATGCTAACATAAAAGTTAATTTTTTTGTAGCAACCATTTGGTTGGTTTTGACATCTCATTATGAGTTCTGCATTCCCTAAGTATGCAGTGTTGGCTTTTAGGCACATTTCTATAAGTACATGCTACTAGTCATTGACCCTGTGTTTATGGAAGCATTGTAATAGAGCCAAAGCAACTGAAACATGGAATCTGTTGTATGGAATTATTCCTTGACTTAAAGGGTTGATATGTTTGTGTGTGGCTAATGCCTTCATTAATGAAAAAATTAAAGACAAGTTAATTATATTTGAAGTGATGATAAAGGAGAAAGCATTTCGAATATTATTGAGATTCCAAAGAGTAACCTCTCTGGAGAGGTTAAGGATATAAGCAGACAAGAACACCAGATTTAACCTATCAAGTAGAAGCAATCATGCAGGGAAAATTATCAAAAATAAGATATTTTAGTCTAAGAACACTGACTGGAAATCAGCCATGCTGTGAGCATTTGGCAGTCACTAGAATAGAATTAGTCTAAATAAAATTCTCACGCAAGGAATGAAATTATTCACACTGAATTTCTAACTTCTGCCTAAAAAAATAACATTTTTTCTTTGACATGTTGTTCTAAGTGTTGGTAGCCCACAGACAAAGCGACTACAGTCTTTAGTGATAGACTCTATTCACAAAGACTTCCATTTCAGTTATTACAGGAATCCGAAATCTCTATAACATGGATGAAATTAGTTACATAAAGACAATTTAAGGAGCATAACTTCATCTTACAGAACACTTTGGGAAAGGATCTGATAAATAAAAATAAATATTGTGATAAAATAATCTGCATTGTTAAGACAATGTCTTTTTCTAGGTCCACTTGCTTCAGCATAATCTGTGTGCTCTTTAGAATGTAAATTTCTGGACTGTAGTCCAGACTTACCAAAAGAGAGTCACTGGGTACATTTACTTGGACTCTGCATTTTTAAAAACATATAATTTTTTATTGTCTCTATGTGTGCATGTTATTTGCTGCAGCATAGTCATAGCACATATGTGGACATCAGAGGACAATGTGGAGGAATCAGTCCTCTGCTTCCACCATGTGGGTACCATGGATTGAACTCAGGTCATCAGGCTTGACTGCAAGCACTTCTACATGCTGAGCTTGGAAATTATTGATTCATCTTATCAGGACATCACTTCAAACATGATTGTTCAAAAATGTACAAAAGTAAAACTATTATACTATGGAAATCTTGTTGTAATAACATTGTATGCAAGAACACACTGTATCAGTGAATATCTAATCCTATATACAATGGTATAGGGTCATCTATATTGTTACTGTGTACAATCTAACCAATTGGGCTGTGTATAACTCTATTATTACATATTATTGTATGAATGATACTCTAGAGTAATGCAGTGAAGTCCTTAATAAGTATGTATGCATGTTCCCAGTTTCATTATTATATTGTAGCAAAAGGTAGTTCATTCATTTCTATTATAACCCAAATAAAAAGCTGTGTGTTTTTCTTTGTCTGCACTCGCCAAACCTTATATTTTTAATATCCAATGTGCCTTGATGCTGAGATGAAATCAACACAAATAAACGTTTGCTGTTAAAATTACAGTTAGATCTTCATTTAGAACCCAGTTCCCTGTCTTTTTGACTTCTATGAAGTGTAGTTTTCTGACATACAGAATTGATGAGCATATTCTGGACCAGGAAAGACTCCACTAAAGTATATTGGTCTAATGAAATCATCGAGTAACTATCAACCAGCTTCGGCTTTGTGGTGATTGCAGATGCCTTATGGTCATAATACATATTTTCTGCTGTAAAAGAAAGCCAGTATTTAAATAAGTTAAAAAAAGTCAACTACAGCTTGATGAGCCATAGATTCCATTTAGAATATTTTCCCTCACATTCATTTTTTTGCACCTGCAACCAGATTGTAACCTTGAGAAGAATCTCACTTACAAAATTAGAGGCCACAGTGGAAATTTTCCTTCTGAGAGTAGGTCATCAAAAAGAGCATGCTGAGTCCAGATGCAGAAGAAATTAGAACCTTTGTTTGTTCTCTCTTTTAGGGCAATTGTGCCCTCTGTGAAAATTATATACTCTGTCCTTGTACTGTTGGGGGTGGGATGGGGAGAAATCCATTAAGAGAACAAAGAAGAAAGATATGGGAGCTCAAAATAAGGAAGAAGAGTAAGAAAAACAATTGATTTGAAAAAACGCTGAGTCATTAGGACAATTGTGTAAGTGGAGAAAGTGTTACCTGAGCTCAGAGAACAGATGGAACATGCTGAAACAGTGACTACTCGGTGATGGTTTGTTCCACAGGTTCCTTTCTCCTTCATATCATCTTGACCCTGATGCCCTTTCTAAACTTTTGCTCATTTTCTCTTCCTTTTTAAAACTATACATATTTTAGAGGTTGTTTCTTTAGCTTCCCCACCTAGTATCTCGTATACCTCTTAACCCTTAGCTAAAATACATTTCTTCTAAATTTCTTCCCACCATTTTAAATTCAGCAGTGCCATATAAAAAGTTTCCAAATAGTGTTCTCAATCTGTTTCTGTACTTATAAATACCTGGTGACATTTTTTCCTAAATATAATAATATTGTAATGGACTGGATATTCATCTGCTATAGTAGCAGGGAGAGGATTACTAAGCTAGAAATAAATTCACCCTTTAGACCAAAATAAAATGACTGGTTTATTAAGTAAATGGCAGTAAGTAGAAGATAGTGCAGGACAATGTGCTTGCCATGGGTGGATAGTCTCCCATTTGGGGGAAATTCTTTAACTGGTAGGGTGAATTTCTTTCTGTACAGCTTCATGACATGTAATCCATGCCATGCACAGGAAGACAGTCTTGATTAGCCAATGCCAAAGTCTGGGAGGGAAGTGTGATGCATTGTATGCAGAATTTCTAGTTAGGCAATATCTCTTAAAGCAATTAAGGCTCATGAAATGAGGACAGTCCTGGTCACAGGGTAAGGTTACAAGGTGCTAAAGCTACAAGTCTGTGGTATCATGTTATAGCGTTTTGATGCTTGGGATTCCTGGACAGTGATTTTGAAAATTCTTAATTGGGGATCATCATAGTTTTCTGGTTTCTAATTTATTGCTGTTGATAATTTCCTACAGAAAGACTAAATTCTCCAACATTCTTTGCAGACCATGGAAGGCTTTTCTGCCCCTACAAGGGACCACATCCCACCTCCTCCATAGACATTTTGACCATCAGCACACATGGGTGACAAAGATGTCCCCTCACCACCATGAATGAACATGATTCCACCTAAGATCATGTCAAGCCTCTTTTACTTTCTGCCTTCTGTCTCTTTATAGTTGCCTTTTAAAATAAACTAACAGCCACCATTTCACTACAAATTCAATCTTTTCTACCTGGTGGGTTGCCTTGTCCAGTCTCTGTAGGAGGCCTTTTGCCTTGTCTTGTATATTGTTTTGTCCTGTTTGGCTGTCTTCTCTTGGAGGCTTGCAAATGGATGAGGGGGTGGTGATTCTGAGGGAGAGGAGAGACAGGAAGTAGCTGGGAGGAGTGGAAACCATGGTCAGGATGTATTATTGTAGGAGACAAGAATCTATTTTCCATTAAAATTTAAAAATTAGTAAAAATTAAAATAATTAAATCTTCTATTTATAAGCCTAATCTAGATTCTTCACTGTCTCTATTTCTTAATGAATTCACCTTTTTCTCATTTGCCAATATTACCATCTTTAAGCATAAATAATCAAAACTAAAGAGCTTTTAGTGTTCTGATTTATATATTCATGATAATAGCTATAAAAACCCACACAGCTTTTAATGTAGAATGCACTTTCATTTAGCATGTGCATAGGTTTGTTGACAAAACGATAGTTCTTTTTATTGAAAATTGATTTTTTCATAAAATCTATTCTGATTGTGTATTCTCCTCTCAAGACTCCTATCAGATCTTTCATAATTCCCCACCCCCAAACCACACACTTTCTTTCTCTGTCATTAGAATACAAACAGGAATCTAAAAAAAATCATAAAATAAGATAAAAGAAAATAAAGCAGGAAAGGACAGAACAACAAACAGAATAGAGAGCTTGCCCAAAAAAATCACAAGAAACATATGCAGACACTAAGACATACATATCAACACACATAATAACAAAATTGTAAACCACAATATATAAGCAAAAAACCTGTAAGGCAAAACAAAACAAAACAAAACAAAACAAACAAATAAACAAAAACCCTAGACAAAGCATTGTGAGATAGAAACCCTCCAAAATTGCTATTGATTTTCTTTTGGTCATCCACTGCTGGCCATGGGCTCCCTCCTTCAATGTGGTTTGTATACCCAGTGAGATTCTGTTGAAGAAAACAATTATAAGAGCCAGTGGGGATGGAAGACCGCAAGGAAACAAGGCTTTCTAGACACAACAGAACTGATTGACATATGAACTGACAGAGACAGTAGCAGCATGGACAGGACCTGTACAGGACTAAGCCAGATATATGACCCTTGGAGTTGTTCAATGTGACAACTCTATCTGCATTGTTACTAGTTATATGTGGAGAAGCTGCTTTCTTTCTGCTTTTTGTAATAATTTTGTTCATCTATGTCAGGGAAATTGGTTTGATTTATTAACACATCTCTATAATGTAACATGCAACATACAGTCTACTTTTTTGGACCACCATGCCATTAGTGTCTGATGTTTAAATACAACTGACAATGATTTTGAATGTAATCTTTTTTTTTTTTTTTGAACATCAAAACTGTACAAAGGACAGTTTTACCAGAATGACAAAATTGAAAAATTCAAGGATACCTAAAATAGTTAGTTCATAGTATTCTGGTTTTCACCCTGTTCATCTGAAAGTCTATGTGGGAATATGAAGCCTTGTTAGCTCACAATATTTTTCTCATAATGTTAATTTAAATTTTAATAAGAGCTACTTTATATTTATACATTTAAGCAAGTATATCAAATATTGACTGATTCTGTCTTTCTTTCATATTCAACACACACACACACACACACACACACACACACACACACACACACACACACACCCCTTAATGTTTATTGGCAATAGTTTCTGAAAGTGTCTAAGAATAGATTTTTGAAAAGAAACATGTTTTTTTGTAATTTCAATTAAGAAACTTGTTGACTGAAGGGGATGAATCATGAGGAACACTTTACATTCTTTTGATATTGAATACTTTATTTAGTCTTTGTCTATATGACAATTTTGAAATTTATTTTCAGATAAGAGGGATCCTGACACTGACTGGTTTTCATGAGAATATACATTATACATTATCTGTGCATTGAATATGGTGCTTTTGCAATTAACTGGGAAGACATCTAGATATTTTCTAAAAATAAGGCATTTATTATTCATTAAGTTGCATCTAATGAAATTTCCAAAGTATAGAGACTGGGTAATAAGAACAATTCAGTAGGTTTGTTGAGTAGTCGCTCTGGTTCTCTCAATGCTAGGAGGTTCACAGCAGTGGGTCATGGATTTTACTGCAGTGCCTTTTTTTGTCTCATTACCAATGTAATGAGCTACAAAATATACTTAAGAGCTCAGACTGCAATGGCGTCTTTGTCTTAACTGGTTTGAAAACTCTTGTTCTTATTATTGTAAAATGTGAATGTGAGGCAGGGAAGAGGTGGGAACAGTGGCATTGACTGCCTCATGTGAACCACCTCATTGACAGATCGTTTTTGATTGCCTTGTGTTTTGGCAAAGTGTTGCTGATCAATACTGCCTAAGAGCACAGATTCATAGCAATCACTCTGCTCTGAGGCATATAATTGGAACATGTAATTCTCTGGGCTGCTTAATATAAACGACAACCAATACCATCATATTTTGTTTAAAGTTTATTAGGTGGGATGAAAATCACAAGTATCTAAGATCTTTGCTGCTTCAATGACTATACTGAGTACTTTTTTTTTCCTCTTCAGCCTCTTTCCATAATTCCCCAAAGGCAGCTTTATTGTATTATCAAATTCTGGCTAGCTTGCTTCATTGGACTTTATGATTTTGAAGCAATAGCAATTTGAGGTAAATTTGATGGTATGGAAAACTATAGCAAGAACTCTTCCTTTTATTTCTTTGTAACAAAACAAGGCAGGGTTATTATTTTCAATGTCAAGCAACTTTATTCAAAATAAGCCTCTGTTGTTTTAGTTCATAGCATTACTAAAAGGAGAATGTTTAATGACACAAGCTAGATTTCTGCATGTTTTATAAGGTGGCACTCACAGAGTAGCAACAGTATAGTAAATGCTAATGATATTCAGAAACTTTCCTTGCAAGCAAGGTGGCCTGAGGCACAAGCACAGCTGAGGAGTCTAGATTCAAATCTAGACTTGATTAAGTCAGAGATTTCAAGATTTAAAATATCCCTAAGAACTGAGCAAGTAACTTAGATCCATAAAGTGATTAGAAATGGGATGTTAATTATAGTGAGAGTATTCTATTTTAAATGAATTCCCATGAGCACATGACACTGGTTTGTTTGTTTTGGTTTTTTGGTGGTTTTTTTTTTTTTTTTTTTTTTTGGTTTTTCGAGACAAGGTTTCTCTGTGTAGCTTTGTGCCTTTCCTGGATCTCGATCTGTAGACCAGGTTGGCCTCGAACTCACAAAGATCCACCTGCCTCTGCCTCCCAAGTGGTGGGATTAAAGGCGTGTGCCACCACTGCCCAACTTGACACAGTTTTTAATGGTTGATTTTTACCCCATACCTACACTCATATGGCAGTGTTTCTCAACCTGTGAGTCTTGAGCCCTTTGAGGGTAAAATGACCCTTTCTAAGACCACTGGAAGAAACAGATATTTACATATGATTCATAACAGTAGCAAAACCACAGTTATGAAGTAGCAAAGAACATAATTTTGTGATTGGGGGTCACCACAGCATGAGGAACCATATTAAAGGGTTGCAGCATTAGGAAGGTTGAGAGTCACAGTCATATGGCATCTTGTTAGAATATGGTAAAAATACTAAGCTTGTGAAATATTAAAGCACACTGAATTCCCCAAGAAATTCTATGGTCAACAAAGCTGTTTAACCATGAGTCTCCTAAATGTGGCATAAGGACTCTACTCTCTATCATTCCCCTACTCCTTTCACAAATGTGCACCCAAACATGTGTTTTTAACAGGAACACAGCATTAATTAGCTTCTGATGGAGCTTTAGTCATCTGTGGGAAGCAGTTTAGCATGTGCTATTTTTAGGAAAACCTACTTAAAACACTCATACAAAGCCAGGGAACTAATCACCTAACAGAGTGCAGCTCTCAGATGCTATGTAATAGGTTCTCGATCTCTGACTGTACATATTCCAAAATACTAAATATTTGGTTGGCAATCCTTATATATCTCAAAGCCTATTAAAAAAAAGATTTCAGGCTTAATTAGTCCCCAGACAAGATGACACTTTTTGACTTTGAAATATTTCTCATCAGCTGAAGTGATGTACTCCACTGATTAGGAAATGGGCTACACTGTTATAAAAATGCTCTTATCCAAATACAAGAGAAGTAATTTTATGTTCTGCAGAATATTCCAAACCAGTCTAGGGGAAATATCTTTGTTCCTAAGGGAAACCTAAGGGCTACTCATTGAACCATTCACATTGCATTGTACAGAAACTAGTAAGGTTAACAAAGAAATTATAGAATATGGCTTTTAGTTGAGGAGCATCATTCCAACTAAAACTGAAAAAATGGAGCAGTGGGTATTAGACACTGTTAGCAATCTCTGCCATGGCTAATAAATATTTGTGAGTATTATTGAATAAAATCAAATGTAGGAAAGAAAACCAGTTAAAATTCCATGAATGCCTATAACAAATAGAAAGAGTGGGGTCATTTGATAAGTACAATAATAATGATAGTGGAAATACGTTAACTAAATAGGCAAAGCAGCATTATTTGTCTTTCGTTTTTGTACTGCTAGACACTTGATCTGGAAAATTTGCTAGAAAATCTTTATATTTATTCAATACAAATACATCAAGGGATATTCTCATGTTAGGTATTGTACAGGCATTAGAGATGCCATATGTAAAGCCTGAGTATGTTCCCTAGGGAATATCATAACTTGAAGATATGATGTGTTGTACAATCCCTAAATTTTATAATTATTTTTCTTAATTTTAAAAAACTGAAATACAATAGACATACTTTGAGAGGAAGAAGCTCCTACTTTTTATATACAATTCTAGTTAAATTACTTTTCAATTTATTTTACAAGTCTCTACAGCAATGGAAATGTTATGAGTAAAATAATATGTGGTTTTTAAAAGAAGATACAATTAAGTAAAAATGATGCATGAGAATACCATATTTCAGTATATTCATGAGCCTATTCCACAAGAAGTACATGACTCCACTGGAAACTAAAAAATACTACTTCTACTGTTGTCTTTGTTTTTCCAGTTTTATAATTGAAAAAGTGGGAACAATAACCTATTCTACCTGTTTTAAACATGTTAGTATATATGAAGATACTTTAGAACACTTTAAGTAATATCTGTGTACTGTTACCAATACTTTTGACTCCAGGCATTCTACGATGGTATTTGATAAACTCGTCCAAGGAAGCACATTGGTTATCATTTCTAAACACACAGAATCTTATCTCCTTTAACAGTGTCCATTTGGGGAAGGGAAAGCAATGAGAATAGATGAAGTGTTAGCATAGATGTGTGGACTATAGTGAGATTTAAGATATTATGAGTACAGTGATAAGTCTATGAAAGTCTGAAGGAAAGAAATCATATGACTTATTCTGGTTGCTCTGAAGAGGTTAGATTTTAAGAAGGAAAATCAAAGGCAAAAAGATAAATAATTGGGATACCTTTACAGTGGTTTAGTATAAAAATTATCTTGATTTTTTTTCTCAAGGGCAGTTGCTATGGGCATAGAGTGAATGGAATGCATTTGTGAAATGTCAGAGATGATAGAGTTAAAATAATTAGTTATAAGTGTATAAGCCAAATATGTGTCATTACAGTAGTTTTGATATATGAATTGAATCTTGTACTAAGTGGTTTTGATGTGTATATTCTTATATTATATTAAAAATGTCTGGTATCATGTATCTCATGTATTAGTGGAATATTATGGCAAATTTGCTCAAAGACCATACCTCTGAGTAAGTGAAAGGAATACTTAATTAACTGATAATATTTCAGGAAAGTATGCTTAGGCAGAATTGGAAATTAGCTCATTTAGCAAGTTTATTTTTTGTGTGTGTTTGCGTGTTTTATTAATTGTTTTCATTTACTTTACATCCTGACCACAATTTCCTCTCTGTCCTTTCCACTCATCACTCATTCCCTCCCCCACCTCCCATTTACCCCCCTATCCACTCCTCCTCCATCTCCATTCAGAAAGGGGCAGGCCTGCCATGGGAGTCATCAAAGCATGGCATATTAAGTTTAGACAGAAGTAAACTTCTCCCCCTGAATCAAGGCTCAACATGGAGAACAGGTTTCAAAATGCGAGGTCAAGCCCTAGAGACAGGTCCTGATCTCACTGCTAGGACCTTACAAACAGACCAAGCTACAAAACTGTCACACACATGCAGAGGCTCTAGGTCAGTCCCAGGTGGCCTCCCTAACTGTTGGTTCAAAGTCCATGTGCTCCCATGACCTCAGGTCAGCTGTCTGTGTGGGTTTCTCCATCATGACATTGACCTGGCTCCTACAATCCCTCCTCCCTTTCTCCAGGAGAACTCTCAGAGCTCGGCCCAGTGCTTGGCTGTGGATCTCTGCATCTGCTTCCAACAGTTACTGTACGAAGACTCCCTGATGACAATTAGGGTAGTCATCAATCTGATTATAGTAGATGGCCAGTTCAGGTACCCTCTCCACTATTGATGGGAGTCTTAGCTGGGGTCATCCTTGTGGATTCCTGAGAGTTTCCCTGGTACCAGGTGTCTCCCAAACCCCCAAATGCTCCCCATCAAGATATCTCTTTCATTGCTCCCCCTTTCCTTCCCACCCCCAACCCACATAACCTGATTCCTCATGTTCCCATCCTCCTTCCACCCCCAGTTTACCCAGGACATCTCATCTGTTTCTCATTTCCAGGAAAATCTATGCATCCTTCTTTCAGCCCTCCTTGTTACCTTGCTTCTTGGGGGCTGTGGATTATAGCTTGGTTATCCTTTACTTTACAGATAATATCCTTTTATAAGTGAGTACATACTGTGTTTGTCTTTTGGGATCTGGGTTGCCTCACTCGGGATGATATTTTCTAGTTCCATCCATTTGCCTGCAAATTTCACAATGACATTGCTTTTGTTGTTGTTGTTTATTTTTTGGAGGGTTTTTTTGGGGGGTTACCACTTAGTAATACTCCATTGTGTAAATGTACCACATTTTCTTTATACAATCTCCAGTTGAGGGTTGTTTACAGGTTCTGGCTATTACAAATAAAGCTGCCATGAACATAGTTGAGCAAATGTTCTTGTGGTATGATTGAGCATCCCTTGGGTATATTCCCAAGATTGGTATACCTGGTTCTTGAGGTAGATTGATTCTCAGTTTTCTGAGAAACTCTAATACTGATTTCCAAAGTGGCTGTACAAGTTTACATTCCCACTAACAGCAGAGGAATGTTCCCCTTGCATCCTCTCCAACATAAGCTGTCATCAGTATTTTGATCTTAGCCATTCTGACAGGTATAAGATGGTATCTTAGAGTCATTTTGATTTGTATTTCCCTGATGGCTCAGGATGTTGAACAATTTTTTAAGTGTATCTAGGCTATTTGAGATTCTTCTATTGAGAATTCTCTGTTTAAATCTATACCCCAATTTTAACTGGTTTATTTGGTATTTTGATGTCTGGCTTCTTAAGTTCTTTATAGATTTTTGGAGATCAGCCCTCTGTCAGATGTGGGGTTGGTGAAGAATTTTTCCTCTTCTTTGGGCTACTGTTTTGTCTTATTGAAAGTGTCCTTTACCTTACAGAAGTTTTTCACTTTCAAGAGGTCTCATTGTCAGTCTCAGTGTCTGTACTACTGGTGTTATGGTAAGTATTTTATTTTAAGAATATACAACTATAGAGGATGTAACTCACTGATAGTGGGCTTGTACAGCAAACATATAGCCTCAAAACAACCCACACCCACCACAAAAAAGAATATCAAACTATAAATTTAAATATTTGGCACAGAATACTTTTGCTATTATACAGTCTTTATTCAAATACACAGGAAAGTTGTGCCTTATACTTGAAAGTGGATTAGCCTACTGAGGTAGTTAGAACACTTTTTAAAGTTATGTTTAACTCATATAATGACAGACTTAAGGGAAATATGCAAAAGTTTTTCTTCAAATATTCTGGATTTTGACATTTCTTTTGGATACTCTAACCTGTAGAAATTATAAGAAAGTAATGTAAAACTAGGGTGAGTTGAGGAATGACATTTTGACAAGTGGTAAAAATATAATGCAAGTGATTCTGCATGTGTCATGATTTAGATGCCTGCTCTACACCCAAATAGTGATGCCTCTTAGAAAGCTGAGTGTATGTGCTTGAATCTAAGGAGAGAGGACTTAGAAAAATGAATTTGGAGTCTTTTGTATATCCATGACAATCAGAATCATTGTGAGTGGACAAGATTTCTCATTATCTGAAAATATAGTGAAAAAAGAAAAAAGGGAGAAAGAAAAAAAGGATTGTAGTACAGAATCTTGAGAAATATCAGGAGCTTAAAGAAGAGGAAAATTCCTGACATGAAGGGTAGAAAAAATTAAAAGAAGAACATATTTTTAGAAACAGGGATTTGTCAATAATATCAAATGTTTCTTTGGGGGCTTGCTTGGCAACAACTTAGAAATATTCATTAAATTTAATTTATGAAACTCCTTGGTAGTTTTGGTGAAGGATATTTGATGAGTAAGTAGGTAAAGAAATCTAATATATTGAGACTGACAATGTTTGCAGAGTGGATATAATGTTACCAACTGTAAATATTTTCTACAAAAGTTTGATTATACCTGAGAAAGAAATATAGGAATGAATTAGCATGTCAAGAGGATTAAGGAATTCTCTTTGTTATAATAGGGCAATTTGAACTCATTTAAATGGTGATAGAAGGGACTTGGTAGACAGAGCAAGAGAAGAGAACATTCACTTTAATAAGTTTCCCGAACAAATGAGAGTTGATGGATAACAATTGAAGATACTGGCTTTAGGCAAAAGGAGTACTTCCCTCTTTGAAAATGAAACATAGAAAGACTGCTGTGGGGTGTTCTGTATGTTACATGTGTTGCTCTGAATGGGTACTAAAAAAAAACACTGATTGGCCAGTAGCCCCACAGGAAGTATAGGCAGGACAAAGAGAAGAGAATAGGGGGGGGGGGGGAAGGGAAAGGCTGAGGTGGAGAGACCTGCCAGCCACCACCATGACAAGGAAGATGTAAGGTAATGGTAAGCCACAAGCCATGTGGCAACTATAGATTAATAGAAATGGGTTAATTTAAGACAGAAGAAGTAGATAACAAGAAGCCTGCCATGGCCATACAGTTTATAAGTAATATAAGCGTCTGAGTGATTATTTTATACGTGGGTTGTGGGACTTCATGGGCTTGGTGGGACCTGGAGAGAAGCTCTCCAGCTACAAATGGCACCCAACGACTTGAGTTTCCATCTTAAACCTGAGAATATTTAATAAACAATTCAAAATGGAGCTAAAAACAGCTTCCTAGTTGTCTCTCTCAAGTTAGCACAGATTCTTGCCATGCGTGTGTGTGGGCTTGACCTACCCTATGTTACGCAGAGGTGTTTCCAAGCTGCACACTATTCTGTGTGTTGGATATACTTTTTGCTAGTTAAAAAAAAGTTTCAGGGCTGGAGAGATGGCTCAGAGGTTAAGAGCACCAACTGCTCTTCCAGAGGTCCTGAGTTCAATTCCCAGCACCCACATGGTAATTCACAATAATCTGTAATGAGATCTGGCACCCTCTTCTGTATACATAATAAATAAATTTTTAAAAAATACAATAAAAAAAATAGGTTGGGGATTTAGCTCAATGGTAGAGTGCTTGCCTAGCAAACGCAAGGCCCTGATTTCTATCCTCAGCTCCAAAAAAAAAAAAAAAAAAAAAAAAAAAAAGTATCTGGGCTACATGCTGCTTTGATAAAATTGTTTCTGTTAGTTGATGGTACACATGGCTCCAGACCCATAGCTGGCTTTAAACTGTACCACAGACACTTTGGTAAGCTGAGGTGGGCAGAGCCAGCAGCCACAGTGGCGTTTCAGTCTTAGAAATGCTGCAGTTTAAAGCAATAGATTCACAATAAGACAAATTCAGATGGAACAAGACTTTAAATGCTTTACAATGTGTGTAAAAATGTATGTAGCCTTGTAAGAGAGAATATATATATATATATATATACAAAGAGATATATAGTTTTTAAAAATAAAGCCTTTAAAGAGAGAAAAAGTAGCATAAAAATAAGCCATGTAAAAATGGATATTACACAGAGAATCTGGATTGTGTTGTCTTTAGGATTTTTAACTTCAAAAAACATTTGATCATAAAATATGTCGAGTTAAACAAATATGTAAATTTTAAATGTAGCTTGACTTCAAAATTTGGATATAAAGATATGCTGCTTTGGAAAAGAGGCTCTGCTTTTGGTTCCACAGAAAGCCAGAGGCTATGGATTTGTTCAAGATTAAGATACATCAGGCTTGACCAGCCAAGATCCCCTGAATGGTATCCAATGACACCATGGCACAGATGACCCAACATCCAAAACAGTTTCAAGGCAACTGGCTCAGATAATACACCCTCACAGACTACTCCATAATTCTAAAATTTTCTTTGTGTCCCCATAAGATACAGTGCCCCCTCCAGCAGGAAGTAGTAAGAGAAACTATGCCCAGATTCCCAAATATATCAAGCTGGCTTTGGAGATGGAATTGGCTCACTCCTTCTCTAAACCCAGACATATTGATAAAAGAAAAGGTTAAGAGATTCTTGTGTCCCAAATCAGAAGAGCCCTCTGGTGTGGGACAGAAAAAAATCCAATATTTTATTTAAAACAGGTTGGTTATAAATGCAATTTCTTTCTAAAGAGGAAAAGGGGATATGATATAGACATGATAGGATAAAAGGGTAAATTGCTGAACCTATTTTTAAAGAGCAACAACTTGTTTGAAATGTTTTACGTTGGTATAGATTTTAGATTATTGATACAAACTTAAAGTTAATTTTGTTATACTGTGTGTATATTTTTACTCTTGTTTAAGGTATTTTTGTACAGCTTGTTTAAAATTGTAATGGATAATTAAAAATAGATTAATAATTAGTCATCTATGATAATCATACTCATAGCCACGTTAGTTAAGTCTTCTAGGTATACGTAGATATATTTCAGATAGGTAATATTCAAATACTTCAAAGACCTACAGCATTTAAAATATTAAAAAAAAATTAGACTTTCTGGACAGTGAGACATGTCTGCTCCTGGCAACACTGATTTACTTCAAAGAGGAGGATGGGCGTTGAAAACACTCCATTTGGAGTTTATCTTCACCTTGGCAAAAATAGCCATTTGGGCAAGAAACTGTTCTTGCCTGGACTGCTTGATCAACTGGACATGCAGGACCCATAGGAAAGTGACCACTGAACTTTGCTTGACAAAATGGTCCTTCAGGTTCCTGCTTTGCAGAGGAAACTGCCAGTCATTCTACAGGACACAGAAAAAAGTGACCAAGAGACTCTAGCTCTGTAGGCTGAAGACAGGTGCCCCAACATTAAAAAGGAACATTGGATAACTGTCCAGGCTTCCAGCTGTCTGTCTATTATTGCAGGACTCCTAAAAATTGCTTGCGTCCTTCTCTCTTTTCTGAGGTAATATTATATCCTTCTGAGGTCTTTGATGTGGTTGAAGCTAGATAGTTACAATTTTCCTTAGTTGTGATAAAAGATAAGTTAGATATAAAACCTTAGACTCACAAATATAAGATAGGGTATCTTCTTTAATTTTGCCAAATAAAATTGGAGTGGGTTATATATTTGTTGTAGAGTGATAGCCTTGAAGGATAACAGCCATTATATTCATCAGAGAAGCTGTAACTACTCATAAATGATTTATCAAGAGTAGGCCTCTGATATTATTAAGTTCCCTCATAGGACAGGAGAGTGTAGCTTATCAGACCCTAGCCTGATACCGAAGTGGCTCTTTCCTTCATTTTCTGGCTAGTTGTATGTAATTCTGTTCTAATTGGCCTCAGGTCATGGGAGATGTTAGTGTATATATAGAGAGGAAGGCTAACAGAAGGGAAGAATATCTAAGTAGCTATGGTAATGTTGTCATCTATGCTGGTATGAGACTTTTCAGTAGTTCAGCAGCTTTTATCACTCACAGTCCTGTAAATAACCCCTCACCCATTCTTCACAAGTTACATGAATAACTCAATGTTTCTCTAAATTGAACCTTGGTCTAATCAGATTTCAGTTTCTTATTATAGCTATATAAGAAGAGAATACATATCTGTTTACATCTCCCTACGGAAAGAGTCCTGAAAAGAGTATGGGTGAAGAGTGAAAAGGAACTTAGAGTAATCTTATTCTTAGTCCTATGTAAACCCATGTTTAGAAAGCAAAACCTCCAAAAGATACAGTAATAGTTGCATATCTTTAATGTCATATAAACTTATCCTTTTTCTGTCTTACTCATCTGTAATCACCTGTATTAGGAGCTACTGAGCAGATGGCATTTTGAAGGCTTTTCTGAAGATTTCTCTTTTCTTCTCAGTGAATTAATTAATGGTGTTCTTAATTACTAGAAATGAAAGAAGCCTGTGAGTGCATTCACAGTTCCATACCTTTTGCACTTCACGTGTTACCAATACCCACTTGCTTCTCTTTTCCTTGATGCACTTTTTAAAGATAGAATCTAAAATGATTGATTACTTCTTCTTCTAACTTCATTGGATATTTTGGATGTTCTCAAATATTTATTTTACTTGTTTTCTGTAGTGTATAGGGTAGGCGCCATATAGTAATGAAGCCTCAACCATTCTCAACTTCATTTTTGTATTAATTCCAGCAAATCATTAAGGGATTTGATCAAGTTTTAAGTAATTCTTACTCTTAACTCATTGTAATTGTGTATAAATCTCTCTTTTATTCTTTTCTACAATCCCTAATACAAAATTATCTCCATAATTTTCTGTTAAATTCAATTTACCATTAACTTAATTTCTTTTTGCCTATATAGCTCCTTCCTATTAAGAAATTCATCTAGGTTTTCTGGGAGCATATTCTGAAGGATTGTCCTATTATGATATGTTTTTCTTCCATGTATGTCATATGAAAAATTTTGCTTCTTAATTAAAGTTAGAAAATCTTTTAAGGAATCTTCTGGAACATTTGCCTCAAGTATATTCCACTCTGTGGTTTAAAAAAACAACAAATATAATTCAAGGTAGTTTAAGAAAAAATAATTAGCTCATATAATTGGGAAGCCTAAAGGTAGATGATTCTAGTTAGTGCCACAGCTGAAGTATAATTTCACTCTGTGCATCAAGACCATTTTCACAGAGACTCTTCCGTGTACCAAAAAGTTTATTATAGCTAAACCCAAGTCTATACTTTTATAGGCTGTGACTCATAAAGAATTTGTGTCACTCCCACTGTACATATAGCCGTTTAATAGAAGAGTTCTCATTAGTCATGTTGACATCACTAGAGTCTTTTAAATATAGGATGTCATGATTGGCAGGACCTGTGTCACATGCCTAGTCACATTCAAGGAAGTATTTGAAACTGATTAAATGGCTGACTGAAACCATTTATTCTGTGGATTAACTGGCTCTTCTAAGAATGCTGGCAGTTAAAATGAACTTATGTACTATACATATGAGTTATTTTGTGAAATGTTTTCTACATTCCTGCTCCTCGGATTCTGTGGACATTTGAGTGGTTGGACCCAATGGGAAATTTGTGGTCCATTTGACATATTGTCATGAAAATGATTGTAAGCTCTTACATATCTTCCTTTCCCTCCTTCTCTCTTCCCATCCTTCCTTTGTCTTTTCTTGACAGCTCCTACCTCTGGTCTTACTGGAATGAAGCAGATATGGATGACATACCACTAAACTTTTAAAACTGTGAGATACTGAACAATTTTCTCTTTCATTATGTAAATCTTACTAATGCATTAACTCTTTCAGAAGACAGCATCCAGAAACAAGTAAATGAAAGGTCCTCTGATATTCATTCAACATGGAAACCTGGTCGTCTTTGCAAAGATTTATTGGACTGCTTCTTACATATCAGACACAGTTTTTAATATCTTATAAAGTTTAATCCATTAATTGTTTTTTAAAAGTGAAGTAGCACTGTAATTAAGTGTATTTTATACTTAATGACACTAAACTACCAATTTATCCAAGATGAATTTTTGTCTGGACTTAAGAACCTGGAGACTAATCATTTCATGCTCCCTACTGTGCTTTTCTTTGACACAGCCCTGTGTCACCTAATTTTGTCATAAACTGTTTTTGAATGTAATATCTATATCATTAATAAATTCTGTCCAATTTCTGTATATCTACTATTACCATAACATTCTCCAAATACTGGTTCCTTCCTCATGAGTTTCTTTCAAATGAAATTTGGTATTCTGTTTTAATTGATCTTTCTTACAGTTTATCTGTAACATGTTTTCCAACTTCCCCCAGAGAAAATTTTCAAAAAATTATATTAATATAATCATGTTACTTTCCTGATTAAATAATTAATTTTTCAAATTTTGCATTAAGTTATAAATTCTAAGAAATACAGCTATAAAACAGTCCAACAAAGCCTTGTATGATCTAGCTTTCTCTGATTTTTCAGATACTTTCCCTCATTGCTGCAAATTTGCCTGTTATCTACTATCTATTTCCTCCTCATTAAACATATACATATATATATAAAGATGATATATATATATATACACATATCTCACTATCTATTCATGTGATCTATTATGAATATTATTATCTGAATACATGTTTCCCTCAAAAATTCATATGTTGAAACCTAATCACCAGTCTGGTGGTATTAAGAAGTGAGGCTGTTGAGATTTGATTAGATCATAAGAGCGGAACTCATGAACAGAATTAGTGTCCTTAAAAAAGAGGGCCTTGGGAGGTGTTCTTCCTTTTACACCATGTAAGGGCACCATGTATGAATTAGTAAGCTGACCCTTACTAGACACTTAATCTCATAAGGATCTTGCTCTACCCAGTCTTCAGAACTATAAAAACTAAACTTCTGTTGTATATAAGATGAGCTATACAATATATGACATTTTATTTTGGCATCCCAAGTGAACAAAGACCAGTAATTGGTAATAGTGTACAGGATTGCTACTAACAAGTGACAAGAATTATGGAATTAAGAAATGAGAAGAAACTAGAAGAGTTCAAAGGTATGTCTGAGAATGTCTGTGTTTTAATATAAGATTTGAATAAATTCTTGGAGAATTTAAACACACACACATGTGTGTATGTGTGTGTGTGTGTGTGTGTGTGTGTGTGTGTGTGTGTGTGCATTTTGTTCATATTCACCCACAATCATTCCCTGAATCCTGCCATATCCACATACAAACCCTCTCAATATAATGCCCATTTTTATTTTTTTTAAATAGCCCACTGAGTTGAATTTATGCTGACTGTATAGACATGGGTATGATGCCACTTATGTGGTAGACTAGTCTTCATTTATGTGAACAGACTGTTGATGGAAATTATGGTGAAGGCTCAAAGGATAATCAGGAAGGTCTAGATGAAACCTTAAATTTTGTGTGGCTAAACAATAATGTGATAGGATGATTCAGCCATCTAATAAGAGATGAATTTATTATCTGTGATCATGAAAGAGTGACTGAATTTTGTTACTTCAGCTGTCTCTTCCATTATGGGTCCATAATGCCAGCTTAGGAAAAGACTTCAAAATAGGAAGCCTGTACTCATTGTCCATCACTATTCTGGCACCCCATATTTGAATCAAGAGATTCAGTTAGGACTTGGAATGTAGTAGCCACACACTCAGAAGGCAAATATAAGAAAGTTTGGTAGTGTATATGGGATGCTATCTGTAATGCTCGTAGATAACAAGATTATCTTCACCTAGATCCTAGAGGATGAAACTACTTAGAACTTTGGGAGTATGACCTAGTCAAAGAACTATTACTAATTATTTTGGGCCCTACTTTAATTTTCCCATATTTTAATACAAATTGCAATCCCAGCACTTGAGAAGCTGAAACAGGTGGGTCATGAGTTTGAGGCCAGGATAGGCTGCAAAGTCAGACCTTGTCTCAAAACAACCACAAGAACAAAACAGCAAATTAATAAGACCATGAAACAAAAATTGGTAAAGATAATTGATTAATTTACAGTTTGGCCAATGGAGAAATGGAGTACTTACAAAACTTGGTCTCAGATTGCCTCCATTATCTATCACAGAGACAATTTTTCATTTAGTTCTCTGCCTGAGAAACATGTGATTGGCATTGCTATAATTGTCTGCATATTTTAAAAGAAAACCATTTAAAAAATTTATTGGGTTGGTGAATATAATATCTACAACTGTCCTTTTTGGGTTTTGCAGAGTTCATTTGGACTAGCTCCATTTCTTTGATAGGTAGAAACTTTTCATATCTTTTCTTTGGAGTTTCACTTCAACCTGGGAGTCCTGTATGCTTGGAAATGATGGTTTGATAGCTGAAGAGAGGGTCACTGTGACCCTCTTTGAAATTTGGAGTATTTTCTTTATTTGTCTGCTCATTTCTCAATATATTATCACAGTTTTCAGGGATACTTCAAGGATGGGGTAAATCAGAGAATTCTCCCTAGACCAGAGCCTGGTAGAGCTGTGGAAAGAGGCCCATGCCAGTAGAAGCAATAGTGTGCCATTCCTTCCTAAGAAAAAGAAAAGTCATGCAATCCTAACCTATATGAGAACTTTGTTGTTGGCTATGCCCATCCGAGCCATCAGTGTCTATGATAATACAACTAAATCATAGTTAATATAGGGAATGAGCACAAACATTATTTCAACTTCCTATTTTATCTTTACATTTTTAAATAAAATAAAATTACATCACTTCTCCCTGCTTTTTATATCAGGCTTTTTGGAGCCTAGTGCCTATGGTGGAACACCTTACACAGCCTTGGTGTTGGTGCAGGGGGAGGGGATTGGACCTGCCTCAACTAAGTGTACCAGGCTTTGCTGACTCTCCATGGGAGGCATTGCCTTGAAGGAGTTGAGAATAGGGGGTGGGTTGGGGGGAAAGCTGGGAGCATGGGATGAGGGAACAGAGGGGAATCTGTGGTTGTTATTTAAATTAATAGAAAATTTCTTAATAATAAAAAAGAAGAAAAAGTATATCAATGAAACATGCTGGTTGTATTTGGTGTTGCTTCTATCTATATATTTCAGACTAACCAGTTGGCATTGGATAACCAATTAGAAGGTTCATCCTGGAATAAGAGAGTATTTCTTCCAGTCTCAGAATTACATAGTTGCCTGTAGTTCCTTGTCCAGGAGCTGGGCCTCCTGAGACTCCCACTTCCATGTTAGCATGCCTATTAGTTTTGTACTTGTTCAGGTCTTATTTATACAGACATAATTTTGAGATATCATGTCATTTTTAGAACACAAATTCTCACAGCAGACTTCCTGCTCCTCTGGCTATTTCTGTCCCATCTTCTGAGATGCTTTCTGACTCTTAGGCACAGAGGTTGTGTTGTAGATGGATCTATTGGTGCTGGGTACCTCATAATCAGTTGTTATATGCATTTTAACCAATTGTAGGTTTCTGTAATGAACTCTGTTACAGTGAGCAGCTTCTTTAATGAAGACTAAGAGCTACATTTTTCTGTGGATATAAGGGTATGTAATTAGATTGTAGTTAAGAATTATACTGGTTTAGCAAAATAACAGGAGTAGATTTTCCTCTAAGATCCATGACCATTTCCTTGGTATTGGGTGATTTATTCCCCACAACTATGAAAAATTAATTTTGTTCTTTATTAGCTATCTATGATATTTCATATAGTAACCCAAATGGACTAATAAGTAGAATCATCTTGCTCTCTCACTAGATTCCTATACCTGGAAAATAATTATATTAAACTTGAGTAACACTGCCTACATATGACCCTAATTCTTTCATTGTCAACTCTTACATTTTGATTTGTTTAGTTTGCTATTTTTTTGTATAAATGTGCATATACATGTTCCTGGGTATTAGTTTAAGCCATATCCTGGAAGAGAAAATTTCTTATGATTTTAAATATATATTTTGAAACTAACAAGGAATTTCTAGAGAAAATAGTATGCACCATTCTCTTGTGGACATATTGTTATCTTATATAACCTAATAAATTTTATAAGCTTTACAAAAATAAGCCATTTACAATGCATCAATAAGCCCAAACTCAAGATCAGAATTCAACTTAAAGATCAGAATTCCCAAGTCTGAATGGCTTTTTTAAGTGATTTCTCTCAATCCTTTTAAATATCTTCAACTAAAGTATGTTCTTTCCCTTTGTCACATTCATAGTGATCCCTTTCTGTTAGCTAACTTGAAATTCAGGCTGCTCTGACAAATGCAAATATTAATTATTATTATTATCTCTGAAAGGCTTGAGATTTTTGTTGTCTTTTTCAGTCTCTGTTTTTTCCATCATTGTCCCAAAAGCAATATGATCTCAATTGTATATTCAATGCTAATAAATTCTGTATATAGTTTATATGGGGGTATTTTGAGACACAGTTTAGTTTTCTGTTATTTATAATTTTCCTTCAAGGGAATTCACTTATTTGTTTTTAGAGTTTTCACATGAATAAAGATTGAGATGAGGGGCCCCAAGCAAACTTTTCAGAAATGGGATTGCTTGTGTTTTGTTGAATGCAACACAAATCCATATGGAGTTTAATACAATGTGTGACTTTCCTGAATAGAAGTAGAAACTCTGGGGAAACAGGGAAAACAGAAAAGGAATGATTTCCTCTTGCACCTTGCTGCTCTCTATTACTTCTTGGGTTTTTTTTTTTTTTTTTTTTCGTGCTAGTGTGTGTTTAAGATGCAGACAGATTATAGGATGAATTTTTAGCGAGATACTTTCTAGCTATGACTTTGGGCAAAATTACTTAACCCTTCTACATTCCTTTGTCAGCTGAATGTAATAGAATTGTTCTTCACACAAGGTTTTAATACAGACCAGTTGATATAATGCAGTGAAGAGTTAGATGCAAAGTAAGCGACCAACACTGTTATCAGCTACTGTTATTGTTATCAAATACAGTCGTTGTTCCACAGGTTGATGGAGAACAGAAATATATTTTGTATACACAGTAAATTGAATAGAAAAGTCCTTGTGTGATTTTTCTTTTTCAATCTGTAAGTATTCTGCTTTAGCACTTCTTGCTTTATTTCACTTGTTTGTCTTCTTTCCTCAGCTGGATTCTTAAATCTTTCTAATTACACAAGTAATTAAATTCTTCCTACATTTGCCTTTCTAGTTAGCAAAGGAAAGTCCTCAAAATTTGAGTAGTCTGACCTTCTCATAAAATACCTCAGCAAATGTTTAATAATACTTCAAGCATGACCCTTGTGGGGGTCTTGCCCTTTTAACTTAATTTTATTTACTTGGCCATTCGGTACCCATCCCCTGACTATCCCTACCCTACCACCTCTTTCATCCAATATGTAGGTCTCCTGCTTAAAAGGTTGTTTTCTTGCTACTAAAAACAATATGATTTTCTTCAGCAGTGAAACTATTTTTGTCTTTAACAGGAAGAAGTTTCAAATTTAGCTTATATATTCTAAGCAAATGCATAATTTAATGGTACCTTTAAGTATCTAATCATAGGAGGAGAAAAGCTTTTAGCTGTTTTGAAGGAATACGCCTACAGAAGGTTGGTTGATGGCTTTTTAAGGTAATATATTTAAGTTTTATTAAATTTGTTCTTAGGCAATTTCATATATATATATATATATATATATATATATATATATATATATATAATGAATTCTGATTATTATAAGCTCTCTCTAACCTCTTTCCTACCTCCAGTAGCCACCCCTAAGTTCTCTTTTGATACTCATGACTTAGTTTATTTTTTTTTAAGACTCACTGAGTTTAAACTGGAGCATCTATGTGACCAAGGGTTTAGAACTATCTGCTGGAGACTGGTATGCATCTCAGAGGGTATACCCTTCCAGGTCTGAGTCTCCCATCACAAATTCACAATCTCCTCTTCTTTGACAATTTTAATTACATGTACATATTAATACAACCTGCTGAGACCATTCAATGTTGCCTGCATGTATAGGTTTCTACTGCTGACCACTTCCTATTTGATAACCAAACATGAGTCTCATCCTGGGGGATACTGACTTTTGACAATATGAATCTTGATACCATAAACGTTTACAGAAATTTCCTAGATGTGGTTCCTTACCTGTATCTACATTCTTACTCGCTTACTGGATATGAGATATTGGGCAAATATAGTAACTTCTCTAAACCTCTGTGAAATGGAGCAAAAATATCTAGCTCATTAAGTTATTATAAAGAATACAAAGCTAAAGTTTTGGTATAAAATATTCATTAAAAGATTTGCTGTGGTTACATATGGGTTTGAAATCTATTTTAATTAAGATATAATTACACATCATTCCCCCTTTCTTTTTCTCTCTTCTCTCATGTCCACTCCCTCACACCCTTTCTCCTTCCCAAATTGATAATGCCATTTCCTTTTATTGTTTTTACTCATGTAAATTTGTAAAAACATATTAATATAATTTATTGAGTCCATTTTGTTGTTTGTGTGTATATGATATATAAACAATAAGGGGTTCATCCCTCAAATATGCTAATTGTCCCTCTCCTAATAGTCATTAGTTGACTGTAGTTCTTTGTATAGGATGGGATCCTGTGAGATTTCTACCCAACAGTTTTAGCATGTCTATTGATATTGTCATTGTTCAAGTCTTTAAAACTGTTAATTTAAGAAATTATGCAGAAATCTTGCCCAAAGTTACATGCAAGGTAAGTTCATATTTAATCTGATGCTGGAAGTTATATCTTCCAAAAACTTAAATCTGTTCATTCTCCCACCCCTACCCCTGACTCTACCCTGGTTCTGGGGCTAAGATGCATGACATCATAAAATCCATCCCTAGCCTCTGGTTGTTCTGCAGAAACTAAGGCAGACAGATATGTTAAGTAATGACTTATTTTCTTATATACCAGCAACAAGAGGGCCACATGTAGATCTACTATGGAACTCCATTATGATAACTGATTTGTAGGTAGGTCTTTTAGTATTTTCCCTTCCAAATATTTTCTCTGGCACCTAATGTGATCCATTAGAAAAAATGGTAATTCTTCCCTTTATCAAGCAAAGTGATTCTCTTTACAGATAAAAATAAGTCCATTTGCCTAAGACAACATGAAAGAGAAAAACAATGAATCACACCAAAGTATTCTTTCTTGTGAAAATGAAGCCCCTTCACACATTCTTAAACAAGCATTTGGCACACAATGCTTGACAATTAAGTGTTTCCCCCTTTCTTTAGTGGTAGATACTCAGTACAAAACAGCCTGTCAAGATGATAAATGAATCTAATGTGAGATAAAAACAAAATCTCACAAACAGAGCAAAACAAGCTATGTGCTACAGATTCCTTGTAAGAACATGATACTGAATATGTGATTAGTTGGAATTCAGTCAGATTGTTTTATATAAACTTCTACATTGAATGGGAGGAAACAGCCATTGGATTGAGCTAAGAAAATATTTTTTACTGAGATCAGATGATCCCAGCAATGTTTGATGCTTCATCTATGTTCTTGTTCATTCCTAAGTATTCTTTGTGGTTTGGTATTTGCCTTCAAAGTTTCTAAGGCTATCACGCTGACTTGATGTTCTAGACCCTACTAAGAAGCTTTGACTTAATCAGTTTGTATGTAGCTGTAAGTTTCTCAGGTCCCACTTGGTCCCTCAGCCACTTATAAAATAATCACTCAGAGGCTTATGTTAATTACCAATTGTATGGCCTATTGGCTCAAGCTTCTCACTAGCTAGCTCTTAGAACTTAACTCAACCAATTTCTATTAATCTATATGTTGCCACATTGCCATGGCTTTACCAGTCTACTGGCATCTTGTTGCTCCTTGGGTGGCAACTGACATCTCTACTGACTCTGCCATTCTTCTTTCTGTCTCTCTGCTTGGATTTCCTGCTTGGATGTAAGCTTTCTTGCCATAAGCCAGAGCAGCTTTATTTATTATCCACACATATTCATAGCATACAGAGAAAACATCCCACAGCATTTGTAGGTAAGCTTGACTTATCAGTCTTGTTAGGAACAACCTACATTCTAGAACCTGGTGCTCCATTTCCCTCTGCCTTCAGTGAATCAGCTGTAACAGTCATTTTACCACCAGTCACCAAATGCGGCAAGCATACTCTTTAAAAATTCTCCACCATAGTGGCCAGTTCTCTATCTCTCTGTGTCTATGTCTCTATCTCAATCTCTCTTTCTCTCTCCCCATCTCTCTCTTGCCCCAGCTCAGAGATTGTCTTTCATTCTCACCAATAAATCTCTCCCATGAGATCTGTTGTGTGGTATGCTCTCTTATGGCATTCCTTATTCCAGATCTGCCATGGTACTTTTCTGCTGCTAAACTTTTCTTGCTGTTAGACAAGTCTTTATCTAAGAGAAAAAGGAGTAGGGCCTGAGAATTGAGTGAATTTTCTAAGGTACTAAGTTCTGTGAATAATGTAGTATTTTATAAAACATCATTATATGGCACCAAAAGAGTCTGCTGTATATTTTACAATGTTCCCAACATCCTGTGGTTGGAAAAGGAGAGGGGCTTATAATAGTCATTGTCCCATAATTACCTGAAGCTTGTACTTAATTAGTCTTATTAATAAAAACCAAGAGTCAGATATTGGGATAATAACCTGAAAGATCAGAGAAGCAGAGGAGCAGCTACCAGTGACTTCTTACCTCTCTGGATCCTCTGATAAAAAGGGTCCAGATCCTGTCTCTGCCCCACCTTATCACTTCCCCTCTCTGCCTCCCGAGTGCTGGGATTAAAGGCATGAACCTCCACCACATGGATTCTTTGGTTTACTAGTGGCTAGCTCTACCCTCTGATCTCCAGGCAAGCTTTATTTGTCAGAACACAAAGAAAATATCACACAACACCTCCCTATCCCTGGAAAGAGACCTTTTGCTTCCTCCTAGTTGCATAATAACTATAGAGACTTTTTGTTAGTAGTTATGTGGCGCTAGGAACACGTCCCAAACACGACAGAACCACTGGAGAGTTTTATTAAAGAGGATAGAGGTGACAGGCCTGGGTGAAACACGTGTGGGTGGGGAGAGAAGGGGGGGGAAGGGGGAAGGGGGAGGAGGAGAGAGACTGAGAGCCTGAGTGCCTGAGAGAGTCATGCAAGATGGCGCTGGCTTTTTAAAGGTTGGGCTGCGCATGCGTACAGGGACTACTGTGGGTACTCCACGCATGCGTGTAGATTACATGGCTGCGTGCGCGCTTTACGCAACCACGTAAGGCCACAGAGTCCCGGTCCCGCGAGATGTCTGACCCGGAGATGGCTATTCTACACCGGAAATAGTTAGGCGGTCCCCCGGGCAAGCCCAACCGTGTAATTGTCTATCATTCCCGACTCTCATGTTTTTTAAAAAAGAAAAAACAATGTGGATAGATGGGTATGGGACGCCGTTTCTCTCAAAGACTGCTTCAGGCTGAATGGTGGACGTTGATTGGTTTTGGGGGGAGATGGGGAAGCCGTCTCCTGAAGTTCTGGGATGAAATCCTGCAGCTGTCCGTCCTCCATGGTGTGGCTGGGAACCTTCTATCTGACAAAACACTGGTGACATAAAAGCTTAGACAAAAGATTCATTATTATTTTGTTTTTGGAGTTGACATTTATCTGAGGTAGATCTCGCCTGTCCGGATGGAGACATGTTAAAGGTGGCTGTGATGTTTAAGTACTCTGCTTAATTTTTTACCTGAGACAAGCCTCATTTGAGGTGGTTTATTTAAGGCACCTGTTTGTTTTGCTAGTTTAGCATTTGGGAAACACAGGTGATCAGTTACTGAGTATTGAACAGTGACAAACTGTTATATCCTTACCGCCTGGATATTTTGACTGTCTCTTTTGCCTCCGGCTCTATGTGGCCCTAGTTGGGAAGGGGGATACCTTATTCCTCTGGAATTGGTGACAAGGCAGTGGATCCTGGTGTCCTCTGGAGCTTGAGAGTGGAAGAGAACTTATTTTTTTTAATTAGGTACAAGGCAAAGATCATGGCCCTGTCTGTATGCACATGAGAAACACAGGCGGTAACTTTAAAGTGAGACAATGAGCTCTTATCTTAGTTGGAAATCTTTCTCATTAAGTAACTCTGAAAGTACAATTAAATCTGGTGAGGTAAGGCTGTCCTCTGTTCCCGACAATAGAAAGGAGTGACATCCTAAAGCTCCCAGGACTGAGTCAATGGCTCTGGTGTCCAGAAGGAAAGAAACTGATCCATTCCCTGTTGAGTTCTGGGTTCCCTGCTGTGTCTGTAGCCAAGCCTAGGTTTGCTGGAAGTCTTAGCTTGCTGTACCCATGCATCTTGGCGCCTGGGGGCAGTCAGCTGACTGGTTGTCTTTCTAGGCAGCACAAGGACAAGGCTGTTGATGGGCAGGGCATTTGCTAGCCCATGGCCTTTTTCATTTAAAACAGGGACCCAACAGCTTTCAGGAGTCAGCGAGTGCCAGCATTTGGCAATTTTGTTTTCGGGCTTTTTTTCCTGACACACCTTAAATGCCACAGATGACTCTTTTGCCCGTGGGGTCAGGAGCCTTGTTCTCCAGATACTTAACTTTTAGCCGGGAACAAGAGATGGATTTTACTCTATGTCCTGAATTTTTCCTGACGATTGGTGGCTTAAGGACAGCTTTTGGAAGGTCTGCCAGTAGGCAGACTGTAAACCGATCCTTTGGAAGACTTGCTTGAGGCTATAAGCTGATTCCTTTTGGCTTAGGAGCCATCCCGATTATTGTAAACTTAATTGTTTAGATCTCAGCTACTTTTAGACCCGTCTGTGGTTCTCAAGGCAGTTTGAGAATGAGTGGGTGGAATTAGGGTGTGGGTGGAGTTAAGTGAGTTAGGGCAATTCTTAGGAACCTCCCAAGCCTGCGCATTTGAGCCCGCCCACCAATGGCGCGAAAGTCAGACAGAGGTTACACGTGGCAGACGCCTTAGTGGGAAAGGAAAGGGTTTAGAGCTTTAGCAGAAAGTTTGGAGATGAAGCAACTCTTATTTTAACATTTACTGGCTGAAGTACCTGCCATACTGTTATGTGGTCAGGTTTACCGGTACCGCAAAGCTGTTAAGCGGCCAGATTTACCGGTACCGCCCCATCCGCCAAAGTAAGTGGGTGGTATCCGCCCTCTGTCCCATGGCGGTAACTGAGTAGAAAATAAAAAATTAAAACAAACCGGGATCAGACTTCAACTCAGGCATCCTGAGAATGAAGTAAGATCTAAGCTCAGCTAAGAGCTGCAATTGTGCTGCCGTGGATCCACCCGGTAGACCCAGACGCCATTCTTGCTCCGAGCAAAAATGTGCCTGCCAATGCCAGCACAGCCTGGACAACCCCTGGGATTGTCCGTCGCAAACATATAGCTCAGATTTCAGCCATTAGAACAGCAGACTCACTGTGAAAAATCGTGGCGGTATCAATAATGGAAAGCCGCGCTTCTGCGGTGGCCAGCAGGAGGTGCGTGCTGGTTGGCGGAAGAATCACAAGCCATGGTTACCTTTTTAGAGCTTTTAGAGAGAAAGAAAGCTAAGATAAAGAGCAACTCTTTCCATTTGCCTGTTCGCTGGCCAGAATTAGATAACTCCCGTAAAAGATTGGGATTTTTTTGTTATTTTTTTAAAGCATACTTGGGCCATCTCTCAGTACAGAGACGGATAAGCTTAGGAATCTGTAAGTAGGGCTGATCGAGTTGGAAAACTTATTTCCCATGTCTGCAGTGGAGAGACAAAAACAAAAAATAAACATGATCCGGAGCCAAGACCTCCTGGAGGTCTGGACAGATCTCGGGCACAAGCCGCCTTATCAGCTCGTCAGCCGATAAGCGGGGGCCCTATCAAGTGAAGGAAGGCCTCCCCAGGAGCACCTCTCACAGTCAGCCACCCCGTCGGGTGCTAAGACCGTGCCGGCTTCACACGACCCCCGGAACGCACCTGACGGTGGTGGTCCCTTCGCGAAATATCTCAAGCTGCAGACGTGAGAAGTGGCTGGAAATCCGGCCCGCGATGGGGGCCAGCCGTGGCCAGTAAAGAAAAGGGGAAAACTCACCAATCAGTAGCGGTGTTGCATGCGGATTTGTGCGACCAGGCAAATGGAGTGATCTGTCGCGAACGGAGCAGAGTTCCCGGTGTACGTAGTGCAGTTTCCGTCCCGGTTCCCGGGTTTCCAGAGTGCCCGGAAGCGCCCGTTTTTGCATGGCACCAATGTTAGTAGTTAAGCAGCGCTAGGAACACTTCCCGAACACAACAAGACCACGGAAGAGTTTTATTAAAGTGGATAGAGGTGACAGGCCTGGGTGAAACACACATGTGGGTAAGGAGAGAAGAAGGGGAGAGAGGGAGGGAGGAGGAGGAGGAGAGAGAGAGACTGAGAGCCTCGCGCAAGATGGCGCCGGCTTTTTAAAGGTTGGGCAGCGCATGCGTACAGGGACTCCTGTGGGTACTCCACTCATGCGTGTAGATTACATGGCTGCGTGCGCGCGCACTTTACGCAACCACGTAAGGCCACAGAGTCCCGGTCCAGCGAGATGTCTGACCCGGAGATGGCTATTCTACACCGGAAATAGTTAGGCGGTCCCCCGGGCAAGCCCAACCGTGTAATTGTCTATCACTTTTAGTTTTTCTTTTGAAGTGTGAGTGATGGAGTTACAGAGATTGTGAGTAAAGATAAAATGAGTAATTTCAAGTCTTCCTCTAAAATCTATCTTAGCTTCTTTAAGTAGAAGGAGGAGATAGGAGGCAGGACAGACCCTCTAGTCACCCAAAGAGATTCATTTAGCTGAAAGATATCCTCAATCATCTTTTGTAGTTATGATATTTTCAGAGACAATTTAGAAACGTAGGAGTAAACTGTAGACACCTCAAAGAGCAATCATGATACCTTGTCTCTTCAAGAAAATTAGCAGTTCTTAAGTAATGATCATAATTTTGACTTTTATGATATACAATACAGTGTGTTACAAATAGTCAACAGCAAAAATTTCATCAACCAACAGCAGTTAGAATCTGAAAGAGACCCTATGGGTCATTTGTACTGACTTTCTTGTTTTGTAATTCATGCATTGAACATATTTATTAATGTCTGCTCCATTCAATGTAGATTACCCACAGAAAACTTAAAGAAAATAGAAACATGTTTGAAAAAGATTACATAATGTAATAACTGAAATTCAGAGAGGTACTTCATGTGTCTAAAATCTTAAGTTCCAGAATAAACCTATATAATAGATTGCTCTTTAAAAACTAACACCTTGTTGAGTTTATAGTGATCAATCTTACCTCAGCCTGAATATTGGTAATTGCTTCTCCATATACTACAGAAAAATCAACATTTGCTCTTTTAAAAGAGGGAATGAAATTATTAAGGTTTTCATTAGTACTCACTATGTGGTGATTTGTGAATTCTTGTTTTATGATTTCTCTATTTTTATTTTACTGTTATTTTCTTGCATTTGGCTGAATACAGAACTTATAAAAATTCTGATAAGACAGCAAGATCTGTCAATACAGAGCAAACTTTGACATTATATTATATTTTTTCCCTCTTTCAAAAAGACTCATCTATCTTCTCTCATATAGTTTTTTTTTCTGAATGATAACCCATATGAATTATAGCTCTTTGTATAGGCTTTATAAGTACTTTACCTTTTGTTAAAGTAATATAATAACCACTTATGTTAATAGATTTTCAAATAGACTGCCTTATATATTATGGGCCAAAACCTGCCCCCTCCATAAGATAACTTCATTTAATTAAAAACCTGATATAGTCAACAGGAGTTCGTGTTTCCTAAGTTTCTCAATAGCAATATTATAAGAAAAGCTTTACTACTTTTATTTAATTTTTTAGTGAAGAGTAAATATTTATTATTATTTGATCTCTTTCATGGTTGTTTATAATTACTATACAGACTTTACTATTAAAAATAACTCTGGATAGACAGATTGGTCTGGAGGCCTCAATATGGAAATAGAATATCTTCTGTCTGATATTAAAATATGTATCAGAATAGTGTTTAACAGAAGAAATGTTTGGTATATTTTTCCATCCAGAAGACATAGTCTTAAATTAAAATGGACTTGTAGCAACTGAGAACTGAGATGTAAAGTCAAGTAAGACTAGAACTAAATGGAGTAGAAATATGAGAAGGAACAGGTCATGATAGGAAGATGAAATTGAATCATTTATGAGATAAAGTCTAGAAAGTAATGGAGATTATTTTCTTCCAAGATGTGCTGACATAGGGATATTGAGTATAATTTTAAGGAGGGTTTCTCTACTTTAGCATGGTTGTCATTCCAAGTGATTCTTTATTATGGGTGGTTCACATGTGGATTATCTTTACCCAAACAGCCCTATTAACTCAAACTATCTCTAACCATTATCAATTCTCCTTTTTGAGAGGGGTATAAAATTATCCACTTGATAAACACTGATTTAAGGAATAGACACAGAAAAATGATTGAGAAAGATAAAGTCCCATATTTAGTCTGTATTTCTCAATGGCAAATCAACTCATATCACTATCTTATTATTAGCTTTTTTCCCTAGTATTTCCAAAGTTGTACTATGTAGTCTTTCCCTTTTGTGAAAATGAAGATTGTTACTTCCAACTTTCCTGTGATCTTGTGTTCAGACAATAGATGACATAGTTCATATGCTCCTTAGGTCAGTATATGTAATAAGGTACTACCCTCAATGAAGAATGATATTATGTGTTGAAGACAACCTTCTTATTGTCTATATTTATACATTGTCAGATAGGTTTGCACAAGTTCAAAACAGATATAAAGGAACACACAATTCTGATATCTATAGCTGGAGGCTTTGGTCCCTCAGCTGCTTAAAAATAATCACTCAGAAGCTTAATGTTAATTACAAAGTTTTTGGCCTATTGCTCAGGCTTATTACTAACTAGCTCTTACAACTTAAATCAACCCATTTCTGTTAATCTGTTTTGTCATGTGTCTCATGATTTTACCTGTGTTCTAATATATCTTGTTCCTCCTGTGGCTGGCTGACTCTGCCCTTTTCCTGTATTTCTGCTTGGATTTTCTACCTTCCTTTATCCTTCTTTGCCATAGGCCAAAGCAGCTTTACTTATTAACCAATGGGAGCAACGTGTATTCACAGTGTACAGACAAACATCCAACATATGATGTCCTTTTATGGATTTTATGTATATATGGTACCTCACCTTAGCTATCTATTGTAACCTCTGTGCATATATATTGATTTTTGTTGTAATTTGTTTTATTTTTTAGAAATAAATGAAATATAAAATGTAATTCCTGCCCTCAGGTGTCACTACTACCATTATATTGTTTTCCTGCTGAATCTATCTACTTCTTTTCATATACATTTCAAATATTTCATTGAGGAAAGCTGAAATGTTACAGAAATGTCTTCCTAAATTTGTTTGTAAGATGAGATTTTAGATTCAAACAGTGATGGCAAGCTTTCTACTTTCATTGATTTTTAAAATTATTCATGATAGTAAGCTCTCTTGGGCACCAGGGGATCATCTCTAGTATTACAAAACAACATTACTTTTCCTAATCTCAAAACACTTTTACTGATATGAAGGGTTTTTTTTTTTTTGATGAAACTATTTTTAAACTTTGTTCTATTCATTAGCCAAGCTACACTCTGGAATTCTTATTTCAAAATATATGTTAATATTAATTCACTATCCCTGTTGATAGAATACATCAAAATCTCTTTTAAAACTCAATATTGTTAAGCTTCACAATATTTTCTCTCCTACATGAAAAATTTGAAGAACTTGAATTAAACATATGTCTTATGGCTGGAGAGATGGCTCAATAGTGTAGACGACATCCTGTTTCTCCAGAGGGTTTGGGTGTCATTTCTAGAGCCCGTCTTGACAGCTTACAACATCTCATTGCTCCAGATCCAGGGACTCAGATATGCATGGATATGGCATTTACAAAGATACACCTGGACACAGTCACATGCATGCATCCCCCACACACACACACTTGAGGGAGAATAAATATTATTTTTAAAAAAGTATGATGCAGGGGTACCAGGCACTGTCTGAACTCTGGAGGCACAACTGAGAACAAACAGTCTTGTCAATACAAACACTTTTCTTTAAAATGAATCATGTTGTTAAAGAGGTATGCTCTTATTATTTTAACAAAAGGCCCAATGGTGAGGAACCTAGCAAAATGTTTCAAGTGCTTAGCATCCTGTGTAATCAGGTGGTGGCTTTCCTGGCAAGGACAAGCACCTACTGAGAGACTGAAGCCATTGTTCCTTTGAGCACTCATTCACTTGCATCTGTGAAAGGAGACTGCTGTAGAGCTGAGATGCCATTCCATTCTTTTCCATCCTGCTAGTATGCATACAAAGCCCAGGTTCTGTAGGAATGGGTGTTGTTGCTCAAGGAAATGTGTGGTATGGGCTTCTGGAACCAGTAAGACAGGAGTGGGTGGGGGCAAGTGAGCCTGCAAAGAAGACTGGGAACTGCTCAAACAAGTGTGTGTGTTGAGGTGGGAGAACAAAACAAAATAACAAACCAGCAGAACAAACCAGCAGAGGCCAGAGAAGGCAGGGAAGAAAGAGGTTACAAGAACAGAAATGAGGCCCTCCTTATACATTCATCATTCTAACAGAAGTATGCATTCTGGCACAGTTTTCACTACATATATGACACTGGTTTCCCTAAACCTGAATTCTTTTCTTACAATGTAGTTAAGGCTTTGTGAAAAAAAAATTTTCCATACCTAAAGAGTATATTTAAAAAACCGATTTAAAAATTATAATAGGTAAAAATTCTAAGTTAAAAATAAAATTGTACACACACATATGCACATTTTTAACATTCCTTATGCTCTTTTCTAGATTATTTTTTGGCATACCATTTAAAATCCTATAAACACATAACAAGTTTGCTGTCTTTCTTATTTCCACAATGCATTTATTCAAATTTTGTTGAAAGATGAATTTATAGTCCCTCCTCTACCTATAAATTATGTTAGCTATTTGTGTTTAAATAAAAAAGAAATATTTGCTAGACTTAAATAATTTAAATTTTTTAAAGTAATAGGAAAATTGAAAGTTACACAATTATGTTTATTTCTAATATTTCCTCTATTTTAAAAGTATTATTCATAGCCTCCTTTTTTACTTGCTCTTACACACACACATGTACTGTAGCACTTCATGGCATCTGTTTATTTTTACTGAAAGCTATCTTCAGGTTCTAATCTTGCCTTTTGAAATTTTCCCAAGTAAATTAACCACTCTGAATCTCTATGTATGTTGTAAAGAAGTATTATGAGTATGAAACAAATTGCTTCATCCAAAGCAATTAGTACATGCAGAAACAAGATTCATTTACACCAAGTATCATTTTGTTCATTCAGATGAAGTAAACAGACACCAGTAGCTAGAGAAGAGTCATCTGGTTAATAATAATAACTACCATAGTGTAAACATTATATGGTTCAGGAACTGTGATAGCACTTGATATACATTATTTTCATTTATTTAGAATTCCTATTGGATAGGTATTGCTGTCTCAGTTTCTGGAGTCAAAGAAGCTCAGACAGTATACATATATAGCTTGCCTAATAACACAAAAGGGTCATGTAATAAAAAATTCAAATCCAGACCTATCTGTCAATAAACCAAAGGTAATCCCCTTTCTCTACATGACTATCATTTATCAAATTCCATATTTTGATGAAGGATGTATAAAAGACAAAATAAGGTTGATGTGGGAACATACAAGTGAAATCCCAGAGCTTGAGAGATGGAAGCAGAAGTATCAGGATTTCAAGGCCATGCTCATCTACACTGCAGGAAACACTGACACAAAAAGAAGAAAGAGAGGAAAGAAGGAGGGAGGGAGGAAGGGTGAAGGAAGGAAGGAAGAAAGAACAAAAGAAAGAAAGAATGCCCCAATCAACAACAAAGACTGACTGAGGATGATTCCTTATCTACAGACATTAACAAAATTAACAAAATTTTCCTTGGACATTGTTGTTTAGATGATCAACATATCTTTGCAATATGAAATGATCAATAATCCCATTCTAAATATTTATCAGTCCAGCTTACTAGATAACATAATTCATGTTTGACTTCATATCTAAAGTGATGTGAAGAAATTTTTTTTATTCATTTCTGTTTGCGCCCCCGCCACATTTTTTCTAAGTATTCATAGTTGTTTCCATTTTTAGAGATTATTCTATAGACTGCTTATATGAGAATGATTCATTTTGAGAATATATAAAAATGAATAAAGGTGAAACACTTTGAACGTGGTTGTGAGTGATATGGGTGAAAGGAAAAGAAACAAAATAGGTAATCCATCATGTGGATAATCAAGTTCTTTATGTGCTCTTTTGTTATGCCCAGGACATTTTTCTCTCTGTAATCAGAAATGTAGGTTAAGAGCAGAACACATATATAATCCATCAGGTTTCGTCCCTAGGACTTAAGTTAAATTAAATATTCAAAACTATGAATATATTATATAAACCATTCAGAGACCAAAACACATAATAAAGTTATTTTGCTTTTTTTGTTTGTTTGGTTTTCCTTTCAACTCCAACCTGTTTTTTTTAAACTTATGCATATCATTGGAGTGTATTTTTATATAAAGAAAAGCTTGTCTATGCATCAATCTATTATTTTTACACAAACACCATCATACTGAACGTATTACTTTGAATTTTCAACTCTTAAGGCATTTTGGACACCTTTCTATGGCAGTGCATGTAAACTTACCTCATTATGATGTGACTATATAACAGTGAAATTATAATGGATCAACTTAAATGCATATGTATGTTTAGATTGCTTACAATTCTATTTCATTACAACGGTCATCAATCTTTTCAAACTTGGGCTCATATTTCTAGTCATAAATCACTATTTAGCACAATGAATTATTCCCACACAATTCTACATTGCAGAACATTGGAAGACAGCATGTCAATAGAAGTATCATATGACTTTTCTACAATTCCTAAAGCAGCCCTTGGAGTGTATTTTCATATGAATCAGTCTAAGCAAATTTATTGAAATAGGTGATAAAATGGTCCAAAGGCTATGCTGCTTGAAATGAGTACTTATATTCATCTCATAATTTTACATATTTGGTAATATTTGTGTATCATGGAAAACAGGACATTTTGACACTCATTGTGTAAATTGATGATGATGATGATGATGATGATAATGATAATGACAGTGACGGTGATAATGATATCTGGGACAGTTTTCGAAGGTAAAGATCCTTGCTGTGAAAGCCTGAGGATTTAAGTTCAATCCCCAAAACAATGGAAGGGAACTAACTTAACAGAGTTCTTGGAATGGCTACTTATAGGTCATCTTGATACAAGATGTCATTTAAAGAGAAGGAAACTCAATTGAGAAAATATCCTCACCAGATGGGCCCATGCGATAGCCGGGTGATTAATTAGTGATCAATGTGGGAGGGCCCAGTCTATTGTGAATTGTGTATCCCCTCAGGGAAGGTGGTTCTGGGATATATAAGAAAGCAGGGTAAGCAAACTTTGAGGAGTAAGCCAGTAAGCAGCACTGTTCCATGATCTTTGTGTTAGTTCCTTCCCTGACTTCACTAGATGATGAACTACAAGTCGTGAGATGAAATAAACTCTTTTTCTTCCCAGCACAAGATGTAGCATGTGCACCTATACACATTCACACAAAAACAGTTTTTTCATAAAGGAAAGTGTATTTATTTAGAGTATGGGCAAGGATAGGGAGTCTAATTTTCCCCTCCTCTCCATGCCTGTGTTTATCTGACTGTTTACAGAAGGCTGGGAGACAAAGACCAGAACATATATAACTATAGTAGAGAGACAGGTCCTTTCTTGAGGGTGATGGGCCTGGGGTCCAAGACTGACTCCCTACTCCCTTGTCTCTGTTACAGAGACATTTAAAAGCTGAATTGGGATTTATTTTATTTAAAACAGATTTTTTTTTCATACTTACATAATCTGTTTCCCTTCCTGTAATTTCTCTCAGTACCTCCTAACCTCCTCATCCTCCCAAATCCATACCCATTCTTTCTCTCTCTCATTAGAAAACAAACAGGCAACTAAAAATAAACCTGAGCAGAACAGGACAAAAACATATACAAATAGAAGAAAAAGAACCAAAGAAAAACAAGAAACACAAAGAGACTCTGAGACACAGTCATTCACACATCCAGAAATCCCCTAAAAAAACAAAATTTGGAAATTATAATATATAAGCATGATGAGACAAAGATCATCCAAAAACCAATATTTTTTTAATCTTAAAGTTCTCAAACATTCTAGAAATCATTCTCAGTACTACAATGATGTCTCATTGTGTAGATATAAAGCCACTAAATGAAAAAGAATAAATCCAATTATTTTGATTGCATTTTGACAATCAGTTGCTATCCATTAGATGGCCCTTTGATAGAGTTTTGTTTATTTATCTTTTAATTATAAAGCTGTGGCTATTATACATATTTAAATGCATAAATAAATCAAGGTATTCTTATGCATAATCCTAATTAGTTTTAACAATAAAAACCCAGAGTTAGATAATGAGGATGAAAGATCAGAGAAGCAGAGAAGTAGCTACTAGGAATCCTTAGATCAAATAGGGGGTGAGATCGTGTCTCTACGAATCCTCAGACTGAATGTGCCTGAGTTCCTGTATCCACCTGTCTTATAATCCTGTCTCCACCTCCCTAGTGCTGGTATTAGAGATGTATGCTACCACTGCCTGGCCTCTATAGTTAACTAGTGGCTAGCTCTGCCCTCTGATCTCCAGGCAAGCTTAATTTGTCAGAACACAAACAAAATATTATACAACAGTATTCTTTACGCAAGTCTTTGTCACTCCTCCTCCTCCCAATCCCCCTTCTTGAGATCACCACTGGTAACTGTTTCATGTATAGCATTCAGAATGCTGACTCTCTGAGATAACCTAAGATAGAAATTTACCTACCATATATAAGTATTTTAAGAGACTGCTTCAGTATTTCAATTATGGGTTTAGCATAATTACAAAAACCTATCCCTAAACTACCAGAATTTGTCTTTGCTGTTTTGTAATGTGTACATATATACATATAATCTTGCAAGCAGACCACCTTCTTTTTCATTTCCATACTTGAATGCTAAATACCACTGAATCAGCATTTCCAATTAAGTTTATAACGTTAATTTGTCTTTACATAGCTGTCAGTAATTGACCCAGGTGGGGACAAAGTAGAAGAAGGATTGGGATAAAAGAGAAGAAAGTATGTCTCCTAATTGGTTTGAAGATTGCGCTGTGATAAAGGAGCAATAGCAAGATGCATGATTACAAATGGCTGTTCTTTACTAATGACAGTGAAAACAGAATTTTGTTTTGTTTTGTTTTGTGGTTTTTGTTTTGTTTTGTTTTGTTTTGTTTTGTTTTGTTTTTTGAGACAGGATCTCTCTGTGTAGCTTTACACCTTTCCTGGAACTTGCTCTGTAGACCAGGCTGGCCTCGAACTCACAGAGATCTGCCTGCCTCTGCCTCCAGAATGTTTTAAGATAGTATAGGATTAAATGCCAAATGAGGACCACCTAGCAGAGGTCAGTGATATTTTTTCCTCTGAAGAAACTGTAGTGAATAATTTTGCTTTTGAAGACTGAATGTATTGTTTATCAAATATTATTTATTTGTATTTAAAATTCTTAATAAATATGAAAACTACTTCTATTTCACAGGCTTTGTTAGCTTTCTAACATGATAGCACACGTAAGGATCAAAAGTAAAAGGTTGTTTGGCCTGACAGATTTAGAGATCTATTTACTGATTGGTTGGCTGTGTTACATTTTGGTCTGTGGTGAGATAGACAGTAAAGTAGAGAGTTGATACTAGAGCAGAACCCCTCAACCTCATAGACTCAGGCACCCTTCATCCAAGAACAGAAAAAAACTAAGAAAGAGACTGCCTGCCATGCCATAATCCCCTTTGATCACCCTCATGACCTTCTGCCTGCCAGGCCTTACTTACCTTTTCCAATTTTTTAAATTTTTTTTTTGAGACAGGGTTTCTCTATGTAGCTTTCCACCTTTCCTGGAACTCACTCTGTAGCCCAGGCTGGGCTGGCCTCAAACTCACAAAGATCCTCCTGCCTTTGCCTCCCAAGTGCTGGTATTAAAGGCATAAGCCACCATTGCCTGGCCATCTTTTCCAGTTTATATTTCCTTCTCAATAGCACCAAGCATGGAAGCAAGCTTTCTGCACTCCAAATCTATAAGCAGGCCATGCAAATGCTGGCTTGTCAATTTGGACAAGAATCTTCCACTCACTAACCCTGTGGATGAAAAAAGTATTGTAGAATCTGATGTATCATGATAGCTTTCTCTGAAAAGGTGTAAACTGATACTCGTCTTGAAAAATGAATGGAAACTAAGTCTTGTTTAAAATGATAATTCTTATCTCCCCTTTTAGAAAGGGTCTTGCTGTGTAATCCTAGCCAAGCTGTCTGAAGTTGGCCTTGAACTTGCATGGGTAGTCCTGTCTCAGCTCTCTAGGATTATAAGCATTTGTCACCATGGCAGGCTAATTCTTATCTGTTTAGAGTATCCCCTTTAAATTGTGCTCAAATGCATCACTAAGTAAGAACAAAACAAAATAAAGAAACAAAATCAAAATAATGGACTACCAATTGCAAATACTGAACATCCAATTGTATGATAGGCTTTTAAACCTTTGGGAATTCAGTGGATCTATACACAGGGACACCATTATTTACTACTATTTTTTTATGAGATATTTTTCATAATATTTTTTCCTCTATATTTTAACATTTAAAATATTTCATCAGGATCTAAAATTGAGACTCAACAATTTTGAAAAAGTGATTATATTTCCTAATTCTTTATTGTCTTCTCTGGGCAGGATATAGTTTTAAATTATTTATTAAATTCATTTGCTTCTTAAAATAATCTTATGACATAGGCACTAGAGTTACCACCATCTCAGAGATAAACAATATGAGGATTAAGGAGATAGGGAAATAATTTGTTATCTTATAGTGATATATTTTCCGAAAATATCTTTTGCTTTTGATGGGAAAAAACTTTTGCTGCACTCTGTAGCCAAGTTAATCATATGCCTGAAGTTATTTTGAACTATGTTTTAACCTGCTATCTTACTGTATACATAGCCTATTTTAATTTAGCCTTCCTTTAACAGAACAATGTAGCCAACCTTACTATGCCACACATTTCCCATCTAATCAGATTTTACAACCTAAGCTATATGAATAACTTTAATTGCAAGTTATGTGTTCTCCCACATCCTTGACCCAGAATAATGTATTTGTGCATATGTATCTTGTTATAATCATTTACTTAAAGTAGTCAATGGTTGAAAGCAACCTTAAGCAAAATAAATATCCCATAAATGTTGAAAATACCATGTAGGTTAATAACATTTGTTTGCTGTTTTGAGTGATTTTTCTGAGTAAGTTGGGGTCAGTAAATAGCATCAATCCTTGTGAAACTCTGTTAAAGATTTCTCTAGAGAATTTCTTCATTTCTTTGCCATACCATGTTTTCAGTGTTGCAAAGCAACTTGTCAGAGATCAGCACATCAGGGACAGATCAGATGCACACAACAGACAGACAGCAGACAGGTCAGTAACTACAAACTACAGCCAGAAGTCATAGCAGATATGGTGAAGTCAATGTTTGGCTTGTACTTCATCAAACTAATCCAAGAGGAAGTCTTTTTTCCTTAAGGCATTATTAATGCAATATTTCTCATTGCTAAGAATCCCGGTGCCTGTATATTTTTTATCATAACTCTTCTGACAGAAACTGATTCACAACTGGCTTTAGATAGATGAGACTATAAGTCATTTTTAATAAGTTAGAAATTGAGTGATACACACACTTTCAACCATATGAATTTTATACCACTAAATTTTGAAGGATACACTGAAATGTATGTGACAATTTTTGACCATCCTCCAAATTTATGTGGTGTTTCATCTACAAATATGACAGAATGATAAATGCTATTTATGGGTATAATAAATGTATGATGCAATACCTTTTGTTGTTTGATAATTTTATGCATGAATATAATGTATTTTAATCAAATCTACTCCCTCTCCTTCCTTTCTAACTTTTGCTTTTCCTCCACCACTTTTCTCTTCCAACTTCACATACTCTTTGTCAAAGCCACTGAATCCGCTTAGTGCTGCCAGCATGTGCATAAATGTAACTGGAACATAGGCAACCTACTAGTGGCCATATCACCAAAGAAAACTCTCTCTCTCTCTCTCTCTCTCTCTCTCTCTCTCTCTCTCTCTCTCTCTCTCTCTCTCTCTCTCTCCCAGAAGCCATCACATCAGTGCCCCCTATTTCCTCACCTAGGGGTGGGACTTCATGGGCTCGTCAGTATCCTTGCTGGGTTTTTTGCTGGCTTGATTTTGTGCAGGACTTATGCTTGCTGTCACATCCACTCTGAGTTCAAGGCTGCAACAGTCCTGTCATGTACAGAAAAGATTGTTTTGCAGCAATACTCCATTACCTATGGGTCTTAAAACCTTTGCTCAGCCTCTTCCTTGATGTTCTTCATGCTTTTGTGAGAGGTGGTATAATAATGATGCTTTTATAGATGAAGGTCATGACATTTCTAGTTGTGAAGTTACTTATTCAAGTTCACATAGAAAGTCAAGTGGAAGGGCCAGGGTATGATCTCAATTTTTTCTGATACTGGAGTCCAAGCTTTACCTGTTACATACCTGTGTTGCAGTTTGTACAATATGTACCTGTGCTACATATTGCCCATAAATAATTCATCCTCTAGTTGGAAAGATGTGTGGAGTACTCCTAAATAATTATAGCTAATAGCATACAATAGACATTAAGTGAAAAATCTTGCTAAGAAGACATTTGGGAATAAGTTAGACATACAGGAGGTACTGATAATAAAAAACAATCATTCAATAATTAGCATGGCATAAAATTTTAGAAATAGTGAAATGGGAACAGTAAAACATACCAGAAAAATAATGGATTAAAAAAAAAGATATTGGATGATTTGAGACAATGACACATTGGAAGTTGTTTTTTTCTAATTTATTGTTACAGAAACAGTGTATTCTAACAGTAAATGTTCAGAAAATAAGAACTGATGTCTGAAGTATAAGTTCAAAAACCATATTAAGTATTGGGAAACTTAAATGCATCACTCTTCTGCAACACCAACTTTTCATATAAATAACAAATATATTAATTAGAAATGTATTTTTAAAGGAACACTTGCATCATGAATGCCATCAATGTTGAACAATATGCTTCTCATTCAGAAGTTGTTTTTTTTTTTTTTTTTTTTCTGAGACAGGGTTTCTGTGTGTAGCTTTGGAGCCTTTCCTGGAACTAGCTTTGTAGACCAGACTGGCCTTGAACTCACAGAGATCAGCCTGCCTCTGCCTCCCGAGTGCTGGGATTAAAGGCGTGTACCACTACCGCCCAGCTAATTCAAAAGTTTTGATGCTATAAAAATATTATGAAGCCGGGTGGTGGTGGCACATGCCTTTAATCCCAGCACTCAGGAGGCAGAGGCAGGCAGATCTTTGTGATTTTGAGGCCAGCCTGGTCTACCAAGCGAGATCCAGGAAAGGCGCAAAGCTACACAGAGAAACCCTGTCTCAAAAAAAAAAAAAATTATGAAATTTTGCAATCATTTTCTTCAAGGTTTAAACTGTTACCACAATTTAAACTTCATTCATGCAATCATCTATTACATGTTGTGTTATATATTTGGAGATTTCAGCCTCATAAATGTTTATAACTTATAAAGACTCTAAATATGTCATTAATACCCATCATGAAATGTGATATTATCTTGTTCTGTTTCTATATCTGGCATTCTGTTGAAAACTATGTTTGATCTTTTTTGTAATTCTTGATAAGATAGATGTTTTTCTTTGTACTCTATGGCCATTGATGAAAGTGTTAATTTGCCTGTCAAGAGAGGGCCATGGATATATCTTAAAGAGGTGTTTGAATGGCATGACACTAATGCAATTTCACAAATGACTTAATGGGGCACATAAAGCATATTTCCCCTATTAAATACACATAGCCATAGCATGGAGTTATGTCTTGCTTTATGCGCTGTGAAAAATAATTTTAATCAGCTAAGGGATGAAGAGACTCTTCAAGGTTATGCAGATTATGTTATAAAAAGCCCTTAAATGCATAATCCTCAATGAGTGTTCAGGAAGGAAAATTTCAATCAAGGATATTTGTTTAGATTGACAACATTTGTGAGTTTCATGAGATTCCAGGGGAACTTTAGAAGGGAAAATTAGGATCTAAGTGTGATTTTCTTTTTCCGAGCCCAAATGAGGAAAATGCAAAGTCATCAGTGCTTATGCTCATTAAAACAAAACAAAACAAACAAACAAACAAAAAAAACCCCACTGAACTGTATTTTTCTGGTATTCAAAAAAAAAAAAAAAAGCCTCAAAGGATCATAAGAACTCCATGATCCTTGATGACCTGTTTCTTTTCTAGCCTGGATCAGAGCACAGTTACAGTTATATTTGTGGCTTTTAAAAAAAATTCCATGTCTACTGACAAATATTTCTCAGTGTGCAACTGTGACCACCACTTTCATCTCCATAGCAACAAATAATTGTCAAATACCTTCAAGTACAAACTTTCTTCCCCAGAGAAAACTGACTTTGTATACATCGTTGATTCATGTAATAATCTACCCAAAATGCATATTTACCCTTTCTATATGCCCTCTCCTCTAATCTAATAGGTGTTATAGATAAAATGGAATTCAGAGTACTTCTAATAATAGACTATCTCAAAGCTCTGAGACATTGACCTTATTAATAATGACACAGTCATTTAACTGGCAACAAGGCAGGCAGGGGATACTGGATGCTAATAAATAATTGATGAAGAAGTTTCTTATAATTTGAATATGTCCCCCCAAAAGTATGTGTGAGAAGCTTAACATGCAATGAAATAGTATTAGTAGGTGGAACCAAATTTTGTTCAGGAAGGGGGGCTGTTTACATTATGAGGTCATATGAATGGCTTAATTCTCATTACAAATATGTTTAAGACTCTCTCTCTCATCTCAATTGCCAGCAGTATTCTATTATATCAGTATGGAATTGATTAAGTTAGATAAGAAAGTATTGAGAAGTGGTGCTATTCCTAACATATATCCTGAAAACATTGACATAGCTTTTTAATTGGGGAATGGGCAGATAATAGAAAAGTTTAGAGGAGAACGATTTTAAAACCCCAGATTGCTATAAAAGAAGCATTTAATACTGAAATTCAGTGAGATTGAAAAAGAAAATAATATAAAGAAAGTTTAAGTCTTCACAGATATTTCTCATACAGTCTCAGAACACTTTTAGAAATGTAAGTGATAAAAGTCATTTTGATAAACTCTCAGATATAAATGAAGGATAAGGTATTTGAAGCAGGAGTAAAAACCATATTTGTTGTAAAATGGGTAAAGCCTTTTCTAAATTGTGTCTATACTAGAATTTAAGAAGGAATGATCTACAATGTCTAGTGGAGAAAACCAAGCAAAATACTGAAGGAGGTATATGTCTTAATAGCACACAGCAAATTGAGGAGAGAGATGTTGAAAAGATGGAATTGATAATCAAAAGAGAAACTGGGCTTTGGTATTTGAAAGATATTTCAGCTGGTCATGTTGTATATATTGAGAGAGGGTTTTCAACATAGGAAACCAAGATGAAGCAAGCATTTGATAAAGAGTTCAGAATATGTAGAAGTAAACCAGGTGTTATTTATCTGGACAATATTAGAATGATCCTACATGTTTAGAGATATGTTGATGATATCACTTTCATCACAGGTCCACAGTGGTCTGGATGAAAGGTATATGTCAAAAGGGACACACAGTACACTCTTGGAATGTTGGATCATATGGCTCAGGGCCATGTCTAGTGTCTCCTTTGCATTCTGGTGCAGCCTCCTTTTGGTTACAGTACATGGCTCAAAGAGGCTCAAGAGCAGTTTGGACTCTGGAGGATATAAGTGAAAATTGTTGCCATTAAGTGATTTTTCATCTGCAGACACAGAAAATGCAAGAGATGTAGAACTGATTCCTCTGCCTTGAGGTCAAAGGATGTCAAAAATGGTCTGGGCTTGAGGCAGGGATTTGTTGCAATGGTGAAGCTGCTACTGAACAACAACACTAAATTGGTGCTAAGCAGGAATGTGGAGCTTAAACTAGATGAAAGTGTCCACATCTGGCTGAGCAAAGTTGTAGTGACAGAACACTTGCCAAAACCCTAGACCTTATACGCCAGCAGCAAAGCCCTATAAGATAGGCAGATACAGGCATAAGACTCTCATCCAGGTGCTACAGAGGTGACATCCTTTCTAAGAGCATTTGCTGCTCTTGTAGCAGACCATGGTTAGATTCTATCACATGTATGGTAGCTCACAACCTTCTATAACCCCAGTCCCCAGTTTCATGGACCTGATGGTCTATGTGAGAACCAGGCACATATGTTGTACACAGACATACATGCAGCAAACATACATACACATAAAATTTAAAGAAATTTAAAAGACCCTCCCCCAGCCCCAAGAGCTGCAACATTAATTGATCCTGACAAAATCACTGAGGAACTTATCCCTTCTCCCAGTGTTATCACAAGTAAAAAAATGGAATAAAAAATAAATATTATTTAGCAACTTTAAGGTTGACTTTTGTTCACCTTGTTAGGGTTTGGCCTTATTTGGAATCACTTACCTGTCATTTTAGGCATTTCTCTCTCTTTTGTGATGGGAACATCTATCCAACACTAGCTCGCCATCATACTATTAGATATCACTTAAATATTTTCTGTTCGATGATGGGGTACTTAAACAGTAGTGATCTCACTTGCCTAGTGCTATCACAACTATCTTAATTTGCGCAAGTACAATATATGATGAAATCATTTCATAACACATTTCTCAAAACATACAGTCATCATAAAGGTTATATGCCTGCATTACCAGACTAGGGAAATTGCTATTGTTTCATGTGCTCAGAGTTGGAAATAATTATTCACTTGAATATGGTTCACTCTTTGAGTATTATTTATTTCTAACTTAGATGAAACTTTTGATGTCTTAATTGGTGCTGGAATAAGTTAAGAATTGGGGGATTTATTTATTTATTTATTTATTTGAATTGGGGGATTTATAAAAGAATGAATATATTTTACATTTGAGAATATGAATTTTGGAGGTCCAGGAATAGAGTGCTACAGTTGGAAGGCATCTTAAAAACAGTATGTATTTAGAGCTTCCTTCTTAATCTTACTGTATTAAGATTGTTGTAGGTTATAATAATGGAGGTTTTCCAATCACAAAATCTTCATTTTCATGAATGGATTAAAACTGATAGTAAAATCAGCTTGAGACTATGTGCCCCCCCCCACATCTCTCTCTCTCTCTCTCTCCTCTTATCTTTTTCAGTCTTTTTTAATGTTACTCTTCCTTTTTTCCTCTCTTTTTCTCTACTTCTATCCCCATCTTCTGCCCTTCTAATATAGGATGATGCCATGCTAAAGCCCTATCCAGATGTTGATCCACCACTCCCAGACTTCCCAGCCTCTAGAATTGGAATAAATAAATTCCCATTTTTTTATGAATTACATAGTTGGTGATGTTCTGCTATAGAAATACAGAATAGACAAAGAAATTGTAGAAGTTCACCTTAGGGAGACATGATTATTTGTAATTTAGGGTGGAATCCAAGGCATTAGGCTAGAAATAAGCAAAAGACATTTACATTGAGAAGTTGAGATAATGTCCATAGAGTCCAGCCAACTATGCTTAGAGGATAGTGAAGGCTCCTTAAGCCAGGTAATCAGCCTTGTTGGTGTCTGTCTTAACTTTCATGCTTCTAAATACTGATTTTTAACCCTGATAACAGCTATAACAATTATTGTAATTATAACCCTCATAATGACAATTGATAATTCTGTAACTGAATGAAGCATTCTAAAATATTCAAGAAGAACTACATATCTTTTCAGTATAGAAATAAGCCTGAGGAAATAAGCCCTGAAGATCAGGTGAAACCAAATAACTTTATGTTTCTTATTTAAACATTTTGAGAATTGTATGAAAATCATAAGATTCAAATGTTCTTTCCAGCTGCGTTCCTTCTGAACCATGTGCTCTTATACATAGAGTGACAGTTTCCATCTGTGAATAGAGGATACTAAAACTGGCCCTGTCTCATCTGGGCTTTTCTTTCGTTTGTATGATGATGTTAAGTATAAGGACATTTTAAAATTTGTTCAGCAGTACAAGTCTAAGAAATTATTGGGGCCTGCCTTAGAACCAGAACAACAAGCTTCTCAAAAGTCTCAACTAAATATCACAGAATGGAAGAAGAAGAAGAAGAAAACAACCTTATAAGTAACATCATGAAGAGGCTAGAGCCTTATATAGAAGAAATCAAAAATAAAGTGGAGGAACAGACAAACAAAAAATGGGAAGAATGCTATAAAAAATTAGAGGAAAGGAGAACTAAAGCAGAAGAAAACAATAAGTCCCTGAAAATAAATCATGAAAAAGCAAGGGAAACAGTCCAAGACCTGAAGAGAGAAATAGAAAAAATGAAGAAGACACTAGCAGAAGGAATGCTGGAAATAGAAAATCTGAGTAAACAAACAGGAACTTCAGATGCAAGTATAACCAACAGAATGCAAGAGATGGAAGAGAAGATCTCTGGTGTTGAAGATATGTTAGAAGAAGTAGATTCATCAGTCAAAGAAAACACTAAAACCAACAAAGTCATGACCCAAAATGTCCAAGAAATTTGGAACACCATGAAAGGACCAAACCTACAAATAATAGGGATAGAGGAAGGAAAAGATTACCAACTCAAAGGCATAGAAAATATATTTAACAAGATCATAGAAGAAACTTTCCCACCTTAGAGAACAAAATGCCTATGAAGATACAAGAAGCCTACAGAACACCAAACAGACTAGACCCCCCAAAAAAGTCCCCTTGCCACATAATAATTAAACAACTAAATGTACAGAATAAAGAAAGAATATTAAAGGCAACAAAGGAAAAAGGCCAAGTGACTTATAAAGGCAAACCCATCAGAATAACACCTAATTTCTCAATGGAGACTTTGAAAGCCAGAAGGGCCTGGACAGATATACAACAGACACTAAGAGTCCATGGATGCCAGCCTAGACTAATATACCCAGCAAAACTCTCAATCATCATAGATGGAGTGAACAAGAACTTCCAAGACAAAACCAGATTTAAACAATACTTATCCACAATCCCAGCCCTACAGAAAGCACTAGAACAAAATTCCAACCTAAGGAAGGCAGATACACCCACGAAAACACAGGCAATAGATAACGCCACAGCAGTAAACCCCAAAGAAGAGAAGTACACACACACTACCACCAAAAAATAAAAATAATAACAGGAATGTACAATCACTGGTCATAAATATCCCTTAATATCAATGGACTTGATTCACCTATAAAAAGACACAGACTAACAGAATGGATAGGAAAACAGGACACATCTTTCTGTTGCATACAAGAAACACACCTCAAATTCAAAGACAGACACCTCCTAAGAATAAAAGGCTGGGAAAAGACTTTACCAATCAAATGGTCTTAAGAAGCAAGCTGGTATAGCCATCCTAATATCCAGCAAAATAGATTTCAAAGTAAAATCAATCAAAAGAGGTACTCATCACAGGAAAGATCCACCAAGATGAAGTCTCAATTCTGAACATTTATGCCCCAAACACAAGGGCACCCACATATGTAAAAGAAACATTACTGGAGATTAAATCACATATAAAACCCCACACATTAATAGTGGGAGACTTCAACACCCAACTTTCACCTCTGGACAGATCCGCCAAATTGAAACTAAACGGAGAAATAATGGTCTTAACTGATGTTATGGCTCAAGTGGACTTAATCGATATCTACAGAACATTCCACTCGAACAGAAAAGAATATACCTTCTTCTCAGAACCTTCTCTAAAATCGACCACATACCTGGCCACAAAGCAAATCTCAACATATACAAAACAATTGGAAGAACCTCCTGTGTTCTATCAGACCACCATGGTTTAAAGTTAGATTTCAACAACAGAAATAACTACAGAAATCCTACAATCTCATGGAAACTGAATAATGCTCAACTGAATCACCAATGGGTTAAGGAAGAAATAAAGAAAGAGATTAAAGACTTCCTAGAGATCAATGAAAATGAATACACCACATACCCAAACTTATGGTACACTATGAAAGCAGTGCTAAGAGGGAAATTCATAGCACTAAATGCCCACATAAAGAAGCTGGAGAAATCTCATGATAGTTACTTGACAGCACACCTGAAAGCTCTTGAACAGGATGAAGCAAAGTCTCCCAGGAGGAACAGACACCAGGAAATTATCAAATTGAGAGCTGAAATCAATAAAATAGAAATAAAGAGAACAATACAGAGGATTAAAGAAACAAAGAGTTGGTTCTTTGAGAAGATCAACAAGATAGATAAGCCCTTATCCAAACTAACCAAAAGACAGACAAAGCACATCCAAATTAACAAAATCAGAAATGAAAAGGAGGACATAACGACAGATAATGAGGAAATCCAGAGAATCATCAGGTCATACTTCAAAAACCTCTACTCCACAAAACTGGAAAATCTAAAAGAAATGGATAATTTTCTTGATAGGTACCACACACCTAAGTTAAATCAAGATGAGATAAACCATTTAAATAGTCCAATAACCCCTAAGGAAATAGAATCAGTCATTAAAATTCTCCCAACCAAAAAAACCCAGGACCAGATGGTTTCACTGCAGAATTTGACCAGATCTTCAAAGAAGACTTAATACCAATACTCTTTAAATTGTTCCACACAAAAGAAGCAGAAGGAATATTACCAAACTCCTTCTATGAGGCTACAATTACCCTGATTCCTAAACCAAACAAAGATGCAACAAAGAGAGAGAACTACAGACTGATCTCCCTCATGAACACTGATGCAAAAATACTCAATAAAATACTGGCAAACAGACTCCAAGAACACATCAAAACAATTATCCACCATGATCAAGTAGCACACATGCTCTCATCTTATTATCTGGAAGATGTTGGTGTCAATTGTCAGGTGAGTTCTGGGCTCTTTTCTATGTTCTGAAAAAAAACAGTGTCCTGAACTCCATATACAACATTGCCCACAATGAGTTGAAATTAGTTAGAGCTGTGATGAACAGCTGTGCCCTTCTTTGTAGAAGGTGTTTTGTCTAATACGTTGAACTGAAGACCTTCAGTATTATAAAAAAAGAACACTATCTCCTCAGTACAGGAGAAGAAAAACAAGGTACAGCATGCTAGTAGATGATTTTATACTAAATGATCAGTGCCACTAAAGTTTGTAGCATGGAAAGTATAGAAAAATAAACAGAATGACAATACAAGAAATCAAACAAAAACGCATAATTTTATATTTTCTGTGACTCAAATATCCCAGAGTTGATCTCTTACAACAGTAAATATAGATATTATGAATGCCCCTATAGTTCCGCTGATTTGGAAAAATAATCTTTATAAGAAGTTTATTTGATCTCATTTTGTTGGATAGTTATGACAATTTTGATAAATACATAGAGTTGTGCAACTCTCACCAAGACAGAGAGAGAACAATCCCTAAACTTCATATAAAATTTTCCATGCTGTCCTCTTGTTGTCATACCCCTCTCATCTTCTTGCCCAAGCCAATCAGTAAAATACTATACACATTTAATATTACCTGATTAATTGTCTTTTGTAGTTGGCTTCTTTAATTTACTATCTCCATTACTGGTATTTATCTGTGATATTGTAGTATCAGTAGTTTTTTTCATTAATTTCTTTTTAGTTGATAAGTAGTGTGTCACTGAACGCCTACACTATAATATGTCTATCCATTTATCTGTTTTTGGACATTTGGTTGTTTCTAGTTTGGGATCATCTTTCAGAAAAATTCTATAAACATGCTTATACTCTATGTGAAAATATGTTTTTATTTTTCTTGGGTCAATATGTTGGAGAAAGACTGATTGATGGATCAAATGCGAAATGTTTATTTGATTTCATCAAAAAGATTTAAAAAGTTTTCTAGTGGCTTGCTTGTATTCTTTTCCATTTTAGCAGCAATGGTGGAGATTCAATTGTGCTGAGTCCTCACAAGCATTTAGCATTGTCTTTTCAATAGGTGACATCTCATCATGTCCTTAAGTGGCATGCCCTTAAAAACTAATGATATTTGTCAGCTATTCATATGCCTATGTCATATTTAGTGAAGTACTTGTATGTTTCACATATTTTAATAATTGACTTTTTTGTTTACTTATTTCTAAACGTTGAGAGTTCTTAATACTTCTGAAAATTGAAAGAAACAAAAAACAAATAAAAGAAAAATAAGAAAATGAAAATGATATACCATAGAAAAGTACTTTGGAAGAATTTCTGATTAACTTAAACTTAACATATTTGACTGTCTACTTATATTGAATAGGTGCATTTATATGTGTAATTGTGTATACATATAAGCATTTACTTTCCATTATTTAAATGCTTATGTAATCTGTACATAGAGATGTTTATTGTACACTCAAACAACAGAAAAGCTACATATCCACTTACCTGTACAATATATAACCAGTGTTCAGTGCCTGCCTGAAAGATTTTATGAAATTTATATAGATGATATGGCACATATATAGACATGTTTATTTTGTAAATAGTCATGAAGAATTAGACTAAATCATATAAAAATGAGAGTGGGTGGATTTGCAAGGGATTTTCTATTTGTATTCCTTTGCATTTGCTTTGTTTGAGTGTTCCACTAAGTGCTGTTTTACTTTTGCACCAAAAAATAAAAGAAATTTAAAAAGACAGTTCTCAACATACTTTTGACCTTAACAGGACTAATAAAGCATTAAACCCATTAGATAATATAATATCACGTAGATAATGACAGTTTTGCTAAGATTTCTTTGAGATGTAATGAAATTAATTTCCATTTGGCTCTGCATTTTATAGTAAGTGAATATCATGCATATATTCAAATTAATGAAAATGGAAATTAGGAAGGCCACAATTTCAGAATTAAGTATATGAATAATAACAACTGTTGAATTATTGCTGGCTGTACATATGCAAATTTTCTTTGAAATATAAAACCCTGTCTATACATAAAAAGAGGAAAACTGAAATTACAGTTATCTAATTTACTGTGTGAATTTTTGATTTTTCCTGTATGTTGTTATCTGCTTCTTGTTTTTTTTTAGTCTCACTGCTATATTTATACTTCTTGCCACAAAAAGGAAATAAATAATCAGAATCCCAAACTATTAATGCCCATGACATAAAGACTTTAAAGAGGTAAATTTATAATTCATTAGATACTATATACCATTATTTTCATTTATTTATTGTGCAAATTAATGAGTTGTTATAACATTTAATACATGTATATAATGTACTTTGATAATTTTCAATCCATTATTTTAGTAGTGGCCTTTGTAATCTGTCTATGAGCAACTGTGATCTAATTCATGAAATGATACACTAATGATTTTTACAGAATTATTAAGGTGACATTGACAAAATTGTTGATGTGCTTATTTATATTACAAAGGATAAAAATAAGAACAATAGCACAGCTACTTCACTGGAACATCTGAGTGCTATAGGAGTCTCTCAGTGATATCAAATAGCATGAAGATTTATAATGACCTTATAACAAAGGGGACAATCCATAGAGCATCTATGCCTCTATGTAGTTGGAGTTTTCCTGCCTGGCCCACAGTCATAACAGATCTCTCTCACCCGCCAGGCCCATAGACACTCAGACCCAACCAAGTAAACACACAGAAACTTACATTGTTTACAAACTGTATGGCCATGGCAGGCTTCTTGTTATCTACTTCTTCTATCTTAAATTAACCCATTTTGTTCGTCTATACTTTGCCACATGGCTTGTGGCTTACTGGTGTCTTTACATGTTGCTTCTCATGGCAGCGGCTAGCAGTGTCTCTCCAGCAGCCTTCCACTTCCCAGAATTCTCTTCTCTCTTGTCCCACCTATACTTCCTGCCTGGCCACTGGCCAAACAGCATTTTATTTATACAGAGTGGTATCCACAGCACTTCCCCTTTTCATTTTCTTAAAAGGAAGGTTTTAACTTTCACATAATAAAATTACATATAACAGAACAATTATCAAGCAAGAATTATAGTTACAATAACTAGTCTATTTGTTTTGGCAAAATTAAACAAAATATTTTATCTATCCTATATTTGTGAGTCTAAGTTTTTTATATCTAACTTATCTTTTATCATAACTGAGGAAATTATAACTATCTATTCTTCAACCACATCAAAGACCTCAGCAGGATATATTATTACCTGAGAAATGGGAGAAGGATGCAAGTAACTTTCGGGAGTCTTGCAGGGTAGACAGAGACAGCTGGCATCCTGGATAGTCACCTAATGTTCCTTTGTAAAGTTGGGGCTTTTGTCTTCAGCCCACAGGGCTATAGTCTCTCGGTCATTTCTCTCAGTGTCCTGTAGAATGTCTGGCAGTTTCCTCTGTGAAGCAGGAACCTGAAGGACCATTTTATCAAGCAATGTTTAGTGGTCACCTTTCTTGGGTTCTGCATGTCCAGTCGATCAAGCAGTCCAGGCAAGAACAGTTTCTTGACCAAATGGCTATTTTTGCCAAAGTGAAGATAAGATATGAAGTGTCTTCAATGCCTATCCTCCTCTTTGAAGTAAATCAGTGCTGCCAGGAGCAGACATTTCTTACTGCCCAGAAAGTCTAAATTTTAAAAATATTTTAAATGCCATATTCTGTAGGTCTTTGAAGTATTTGAATATTACCTATTTAACTGAAATATCTCTATGTATACCTAGAAGACTGAACTAACATGGCTACGATTATGATTATCATAGATGACTAATTATTAATCTATTTTTAATTATCCATTATAATTTAAAATGAGCTATACAAACATAATACCTTAAAAAGGAATAGAAATATATACACAGTATAACAAAATTAACTTTAAGTTTGTATAAATAGACTAAAATCTATACCAATGTAAAACATTTTAAACAAGTTGCTCTCTAGAAGTAAGTTCGTTAATCTACCCTTTCATCCTATTATATCTATATCATATCTCCTTTTCTTCTTTAGAAAGAGATCTCATTTATAATCAACCTGCTTTAAATAAAGATACTGTTTTTTTTCTGTACCACATCAGAGGGCTGTACAGCATTTTATTTATACAGAGCGATATCCACAGCACCTCTATCTCTACAGAGCACTCCTCAACTAAGAATGAATTCATTTAGTTTTAAAAGGACAACAGGAGACTCTTGTGTATAACCACTTAGACTCCAGATATCTGACCATTTAATATTGGAGAATCCTGTAGGATACAGATGCAGAATTAGTGGCTACTATACCAATGCATTGTTCTGGACAAATTATATCCATACTATATCTCCTTGATGATGCTGGGTCTTTCTGTTCACAGCCATTTTCAGATCCCACCAATTTGATTCTATGAAGCAGCCAAGCAGCTACATCTAGAAACTCTGTAGGTCTGGTCCCACAAACAAGCCAGGAAGCTGTAATTCTCCCTCCCATCAGCTGCAAGTAGAGCCTGGACAGCCCATCATAGAACAATACAAGGATTGACAATGTGTGACTAAATGAATTATGATAAACGAGTTTTAATGAAGGAAGTTGGTACATTAGAGACACCAAGCACATTCCTGCATACCCATGAGATTTAAAGAGAAAGGCCTGTGACTACAGAAAGACACAGGAGGGAAACAGTAGTTGAGAAAGACTATGTGAGATACAGAAATTCTGAACTTTGGATTTGTAAAAGAAACGAAGACACTTAAAATTAAGCTCCTAACAACACCATAGTTAAAAGTGAGACTCTTCCTCAGTGAGACCTTAAATAATAGACAGGGAAAAGAAGCCCTGTATAAGCATCATGAAGTCATCCATGCATGTATTCAAGTAGGGGCTGAAATATAGATTTATTTGGCCAGGGACATGTGTCTATTGATGCCCCTTCTAATTAATAACTTTCTACTTCATAGTTTACACTGTATTATTTGTGTTCTGTTCTGATTGTGAGTGTAGTTGCCATTTTCAGCTTCTTTAAAAAATATATTTAAATACCTCTAATGTAGGGAAAGGAGACCCTCATATAATGTTGAAGGGATTGTTAATTGTGCAACTATTATGGAAATCAGTGTGGAGATAATTCAAAAGGATAAAAGTATATCTACCACATTACCCAGCTATACCCCTCTCTAGCATATACCCAAAGGATTTTACTGAATTCCCATTCTAGAGATAATTGCTCCAAAGATATCATGTTCATTGCCACTCTAGTCACAATAGCTATGAAACTGAGACAATACATATTAGTGAGTATGTTGACTATTCCAAAAATCAAAAAAGTTGTGATATATGTCTAAACTGACAGAAGTTAGTTTATCTGACTTGTGACTGAAAATGAGGATAAAACTGTACCTAGGTATGGCTGAAGAGAGGGGTTTTTTTTTGTAGATATGAGGGAAAAAATAACAGCCAGAGCAAAAATTTTAAATTTGTTTATCAAGATAATGTTAGCAGTCTATGTGTATAAGGTATAACAAAAAGAAGCCATATTTTCTCATTTCTATTAGTTTTTTGATTATATATATAGCATATTCACAACTCCCTCTTTATTCCCAGTTAACCCATCTCCAACTTTGTATCTTTTTTTTAAACCCATTAAGCACAATTAGTACTGCCCATGTAATCTTGGGTGTGTGGCCTTCCATTCAATATTGGTCAATCCAACAGAGGCTGCACCTTAAAAATTCTGATTCTGCCCTACTCAGCAGCTATCCATTGTACCAAGTAGAATGTCTTACAAGCTGGTCATTGTAGCTCTTAGAATTCATACCTAAATAAGATCACTGGTTACTTTTTTCCTCTAGTACTATGCACAGTACCTTCTAGCATTATGAAAACTATGCAACAGAGATGAATACCAATTTAATTTCTCCATGATTTATGGCTCAATGTGTGGTTCTTCAGCAATAGACCTTAATGTACAATTCTGGAGGTTAACCAGTACCATTGGGAATAGCCTTTAATGTTTAGGAGTCTATGGGCCCTCACTGGCCAACAACTCCAAAAAAAACTATCCAACTTCTGGTCACTGGGCTTATGATTAGCATGTTGTATCTATTAGAGACGTAAGTCTAAATAAAGCATTTTCATGAATTAGAAATAGATGTCCCTGAAATTCTTTTCAATAAGACACATGAAAGACTAAGCATTTCAACCAGGACATTGTAATTTTAAGAATGATATATTAAGCTGAATACATAGCATTTTGCCTGAGATATAAAATGTTTCAATTGAAAATGAGGTCAAACCCCTTTTACTTTTGATGCATTTGTTCAATTATCTAGTAAACAGATGAGATCCATTGCATTCTGATTTCCCAGAGAATTATCGTATCCTATCATTAATTTGATACAGTTTTCTGCCTCATATTTTATTAAATTTATTTACTCACAAAATAAGACTTTATATAATGATAAATAAATATTGATTGTCTGATTCATATTAACCCAATATGCTCTTCTAAGCTAGTATATACTTAGAGTATCTTTGTAATTTTCTGCACTTCTATTAGTGAAAAATATTTTGAGTGACCAGTGATTCCATTCATCCTCTCTCATCATTTTACAATGATTTGGACTTCTAAATAGCTTTGGGAAGTATATAATTATTCTTAGAATGGTGTGAATTCGTTGCTCTGTCCAAATATGCTATCATATTCTAGGATTTGAGAATGCATTCCTCTAGAAAAAAAAATCCAAAAAACAAAACCAAAAACAAACAAAAAAAAAAACATTTTTTTTTTATTTCACCCAGTAGGAAATGGTAGTGTCTGCCAGCCAAACATTTCTCCTTGCTGAGTGCTGATTTCTCACAGTCATTAAACACTTTGTTAGTGTAGCCCAGAATCCAGGCTCAAGAAATGTTGGTCATCTTTTGTGATGGAACCCACTGATAGGGCCTCCCTTAATGAGAGTTTAACTGGAGGGAAGTTGGCAGGTATTGAGAATTTGATTAGTGTTACTCCATCCTTTCTTAACAACTATAGTCATAGTACAAAGCTCACAGGAAAAGAAAATGCCTGCCTATATGAGTTACATAAGAATTGTCTTAGGAAAGATGCCTAGATGGACAATCTTGTTAAGGTTTCTGAAAGTGCTGATGTCATGAATGCTATACTTTAATAAAATATTATGATATTAGAAATGTGTCAGCAAAGAGAAAATTCTATAGTGGAAAATTTTTCCCAACTCTACTATTTTTATTACATTTGATTTTCAAAGAAATTAGATTTTACAGACAATTTTCCTACTTTGACTCTCCAAGTGCAAGTAATACTACTAAATAAGGATGTATCTCATTATTTTGGATTAGATAGCCCTTATTATCTGTTTTTATTGCATTTAATTGTAGGAAAATTGGGCCTGAATAGGACTAACTCATATGGGGTCCTGGTGCTTAGAGAAGATGTGGTCACAATCCTGCATCCCTAATCAGAAGCTATTTCCAATTCATAACATCTCACTAAAAAAAAAAAAAAAAGTTTTCTCCAACGGAGTCTCACTCACTGGGTATAGAAACCTCACTTAAGGCCCGGTCCCCATACCCAGCAATAGAAGGCCAACACAAAGTGAACTCAATGGTATTTTGATTGTTTTGTTTGTTGGTTTGTTTTCCTTATAGGTCTTTTGCTTATATATTACAGTTTCCAGTTTTGTATTTTTTCTTGTACTTTTTCTTTGGCTTATCTTTTTGTTTTGCCCTATTCTGGCTTTATTGCTTTTATTATTATTATTATTATTATTATTATTATTATTATTATTAATCATTTAAGATTCCTGTTTGTTTTCTAATGAAACAGAGCAAGGAAGAGTGTGTTTGGATTAGTGAGGAGGTGGAGAGGATCTGGGAAGAGTTGGGGGAGGGGCAACCATAATCAGAATACACTGTATGAAAAAAATCTATTAAAAAATTAGCGATGAAGTATTGTTACTATTCTGAAGAATCCAAATTTCTTCATAGTTATTGAAGTTACCACTAACCAATAGAAAAGATCAGCAAGCACATGTCAAGAGGAAGACATTTTTCATAACAAAGGAGAAGAGAACTAAAATTAATATTTTAGGCTGAATGCCCATGTGTGTATGTGTGCCTGTGGCTGTCTAGACTCATTGGCACTAATTATTTTTGGTAAACTGAATCCTTATTAAATAAGAAATAAGTGTCATTGTTTGAATGAGAATGCCCCCCATTGGCACATAAATTTGAATACTTTGTCCCCTCTTGGTAGAACTGTTTGTGAAGGATGAGAAGTTGTGTTACTGGGAGCAGGCTTTGAGTTGTCAGAAGACTCCTGTGATTCTCAATCCTCTCCACTATGACCCCACTTTGTGGATTGTAGATCAAGATATGACCTCTCAAATGTCCATGATTCTACCATTGTGGACTCTAACTTTCTGAAACTCTAAGACAAATTATAAATTTGTCTTTTATAAATTCTCTTGGCCTTGGTATTTTATCACAGCAATAGAAAAGTAGCTAAGACAGAAGTTGGAACCAAGAGTTAGGTATTGTTGTGACAGGTGTGACTATGCTATTTTGGTTAGGAATGTGGAAGACTTTGGATCTTTTAACTAGGAGAGCAGTTGAATGCTGTAAGTGGGCGTTAGGCTAGCACAGCAGAAGTGGAAGACAGTAGTGCTAGGAGTTTTCAGAAGAGAACAATATTGGCAAATGTGATATGCCCATTCTTGTGATATTTTTTCAAAGAATGTGGCAAACAGAAAAGCTCTTGTCCCAAGATATTACCTGAAGCTAAATTGAAAAGTAATTCTTTGGCAGAGGATATTTCAAGAGAGCCTAATATTGATTTCTTACATTTTCTATTAGTTTTGTCCCACATTTTGCCAAACGTGTTCTTTTTTATGGCATACCTGCATAACAGTGATTAATAATACAAAATATACAGTTTGAAGAGAAAAACAACATTGAGAAATTTAATGTTGGAGCTAGGGCTTGTACTGGCAGAGATGAGAAGCCTAAAAACAGGACTAATAAGAAGTAGAATAAAGGGATGGGTTGCCTTTAGGTCAAGACCCCACCCACCTACTTAAATTTCGAACTTTCAAGAAGAAAATGCCTAAGGTATTTTCTGGACTTAAAAAGCAACAACGAATCAAAGTGGCTACCAATGCTATTCAAGGATGCCAGGGTTTCCTCTGATTTGGTGGTCAAACTTGATAGTATTGCCATGGTGATTCTGGCTTTAGATTAATGAAGGATACACGAGGAAAGGGGTTGTGTTATCTTCTTCAATGGAGAGCCACTGAGATAGAAAGATGTTAGAGTGTCAGGGCCATGGTATATCAGCAAAGGATATATTCACATAAGAGGTGGAAGCAGCCTAACAGAGAGAAGTACACTGTGGAAAGAAAAACTAGAAGGCTGGAGCCATGTTAGCCTTTTGACATCTAACACAGAGCTATAGACTTGGGGTTTGTGTTACTAGGTTTCAGTCTTTCTGTGGTCAAATATTTCCTTACTATGCCCCAATTTCTCCATTTTAATGATAATGTTTGTTCTGTGCTATTGCATATAATAAGTATGCAATTTTTACGAAATGTACTTTGCATTTATTATATAGCCATAAGCCTATGGTGGCATATGTGGATATTTGAATAAGAATGAGGCCTGTATGCTCACATATTTGAATACTTGGTCCCCAGTTTGTAGAGCTATTTAGAAAGGATTAGGTGCCATGGTTTGTTGGAGGAGGTATGTTACTGGAGGGTTGGGGAGGCTTTGGGGATTCAAAAGTCTTGTGCAATTCCTTGTTCTTCTTTTTACCTCAAGGATGTGAGCTCTTACCTCTTCCTTCCCTCAGCCTTTATGAACTCTAATGCTGTGAAACCATATGCCAAATTAAACACTTTCTGTTATAAATCGTCTTGGACATGGTGACTTGTCAATGCAACAGGAAAGTAACTGAGACAGTAAGTAAACGAACAAAGACGTAGAAGGTGGGAAAGAATGTAGGGAAGATGAAAGAGCAAATTCCAGAGATGAAAAGGAATAAGGCACTTTTAATAAACTGAAAAAACATTTACATCACTTGCATGTGATATACTATTGTAAATAGATATCAAGCTGATGAGAGAGGCAGAGACCAGATCATGAGAGATCTTTAAAGGCAGTTGGTAATTTGGTGTATTACTCAAAGTGTAATGAGAAACCATGAAAAGTTTGAGCAGGAAAGGGCGATCTTTTGTAAAAACCCATTCAGACTCTTGTGTGGTTAATAAATTTGAGGCTCCTAAAATGGAAGTAGGGAGAATATTTTGCAAGCTATTATTGTCCTTAAATAATATATTAATAAGAACAACTTTTTAAAATCCCATAGCAAATTTTCTTACTTGGCAGCTCTGGAGGAATGAGCAATAGATCAAGGCAAAAGGGAAAATAAAATGCTTTTAATAGTAGCTAAAATTATATGACAAAGATGGTTATAATTTTATATAATATTTTAAATTTATGAATAACTTTCAAAACTATTATCTAACGTAATCTTCTTAATATCTTATTCCTTTAAAAATAGGATCATGAGTTATGAGTAGAACTCATACAAGATACTGAATTTTATAGAAATTTTATAAATGTTCAGTAACATAAGTAAGAACTGTGAAGTGTAGGTGGAAGCTTCTGTCATTCAAGCTGCTCCCAAGTAACTGACATGGAAACTTAACATTAATTGTAAATGCTCAGCTGATACCTCAGGCTTGTTACTAACTAGCTCTTACAACTTAAATTAACCCGTTTCTATTAATTTATGTATTGCCACGTGGCTCATGGCTTTACCTGTCCTCCAGTGTGTTTTGCTCCTTCTGTGTGTCCTGGAGACTCCTCTGACTCTGCCGAAGTACTTCCCAGAATTCTCCTAGTCTGGCTCTCCTGCCTAACCTTATTTGGTTCACCTATTGACCAGTCAGCTTCTTTATTAAACCAATTGTACTGACGTATATTCACACAGTACATAGGAGTACTCCAAAGTGAAGTGTCTGGGATATAAAACTACTTTCAGGTTTACATATTCCTTGACCACAGCTTCATGGAAGCTGAAAGAAAGCATGAGAGTCTTGGGCAAGAGACAAAGAACTTTATTACTGAGGGTTCAGCAGGCAGTATGATTATATTTGGAACTCCTCTCTTTGTTCTATGTGTACCATAGGAGTCATGTTACATGAGGTAGCATCTGTTGCACATATAGTAGTGTATTTCACAGATGGAAAACTTTGGATTTAGAAAACTCCAATGTGTTAACTTCCCCAACACTTTGCACTGGAGGAAGCATTTTCTTTATTGTTCTGCACAGCTAACAAATGTGTTTTGTGTCCTGGAATAAGACAGTATCTTCACCTTCCAAAGCTGTTTAATATATAAATATTATTGAAAAGGTAGTCTAGAAAAATTCTCAATTCTTCTAATCAGATGTATATAAAAGCAGAAAAATCATAGAGTTGTATCCTAACAAAAATGCTTTTTCCACTGTAAGTTAAATTTTATTCATGTTCCATGGTCCTATTCTTGTATCACTGTGTGGTTGTATGAAGCTGTTAAAAACATTCAACGAAGTGTAATCTTTATACAGAGATTAATATTCTTTGATATCTAAAGGGTTTTGTACATGGCTATGCAGTTGTAGAATTAACTTGCCACAGAAATATTCCTACATTTTCTCTTTCTCTGCCTATTAGAGCTCAATTATGGTTACTGTCTGAATTTAGAGAACTGAAAACTAAAGAAGCATGGTTGAATGGTTATTTATTTATTAGACTTTCTAAGATGACCCTTCATGTTGATTGGAAATTCAGGAGAACATCATTTCTGACAGAACCATTCAGTGTGATTACAGGAACCACAAGGAACAGGAGCAGTGCTTCACCTGTAGAACGTCAGCAAATAATGAAGACATTCTTCACATATGTTTCAATGTGATGGCATTTGGTATCCAATCTAGGTAGTTTGTTGTTCATAGCCAATTATAAAATATTATTTTTTATTATCCAGAGATAATTAAGTGCATTACTTTTTAAATTGCTTAGAATTAACATTATTTAAAAAATTAGTTAGAAACTTTACATGTATGAACCTCTTTTGTAAATGTATAGAAAACACAAAATGTCAAGGGATAGAATCATGAATTACTTAGCACTTTTCTTATGCCATATACTGTTACTTTACTATTACAGCAACAACCCAAGAATGCCATTGTCATTCCATCTCAATTTTAAAGATAGATGTCAGAAAATTAAACAACTTGCTCAAAAAATTTAATAGGATATACTTTTATTTTGAACATTTTCATATATGTAAATAATGTATTCTGATCATATGGACCCCAACTCTCCTATCTCACTCTGCTAATAAACCCCAACATCCCCTTTCCTCTTTGTCATCTTATCCTTTTTTGCTTTTGTAATACACTGAATGCAATTAGTGTTGTGATTGTTGGAGACTTAACTGCCTTTGGTAGATTGATTTGAGGCTGGTTTTGTGAAGGTAACTGTAGCTATAGTGAATTCATGAGTGAAATGACAACATCATGTATTGGTGAAATTATTAAAGGCTAGGTTGTAGGGTCTAGCAAAGGTATGGCGCAGTCTGGCGGTGTTCTCTGGAGAACTCTGCTTAGTCTACCTCCTGTGTCCAGCGTCCTCGAACCAAGAGAGCGCGCCCCCTCCTCTCTCTCTTGGGTCTTCCGCTTCCTCCTCCACCCCGCCTTGTGGGTGTGACCATTACCGAAGCCTCAGTGGGGGTTGGAACTTCCAGGCCAATGCTGGGATGGCTATCCACTACAATCATGTCCAGAAGACAATATTTTTTTTCTTGGTTTTTCGAGAGAGGGTTTCTCTGTGTAGCTTTGTGCCTTTCCTGGAACTTGCTTTGTAGACCAGGCTGGCCTTGAACTCACAGAGATCCATCTGCCTCTGCCTCCTGAGTGCTGGGCTTAAAAGCCAGAAGACAATATTTTATGACATTCCCCTCAGTCATCTACATTTATATTATTTCTGTCCCCTCTTCCACAGTGTTCTCTGATCCCTGATTGGACTTGATATAGATGCACAATTTAGTCACTTGAGCACTTATTCTCTGGATATTAACCAATTATGAATCTCTGAATTAAGTGCTGACCACTACAGAGAGAAGCTTCTCTGGCCAAAGTTGAAGGTAGCACTAATATGAATATAAACATATACATTCAGAATATAGTTTCACATGCCTATTTAGCACAGGCTCTATGACCTCCTGAGCTTTGGGCTTTTGACCACATTTATGGTACCAGCCAGGAATTCTCTGCAGAACAGGCTTCAATCTAAAAGCAACTGGTTACCAGTATAATCTTTGTGGCACTCTATTCAGTGGGCAAATCTCACTGGAAATATAAATATTATAGCAAGGAGGATTCACTACTAGGTGATGCCATTTATAGTTTTACTCCTTCAGTAGCCTGCATAGTACCTTTTATGGAGAAGTTTTCAGGTATGTTCCAGTTTGATTCCTTTATGTCTTAAGAAAACTGTTATATTTTCAGACTAGAGCCTTACCATCTAGTTCTTGCAGAAAACTAAGTTACCAAATTTTTATATTTGTGAAATGATGTCTTATTTTTTAGTTTTGTTTAACATCCAGTGCTTATGTGACCACTGTAGTTTGGTTTTATCTTAACTCTTTGGGGGCCTGCCTCACCCCCGCCCCCGCCGCCCAGTTCAAAAATAAATAAATAAATGGAGACTTATTCTTCCTTTTAAATGCCTGGACTTAGCTTGGTTATTTCTATCCAGCTTTTCTTTCATTTGTGGTGATATATTGTATCCCCCAATACATTGTATACCCTAATAAAACTTATCTGGGGTCAGAAAATAGGATTCTAGATTAGACATAGAAGCCAGACAGTGGTGGCACACACCTTTAATCCTAGCATTCAGGAGGCAGAGATCCATGTGGATCTCTGTGAATTCAAAGCCACACCAGGAATGAGCCAGGCATGGCTGCACATGCCTTTAATCCCAGGATTTGAGATCTCATGTCTAGCTTTGGAAAGACACACGCCTTTAATACCGGGAATTGATGGCAGTAAGCAGAAAGCTATATAAAGCGTGAGGACTAGGAACTAGAGGCTTTTAAACTTGTAGGCTTTTAGTAGCAGTTAAGCTGAGATCCCTTCCAGGTGAGGACTCAGATGCTTTCAGTCTGAGGATTTGTGGAAACAGAATCAGCTGAGCAGTTGGCAAAGTGAGGTTGGTTGTGGCTTGTTCTGCTTCTCTGATCTTTCAGCATTCACCCCAATATATGGCTTCTGGGTTTTCTATTTATAAGACCTTTTATGATTCGTGTTATATATTTTATTAATTTTTAAAATTTATTTTACATATCAATCACAGTTTCCCCTCCCTCATCTCTTTCTGTTCCCTTCCCCCACTTCTGTTCTAACCACCCCCCCCACACACACACATCCACTCCTCCATTCAGAAAGGGGCAGGGCTCCCATTGGAGACAACAGAGCATGGCATATCCATTTGGGGCAGGACCAAGTTCCTCCCCTTGCATCAAGGCTGCGTGAGCCATCCCAGCATGGAGAATAGGTTCCAAAACGCCAGCTCATGCACCATAGACAGATCCTGATCCCACTGCTAGGGCCCCCACAAACAGAGAAAGCTAAAACAACTGTCACCCATATGCAGAGGGCCTACGTTAGTCCCATGCAACCTCCCTAGCTGTAGGTCTAAAGTCTGTGAGCTCCCACTAGCTCAGGTCAGTTGTCTCTGTGGGTTCCCCATCATGATCTTGACCCACCGTGCTTATACAATCCCTCCTCCCTCTTTCAACTGGGCTCCCAGAACTCTGCCCAGTGCTTGGCTGTCGATCTCTGCATCTTCCTCCATCAGTTACTGGATGAATAACCAGCTTTACTTAAATTATTCTGTCACCTTTTGCCTCTGGGCTTTTACCTTACCCTATTCTGTATACCTTTCTTTACTTCTTACTCTACGGCTTGCTGAGTATCTGGGTGGCTGGCCCCTGGTGTCATCTCTCCTTCTCCTTTTCTTGCTTCTCCTTCTTCTCTTGAGCCTATATTTCTCTTTCAAGATATTCTCTCTGCCTGCCAGCCCTGCTTATCGTTCTCCTGCCTTGCTATTGGCCATTCAGCTCTTTATTAGACCATCAAGTATTTTAGACAGGCAAAGTAACACAGCTTCACAGAGTTAAACAAATGCAACATAAAAGAATGCAACACATCTTTGCATCATTAAACAAACATTCCAAAGCATAAATAATGTAACACATCCCAAACTAATATTCCACAACAGTATATCATCATGCTACCTATGTATAAATTATTGTCATTTCAAAGGGTACTTTGATTGTCCAGACTATTCAATCAGATTAGCTACTGGAGATTGCTTCATTACTCAGAAACAATTCATTATAGTAGTTGAAAAACAATCATGTCATCATGTTGTGGTCAATTCTGTGGTAGTTTAGTTAAACTGATTTATTTCTCTGGACAAATTAACACATCAAAGTCATAGCTTTTTGTGCTGAGTGCTCATTATCCCAAAGTAGCAAATATTGTTTTCTCATTCTTTTAGCACATTTTTAGTAGTACTAGTAGGAGTTGTAAGATAATAGGTTAAGCAGCAGGAATGTGTCTGTTTTTGTGGACATTTTCACAGATGCATTGGAGTTTAAGTATGCTTCATACACTTATAAAATGTATTTATATCATAGCTACCACTCATTTCCCAAATCCAATTCTTCCTAGACCTCTGGTACATACCTCTTCCAACTTCACATTTTCTTCCTTTCCTATAAAATTGAATTTCCTTTTTTTTTAAAATTTCCCATGTCTCCCCCACCCCCAGTTCTCAAATTCCTGGCATCTTTTCTTTCATTCTAATATTTTAAAAATATAATTATATTGCTTCCCTCTCTCATGTCCTCCTTCCAACCTCTCCCATGCACCTTTTGCCTTTTTCAGACATCCTTGCAGTATTGACTTCCTTCCTAATTAAAGCACCTTTCCCCATTTTTCCAATTTTCTTAGTCAAATCCTGTGCATACTGCTATTCCCCTCTCTATTACTTCATATTCTCAGATTTGAAAACTTGGAGCTAGGACCTATAGATGAGAGAAGTTATGACATTTGTCTTTCAGGATCCATGTTTACTCACTTAATATGATCTCTCCTATTTATCTGCAATTTTCATTATTTCATACTTCTTTATAGCTGAATTTCCATTGGGAATATGTACCACATTTTCATTAACCATTCACCAGTTCAAGGGCATTTACCTTATTTACATTTCCTAGCTACTTAGAATAGAGTTACAATGAACATGGCTGAACTAATACCTACAGAAGAGGATGTCAAGTTATTTGGGCCTATGCCAAGGATTGGTATATTTAGGTTATATGGTAGATTTAGTTTTAATGTTTTAGGGATCTCCACACATTTTCAGAGAGGCTGATCCAATTTGTAATCCACCAACAATTAAGAAAGATTTTCTGTCTCTTACATACTCAGGTAGAATCTTTTTAGTCAGATGCCTTGTTTATATTTACCACTCTGACTGGGATAGGATGAAATCTCAAAGATATTTTGATCTGTATTTTCCTAGTTGCTGGGAATGCTGAAAAATTTTAAAAAAAATTTTAAAGAAAATTTTATTTCCTCTTTTGAGACTCTGTTCAGATTCCAGCTTTGAATGGGTCATTTGTTTTTATAATATTTTGTGGGTTTGGTTTTGTTTTAGCTAGCTGTATATTGTGGACCTTAATCCTCCTTCAAATTTATATTTGACAAAGTATTCTAACCTATTTTCTTCATTTTGTCTTATAGGTAAACATTTTGTAGGCTGTTTGCTTCATGGAAAGTTTTTCCTTCTCCTTTAACTATGGCAGACAGGTTTGTTGTGTATAGTAGTCTAGACTGACAGTCATGTTCTTTTAGGACTTGGAATACATTAACCAAAGCCATTCTGGATTTCAAAGTTTCAATTCAGAAACCTTCAATTATTCTAATGGGTTTTCTTTAATATGTGACATGTATTTTTTATTATTATACAGTTTTCTGTATGTCTTTTTTTTTGTGTGTAATTAGTGTTTTAACTATGATATGCTATGGGGAATTCTTTTCTAGTCTTGTATTTGTGCATGTGTGCATAAGTGTGTCTCTGTGTGTGTATGTTCTGTGTGCTCCTTTTATGTATATGGGCATAACTTTCCTTAGTTTGGGGATGTTTTCTTCTATCATCATATTGAGCATCTGGTCTGTGCCACTAACATGGGATTCTTCTCCCTCATCTTTTACAATAATTTGAAGGTTTTGTCTTCTCATGGTGTTGACATTTCCTGTATATTCATTTCCTGTGTTTTTTTTTTTAAATGTTTTTATATTCTTTTCTTATTTGGTCTAGGCCAACTACAGATCCAGATGTTCTGTCTTCTGCTTGATCCATTCTAATTCCAGGGCTTTGAGTTTTCTAGTTGGACTACTGGATTTTTTAATTCCTTGATCTTTCACATTGTTTGGATTTTGCAATGAGATCAAGACACATGGAATTCTTTTGTTGATTCTGTGTCTGATATGGACACAAAAGGTTGGAGTAGAGCACAAGGTATATGGGCTTGGTTGAGCCTAGAAGTTGGAAAAGGCTTTGATAGAAAGAAGTTTGGTGAACACAGGGCACTGGACTAGTGTACAGGATGTACTTCCTGTTCCAAGCCTGGAGTGTGCGGGTATATCAAAGGAATGAGGAGGGTGCCTGGGAAGGTGGATCAGATGCTCTTACCTGGATAGACTATGGTGATGGATTTTCAGAATTACCTCTTTCTCTATAGTTACTGTTGTGGAAACATACATACATATGAATAAATATTTAAATAAAACCTGTTGTTCCTATTAGTATTTTATATATTTTCAGGCCTGACCACTTAGTATTGGTCAACCAATTATGAGACTCATCCTTGGGGGAAGACTTAAAAGCAATTTCTCAACACATTTCCAAGAAAATGAAAGTTCAGGATGAAAAGTGTTAGTGGGAATGAAAGTCAAGGTCATAAATAAACTGGCTTTAATGGTTGACTGGAGACTGTACATAATCAATTACAACAACTAAAAGCCTTCATAATATACACTGGAAAATGATCTTGAGAAGAGTAAAAATTTGATTATTTGTTTATGGATTTGGATAAACATATTTTCCACTTAGTGCCTTTAATGATAATATTTGAAATGAAATTAACAGTACTACATTTATAAAATGAGTTAGCCTCTCCCAGGGATAAGCCCTCTTATTGGCTGTCCAATGCAGAGTGCTCAGCCTTGAAACCATCAAACCAGCAAAAACAACACAGAATGTTGTGTTTGTATATATTTATGCAAACACACACACACACACACACACACACACACATATATTTACACACATAAATGCATATACGCACAAATCAAAGAAAAAGAGGCTATCAACTTGAGAGTGTGGGGTGATGTGAGAAGTTTGAGGAGGAGCAGCTGGAAAGAGGGTTGGAAGGAGGAAAGGGAAAAGGGAGAGTGGTATAATTCTATTTTTAATTAAAAACATATTTAACATGACTTGAGAGCATCATAAATGTTATATTTAAGGTAAATATGGATTTAAATGTGAAAGTGTGATAATTTTTTTGAAAACTAAGTAGAAATTATGCTTTAAACATGTCTCTTCAGTATAGTATGAGGTTTGAAGACAGTAACATTTCTGGAAACTCCCATGCAACTGATTTATATAGGATTAATTATACTGGTAATCAGAAGGATAATAAATCTCAATCAATACTGAAGGTTCTGACATACTTTCCTGGAAAGTCTTGTGAAATGTTATATTACTAGCAGAATTTATTTTATTTTTCTTACTTATTTTTTTACTTTTATATTTGAGAGCATAATTTACAATAATGTTCTTTTCCCTTTTCTCCCTTAAAACCCTCCCACATATCCCTCCTTGCTCTCTTTCAAATCAATTGCTTCTTTTTTCATTAATTATTGTCACTGTATGCATATGTATATTATATATGCACATAAATATTTATATGTATATACAGAGGTATAAGCATATAGGTACATATATATGTATAAGCATAGATATTTAGAAGATAATTTGACAGCATGACTAGCAAAATAATAGGTATAAGTGTATAGGTTTAGGTATATGTATTGGTATAAGTATAGGTATATGTATATATATAGAGACACATAAATATTTATATGACAATTTGATAGAATGACTATTTAGCAAAATAATAATATAAGGCTTTATATTAGGGCCAATGACCTTCCAAAATCAGGGTCTTTTGATAAGAATTACAGTACCAGGCATGAAGTTCCATCCTAAGAGTAGACCACAAATCCAATCAGAAAGGAGTTAGTTACTCCACAATAGCTGTGCTGCTCTTGCACCAGGAGACACATATCGCCTTATCAGTCTGTACTTCAGTGTTCAATGCTGGATAGGACCATGATATCTCTTCCCTGAAAACAGCTTGTATATTACCTTCCGGAATTATGGAATATCGCCAGCAGGAAGATAGTTTTCTTGTAATTTTGAGATTTATTTATTAATGTCCTAGGGCCAGAGCTGTAGTATTTTCAGAAATAGTCTTACAGTGTTGTCATGTTAAGTAAACAAGGATAATAACAGTAGTCTGTGTTGTTTTGGAGACCTCTGGGACCTCCATTAACAATAAACCATTGAAAGCTATCTCATGCTTTCCATTGCAGTTTTCATTCAATTACCCATATCTTCTGGGAGTGTTATTATCCATCTGTGTAAGAAAAATCTGTTTGAACTTTTTAAAAAGTTATATTTTGAAGTAATTTTACTACCTGGTAGGTTTCCATAAAGCTTTTTCATCACTTATTTTTGTTAACCTTCCCACTATTCTTTCACCCCACACCTTGTTACACCCACACCTAATTCTTTAACACTGAGCATTTCCCCTTCTTTCAGTTCATATGTGTTCCACTAATCCTTCACACATTTTCAAAGTTGGTTTGACTTCTATATGGCTTTTTTAATATGTCGAATTTTGTCAAATGTCTTTTACCTATTTCTTCAAAAGATCATGTGGTATTTTTTCTTAATTCAGTATACAATGCTTATGGATTTATTTATATCAAACTGCCTCTATATCCCTAAGATTCTTCTAATTTTATTATAGTAGATGATCTTTTAATGTGTAGTTGGATCCAACTTACAGGTACATTGTTTTGAATTTTTTTACTTATATGTTCAAGGCTGTAGTTTTCTCTTTTTGTACACTGGGTTTGTAGAATATGCTTGGAAAAAGCTTCACTATTCTATATTTTGGGACATTTTAATTGGATTTGGTGACAATATTTTGAGTATTTTGTTGAACTCTATAATAGTGAACATATATAGCAATGACATGTTATTTTGTGGGGAATTACCAGCACTTGGAGACAGAGGCAGGTGGATCTTTGTGAGTTTTGGGGCCAGCCTAGTCTACAGAGTAAGATCCAGGACAGGCACCAAAACTATGCAGAGAAACTCTGTTTCAAAAAATCAAAAAACAAACAAAAAACAACAACAACAAAACTCGGGTCTTATTATATAGCCCAGGATGACCCCAAATTTACTATGTAACACAGATTAATCATGAATTGATGGCAATCTTGTTTAATCCTTCCGTGTACTTGAACTTTAAGCCTATTACAGTAGAGATTTTCTATTTCTAATTTGACTATGTTTTGAATATGAAATATACCACATAGACTCATATGTTTGAACACTTGGTCCCCAGATAGAAGGACTATATTGGAATGTTGAAAAATCTTTGGAACATGGGCTCCAGTTGGCAAAGATGGATAACTTGGGGTAAGCCTTTACAGATTATTCCCTAGCTTTTTGTGCTAGTTAGTTTTTTTTCCCAACTTGATACAAGCTAGTGTCATATGGCATGAAGGAACCTCAACTGAGAAAATTCATCCATCAGATTAGCCTGCAGTCAAGTCTGTGGGGGGATATTCATAATTAATGACTGATATAGGAGGGCCCCAACCATGTACAATGCTGTCCTTGTGTTGCATGAAAAATATAAGCTGAGGAATCCAGTGGGTACCAAGCCAGTAAGCAGCAATCTTCCTTGGCCTCTCCTTCAGTTCCTGCCCCCACATTCCTTCTTTGATTTCCTGCCTTGACTTCCTTCATGAAAGATATAAGAGAACATATACCTTCCATAGTTGTTTTTTATAATGGTGTTTATCACCTCAATAGAAAGTAAACTAGGAAGACTGTCTTTGACTCTTTTGTAATTTAGCCATCCATACTTAGAACAGTAATATATTAGAAGTATAAAGAAGTTATACACCTCAATTTTTAACTAAAATCTCTAGACTTTTCTCTTTCTTTTATCGTGTTTGAGTGTATACACAGTCTTGCTTGAGCAAAATGTCTTTGTATATATGCCAAAATGAACTCAAGGACTGTTGGTTTGTACAACACATTCTGAGGTTGTAACTAATGCAGTGTCATGACAGGTATGTTGCTATATATTCATATAGTTCAAGATGAAAACTTTCTTTCATACATAGTATAATTTGCTGAACATCAGACAGGCAATTAAGTTCAGTAATTCATGATGCTGAAGTCACCATACCTTCTTCTATTAACTGCATTGTGTCCATTCATACATAATTTTGAGATGGATGTCTGAAACCTAAGGGCAAATGAAGCCTTTGTATCACTGCATGGATAAATTCCTCCCTGCTGTGAGGTAGAAACTAGTGCAGCATATGCCACTCTAAATCCCTGAACAGAACACATTATGTGTTTGACCTATGCTCATTTTAGAGAGCAACCATAACATGCCTGCTGTTTTTAGCAGCTGTTCCTCATAGTTAATAGGGAGGGATTATCCCTTCCCAGTTCTGCTCCTAATTTTTTCATCCTAATTAAATAAACAGAACCTAATTTTAGGGATTTTTAACCTTCAAACGATAATTCATGACAAGCATCTCATAAGTCAACTCTTGTACTTAAAGCAATCATCCCCATTCCACTAAGCACAAAACTTGTAGCACTTGGTCCCAGAGGACAAAAGCATAACAAAAATGTACACTAGAGCCAAATATAAAACAACATATTTGAATTTTTGACTTATTACTCTAAACAATATGTCATATTTTCTTAATGTGGTTGGGAATTGTGGGAATCTAGTTTTATTCTTGCTGAAAAGTGATACGTCTCCATCTCACAATCTATCTTCGTTCTTCTTGGACTTTCTATTCTTAGGAATTTAATACAAAGAAAGATTTCGGCTCTGGGGTTCTGGGTACACTGACATTTGCAAAAACTGTCCTTTAGAACATTCTTTAAGAGGATATCCAAGGATCAGAGTTTCATGTTATCTGAGTGCTGGATATTTGAAATATAAATCTTCATGACATAATTGTGTTTTCTTTAGAGCTTCCCCCAAACCATCTAAAATATTGTCTTGGCACTGTACTTCATTCATTCACTCTTTATATATATATATATATATATATATATTGTTTTTTCAAGACATGGTTTCCCCTGTGTAGTTTTGGTGCCTGTCTTGGATCTCACTCTGTAGACCAGGCTGGCCTCCAACTCACACAGATCCTGCCTATGATTCCCAAGTTCTGGGATTAAAGGTGTGTAGGTATTAATCAGGTAAAGATATATATTTGGAATAGAATTAAAAATGTTTTGCAAACAAGTGAAAAACAGCAACAAAAAGCTATCCCAGAGTAAATTGAACTTTTTAGTTTATTCTTTTTTTTTAAGATTTATTTATTTATTATGTATACAGTGTTCTGTCTGCACATATCCCTACAGACCAGAAGAGGGTGCAAGATCTCATTACAGATGGTTGTGAGCCACCACGTGGTTGCTGGCAATTGAACTCAGGCCCTCTGGAAGAGCAGTCAGTGCTCTTAACCTCTGAGCCATCTCTCCAGCCCTTTAGTTTATTCTTAAATAAATTTATATTGAGAACTGAAGCACACATCATTCTGAAGCAAAGTAAACTCTTCTGTATGAAGACTATGAAATGAAGATAAAATTTTTCAGATCAATGCAAGGAAAATTTAGTAGACATCATCAAATATCAGCTAGTATTATCTTAAGCAGAATACTAAGTTTTTCCAACACACTAGTCCATGCCAGCCTTAACAATTATATTGCCATTCTTCCTGTATAGATTACTTTATTGCTTCAACTAAGTGGACAGTATATATAATTGAGCTATAATTTCTCTATATATCATACATGATTCTTCTCTCAGAGATTCTTTCTTTTCTTTATTTCTTCTTTCTTTTTTTGAGACAAGGTTTCTTTGTGTAGCTTTGTGCCTTTCCTGGAACTCTCTCTGTAGACCAAGCTGGCCTCGAACTCACAGAGATCCTCCTGGCTCTGCCTCCCTAGTTCTGAGATTAAAGGCATGTGCCACCACCTCCTGGCTCTCTAATAGAGATTCTAATATCATTTTGTCTATGGTATCTGATAAATCAATTCTGTCAATATACTTAAGACTTGACTTTAGATTGCTGTCTCTTAACTGTAGTTTTCTGAAACAATTGTTATATTGCACTAATTTTTGGGATTTCTTTTCTTTCTATTCTGCTAGTGAAAGTGTTCCTTATCTTAGAGATTTTGACTAGACATATATGCTGAGGTATAAATTTATCAGTAAATTTTCCATTCATTGGAAGAATTATGGAAGATTTTTCTGGCAAATTATTGTTAGAGGAAAAACATAGGAGATCCTACTTTGACCTGATTGTCTTTCTTTGTGTTTAGATTTCCACAGTATCTTTACTGTTTCACAGCTTCTGTCACTTTTCAATTTGTATTACAACTTTCTACCTTGTATTACAACTATTGGTGGTAATTGAATAAGGTTTTATAGAATTAAAAGCATTTTGCTAGGCAAAGAGGATAATAGTTCACATATTCAACTGAAATAAAGTAAGTTCAGTAAAGCTTCAAAAGTCTATCAGCATTTCATAGGGTACCAGTATGTATTTACTTGTATAGTTTTACTTGTTTTAGTTCTGCATTTTGTTACTGTGAAGATATTTGATCACTTCATGCAGTTTCAAGGTAACAGAAGGATTTATCATCAAACACAGGATAGTACATGTTTTTGTGTTCTTTGATTTGTTACATAAACAACAGATTCCATGGTATTGTTTGAAGACCAAGGTATGTCTTTATCAGCATTAAAGCTGTAAAAATCCTCCACCAGGGCACTTCACCTATTTAAAATGTCAGAATTGTGTTGAAGGCTAGATATCTGGACATTTAATTTTTCTTTGTTTTCTAATAGCCATTTTATGAGAAATGAGAAACATAATTTTCTTAATATATTTTGTCTTAAATATCTTAGAGGAAGTCTTAAATATCTTAGGGAATTATCAATGAATTAAAATTTAAATCTGGCTTGGGGAAAGAAAATGCAGGAGGTGGAGGTAATGAGTGTTGTCTTTGGGTTGAAATTTCTCAGTTTTCCGTGAAACTGTCAAGTTTCAGACATGATAATAACATCACATTATAAATGAAAAATAATGAAATTTAAATAAAGAGTTTAGGACTCCACAGTCAATGCTGACTCCATCCTATAAAAATTAAGCCAGCCTGCTCATGCTGTCTTGTAATGACTCTGGCAGCTGTTGACCATGCTTATTATAAACTCACTTGCTCTAATTCAATTCCTCTCTATTGGATAATCCAACTTTCTCCTGGAAATTTAAAACTCCATTTATAATTTTACACATATAAATCCTGTTTTTACATGAAATATTTGTTAAGAGCTGCGTAATTATTTATGCATTTACCAAAAACTGTTATACCAGGTTAGAAAATTTGCACAAATAGTTTTAAATGTATGGAATGAATGATGGGATATTTACACATTAGTGTTTCTTTATTTGGGTTATATGTCTGCCTAATGAGTGAAGTAAGACCTTCTGAGGTATTTCTGTTACCTTTATTAGCTCTCAGGCCCAGAGCTCATAAAAATAGAAAATGGACAGCTGTGAATTTTCTGTATGAATGGAAAAATTTTAGTTTTTTTGGTGCTGTGAAACAATAATAAAAATAGAAAAAGAAGATATGCTTTATGTTTAAAATGATACTGGTAATAATAAAGATGATAATAATGATTAATTTATAGATACCAAATAATGTCATCAATGCTAAGCATTCCTTAGTGCATATGTACTTAGAACAACTTTGGCTTACATTCTGTTGAAATGCGAAGTCATGGAAAGCTTAAGTAGCACAAAAATATGATCTGACTTAGAGATTTAAGTTAATTTGACCATGCTACAATGAGTACAAGGGCAACACAAATTGGACTTATTGGGGTTTTTTGGGGGGGTGCAAGTGTATGAGGGTAGACTTATGAAACTATCAAATAATTAATAAAAATATTACATTGGGCAAAATTTAATTTTCTTAGAGAATGAATTGGCTATTGAACGCTGAGAAGAGTGTAAAGCACAAGATGTTAATGAGGGAGACCAATGAGTAGTCTTTTGAGATAATGCAGGCTGAAAATGAAAAGACCAGGTAGTGTTTTCTAGATTAACGGAGCCAATAGAATGAATATGTGTGTGTACATTACAAAAGAGGATTTATTAGCTTGTCTTACACAATATGAGCTGACTAGTTCAACACTGCACTGTCTATTTCTGTGCTGAATAGCCAGAAAAACATGTAGCACCGCAGTCCACAAGTCTAGATGCTTCAGTATTCCCAATGTGGAACAAAAGGGATGAATGATTCCTGAAGAGCCACAGTGAAAGGCCAAAGAAGCTAGAATAGGATGTTCACTTAAATTTCACTCCCTGTATGTAGCACTCCCTATCTGACATACTATGACTCTGGTATTTCCAGCATTTTATGGTCTTCAATCCAAGCTTCATCTTTACAGTTTTGTGCAATGTCCTCTCTGGGCTTCCATGTAGGAATTATCTTGCCACAAACCTGGACTCAGAGGGTTTCTTTAACCAGGGAGGAAGATTCTACAACCTCTTCACTCCACTATCCTTCACAACTCTAAAGCCAGAGCCATATAGGCAATGGTGCCATGTTCAGCTATCTGATTGGGCCGGACTTTATTTACATTTGCGTAAGCTTTCATTTGTTGATGTTTTTCTTTGTCAAATAAGCTTTCCTTCGTCATAGGACCAGAAGATTCCTTAGGCATTTACTTTTTATGATTTGGAGAGTAAGCTGGCTATGCTCCTGTCCTGATGTCATCATTCCCTTTATTCTATTTAGTGTCAGACCTTTTCTTAAACTTCTTATCCCTTTGCACACAAGACATCGATATGACAGTAAATTTCCTGGTGTTTTTTTTTCTCCAAAAATTATATATTCTTTATTTCTTTTGGCCTGCTTGCTCATTTTCACTGTAGACCTGCACAAGAACAATCTCTTATTGACACTGTCAATATTAGGCTGTCTTGAAATCTCTCCCAATGAATTAGTCTAAAACTCTTCAGTTTAGCCTCAGGCAGATTCTTAGGTCTGGTGCAAAGAAACTAACTTCTTTGCAAAACATCACAAGAGTGGCTCCATCTCAGTTACTAATTTTCTAATATTTTCCTCTTTGATATTTCTTGAGCTATACTTCCATAGTCCACATTGCTCTCAGAATTACTGTCTTCTAACCAACTACTAGGATGGTGCATTAAGCCCTACTTATAGACAGTGTTCAAGCACTTTTCTAGTTCCAAGTCTATATTCCTACAATAAACAAACAAGCAAAGAAGTGGACAAACAAAAAAACCAAAACCATCAGGCCTGTCATATCTATACCCTACTGCTGGTACCAACTTTTGTGTTAGTTATCTTTCTATTGCTATGGGGAGACATCATGATCAAGAAAACTTACAAAAGAAACCTGAGGCTCATGGGTCCAAAGAATGGGAGAGTTCATGGCTATAATTATAGGGAACAGACTTCAGGCAGGGAATGGCAATGGAGAAATAGCTGAGAGCTTATATCTGATCCATAGTGATAAGGCAGAGGGACAGAGAGAGATCCAATTGGAATGATGAGAGGTTTTGAAACCTCAAAGCTTAATTCCAGTGACATATTTTTTCCAACAATATCTCATTTCCTTAATTTTCTTAAACAGTTCAACCAACTGGGGACCTAGCACTCAAACATGAGTCTAAGGAGGCCATTCTTATTCAAATCACCACAGAAGCACATGGTCATCCATTTTATAACTCTCTCAACACTGTTTTATCAACAGGAACATGTTTGTTTGTTTGTTTGTTTCTTTTTTATGTCTTCTGGAGAACAACCTCTGTCTCAACAGGATTTTTAATTTGCCCTACATTAGTTATAAAGAGAAGACCCTCTACTATTTTTAATCTTCTGTGAATGTTTTATATAGATAATACAAGAATAAAATAAGAATTCTTTTCATGTAACTTAAATGCTATTTTATATAATATGTTATACAATGAATTTAATATGTAACTATGTATAAATTTAATACCACTTTAATATGTGGAGTTTCTGGATCTGTAGAACAATGAAAGTATTAGTCCTTTGGCAAACTTGAAAGTATACATATTTCAGGTTGCCCATTTAGTTTTTGAGTCTCTGAAGTAAAAATTTTGACTTTAGAGAAAGAGGCCATTCTGTTATGATAATATAATTATTTGAAATCATTTTCTCTGCCATGGAGAGATAATCATTAATAAAAATAAAGCTTTTTATAGGACTTTCAGTCTGGTGAAAGTAAACTATAACAATAAGCAATTAAAATGCAGTGCTATTGGCAATACACTAAAAGAATTACCAAGTGTCATGGTAATCAGAGGAGGTTTCTTGGAGGAATTAAATCTTGGACAAGATATAAAGAATGGAATTGTGTCTGAAAGGTAAAATTGAGTTCTCAATGGTATACCAGTAAGGGACTACTATGATCAAAACTGTGTTATAAAAGTGGAAATGAGTATGTGATGGGATGTAAGTGGATTAATGTGAATAGAACACAGACTATTAATACAAAGGCATGACAGAAGGTAGTATAACTTAGTTTCTCCTTTAGAAATACACATGAAATTTTGGCAAAATAGTTGTGAATGAGAAAAGCCTGGATACATGGAAAGTATATATTAGGAGGTGGATAAAATGCCCTACTAGATAAGAGTTGGGGGTGTATGGTGAAGCACTTAAAGAGACTGGAAGTTTTTGTGGGCCTCAAACCTGATTTAATAATACAACTTGAAGTCACTTAAGACAAGACTGCTATCCTACTATGTACTCAGCCTGTTTGTTTAATCTGTCTTTAAGAGAACAATATAACAGCCACCTTTACTTGCCTTGAATTTAACATGTAATCAGCTTTTATAACATAAGCAAATTCACAGCTTTAATTTTAAGAAATATGGCCTTTCATGTCCCTGACTCAGAGTATAGCATGTATGTTTATGGGCGGACAGAAAGTTTCAAAGGCAGCATTCAGGCAGGCATAGATTCAGACCCATACAATAAACAGAACATGACAAAAGACACAGGGAGTAAGAAATATAAAATTAAAATTGTCTTGTTCTTGCTTAAATTACTTGCAGGGTGCCTGCTTCTATTTAGTTTTCTGGATGGGACATTGACACATTATTAGTAATTCTAAAAGTATTACTAGTATGTTCAAATGAATGCAGAGCTATTTCCTTCCTAAGGAAGTGACATAGGGATAAAAAGCAATGGGTTTTTTCCCTCAGTGTGCACCATTAGTATCATAATTAGTCACAGCTCTAAATACTATTATTGTTAATATAAGGACAAACTATACCAACCTATTGCTTCTGCTAAGGTATCCCTGATGCCACAGACACATATTTGACTTTGGGTGGAAGACCAAAGTGGATGAATGCCCAATTTGTAGCCATACAGTATCAAATGAGTTTGGGCTATTCTCCTTCAAAGACCTGGATGCTACCCACATTTTTGTCAAGTATATGATAAGTAGTTGTGATAAAGATGGCTTTGTCATACAATCTACATAAAAATTATATCTTGTGCTGGTGCTAATAGGCTTCAAACAAACTATAGGGCACACAGGTTATTATATCTATACTAAGCTATAGAATAAGAAGCATGTCATTAAGGACCTATGGATAGGCCCCAGAAGATCCACATCTCATAATATTAGGGCTACACAAAGTTTAGTAGAGATGAGTTTGAAGAAATGATAGTTGAGAAATGATCCTCTCCATTGACGATGAGGTCAAATACATCCCCAGTTGTGGTACTTTGGACAGTTAGTAGTTCCTGTATTCCTGAGGACTACCACTATGTTTAACCCCATATTCCACCAATATGTTCATTAGTAGACCTTAGAATATTTTAGGGATAATTAGGAAGTACAAGTCCCAAAACACTAGTCTTAGAAGTAGACAATGAGATAGAGGAATGATGGTACCTAGTGTCATACTTTTTCTAAAATGTCATGGTTGAAGATCTGGTTTTAATAAAGATGAGCTCATTTTGACTTACTCTTCCATTACTTACATGTGGTAGGAAGCACAGCACTATGTGGCTATAGATTGGAAGAGTTTCTACATGAACACGGGAGTTTCAACTTCAAATTCCTTTCATCTCAAAGACCACAAATAAGTGAATCCTACTTGGCATTATATTTTGAAGCAGTTCACTCTTTACCTAGTCTCAGACTAATTTTAATGCATTATCTTTGACAGAGATGAATGGATTTATCTGCATAACAAACAACCTAAGGCAGATTATATTATTGACTAAACAATAAGAAATACAACTGTTACTCAAAGCAATCCTAGCTATTGCTGAATGGAAAACAACAACAACAACAACAACAACAACAACAACAACAACAAACACTTGAAGTTAGAGATTTAAGATATGGGAAATTAAGTAAAAATAACAATATTAGATACAAGCATGATAGTGTAGATTTTTAATCCTAGCACTTAAGGGGAAAAGTCAGGCAGATCTCTGTGAGTTCAAGAACAGCCTAATCTATATTTTGGGTTCCAGACCAGCCAGTGCTACAGGGTAAGACACTGTACAAAAAAATAATAAAAATACTCAATGACATTATGAAATTTGCAGGCAAATGGATGGACTAGAAAAATTCATCCCGAGGGAGGTAACCCAGACCCAGAAAGACAAATATGATATGTACTCACTCATAAGTGGATATTAGGTGTAAAGTAAAGGATAAGCACGCTACAATTACCTAGCCCCAGAGAGGCTAGTTAACAAGGAGGACCCAAAGAGAGATGCATGGATTTCACTAGGAAGGGGGAATAGAAGAGATCTCCTGGGTAAACTTAGGACAGGAGGCAGAGAGTTTGGAGGAGGGGTGGGTGGGGGGATGGGAACATGAGGGATTGGATAGGGCAGGTTGGGGTTGGGATGGACTGGGAGAGTAATGAAAGAGATGTTTTGATGGGGTGGGGCGGCATTTTGGGGTTAGGGAGCAATCTGGTGCCAGAGAAATTGCCAGGAATCCACAAGATGACCTGAGCTAAGACTCCTAGTAATAGTGGAGAGGTTGCCTGAACTAGCCTTCTCCTGTAATCAGATTGGTTATTATCCTCATTGTCATTCAGAGAGCCTTCATCCAGTAACTGATGGAAATAGCTGCAGAGACCCACAGCCAAGCACTAGACTGAACTCAGGGAATCCTCCTGAAGAAAGGGAAGAGGGATTGTACAAGCCAGTGGGGGTGAAGGTCATGACAGAGGAACCACAGAGACAGCTGACCTGGGCTCATGGGAGCTCATAGACTGAACAGCTAGGGAGCCTGCATGGGACTGACCTAGGCCCTCTGCATGTATGTGACAGGTGTATAGCTTGGACTCTTTGTGGAGCTCCTAGCAGTGGGATCAGGACCTGATCCTGGCTTTTGGGAACCTGCTCCCCACACTGGATTGCCCTGCCCAATATTGATGCAGGAGGAAGACCTTGGTCCTGCCTCAATTTGACGTGCCATACTTTGTTGATTACCATGTGAGGCCTGCCCTTTTCTGAATGGAGATGGAGGAGGAGTGGATGCCAGGGTTGAGGGGAGCTGAGGGGAGAATAGGAGGAGAGGAAGGAGGGGAAATATCAGTGGGGATGTAAAAATCAATGAAAAATTTTAATTAACAAACATATAATATGGTGAGTTTGAATTGTATTGAATCCATTTAGCCATGAAAGGCAAATTCATTCTATTCAGCAATATAAGAAATGGAGATGAATAATACATAACATGTGATATAGTTCATATAAATATATTGTATAATGTTTAAAACAAGTTCAGTTTATCATTTCTAAATTTACTCTCAGAACCCTTCTTTCAGACTTTTTGATGCACAGCATGTTATTATCATCAATGGTCCCTATACTGTCAAATAACACACTAGTGTTTCTTGCTCTTATGTCACTGTAATCTAGAAGCCATTTATTCAAAACAATTTCTCAATAAATTTTACTGCTTGCATTCATTAGCTGTTACTAAATGATGGAACCTTAACACTTTTTGAATTGAATTCCCAGGGGAGTCTTGGCCCTGGAGGAGATGGGAATGAAGGGGAGGGGCTAGGGGGAAGGTGGGGGCAGAAGAGGGAGTGGGGAGGACAGGGGAACCCATGGCTGATATATAAAATTAAAACACAAATATAATAAATAAAAAGAAAAAAAAGAAAAAAAACTGGCTGAACATATCTTTGTTTCATTAATAAGTCAATTGTCATATTAAAATACTTGTAGAATTTACAGTCATCATTATTAACATTGATACTGATAATTATTGACTAGTATTTTGATTCAAAATAAAATGTTAAGTACTCCTGATCTTGATATAGGATAGGCTCAAGAGAACTAAAGTTTTCTTAAATGTTTACCATCGCATTGCTTAGCTGTCACTTTCTTTCATATTTCCTCAAAACCTGAAATTACTCTTACCTGATGATCCTAAAAGATTGGGCTCATTAAAATAAAAAAAGACATCTTTACCCCCTAGATATACTTACTGAAAAGCTAAAACAAGATTTTACTAAGTAAGTATTCCCGATGCTTAACTATCCATCCTCAAGTGGGTCCATGCCTTTGTTTTGGAAGTGTCAATATCTGATGGAAGGGTGTTATTCAAGGCTGTCCTCAAGCTTTTCTTTCCTGGCAGAATAGAGGATATTAAAATATCAGATACTTACGCAAGTTTGTCTTTGCAAACAAGAGCATCTATAAATGATAAATATTGCATACTTCATCAAATTGACTTTGTCCACTATTTAGAATGTTTATTGTTTTACATGCTGTAGTTTAAAAACATAGCAATATGAAAGTTTTGAAATAATGAGAAGACTATAGTGGCTTCTGTGTCAGTTGGTTACCAGGAGATGGAATTTAACTCAATGTTTCAATAGACGATTTAGAATGGAATAGTCTGAGCTAAGGGATCCTCAGTTAGCCATTAAAGTGGGTGAATTAGGGAGAATACAGGCACTAGATTTTAGAGAGAGTGAGAAAGTGTGGAAATGGGTCATATAAATTTTATGACTTCATAAGAACCATACTGAGACAGAGAGAATGTAGCTGAGACTCCATATAGGGATCTCTTTTCATGGATCTCTTTTACTCCCTTTCTCTTCCAGCTCACAAATCTCCTGTTGCTATCACCT